>NC_066580.1:321720314-322920314 GCF_024323335.1 Lathyrus oleraceus | reverse complement strand
GACTCATTACAAATCTATTACAGGAAGCCTGCATTTGCATGTGGCTGATTACTGTGACCTAGCCACAAGAGTCAAGAAAACTCGAATTTATGACCTTTGGATTACATGCGATTTTCCATGATAAACTTATTCTAATAAATATGCATTGACAACACATCCAGTTATTTTTCCAATCCTACATCCCCTATTTAGTTTGATTTGTATTCATAGAGTACTAATTGTTCACTCACCAAGTTGCTTCAAATCACGCAGTCTGCATAATAAACAGTCATGTAAAGGGGAAAAAAATGTCAGTACATGAAGTGTAATTATTCGCCTCTATTTTTCGCATTGAATCTATTTTTTGTAAGGCATACTTGCCTTTGAAATTGTTCTGTGTCAACAAACTTCAAGAAGATCTGCAACAAACAAGAGATTTCCAAGTTCCATCACAACCAAAACACAGAAAAATAAAGCTCTTAATGCACTTTGGATCAAAAAAGAGTACTAACTTATAAGATGGTTATAAAACACCACACAAGCCAAAGAAAATATATTACAAGTTTTTAACAATTACATTATGCTAAATAAGACCAGTCTAATCGTGTTATATATTATAAGGCATCCCCTAAGGACTCTAACTGATTCAATGAGATATCAGAATCAACATTTTAATTCCTGATCTGATTCAACCTGTTGAAAGGTGAACCTGCATTAACTAAGTTTTAGTTTTAAACAGGCCGTTTATCTGAAGGTGCCGATACCGTAACTCACACCACGACGACCATAAACAGTGTCGCGACACCTGTATCAACCGACACTTATTTAAAACCTATTTAGAGCTTTCCTTTTGGTTCAAGCTGTTTATGATACTCGGAGTCTTGGACTTACGATATCCAATTCGGTTTTAATAACATCTATCATTATAGAAAGTTTATCTATACTAATTTGTCTTCTAATCTCACTCGTTAATGCTAGTACAATATTTTGCATGAATTGACATATACAGGTAAATCCTCAATAATTGCCGCTTAAATCGGTTTTCAACTGTATAATAACTTATTAAGTCCGTCAAAACCTTCTATAATTCTAAAGCAGTTCCACATTTTTCTATCACTGATTGTAACGGTAACAAAAAGCAAAACGCAAAAAACACGAATAAGCATAGACAAACTCTCGCAGAATCTTCTTCAATCTACTATCGATCAACAGTATAAAAATCATGCAACGATTTTCTATTTTAATTCTGAAATCTATACATATACTCGACATTGTAATCGAGAACAGAGAAGGAAGAATAAAACTAGAAAAGTAACATTCGAAGGAAAGTTTAAACGAAGAATCGATAATCGGAAAAAACGGTTACAGGCTCGAGAAAGATGTTGCCGTGAACGTTATCACGGATGTGCTTGAGAAACTTCCGTTCGGAAGAGACGGAGTCGTTCGAGGAAACAGGAAAGGCGACGGTAGAATCGGTTGTCATGGAGTGAAGTAGAAGCGTGATGGAGAAAAAATGCAGAAAAACGAAGCGAAATCTGAAGTGTGCGTTAGGGTTTGTAGAAGAGAAGGAGAAAGGGAGAGAAACTGAAAAAGAAGTTGAAAGAGAGAAATGAAAACGTGAAGGGGGAGGAGAGTTGGTTTTTAAACAGTTTCGGGCATGGCAAACTTTTTGAAGTGACGGCATGAACGTGAAACCGCCAAAACGAAATTCTTTCACACACGAGTATTAGGCGCGTGTGAGCACACGCGATTGATATCTAGTTGAGAATGTGTGGCTTTGTTTGGATTACGGTAAGGATGGAAAACGGGGAAAGTTTACTTCAGGCTCAGGTAAGGAATCAAAGGTGTAAAAGTGTCTTGTTTGGTCTACAGCGAATTGGTGATGGAAGAAAGACATTTAAAACTAATCAGGTAGGTGTTGCTTTCAGTACACATTTGAGATGGTAACTAAATATTTAATTTATGCATAAACTACTATTTTGGATTTTTGTGTTTAAATTGCATGTATTTAGTATTTAAGCAAATTAAGCAAATATAAGAAGAGATTAAAGGTAGTGCAATGTCGGTGTAAAGAAATATTACACTCACATCCAATCAAAATATTTTATATTGTCAAATCATAACAGTACTTTAAAAATAAAAGTGTGATGTTGTGGGATATACGGGTCTCATTGGTTGACAGCGTAAAAATATTTTACATTGTTAGTGCATATTCCTTTTTGTCATATAGAATTTAAAGGTAATGCACTGTCGGTGTAAAGAAATATTACAATGACATTCAATCAAATATTTTATATTACCAAATCATAACAGCATTTTAAAAATAAAAGTGTGATGTGGCGGGATACATGGGTCTCATTGGTTGACAGTGTAAAAATATTTTACACTGTCAGTGCATATTCCTTTTTCTCATATAGAGTTTAAAGGTAGTGCACTGTCAGTGTAAAGAAATATTACACTGACATCCAATCAAAACATTTTATTTGTCAAATCATAACAGTATTTTAAAAATAAAAGTGTGATGTGGCGGGATACACGAGTCTCATTGATTGACAGTGTAAAATTATTTCTCTAAATCATTTAACAAAAGTAGACATAGCACTATGTCACTTAATGTGTCGATTCTAACATATTCAAACTAATTAGTTTTACATTCGGTCTATATAAGAAAAATAATTAATATATTTGAACTATATAATATAATGGATCAAATATAATAATTCTTCAATAAATTTAAAACTCATTTTTTTATAAATAGGCGGAGAAAAAATATTCATTAATTAAGAGTTAGCATTCCTATAAGAGGGTTACTTGCAAGACCGGCTATAAAGTCATGGACTTAGTGTTTGGGGTGTATGATTCTTTGATAAACAATGTTCTTGAAAGGTTTAAAAATGGGGTAAACGTAACTCTTGATGAGTTAGGGAGGTAATAAAGGTAAAATGGGAATGGAAAGTAGAAACAATAAAGTACTGAAACAAAAGTATAAACGATAAAACAAGAAAGACAAAAGGTAAACTTTGTAAGATTAAATGACTTGTAAATATAAAATGGAGGCAAAATACATTTTTGTGAGGAGAGTGACTTTTTTCTCGTAAGCGCTTTGATACTTCAAGCTTTACCCCTACTACAAATGTTCAAATTGCCACCTCTAGAATCTCACCTAACATTGGCTTAAATACTAGCTAAAATTAATCGTCTGGAGGTTACAAAACCATCTCATGATGTCACGCGTCGGTCCACTTCCCCCATCTTGACGAATAACTACTCACGATCTCCTTGAGTGTCCACGTTTTCCTTCACCGCCCAAAACCTTCGAATTCGACCAAGGCTTACAGGTGTCAATTTTTAGACTCGTCCACCATCCTGTTGAGGAGGCTTTGACAGATCCCCTAGTCGAAGTTGGCCTTCCCTCTTATCCGAAATTAGTCAGCTAACAAATCCCCCCCTGAAAAGGCTGGCTTCGACATGAACACGTCGATCGAGAGGCTGGCCTTTTGACGTTTCATATTTCGGCTAGCTATCTTATCGTTACTCATGACTTCATATGTGATTATGACTTTTTTCGGCCATGCGATTTCTAAGACACTCCATCATCATTAGCAGTTGTCCCTAGGTCGTGGGATCTCAACCGAACCTCACTAACTCTTCCTATTACTTCCTAGCCAGCCATTTGTCAGTCACCCACTGCTCGACTGTTCACTTCACTAACCTATAAATTTTCTATTCTTCTTCTTCACACACTCTTCTGCTTCCATACTCACATATTCTTTTGCTCAAACTTCAAACGCATTTCTGCATTGCAATTTCTCACACAGCATCTCAAACTCCAAACCTTTGCTTTATTTCACAATGGCTTCCTCCTCTCACGCAAAAGAAACGGTTTCTTATGGTACTTGTCACAATCTCATCTCCTTCAAGCCTACTGCTAAAGAGGGTATGAATCGCATTCCTCAACCCACATCATCTGACGAAGCTATTATCAAGAACTGGCAAAACCAGATGGTGATTCCTTTCGTGGTTGACAAAAAGTTGCTGGCTTTCCACGGTCCTCTTGCTGACAAAAAATCTTTTCCAAAGACTGTTGCACCCTTTTTCCCTTGGTATAAACCTGATATGCCTCCTACTTTTGATAGATCTGTCGTGCTTGACGTCAGATTCATGGAGGCAAAGCCATGGTTTTTTGCTTCATGCCCACTCCAGGCAACAAGGAATATTTGGCGTGGTTTAGCAAGATGTCGCATTACGCGAAAAACCGGCGGGAAAAACAAACAAACAAAGCCGCCACCGTGCGTTATTTATCCCAGACGAGGGAAAGGAAACGCTCGAAGTAAACCTGGAAAGGAATGGTCTTACGACCGGAGATTACAGGGTACGGGAGTCGGTTACGCAAGGGGAAGGTATTAGCACCCCTCACGTCCGTCGTACTCGACGGGATCCACACTTAAAAGAAAAGAATAAGGTTGCTAGATAACTGCTCAAAAGAATGCACACACACTGGAATAAACAGGCGGGAGAGGATGGAGGAAGAGGACTCGGCAGGATATCGCATCCTGGGCCTACGTAGTTTGTCAGACACAAACATCAGAGTCGACGTAGTTCGGGGAAATGGGAAACGGGCTCGCTAGGATATCACATCTGATGCCTACGTATCTCATCTGGAATGAGAATCAGAGCTACCGTAGTTCGGCTAACGCACGCCGAAACAAAACACACGCACAGACGCTGAGACGTCAAAACAAACATACAATTGAAATCGGGATGCCAATCGCTGGTCTTACGTCCAACTCCGAACAACAAACACAAACAAGGAAACCGAATGCCAATCGCTGGACTTACATCAGACTCCACACACAACAAACAAACGTACACAGGAAACCGAATGCCAATTGCTGGACTTACATCAGACTCCAAACACAAACACAAACAAGGAAACCGAATGCCAATCGCTGGACTTACATCAGACTCCAAGCAAACAAGAGGTTAACCAGACGCTGAGTCGTCAAAAGCAACAAAAAAGTTGAACAAACAAGCTAACAGGGAGTCTGGTACTCGAGCCTGCTAGTTGTCAAGCAAACACACACAAAAAGGAAAAGGGTGCCCGGAGAGATCTCGCACGATCTCCTGCCTACGTACCTCATCTGGTATGAGGATCAGGGCAACGTAGTTCCCCTGAACAGGGAAAGAACCTCTAACCTAACCAGAGACTGGGAAATGACAAACTAGAAGGGAGACTGACTCGAGCCTAATAGTTATCATGTAATCCACAATGGTCCTAGGTTGAGGTATCTAAACAGATCCTAACTCGCACAGGCAGCAAGTTGATACAACAGATAAACAGCAAACAAGCATAATAAGGCAATCACACACACTATATGCAAGCAATTGGGCTCATACAAGGCTAGGCTGTAAAAACAAGCCAACTGGAATAGGGTGTGGTTAGCTCTTAACCCTAACATTGAGAGTTAGGGTGAAGCAGATGAAATGGAGATGAGGATTGTGCCTCATAGCTCTTATCCCTGGCCTGGGAGAGCTTGACTCAAATAGAAAGTGTGGGAGTTCAGAAGGTAGGAACTCTTCTCCACAGATGACTGACACAACATGATCTTGGGTTATTATCCACAATGCATCAACACAATGGTGTGAGCAAGATGAATGACACAACTGAATAGCAGGGGATGGATTGCACATCCCTTTTATCTGCCAATTGCCTCCTAAAGAGGTCTTTACCTGCTTGGCACAAAAATTAAACATTCACAAGCATTGCCTCTTAAGGAGGGCTTCAGACAGGTGCCTGCCCACATAACAGGACAGGTCTTCCAGACTACATGAAGTCAAGAGATTCTACCTCAGTGGTAAGCAAACCACAAGCTAGCCAAGCAAAGTTCAAAAGAACTCAAAGCAACTTATGTACCTGTAAAAACATCTAAACTAATCAGTTCAACTGTACAGACAAACAATCAACAGGCAATAACAAACAGACAGACAATGTTCACAATGTGCAAGCCACAAGGCAAACTCAAATTAATTGGCATCAACCTACAAAACAATACAATGTTATCCAATCATCAACCAATTAACCAAACTCAAATGAATGAGCCACTCCAATCATGGCAATGTGCCTTTGAACCTGAAATCCACAATCCAAACAGTGAGTCCAAACCACTAGGTCAAAGCCTAGGGTCAAAATAGGGTCAAACATTCAAAACAGAACATGAAATTTAACATGAATCATCTTCATTCAATCAGGAACACATCTCAAAAAGTCCCACATCAAAATCATTAATCATATTCATTTCATGAACAAAACATGGCAAGGTATGCAAATGGTGACCACATTAAGACATCAGAAGAAACAAATGCACATCAAATCAAAAATGACTCAAATAATATTGGCAAAACTCATGAGTACACAAGACATATAACATGGTCATCATACAAAAAATCAGAGGCATTGGACATCATTAGGCATGGCAATCACTTTGATCAATCAAGACAAGCACATGTGTGACACAAATTGTCACACCAAGTTAGCATAAGCATAAAACAGAGATGAATCATGGTAAAAATCTCAAACCAAAGCCAAAACATCACTCAACATGTCTAGAAATCACACACAAAATTTCAAAAGCATTGGATCATTTTTGAGCATTTTATGATGAATGGAACAAGGTAAGGTCAAACATACATACATGTGCAATCACCCTAGGACAAAATATTTTCCAGCCAAGCACAATTTGCATTTTAATGATCATAAAAAAGTAGACAGAATGAGGATCATGATGCAAAAAATTGGAGGTCATTTGGTGCATTTTTCAATTTTGAATGATTTTTTGAAGTTGATAGAAAAATTTGAAATAAAAAATGAGCCAAGCATGGAAAATGGGAGGGAAAAGAAATAATAGCATTGCAATTTGAAAAAACACACTCAACCGGATCCGAACCATGCGCGTTTTTGAATTACCCAGCGCGCCACATTCAAAACGACTGCGTTTCAATACAAAACCCTAAGCCTGGCGCGCTCTTTGAATTTCGTAGCTAATCCTAATTTCGTAGCTAAAACCTAGCCAATTCGTAGCAAAACTGGAACATCAAGGTTGAAGATGAAGATCATGAAGATCTTCATCTGGATTTTCCAAATTTTCACAACATGTCCAGAAATTAACAAGACCAACACCAAACGATTCCTCATCACACATACATTCAAGATCCAACAACATTTCATGCAAAAACTTCATAACAAGTCCAGATCGAAGGAATTAAATTTTGACATCAAAACTTTAAACATGCATAACTTCGCGTATAGTTCACCAATTCACTCGAATTTTACATCAGCATCATCACCACTAAAAGCTATACACAAATATCACAAAGAAAATGAGAATTAAAAAGGTCGAATTCTGACCTTCTTGATGAACAGCCAGTGGAATCGTGCTCTACAATGCTTAGTAATGCTTCAATTCTCTTCTACAATGCTTGATGATGAATTTGATGAGGAATTAGAAGCTCCAGCATGCACGAACTCAGTTCAATTTCCAAACTCCATGGATGCTTCAAGCTCTGAGTACAGTTCAATATGGCACCAATTGCTTCGAATTCACGTCCAAACTTGCTCAACAATACCTCATGATCATGAATCTAACAATAGAACATGCTTTTGTGTGAAGAATTTGCAGAAAATTTTGAGAGAAAATTTTTTGGGATTCTTGGATCTAGATCTGAAATTGTAGCTTCTGATGAAAAACAGTTATGATTAAGTATATATACTTCCTACTAATCATGTTTAAAACCAACTTAAGCCTAATGCAAATGTGATTAGTAAGTTGGAAGGTGTTTGTGCAAAAATGATATTTCCACTTCATGCACCCCATGCCACGTGAACAGTACTCTTCCAAGGCCCAAAATCCCTTAAAATGAGTCCATGCACACTTTAGGATAGGTTTTGTATGCATGCAATCATCCAAAATGGTTTTAGCAATCTTTCTTCACAAATCTTCATGAGTGAACCAATGATCATGCAATGAGATTTCATGCCATGTAATGATATGCTTGGAAAGTACATGTTATGAGGATCAAAATGCAAAAAGAACCACTCATTTTGGAGCTTTGGTTTGAAAGTTATGCTCATTTGAACTTTTGAACACACTTTACCATGATTGAACCATATCTCCTCAACCACACATGAGAAATCCATGATCTTTGACTTTTTGGAAATGGGAGAGAAAGATATTCAACTTTCATGTTGGACAAAATTTCATTTGAAGCTTTCTTGGTGATTTAATATTGAGTGGAAGTTGGTCCAAAACCTTTCCATTTTTGGAAAGTTCAAATTACAGGTCACTTTCTATTTTTGGAAAGTCTTGACCTGACTTCAAATTCTTCAATGTTGATGCTTGAAATGTCATATGAGACTTGTTTGAACATGAATGGAGCATCTCTAACCACTTCCCACCTCCAAATCCACAGTTGACTTTGCAGTTGACTTTTATGGTTGACAGATGACTTGAACATACACTGATGATTCTGAGCCTCAACCACTTGATGAAATGGAACCAAAATGAAACGCTAGCTTATACAAGCTCAATAAAATCATATGATGATCTCCATCTCATTAAAGACCTCATCTCCTTGAAAAACCCTGACTGGTAGAATGCAACTGATTAGGGTTGACTAGAGGTCAAAACCCTAATCCCAAGGAATCTGATCAGGAATAATGAACCATGATGATGATGATGTACCATTTCAACCAAGATAATACTCAACCTCCTTGAGGAACCAAGAAACCCTAATTGAAGCACAAACCTCAGATGATTAGTGATCAATTAATGAGGCCCTCAAGCTTGCATCTCTTAACCTCTCCATCTTCTGAGAAAGACCTAGGAGGATGACTTGCCTATTTCACATGATATGCAAAGATGTAATGCCTAATGTCCTACAAAATGAAATGCAATATGCTAAGCTAGTCCCAAGAGAGGAGGGCAAATTTTGAGGTGTTACAGCTGCCCCTATCCAATCCACTGTGAACCTGTCGATATGAACAGCCTCGGCTTTCAGACGATCAGGGTGAAGAGTGATTGAATACTAAGAACAGACGAATAATTTGCGCTATGATGGAAAATAATTAACAATGCCTGTTATAATCGGCAAAGAAGCAATCTCAAAAGAAGAATCCGTCTGGTACGGAGAACGTCGGCCTGAATACCGAAAAGAAATTTGACCTGGATACCAAAATAAATGGTAACCCAGGGATAACCATGGCCTGAACGCCGCTCATCAGTCTGAATACTGAGCATCGTAATATGAGAGTATTAATGTCGGTCTGATCACCGAGAGATTGGCCTGAATGCCCGAAAAACTGGCCTGAATGCCATTTTAGTCTGGATACCACTTCGGTCCGGGTACCACTTCGGTCTGGATACCACTTCGACCAGCCTGAACGCCGCAAGCTGCATCGATCTGAACTTCGGAAGCTTCCTCGATCTGAAAATCGGAAACTGGCCTGAGTGCCCCAAGTGCTTCGACCTGAACGTCGGAAACTTCTTCGATCTGAAAATCGGAAACTGGTATGAATACCCACCTCGTCCTGAACACCGGAAAACTGGCATGAGTGCCCCAAGTGTGTCGACCTGAACGTCGGAAACTTCTTCGATCTGAAAATCGGAACCTGGTCTGAATACCCACCTCGGCCTGAACACCGGAAAACTGGCCTGAGTGCCCCAACGGTCTGAATACCCGAAAAACTCTTCATGCCTATCAGCATCGGCAGAAATAAGGGACAATGATACATGAGGCGGCATGCGTGCCACCGACCCATGCTGGGGATAACAAGCCATGAGTATGCTATCCTCTATTCGACCCTAGCAAACGAACAATTCACGCTCAGCTGGGGATTTTTCTCTTTTCACTTTTCCTGAAACCTCAAAGCTTCCCTCGATTTTTTATTTTTATCTCCATCTTCGTCCGACAGAAACTCCTCCTCCAATATCGCACTACTGGGGAATATTATGGGTCTGACATCATGATGCCAAACTCCTCAGAGTAACCTCTTCACCCTCTGGCGAAACCACCTCTCAAACAGTAACCACGGCTTGAGACTAGCTTATGCTTGCAATGCTGATGCATGATTTTTTAGCGCAATGCTCCATAATCATGGAAATGCTACGCAATTAGCTATGCAATATGCTATGCTTATCTACATGATGAATGCATAAAAAAAAGGTATCCCCCTCGAGGGATTCTTCTGGGGAGCTCGAGGCACTCTGTTGAGGAACTCGACAACACTCCAATCTCCACCCTACTGGGGAATAACGTTGCTGCTGGGGAAAGGACCACCCTTACCAGGGATGACCTCCACTGAACCCGATCCACTTGGGGACTTCGTTGGGGACGAAACTCCCAACGCATTATGCGGGGAAAACAACAACCTTTGACTTGCTGGGGGAAAAACTAGCCACGGACACCTCCGCTGGGGAAATAGCAACCTTCAGGTCTGGCTGCTGAGGAAACACCGATCTAAAACCTGTTGGGGAGGTAACAATCCCAACTCTGCTTGGGGAAACAAGGAAAGTCTGGCACAGAACACCCATCGACTCGTCGAACCCTGGTATCCCACATCTAAACCCAGTATCCGCTTTCCACTTTTGAGAGCTCCCAGACTCGTCTGGACTTTTCTGATTCATCATCTTGTATTCTCGACTTCTCCGTACTCCACATAGATCGCGCTCCCTGGATTCATACAAACTTCCCAGTCCTCAAACTTTGAAGAGTCTTCTTGATTAATATTCAGGATCATCGCACGTCTTTCGCCGTCTTTCCACCATTCCTCGGCCCCTGATTGGACTCCGTGGGGATCCTTTTGTCAAAAAGGCTTCTCATCACACCTGCAAGTGAGTGGAAATATCTAACAGCACCTGCAACAGAGATCGTTAGATAAAAACATGCCCCAGGTATGCCAAAATTTCAACACCTGAGTCATTCAACCTTCCAAATAAGATTTCAAGTTTTCAATCTTATAAACATGCATTGGAAGGGATCTCCCTGTTTCGAAATGCAAAGATTCTTTATCAAAATGAACAGATGTTTTTGCAATCAAAGCGGTAATGAAAACAAAAAACAACATTATTTGACTGAATATGCATTTTATTGATTGAAAAGGTGTGGCTCAAACTGAGCAATACAAAGGAAGCAATTCCTGAAAAGAGGTAATTACGCACAAAAGGAAAATCTATCCTAATGGCAATGTGAAACCGTGACCTCATCGAGTTCCAACTCGATTACACCCCATATGTCCTCAGACTCTCCGTGCTTCATGCCTTCTGAACAAGACGTTTTCGACTGCTCCCTATCGGGGATTATCCATGTCATATCCAAAGTACAAACGATCATGCTAGATGCAGTTGTTCGTTTCAATCCCTCTTTTGCCTGGACCGCCCTTTCGGGTTTTCAGTCCACCGGGATACCCTTTTTTGCCCAAGCCGCCCTTGTGGGGTTTTCGACTTGCCGGGTGTATAGTTTTTTCTCTTTTCTTTTTATCCCTAATTTTTGCCCGAACCTTTTCCATTTTTTTTCGGTTCGCCGGGATGCCCATTTTTTCCTGGACTATTTTATTCTTTTCGTCCAGCGGGTCTCTTATACGAAGTATTTTTTAACTGCGTCCGCATTCATAGGGGATGGAAAATCTTCGCCATCCATAGTCGTTAACAACAAGGCCCCGCCAGAGAAAACCTTCTTGACCACGAATGGACCTTCATAATTGGGTGTCCATTTGCCCCTACGATCGTTTTGAGGAGGAAGGATCCTTTTCAGCACCAAATCTCCTACGTGATACACACGAGGTCGCACCTTTCGGTCAAAAGCACGCTTCATCCGCTGCTGGTACAACTGCCCATGATAGATGGCCGCCAGCCTCTTTTCCTCAATCAGGCTCAACTCTTCGTACCGAGTCCTTACCCATTCAGCCTCTTGCAACTTCACGTCCATCAAGACTCTCAGCGAAGGAATCTGAACCTCAACCGGTAGCACCGCTTCCATCCCATACACGAGTGAGAAAGGCGTTGCCCTAGTAGATGTACGCACTGAGGTTCGGTACCCATGCAATGCAAATGGCAACATCTCATGCCAATCTTTATAGGTCACAACCATTTTCTGCACAATCTTCTTTATATTCTTATTAGCTGCCTCAACCGCCCCATTCATCTTCGGACGATAAGGAGAAGAATTATGATGCTCAATCTTGAACTCCCGACATAGTTCTGCCATCATCTTGTTATTCAAATTAGAACCATTATCAGTAATGATTCTCTCGGGAACCCCATATCGGCAAATGATGTCTCTCTTTAAGAATCTGGCAACGACCTGTTTCGTCACATTCGCGTAAGAGGCTGCTTCCACCCACTTGGTGAAGTAATCAATAGCCACTAATATGAACCGGTGCCCATTCGAAGCCGTAGGCTCAATCTTTCCAATCATATTGATGCCCCCACATAGCGAACGGCCACGGAGACGACATCAAACTCAACGGATTTGGAGGCACGTGCACCTTGTTAGCATAAATCTGGAATTTATGACACTTCCGCACGAAATTGAAACATTGGGCCTCCATTGTCATCCAATAATAACCTGCCCTCAGCAGCTTCTTCACCATTGCATTCCCACTGACATGGGTACCAAACGACCCCTCATGAACCTCTTTCATCAATTGGCTTGCTTCTTTGTCATCGACGCATCTGAGCAAAACCCAATCAAAATTTCTCTTGTACAAAACCCCATCCTTATTCAAGTAGAACACCATGGCCAACCTCCTTAGAGTCTTTCGGTCCTTCTTGGATGCTCCCTCAGGGTATTCTTGGGTTTCCAAATAGCGCTTGATACGTAATACCACGGCTTCTCATCGTCAGGCGCTGTGTCAACAGCAAACACATAAGTCGGTCTATCCAGACGTCCCACCTCAACGCTTGGGAACTGATTCCACCACTGCACCTTAATCAAGGCGGCCAGAGTAGCCAAAGCATCTGCCAAAGGATTCTCTTCTCTAGGCACATGATGCAATACCACCTTGGTGAAAAACGTCAACAATCTCCTCGTATAATCCCGGTATGGAATTAAATGAGATTCATGCGTATACCACTTTCCGTTAACCTGATTCACAACCAAAGCTGAATCTCCATATATGACAAGGTTCTTGATCCTCAAATCAATCGCCTCTTCAATCCCCAAGATACAAGCTTCGTATTCGGCCACATCGTTGGTGCACTCAAATGTTAGCCGGGCAGCAAAAGGAATGTGAGATCCTTTCGGCGTAACCAAAACAACACCAACTCCGTTACCGTTTACGTTAATGGCCCCATCAAACATCAAAATCCATTCGGATTCAGGGTCAGGCCCCTCCTCCGGGATTGGTTCCTCACAATCTTTCGATTTGAGAAACATGATGTCCTCATCAGGGAATTCAAACTTCATTGGTTGATAATCCTCAATGGGTTGCTGGGCGAGGTAATCAGACAGTACACTCCCCTTGATTGCTTTCTGAGAGGTATACTGGATATCATATTCAGTCAAAATCATTTGCCACCTCGCAACCCGTCTGGTCAATGCTGGCTTCTCAAAAACATACTTGATTGGATCCATCTTGGAAATCAACAAAGTGGTATGAACCAGCATATACTGCCTCAGTCGGCGAGCAGCCCAGACCAAAGCACAGCAAGTTTTCTCGAGCAGTGAATATCTAGTTTCACAGTCGGTAAACTTTTTGCTAAGGTAGTATATGGCATGCTCTTTTCGACCAGACTCGTCATGCTGCCCCAGTACGCACCCCATAGACCCCTCGAGGACTGTCAAGTACAGAATTAACGGTCGTCCCTCCACAGGAGGCATCAGAATCGGAGGCTCTGTAGCGGTGTATTCGTCGCTATATGATTTATTGATTAAACCATAAGCAAAGCATACAAAGAATCGAGTCGCCACCGCACTTTTATTTATCCTAAGGAATGGTTAAAAAGCGAACAAAAACCTAAGAAGTTTTACACGTAGAAAACTAATGAAAAAGATCAGAGAATCTGGGTAAGGGGTAAATTACGCAATGGGAAGGTGTTAGGCACCCATCACGTCCTAGGTACTCCTAGGGAGCCCTTTTCACACTTGTTGTATAAGAAATGTTTATTTGTTTATGACATATTGTGCAAACATGAATGGGAAGATGAGAAAAGGATGTACAATTTTATTATTTTTGTGTTTGAACGGATGAACCCGTTGCCTACGTACCTTCCATCAAAGGTAAGGATCAAAACGCCGTAGTTCGGCTAAAAGATTTCCAAAAATTAGTGAATTCATTTAAAAACACAAGCTCTAAGGCTTTTCATTACCAATGGGAGAAAACTCAACCTGAATCAACAATCCACCATGCGAGGACGGCTTCAACATACTAGTGAGGGGTTAACCCTATAATAAGTATGGAAGACTTACAATCAAGTCACTAAGGACAAGGTAAGATTTACATCAACCACTATGGTAATTGAAACCTAAGGCTAATGCATGAAAACATATTAACAATGGACAAAGCCACAAAACATCTGAATGGGTGAAGTTAATTGATTATGAGTATTCACAAAATATGGTCAAGGTATGATTAAGATTGATTCAAAGAAGTATTATGAAATGGAGTTTGAAAAGTCAAGGACTTAGGGTCCAGGTTTCTAATTTGAAAAGAGATGAAGATGTTTGCACAACAAGTCAAAGGTTTGAAAAGTCAACAAGTGAAAAGGGGTTTTGAAACAAAAAGGATGTGGATGGAGGAGTGTAAAACTTCCTAGAAAGGTTCAGCTCTTGAGATCATATAGAAGATGATTCAAGTGTGTCCTTAGGAATAGGCAAATGAGAAAGCAAAGAAAGCAAGGTGATACCGGATGCCATCAATGGACTTATACCAATCTCACAAATAAAGGTGGATACCGGATACCAATAAATGGATTTACACCAATCTCCTAAAACAAAACAATGATACCGGAAGCCATCAATGGACTTATACCAATCTCACAAACAAAAGTGGATATCAGATGCCAATAAATGGACTTATTCCAATCTCCTAAGGTAAAACAAAACTTGGATGTCAGATGCCAATCTATCTGGACTTATACCAACCTCCAAAGGATGATCATAGGAATACAAATGCCAACAACATGGTCTTACAATTGAATCCTCACATACAACAAACAAACCAAAAGATGGATGTCAGATGCCAATCTATCTGGGCTTACTCTAACCTCCAACAGATGATCATAGGAATACAAAAGCCAACAACATGGTCTTACAATTGCATCCTCACATACAACAAACAAACAAGCACAAAGCAATGGATATGAGTGACCAAATGAAATGGTCTTACACTCTATCCCTTCCAAATCATAGGAACAATGGCCAATTAATGGACTTACTGTTGTCCTCAATGGGCAAACTCAAACATGGATCACAAAGATATGAAATGATGATCATGCAATAATGAACAATTAATGATGATAAATGCACAAAAGCATGCAAGCAAACATGTACCAATGAGCCAAGCAATCAATCAAACAAAGTCATTTAGCACACACTATAACCAAGCAATTAGGCTCAAGCAAAGGTTAGACTATGAAGTCAACTGGAATGGGGTAAGTGGTGCTCTTAACCTTGACATTGAGAGCCAAGGTGAAGCAAATGAAAGGATATGAGGGGTGTGCCTCATTGCTCTTATCCCTGGTCAGGGAGAGCATTGAATATCAGAAGGCGTGGGAGTTCAGAAAGTTGGAACTCTCTCCACAAGTTAATGACTCGATAGATCTTGGGCTTTTACTCACTATGCATCAACACATGTGGTGTGAGCAAGGTGAGTGACACACAGAATAGTAGGAGATAGGCTACATATATCTTCTATCTACCAATTGCCTCATATGAGGTCTTTTCCTGCTTGGGGACAAAGGATAAACAATCACATACATTGCCTCTTAAGGAGGACTTCAGACAAGCGCCTGGCTAAGTAACAAGCCAGGTCTTCCAGACTACATGGAGATAAGAGATTCTACCTCAATGCTTAAGAAAAGCAAAGCAATAGCAAGTTCACAAAGGAACTATAGCAACTAATGTACCTGAAATCAATCAAATATAATCAGTATACCAATCACAAAGTCAAAACAGACAAGATAAGAGCCAACAGTCAACACAATCAATCACATGTGCAAAGCACAAATTCAAATGAAATGAGCTATCATCCTACAAAACAAAACAAGTTAGTCCATAACAATCAAGTAAACCAAACTCAATCAACTTGAATTAATCTCCTTAAAGCAATTGCTTCTTCAACCTGAAAATCAAACTCAAATGTGAGAAGTAAACCCTTAGGCCAAAGCCTAGGGTCAAAGGAGGGGAAAAAATTTAAAACAGAACATGAAAATTGGTCAAAACCAAGATTAATCAAATAAGAGCAAAGTCTAATTGGTCTCCTATCAAAACTATGCACCAATTGCATTTCATAAGCAAATCATGTCAAACTAGGCAAGTTGGAATCACATGGGAGTAAACAGAATGAACACAAGCATATCAATACCAAAATGGCTCAATAAATTCCAGGAAAAATCGTGCTCAAACAGAACACATTGAATAAGCAACACACCAAATTTCATGGCATTTGGATGAGGGGAAGCAAGTCAATTAAAATCAACAAGTCAAAGCATGTTCAAGCAAGCTCATACAAGTCACTAAATCATGCATCAAGTTCATGCAAGCATAAAACAGAAATGACATAATATAAATGAATGAGACCAAAGCCATGGAAAACTTCAAGATGTCTATAATACACATGCCAAATTTCAAGTCCATCCAATTAACAACAAGAATTTCACAAATCAAATAAAATCATGTCTCACAAGAAGTCAACAATTGGTCAAGCAGGGGAGAAAATCTCAATCAAATAGAAAATGCATTCAAAAATCCCAAAAAAAATCACAAGCAAACTAGACATCCATAAGTATCAACATGCAAAAATCCAGAGCAATTGGCATAGCATAAGCATGGAAAATAAAATCAAGAACATGAACAAGAAATGGTGTGACATACATTGTCACACCTTCAAAGATCACATCATATCTCACAATCCAGGAACTCAAAAATAGCAAACTATATACCAAAATGACCAGGAATGAGTCTAGACCACACATGTAAAATTTCAAAAATTTCCAATTAATCATCAAGATTTCATGAGCAAAATAGCAAGCATTATGCAAGAAATGACATGTGAAAACAAACCCTTGGCATTTATTTTTTCTACACGTGCACAAATTTATTAAAAATCATCAAAAAATAAAGGACATGGCAAGGATCATGGTGGAAAAAATCTCAAGTGAAATGGATTATTAATGAATGAGTTATGATTTTTTGATTGTGGAAAAAAAATAAAAAAAAGCATGGAAGGAAGCATGTAACATGATATGCATAAGTGGAAAAATAAGCAAGGCAATTGGAATGGATGCTGAAGCGGGGAATCGAACCCCTGGGTAATTCAAAAATGAGCGCCACTTAAGTAAAACGCTGCGTTTCACTTAAGTGCATGGCGCGCTCTGATTGGCCACATGATTCATAAACACTAAATCCATGCAAAATGAAGGCAAAATGGATCTAATTAGAATCTGGAAACGAAATTGAAGCATTCATCACTTGTTCTTGCTGTTCATCATCAACATGAACTTTTCATCACAGAAATCAACAAAAATTATATGGATCGATTCATCTCAACATGCATAACACATATCCAGCATCAATTCGTTCTAAATCTAACTACATCAACCGGATCGAGCAAAAGAAGTTCTAACATCCAAATGTTCAAATAAGCATAACTAGCTCAAATATCAATGAAATTGCACGATTCAACTTGCAGCATGCTCTACAATAAAAGATCTACCAAAGCCATATGCTAATTGTGAGAATTGAAAGCATCGAGTTCTTACCTCTTGAAGATGCAGATCTTGATTCTGTTGGATTCAAAGCTCCAATGGCAGAAACAGATGCTTAATGATCAGTAGGAAGATGAATGAAGGATGTTCTTTAGCTCAACAATGCTCAGGTTCGAAGAAACTTCAAACTGCCATGTGAATGCACCAAGCTTCAACAGTTGCAATCTTCAAGGATTTCCACACTTTTGCTTCAAACAGATCTTCAATAACACCTGTAAATGATGATCAACACAAGCACCAGCAAAAAGAATCAAGAATTTCGATGGAAAAGTGAAAAAAAGTTTGAGAGAATTTGAGAGAATTTTGGAGATTTTTGGTTTGGATCTGAGATTGTGATTGTTGATCTCGATTTTCTGTTATGATTAGGTTTAAATACCTCTTGTTAATCCACCTTGTTAAACATGATTAGGCCAAATGCAAGGGATTAGTGAAATGCTCATGTTATGCAAAAATGCCAAAATGCCCTTTTTCAAATAGAACCAATGGAACAGTGAAATTCTTCTTGCAGCAAATCCAAATTTCTGTTTTGAAGTGATTGGCATTGGTTTGGAGTGAAAATCATGTGTATTTTTCAAAATGACCTTTTTTCCCACCAAAATTTAAATGAATCACTTGAAAAATGGACTTTTTATGTGATGATTTTTGATGAAATGTAATGATGGATTATGATAGCTTATGTCAAATGGGACTTGCTCAAAAAAACCTCACTCAATTTGGCCAAATGGTTCAAGAGTTATGCCTCCTTGAAGTTCAACTTTTCTTGAAAATGATTTGATCATAACTTGCCAACCATAAATGAGAAATGGGTGTTCTTGGACTTTTTGGAAAGGCAAGAGCAAGATATTCAACTTTAATGTTGGACAAAATTTGATTTGAAGCTTGCTTGATGATGTAATTTTGAGGAGAAGACCTTTCCATTTTTGGCAGTTTGAAATTACAGGTCACTTGCTATTTTTGGAAATTTTTTGTCTGACCTCCAATTCTTCAATGTGGATGTTTGACATGTTATATGAGGCTTTTATGGACATGAATGAGACCTCTCAAACCATTTCCCACCATCAAATCCCTGATTAAATGCACAGTTGACCACAGTTGACTTTGCTAGGGTTTTGGTTGACTGAGCCATGCTTTGATGAATTTCAAGCCTCTACCACTTGGGATCTTGATTCAAAATTATGTCACAACTAATATGAACTCTTGATGAATGATCATGGTGCCCAAATTCTTCAAGAATGGCCACCACATATTGCTCAATGAATGCATTGGCTGGTTTGACCTAATTGCTTCATCTGCAAGTAACAAGGTTAGATGACAATTTTTTTTGTACTTTTGGTTAGTGATTGAAATAAAAGCCATGATATACAAATGCAAGACATGCTTGGTGATCAAGAATCACACTTATAAGATAACCCACCCACAAGAAAGAAGGCAAGGTGCACAATGATCCTTGAGGCAATGATATGATATGATGCCATGAGGGATCTTAGGGCAAAAATTGGGGTCTTACAGATGCCCCTATTTAAGGTCATTCTAGCCGGAGAAGTGAAGTTTAGAAATCTTCATCTCGACGCGGTAGAATGGGCTTAAATAACAGTAATGAGACAAATTTTGGTCCCTAAGAGACCTCATGATGCAGATGTATGCATGTAAAAGACACAAACTCTGTGGGGATATGATTCACACAGAAGAAAAGACGATCCATCGGAGTAACACACTCACCAGGAACAGAGACTCTAATAGGACTCTTATGGGGATAAAAGGAAAAGAATGCGTGAGCAGGACACGACTCTGAGTTGGGGAAACAGAAAACAGACTGGAGACTTTACCGGGGAAGTAAAGGACTCACACTGGGGATCAGACGAATTTCTAAAGGAAACACATCCACTGGAAAGACACAAGCTGACTCAGATCATCCACAAAGGGTACTTCGGATAAAAATCCGGGCTCGGACCAGGAAAAAGATTCACAAAGAATCTCCCTGCCGGGGAAAATTGCATATATTGGGGAAAACGCCAATACAGCAAAGGGTAAAAATCACAACAGGAAACTCCACTGGAGAATGTCTAACAAAGAGACTCTCACGGGGAAAAGCAACAAGGAAATGAGGTGTTACCGGTATAAGGGTAACAAACTCAGGAATAATGAATATCTAAGACCGGTATAAGGGTGAGAGATATCAATCAACCAAACATCTGAGAAAGACCTGAGAAAGGTACATCAACTCAGGAAAATCTGACTCCACAGGGGACCAAGGTCATAATAGGGAGCAGAAAGGAAGGAACACCAGGGATACCGAGGTATATAATAGGTGACCGACCGAAACGTGAATTGGTATATATGCCAAAACACTCATCATCTTGAAGGAGGGCTTGAAAAAGCAAATCGACTTACAGGATGGACATTCGAATCCACAACGGGAAAACGAATCTTACTCAACTGGGGACACAAACCCAAAGAGTGCATGAGATATAATATCCATTACCGTCAGAACGTGAATAATATACTCGAAAAGGAAGAGACACCAGAGATACCGGTTACTGGGTATATAATAGGTGACCTATCAATGCGTGAATTGGTATATATGCCAAGACACTCATCATCCGAAAGGAGGGCTTGAAAAAGCAAATCGACTTACAGGATGGACACTCGAATCCACAACGGGAAAACGAATCTTACTCAACTGGGGATAAAACCCAAAGAGTGCATGAGATATAATATCCATTACCGTCAGAACGTGAATAATATACTCGAAAAGGAAGAGACACCAGAGATACCGGTTACTGGGTATATAATAGGTGACCTATCAAAGCGTGAATTGGTATATATGCCAAGACACTCATCATCCGAAAGGAGGGCTTGAAAAAGCAAATCGACTTACAGGATGGACATTCGAATCCACAACGGGAAAACGAATCTTACTCAACTGGGGATACAAACCCGAAGAGTGCATGAGATATAATATCCATTATCGTCAGAACGTGGATAAAATACTCGCATGAGATATATTATCTATTACCGTCAGAACGTAGATAATACACTCGCATTGTAAGAAACACCAGGGATACCGGGGTATATAATAGGTGATCTACCGAAAACGTGGATTGGTATATATGCCAAAACACTCATCATCCGAAACACAAACTGGTTAAAGGATGGATATTCGATTCTCCAAAGAATACGAATCTTACTCTACTGGGGGAAGATCAACAAAGGATTCCAACCAAAGAGCGCAAGAGACATATTATTCATTACCGGCAGACCGTGAATAATATACTCGAAAGGAAAATACACCAGAGATACCGACTAGGGCATATAATAGGTGACTAACCAAAAAGAGAGACAATCGATACCAAGCATCCGGGTAAACGAAAGACAACTCAAAGGGATAAATTGCAAGCATCCGGCAATTATCCGAAACAACAAATATTCGACTCCGCAAAAGGGAAATAACGAATCTTACTCGACTAGGGAAACACAAAAAGTTTCAACTGAAGAGTGCATGAGATATATTATCCATTACCGT
Source organism: Lathyrus oleraceus (assembly GCF_024323335.1). Taxonomy (NCBI): domain Eukaryota; kingdom Viridiplantae; phylum Streptophyta; class Magnoliopsida; order Fabales; family Fabaceae; genus Lathyrus; species Lathyrus oleraceus. Next base: position 322,898,834 of record NC_066580.1, on the reverse strand, counting down.
TAGAACATGGATAACATACTCGCATGGAAGATTATCCACAACCGGTTACTGGGTTAACAAAGGATAAATCGACCGAAAAGAAAGGCATCGGGATACCAAAACTAGGTATATAATGATGACCAATCAAAGGAGCAACAATCATTACCAAGCAAACGGGTAAATGAAAGGCGATCTGCTGAGGATGCATTGGTACAAAAATCAATGACCCGGGGATGAATTGCATAAACAGCAATTATCCACAAAGACTAGCTGGGGATATATTGATAAACAATCAATGGTCCGGGGAACAAATCACTAGCAAACGGTGAAAGGACCCACTGGCGACTTCAAAGGATAAAATTGCAAGCATACGGCAATTATCCAGAAGACAACTTGTTGGGGATACAATTGCTAGCAACCGACAATTATCCACAAGCAAAGGGAGGAATATCAACATCAAATATTGAATGAGGATAACCACAAAGAGTAACCATCATCGGTTAGGATGGACAACAAGGTTAACTCTGCAAAGGGGAGAAATTAGGGTTTACAACTACCGAATACGGGGTAGAATACCAAAAATCTGGCTGAGGAAACAAGAGGTTTAACACTACCGACTACTGGGTAGACGACCAAAGACTCAGCTGGGATAAAATTGCAAGCATCCGGCAATTATCCAACTGTACCACAAGGTACAAAACTCCGATGGGGGAAAACAAAACATGGGATTTACAACTACCGAATACGGGGTAGAAGACCACAGACTCCACTGGGGACATGGTGAATGAAGGCCAAATACTGAGCACCTATTCAATTTATACCACAGGGAGACGCAAACTCTGTTAGGGATAAAACCACAACAGCAGAAAATCCACCATCAACCAGAACGAACCACGAAGGTTACCTCTGCTAGGGGAAAGGAGATAGGACTTACAAACTACCGAATACGGGGTAGTAGCCATACTCTGGTGGGAATACACACGAATTAGGGTTTACATCTACCGAATACTGGGTAGAAAACCAACAACTCCGCGTGGGGATGGGAAAACTCACAAATCCGCACGGGAAACAAAATAGGGTTTATAACAAACCACAAAACTGCTGGAGAGCAGAAGAACTAGGATTTACGACTACCGACTACTGGGTAGAAAACCAACAACTCTTGCCGAGGAATAAAAGGTATATAACCATAAATTCCGCCAAGAAGAGGGAACATAGGACTTACAACTACCGGTATAAGGGTAGAGGCCCAAAAAACTCCACTGGGGATAAAAAGAATTATTGCCAGTTATTGGGCAGTTCATTCATTTATTCCACAGGGAAGTACAAGAACGGTTGACAAGTGCCAATTCGGGACTAAACCAAAAAGACAGACTAAATCAAGACCCGTCCTATGAGGATATAACTCAATAGGAAAATCCGTCCCAATATATGTGTTGGGAGGAAACGGAAGAAACTGTCCTCCACGAGGATAATCTCAGTGGGGAACTGCAGAAGGAAAATACAGACACTTTCTGCTTACGGGGCTGACTCTATATGAAGAGATTAAACACCCGACATCTGCTTAAGGAGATCTATAAAGAGATCTATATCACCCATAGCAGGAGAACAACAAACAAAAGATATATGGCAAACAATGCAACATGAATATCTGAATGTTTTATGAATATGCATGAATATGCGTAATTTATGTTTGATGAATGCTGACAAAACAGACAATTCTAACACAAACAGATCCAGGAATCAAACGCCCGATACTATACTTCCAGGGGAAAACCAACTGGAATGCCAATCTGCGGAGATCCACATGCTAAAAAGCAAAGATCTGCGGGGAGGCAAAACAAGAGATATCACAGAATCTCTGAGGGATGGATCCATAACCAACTCAACCAGGGTACAGAAAGTCACAACAGGCAAACAGCCACCAAGACCAATCTGTTGGGGAAACGGGAGAAATCCCGAAATACCTGCAGGGGAATCTTCAGTATCAACTGAGAAACAAAAGTTCACGGCACCAACAAGAACTGCCGTAAAAGCAACTCCAAACAACTCCGGGGAACAAACCCACTGCAGGAGACTTATCCAAGTAGAATCTGACTGCACAAGCAACTCTACTGGGGAAAGCTGTCAGCTATCCTTCCAGGGAACAAACCACTGAAGGAGAAAACACCACATAAGTAGATTCTGCAACACGCCACTCTACTCGGGGAGAACATACATCCGACGGATCGCACAAGTAGATTCTGCAATAAGCCACTCTACTGGGATCACAAGCAAATCAGGAAACCACTCCAATCTTTGGGATGCTAGAGCCACCAACCGACCCTACTGGGGATTGAGAGAGTTTTCAACAGGCACAAACTGCCACAACAACCATTCTGCAGACTAAGCTGGGAAAAATGGAAAGCAACCATGCTGAGGAGAGAAACAACAACTCCGCTGGCGACTGCACTGGGGAGAGACTACTGCTGGAGAAGAAAACGAAGTCTTCAACAACATCTCTGCTTGCGACTATACTGGGGAACAACCCCACCAACAAATTCTGCTTGGGGAACAACCCTAACAACAAAGCAGGAGAAAGAGGATACAACCAAGCCAGGAATATGAACAAATGTCTTACCTGTTGGAAATCATGCCACCCTCGGGAGAGCACTGAGAAACTCTTAAGTATCCTTTCATCATTGTGAATATTCACTTTGTTTAACACAACAATTTTGAAAAATTCTTTGTTTAAAACAATGATATTTTATCAATTAAAACATGCAAAACATTTGTTGAATTGAAACAAATAAGAGTGCAAATAATTGGATAAAAAGCTCAAATTGATTTGATGGAATGGTAGCCTGCAAATGGCAAGACTCCATAGATCTGTACAAATTTGAAATCAGTGATATATATTGGAAGAGGGATACATTGAACATAATGATCCTTTCTCTACCAATTGGAATCTCGATGTATTCGAAGCTTCAGTTGACGATGAATCGAGAATCTCTGACGAACAGACGGCTGCAGAACAGAAAGTCTTGTCAGGATGCAGTTACTTGCCAAATCCCTAATTTTTGCCTAGATTGCCCCAGGGCGAGGTACTCAATCTAGCGGGATGCAAATATATCTTTTTTTCAAGTCTCTAATTTTGCTTGGATTACCCTTGCGGGTTCTCCACCGAGACGCTCATTTTTGCCTAAGCCGCCCTTTCGGGTTTTCAACTTAGCGAGCTATTCTGTTTTTCATTTGCATATACTTTTTTTTAGGCAAAGTATTTCTTGACTGCATCTGAATTCACAGGACGAGTGAAATCCTCCCCATCCATTGTTGTAAGCATCAAAGCACCGCCTGAAAAGGCTCTCTTAACAACATATGGACCCTCGTAGTTTGGAGTCCACTTGCCCCTGGAATCGGGCACGAAAGACAAGACTTTCTTGAGCATGAGGTCACCTTCCCGGAACACGCGAGGCTTGACCTTCTTATCGAATGCTTTCTTCATTCTCTGCTGATACAACGGACCATGACACATGGCAGTCAATCGCTTCTCTTCAATCAAATTCAACTGGTCATAACGACTCTGAATCCATTCAGCATCAGTCAACTTGGCTTCCATCAAGACTCTCATTGATGGGATCTCCACCTCTACTGGGAGCACAGCCTCCATGCCATAAACAAGAGAGAAAGGGGTTGCCCCTGTTGAAGTGCGGACAGATGTACGATAACCATGCAAAGCAAATGGCAGCATCTCATGCCAATCTTTGTACATAACTGTCATCTTCTGGATGATCTTCTTGATATTCTTATTAGCAGCTTCAACAGCCCCATTCATCTTGGGTCTGTAGGGAGAGGAATTATGGTGTGCAATCTTGAACTCAGCGCACAACTCATCCATCATCTTATTATTCAGATTAGATCCATTATCAGTAATGATCTTATCTAGCACACCATAACGGCAAATCAGTTGGTTCTTAATAAACTTCACGACCACCTGTCTGGTCACGTTCGCATACGAAGCGGCTTCAACCCATTTGGTGAAGTAATCAATTGCTACGAGAATAAACCTGTGTCCATTGGACGCTTTCGGCTCAATCATGCCGATCATGTCAATTCCCCACATGGAGAAAGGCCATGGTGATGAAATCACATTCAGAAGTGTCGGAGGAATATGAATCTTATCCGCGTAAATCTGACACTTGTGGCATTTCTTCACATATTTGCAGCAGTCAGACTCCATTGCCAGCCAATAGTAGCCTGCTCTCAACATCTTTCTAGCCATGGCATGTCCATTGGAATGAGTACCAAGTGAACCCTCATGGACCTCAGTCATCAACAGGTTTGCTTCGTGTCTATCCACGCATCTGATCAAAACCATGTCAAAATTTCTCTTGTACAGCACTTCACCACTGAGGTAGAAACTGCCTGACAACCTTCTCAAACTCTTCCTATCTTTCACAGATGCCCCAGGCGGGTAGAACTGGTTCTGGAGGAAATTCTTGATATCAAAATACCAAGGCTTGTCATCATTCACTTCTTCTACTGCAAACACGTGAGCTGGTCTATCCAAGCGCATCACGGCAATATTGGGAACTTCATTCTAATACTTCACAACAATCATGGAAGCAAGCGTAGCAAGAGCATCTGTCATCCGATTATCCTCTCGAGGAATATGATGAAAATCAAATTCTGTAAAGAACGTTGAAATCCTCCTTGCATAATCTCTGTACGGAATGAGACCTGGCTGATTCGTCTCCCATTCACCCTTGATCTGATTGACAACTAGGGCCGAATCACCATACACATCAAGATGTTTGATTCTCAAATCAATACATTCTTCAAGTCCCATAATACAGGCCTCATACTCAGCCATATTATTCGTGCATTTGAAAGTTAGCCTTGCTGTAAGCGGAATATGCGTGCCATGAGGAGTAATGATTACTGCCCCAATTCCATTTCCGTACTGATTTACAACGCCATCAAACACCATCGTCCATCTGGAACCAGGTTCCGGACCTTCATCAAGTGTGGGCTCATCACAATCTTTCATTTTCAAATACAGAATCTCCTCATCAGGGAAGTCATACTGAACAGGCTGGTGATCTTCAATCGGCTGGTGCGCTAAATGGTCAGTCAAGATACTACCTTTGATAGCTTTCTGAGCTCGATACTCGATATCATACTCAGACAGCAACATCTGCCAACGGGCAATTCTCCCGGTTAAAGCAGGCTTCTCGAAAATATACTTGATTGGATCCATTCTGGATATCAACCAAGTGGTATGATTTATCATGTATTGGCGTAAACGTTTAGCTGCCCAAGCCAAAGCACAACACGTCTTCTCAAGCATAGAGTACCGAGACTCATAATCAGTAAACTTCTTACTGAGGTAGTATATAGAAGATTCTTTCTTCCCTGATTCATCTTGCTGACCGAGGACACAACCCATCGAGTCCTCAAGCACAGTCAGATACATAATCAGAGGTCTTCCTTCCACAGGCGGAGACAATATCGGAGGTTCAGACAGATACTCTTTTATACTGTCGAAAGCTTTCTGGCAATCCTCGGTCCAATCATGAGACTGATCTTTCCGGAGGAGCTTGAATATAGGCGCACATGTGGCAGTCATGTGGGATATAAATCTGGAAATGTAGTTCAAGCGGCCAAGAAAACCTCGGACTTGCTTCTCAGTTTTGGGTGCAGGCATCTCCTGTATTGCTTTGACCTTTGCAGGATCAACCTCAATACCTCTTTCGCTTACCACAAAACCCAACAACTTACCGGAACGGACTCCAAATGTACATTTGTTCGGATTCAGGCGGAGTCTGAACTTCCTCAGACGCTGAAAAAGCTTCAACAAATGCTCAATATGTTCAACTTCCGTTCGGGACTTAGCGATCATATCATCAACATAGACCTCTATCTCCTTGTGCATCATATCATGAAACAAGGTAGTCATAGCTCGTTGATACGTGGCTCCGGCGTTCTTCAAACCGAAGGGCATCACTCGATAACAGAATGTTCCCCAAGGTGTGATGAATGTTGTCTTCTCCATATCTTCGGGTGCCATTTTGATTTGATTATATCCGGAAAATCCGCCCATAAAGGAAAAGACTTTGAATTTAGTTGTATTGTCTACCAACATATCAATGTGTGGTAGAGGGAAATCATCTTTCGGACTAGCTTTATTCAAATCTCTGTAATCAACGCACATACAGACTTTTTCGTCCTTCTTAGGAACAGGCACAATATTGGCCACCCATTGAGGATATGTAGAAGTCACCAGAAACCCCGCATCAATTTGCTTCTGAACCTCCTCTTTGATCTTCACTGCCATATCAGGATGAGTTCTTCTGAGCTTCTGCTTCACAGGCCCGCACTCAGGCTTCAAAGGCAGGAAATGTTGCACAATATCTGTATCTAGACCCGGCATGTCTTCATATGACCAAGCGAAGATATCGGAATATTCTCGTAGCAAACTGATCAACTCCTTCTTGACAGACTTTTCAAGAAGTGCCCCAATCTTCACCATACGAACACAATCCTCAGACCCCAAGTTGACTGTTTCCAAATCTTCAAGGTGCGGCTGAATGATCTTCTTCTCGTGCTCAAGGAGACGGGTAATCTCATCAGGAATCTCTTCAACATCATCTTCCTCTGCCTCGAATACAGGGGATTCAAAATTGAGAGATGGTGTTGGATCATTATGTCCAATGGGTTTTAGAATCAACCTGCATAATGATTTTGGTTAATGAAAAACTTTAGAATCTAAACAAGCAAATCATTATGCAGATGAAAAATGTTTGCTTTTATTCTTGTTTTTATGGGTTTTTGTGATCACTGATTTCATGCAAAAAGCAAAAAGTGAAAACAAATGGAAAAACAAATGTTTAACAATGCATTAACTGAATGAAAACATCATTGTATTAAATGCTGCCAACAATGTCATCACTTCTCCTTTTGGCATGGGAGAAGGGTTTTAAACAAAGTGAACAATTACTCTGATCTATGGATGACTGTAGGAACATCTACAGCGACCCAATTGTGGCAGACACCACCAGGTATGACGAAATTGTTCAAGTCCTCTGCATCCTCTTCCAAGATAGCAGCAGCCTCTTCAGGTCGATTGGCATGGATGAAACCTCCACTTATGAACAAACCTTGCTCATTACATGCCCCAGAACAGTAGCCAATGCCAGCCCAGGATCTATTGTCTTCAAGCTCGATCACCTTCCCTAATCCAGCAACTACACCACATTCAATGGCCAGTTTCGCATCACGGTAGGAAGCAAATGAAGGAGACTTCTTCTCAATTGGTTCATCAATAGATAAAGCTTGGAACGGCGTTCCAACTTCATCCTCAGCGTCAATGTATGAGAAAGAAGACAAGTGGCTAACCAGGAGAGCTTTTTCTCCCCCTACCACAACCAGTTTCTTATTCTTGACAAATTTCAGCTTTTGGTGTAGGGTGGATGTCACGGCGCCAGCCTCGTGAATCCATGGTCTGCCTAAGAGACAGCTATATGATGGATGGATATCCATTACCTGGAAGGTAACTTGGAAATCACTAGGTCCAATTTTGATTGGGAGGTCAACTTCCCCAATCACGGTCTTGCGTGACCCATCAAATGCCTTCACAACAACACCACTTTGCCTCATAGGAGGACCTTGATATGACAACTTCGAGAGTGTGGATTTTGGTAATACATTCAGAGACGAGCCAGTGTCCACCAGCACGTTAGACATGGCATCAAATTTGCAATTCATAGATATATGTAGAGCCATGTTGTGGTCTCTTCCCTCCTCAGGGAGATCAGCGTCACAGAAACTCAAAGTGTTGCAAGCAGTAATGTTTGCAACTATACTATCAAATTATTCTATGGTGACATCATGATCGACATACGCCAGATCCAAAACCTTCTGCAGAGCCTCCCTATGGGGTTCTGAATTCAACAACAGAGATAAGACGGAAATCTTGGATGGTGTTTGTAGAAGCTGGTCTACAACGTTGTACTCACTCTTCTTGATGAGCCTCAGCATCTCATCAGATTCTTCATTCACAATGCCACTCGGGCCAACAGAAGAAACAGGAGTCTTTTGTACAGAGGAGGAGGGTTGTTTGGCAACAGCAAGTGCCAGATTCTGAACATTGACAGCTGTCCCAACCGGACGCTCAACGGTATCAGAAGCAACAGGAGCCTTGGGAGGTGCAGAAAACACGCGACCCCTACGGGTCAACCCGCTCACATCAGCAATGTTTGTCACGGACGTTGAAGGCAACGGCACTTCTACCCCATCTTCTACGGCAACGGGGTTATATCTGAAAGGAACAACTCGATCAGAAGAATAAGGCACAGGGCCTGCAGGCTTAATGACTAATGAAGGAGAGACCTTCGGCTTACTGCTATCATAGCGGATAACAACAGGCTCGGGCAACTTGAACACAGGCGATATAACATTAACCTCAGGTTCGTCTTCATCCACATTGCGATTCTGGAGGATCTCAATGGTACCTTCATCCAGCAATTCTTGAAGTTCTCTGCGTACCTGATTGCAACCCAGACGGTTAACCGAACAGATGCGGCACTTGTCGTGGTCATGCTCCATGTGGCTGTATTGACACATCAACCGATGTAATTCGACCAACGACTTTCTAATATGGCTTACATATTTGACCTCGTACTTCCCAGGGCACCCCTGGACCATATTAACAGATTTCCCATGCGTGGGCAATGGGTTCTTGGTAACATTCGGGCCTGAATCTTCAAAGCTCAGAATTCCACATCTCATAAGGTCTTGAACCTTGGTCTTCAGTGGGTAGCAATTCTCTATGTTATGACCCGGAGCACCGAAATGATAAACGCAATGTTGGTCTGGTTTATACCACCATTGCGGATTCGCAGGAATAGCAGAAGGATCCCTGGGTGTAACCAACTTCCTTTCCAACAAGGAAGGATAAAGCTCTGCATATGACATAGGAATTGGATCGAAGCTGATCTTCTTCCTATCATAACTCAAATTAGCTTGATTGGTTGTACTGCCACGAGGCGGGTAGGCCTGTTGCTGTGGACACTGCTGTTGCTGATACTGAGGCTGTTGATATTGCTGAGAATTGTCTTTGAAGACAGGTGCTATATGAGCCACCTGGTGCTGATTATTGCTACGCCGTGCTGGCTTCCTCTGAACAGAGGGTCTTCTAGGCTTAGCATGGGATTGCACAGCATGTGCCTCCCCATCCTTCTTCTTAAACGCCCCATACCGTTTAGAAGAAGAGCTCTCATCCTTTGCCAATCGTCCTTCACGGACACCTTCCTCGAGACGCATCCCCATGTTCACCATCTCGGTGAAGTCAGAGGGAGCACTTGCTACCATCCGCTCGTAATAGAATGAGCTAAGAGTCTTCAAGAAGATCTTAGTCATTTCTTTCTCCTCCAGCGGTGGAGTAATCTGAGCAGCCAGCTCTCGCCACCTCTGGGCGTACTCCTTGAATGTCTCCTTGTCCTTCTGAGACATGGCCCTGAGCTGATCACGGTCAGGAGCCATATCAATGTTATATTTGTATTGCTTGACGAAGGCTTCGCCAAGATCATTGAAGGATCGGATATTAGCACTGTCCAAACTCATGTACCATCTGAGTGCAGCACCGGACAGACTGTCCTGAAAATAATGGATCAGAAGCTGATCATTATCTGTTTGGGTTGACATTTTCTTGGCGTACATGACCAGGTGAGCAAGAGGGCAGGTGTTCCCTTTATATTTTTCAAAGTTAGGCACTTTGAATTTGATCGGTATTTTCACACCGGGAACAAGGCATAACTCGACAGCAGACTTGCCGAACAAATCCTTCCCTCTGAGGGTCTTCAATTCCTTCCTCAGCTCAAGGAATTGATCATTCATCGCTTCCATCTTCTCATTAACATCCGGGCCCTCAGACGGCTCGGAATGATAGATGGTGTCGTCTACCCTAGGCATGGTATGCACGACAGGAGGAGCAGCAACAGGGACCGGGCTAGATGTCGGCATGTGAGCAAAGGTTGGAGCAGGAATATCCGGCATGAAACCTGGAGGCATACCCCAAGGGAACCCGGCTGGCATAGCATGAGACGCGAAATGAGCGTTGGCGGCAGGCACAGTCGGAACAGCGATCTCTGAAATAACAGTCCTTTGGACAGGAGTTGTAGGCGGTTGAGCAGGTTGATTCTGAGCAGCAAGGAGTTGCTCCATCAAAGCGCCAAGTCTGGCGACCTCTTCTTTCAGTTCTCTGTTCTCTTGCTCTAGCTGATCCATAACTCTTGCAGAATTGGCTCGAGTATAGTACCGGTGAGTCAGCTTGTCTTCAAAATAAATGAAGAACACAAAGTTAGGGCAAGAAGACCAGAAACAAGGTACCTGCTTATGCAACATGATGCATGTAATGCTATTGCATATGCTTTGTTTATTTTCAAGGAACCCTTAGGGTATTATTTGCGAAAATTTGAATTTTTAAGCATTTTAATTTCATATGGAAAATATCTCATTCAATATAGTCGAGACAAAGAAATACAGCGTTTTTGATCATATTACAAAGAGAAAAGGAAAATAACATCCTATGGATCCCTAGAAGCTCGGGATGCTGGAAGACGAGAAACACAAAGCTTCTTGATCTCTCTCTCATAGGCAGCTTCCATATCTGCTTTCTCCTTAGCAAGTTGATCATACTTCCTCTTCCAGAACTTGGAAGACTGAGGAAGCAGAGAAGTCCAAGTATCGTTGGGATCGTCGATCACCCGATGCTCGAGGAACTCAATCAGAGCGTCCTTCTCCTTAAGCTGTTGCAGCAATTCTTCTCTTTCACGGATCCAAGCACGTGAAAGGTCTTCTTCTCTCAACTCCTCTACACGCTAGTTAGGGAGGGTTGAAGGCCCGGCCACATCCAACGGTGTAGGTCTCGGATGATCATATGGCATCGGGTATACAGAAGCTCTCTGTCTGACCCAAGAGGTATAGGGCTCCAAAGCAATGCAATTCTTCGGACCCAATTCATTCCTACTCTTCTTGCAGATCTTGCGCCAAGCGCGGACGAATCTAGCTTTCAGGCCTTGGGGATCTTTACCCTCTTGAAAGAACACACCTTCTAACAAAATGTTATGAGGTTTATCCTTTAGGGGGAACCCAAGCTGACGACGTGCTAAGATAGGGTTGTAGCTGATCCCACCACATGTACCAAGAAGAGGCACATTAGGGAATTCACCACAATAATCAATGATCTGCATAGTATCATACACTCGATCATACCAAGAGATATCATCATTAGTGAGAGACGTGAGTCTCTGAGACCACCGTAGACATCCCTTGTTCTCCTTGAAAGCAACAGTCTGCGGCAAGTGCGAAATAAACCACTTGTACAGCAGAGGCAGACAGCAGACAATAACTCCTCCACCCTTTGCATTCCTCAGATGCAAAGAGACATAGGCATCACCCAACAAAGTCGGAACGTGATTAAGAACTGAGAAGATCCTAATGGCGTTCATATCCACAAATTTGTCGAAGTTGGGAAATAATACCAATCCATAGATGAGCAACACAAATAAAGCCTCAAAGTCATCCTCACTCATGGCCTTCCCATAGATGGTAGCTTGAGCGACGAGGAAATCGGAAGGAAGACCCTGAATTCCACCTTTGGTAGTCAGATTAGCTTTAACCAATGCTTCATCTATGTGCAACAAGTCAGCAATCTCTCGAGCGGTCGGAATACTCTCTAGGCCACTGAACGGCACCTGATCCAGAATCGGGATCCCAATAAGGTGAGAATACTCCTCCAAGGTAGGCAACAGCTGGAAGTCCGGGAAAGAGAAGCAGTGATACAGAGGATCATAAAACTGCGCCAGAGTATTCATCAGTCCCTCATCAACCTGGGTAGTCAACAGAGGCAGAAGCTTTCCATAACGAGCTTTGAAACCCAAGGGATCTAATACATAAGATGTCAGATTCCTTAACTCTTTCACATCGGGCTGTCTAAAGCTGTACTTCTTTGTATGCCTTTTCGGTCTTTCCATGTCTGAAAATTTTGCAAATAAACCCTTTTAAGTTCCTTGAAAATTTTCTTTTTTCTGATGACATGAAGTGCAGATGAATGCATGAATGCATGAATGCAACAATCGCACTCAAGGATCAAGCAAGTCACACCAAACAAAAGTCATGGGAAAGCTCATTGTATCCCTAATATCAATCATCCATTTGGGTGGATTTAGGTTTTCACCTTATCAACACCCAAGTTCCATTGATATTAACGCTACATGAACCGGCTCTAACATCCTTAATATCAATCATCCATTTTGGCGGATTATGGTTTTCACCTTATCGACGCCCAAGTTCCATTGATATTAAGGTTGTCTGAACGACTCAACCATGAATCACGGGTTTGCTGAGAGTCACGAGCATGGAGTCTCGGTTAAGAACCACCCAAAGGGAGTGTACTAGGGTTAAAACCTGCCAGACATGTTCTACCAGAGGTTCCCATAATCATCGTCCCATCTTTCGGATATTATCGGAGGAACGAATACTCGTATTCCAAAAATATTCTCAAGAGAGACTCTTATGAGTGTAGTATCGCGTAACAATCACATCAGATCTTACATCTGAACGACCTCCGCACTACGTCCTAAAAAATAGGCCAAGATGGGCTTGGTAAACTAAGGTCCTTGGCTTCTAAAGCACATGATTGAAAGAATAATGCCTAACCACAAATAACTTGTGTGACATTATTAATCCAACATGACCTCCACCAAGTGAATGGACTCGCAAGTCAACTGGCTAAGGAATACTCCACACCAGTCAACAAGACTACGCCATTCTCCTATCCTAGAGTGCACTCGAGTTCGGGTATAGAACTCATCTCACAGAGATCACCAAAGCAAACAGCAATTGTATATCAAGCAATTCAAACATTACAATCAATACAGTTATCCCAAATTGTACAAAAATATGTCAAATAACACATAAACAAATATCATACAACAAGGGTGAAAAGTAGGTAATACCACCAGGGAAGGTCTGATGTTATCTCCAGCAGAGTCGCCACTTTTCTGTAGCGTGTATTCGTCGCTATATGATTTATTGATTAAACCATAAGCAAAGCATACAAAGAATCGAGTCGCCACCGCACTTTTATTTATCCTAAGGAATGGTTAAAAAGCGAACAAAAACCTAAGAAGTTTTACACGTAGAAAACTAATGAAAAAGATCAGAGAATCTGGGTAAGGGGTAAATTACGCAATGGGAAGGTGTTAGGCACCCATCACGTCCTAGGTACTCCTAGGGAGCCCTTTTCACACTTGTTGTATAAGAAATGTTTATTTGTTTATGACATATTGTGCAAACATGAATGGGAAGATGAGAAAAGGATGTACAATTTTATTATTTTTGTGTTTGAACGGATGAACCCGTTGCCTACGTACCTTCCATCAAAGGTAAGGATCAAAACGCCGTAGTTCGGCTAAAAGATTTCCAAAAATTAGTGAATTCATTTAAAAACACAAGCTCTAAGGCTTTTCATTACCAATGGGAGAAAACTCAACCTGAATCAACAATCCACCATGCGAGGACGGCTTCAACATACTAGTGAGGGGTTAACCCTATAATAAGTATGGAAGACTTACAATCAACTCACTAAGGACAAGCTAAGATTTACATCAACCACTATGGTAATTGAAACCTAAGGCTAATGCATGAAAACATATTAACAATGGACAAAGCCACAAAACATCTGAGTGGATGAAGTTAATTGATTATGAGTATTCACAAAATATGGTCAAGGTATGATTAAGATTGATTCAAAGAAGTATTATGAAATGGAGTTTGAAAAGTCAAGGACTTAGGGTCCAGGTTTCTAATTTGAAAAGACATGAAGATGTTTGCACAACAAGTCAAAGGTTTTAAAAGTCAACAAGTGAAAAGGGGTTTTGAAACAAAAAGGATGTGGATGGAGGAGTGTAAAACTTCCTAGAAAGGTTCACCTCTTGAGATCATATAGAAGATGATTCAAGTGTGTCCTTAGGAATAGGCAAATGAGCAAGCAAAGAAAGCAAGGTGATACCGGATGCCATCAATGGACTTATACCAATCTCACAAACAAAGGTGGATACCGGATACCAATAAATGGATTTACACCAATCTCCTAAAACAAAACAATGATACCGAAAGCCATCAATGGACTTATACCAATCTCACAAACAAAAGCGGATATCAGATGCCAATAAATGGACTTATTCCAATCTCCTAAGGTAAAACAAAACTTGGATGTCAGATGCCAATCTATCTGGACTTATACCAACCTCCAAAGGATGATCATAGGAATACAAATGCCAACAACATGGTCTTACAATTGCATCCTCACATACAACAAACAAACCAAAAGATGGATGTCAGATGCCAATCTATCTGGGCTTACTCTAACCTCCAACAGATGATCATAGGAATACAAATGCCAATAACATGGTCTTACAATTGCATCCTCACATACAACAAACAAACAAGCACAAAGCAATGGACATGAGTGACCAAATGAAATGGTCTTACACTCTATCCCTTCCAAATCATAGGAACAATGGCCAATTAATGGACTTACTGTTATCCTCAATGGGCAAACTCAAACATGGATCACAAAGATATGAAATGATGATCATGCAATAATGAACAATTAATGATGATAAATTCAAAAAAGCATGCAAGAAAACATGTACCAATGAGCCAAGCAATCAATCAAACAAAGTCATTTAGCACACATTATAACCAAGCAATTAGGCTCAAGCAAAGGTTAGACTATGAAGTCAACTGGAATGGGGTAAGTGGTGCTCTTAACCTTGACATTGAGAGCCAAGGTGAAGCAGATGAAAGTATATGAGGGGTGTGCCTCATTGCTCTTATCCCTGGTCAGGGAGAGCATTGAATATCAGAAGGCGTGGGAGTTCAGAAAGTTGGAACTCTCTCCACAAGTTAATGACTCGATAGATCTTGGGCTTTTACTCACTATGCATCAACACATGTGGTGTGAGCAAGGTGAGTGACACACAGAATAGTAGGAGATAGGCTACATATTTCTTCTATCTACCAATTGCCTCATATGAGGTCTTTTCCTGCTTGGGGACAAAGGATAAACAATCACATACATTGCCTCTTAAGGAGGACTTCAGACAAGCGCCTGGCTAAGTAACAAGCCAGGTCTTCCAGACTACATGGAGATAAGAGATTATACCTCAATGCTTAATAAAAGCAAAGCAATAGCAAGTTCACAAAGGAACTATAGCAACTAATGTACCTGAAATCAATCAAATATAATCAGTATACCAATCACAAAGTCAAAACAGACAAGATAAGAGCCAACAGTCAACACAATCAATCACATGTGCAAAGCACAAATTCAAATGAAATGAGCTAGCATCCTACAAAACAAACCAAGTTAGTCCATAACAATCAAGTAAACCAAACTCAATCAACTTGAATTAATCTCCTTAAAGCAATTGCTTCTTCAACCTGAAAATCAAACTCAAATGTGAGAAGTAAACCCTTAGGCCAAAGCCTAGGGTCAAAGGAGGGGAAAAATTTAAAACAGAACATGAAAATTGGTCAAAACCAAGATTAATCAAATAAGAGCAAAGTCTAATTGGTCTCCTATCAAAACTATGCACCAATTGCATTTCATAAGCAAATCATGTCAAACTAGGCAAGTTGGAATCACATGGGAGTAAACAGAATGAACACAAGCATATCAATACCAAAATGGCTCAATAAATTCCAGGAAAAATCGTGCTCAAACAAAACACATTGAATAAGCAACACACCAAATTTCATGGTATTTGGATAAGGGGAAGCAAGTCAATTAAAATCAACAAGTCAAAGCATGTTCAAGCAAGCTCATACAAGTCACTAAATCATGCATCAAGTTCATGCAAGCATAAAACAGAAATGACAAAAGATAAATGAATGAGACCAAAGCCATGGCAAACTTCACGATGTCTATAATACACATGCCAAATTTCAAGTCCATCCAATTAACAACAAGAATTTCACAAATCAAATAAAATCATGTCTCACAAGAAGTCAACAATTGGTCAAGCAGGGGAGAAAATCTCAATCAAATAGAAATTAAATTCAAAAATCCCAAGAAAAATCACAAGCAAACTAGACATCCATAAGTATCAACATACAAAAATCCTGAGCAATTGGCATAGAATAAGCATGGAAAATAAAATCAAGAACATGAACAAGAAATGGTGTGACATACATTGTCAAACCTTCAAAGATCACATCATATCTCACAATCCAGGAACTCAAAAATAGCAAACTATATACCAAAATGACCAGGAATGAGTCTAGATCACACATGTAAAATTTCAAAAATTTCCAATTAATCATCAAGATTTCATGAGCAAAATAGCAAGCATTATACAAGAAATGACATGTGAAAACAAACCCTAGGCATTTATTTTTTCTACACATGCACAAATTTATTAAAAATCATCAAAAAATAAAGGACATGGCAAGGATCATGGTGGAAAAAATCTCAAGTGAAATGGATTATTAATGAATGAGTTATGATTTTTTGATTGTGGAAAAAAAATAAAAAAAAGCATGGAAGGAAGCATGTAACATGATATGCATAAGTGGAAAAATAAGCAAGGCAATTGGAATGGATGCTGAAGTGGGGAATCGAACCCCTGGGTAATTCAAAAATGAGCGCCACTTAAGTGAAACGCTGCGTTTCACTTAAGTGCATGGCGCGCTCTGATTGGCCACATGATTCATAAACACCAAATCCATGCAAAATGAAGGCAAAATGGATCTAATTAGAATCTGGAAACGAAATTGAAGCATTCATCACGTGTTCTTGCTGTTCATCATCAACATGAACTTTTCATCACAGAAATCAACAAAAATTATATGGATCGATTCATCTCAACATGCATAACACATATCCAGCATCAATTCGTTCTAAATCTAACTACATCAACCGGATCGAGCAAAAGAAGTTCTAACATCCAAATGTTCAAATAAGCATAACTAGCTCAAATATCAATGAAATTGCACGATTCAACTTGCAACATGCTCTACAATAAAAGATCTACCAAAGCCATATGCTAATTGTGAGAATTGAAAGCATCGAGTTCTTACCTCTTGAAGATGCAGATCTTGATTCTGTTGGATTCAAAGCTCCAATGGCAGAAACAGATGCTTAATGATCAGTAGGAAGATGAATGAAGGATGTTCTTTAGCTCAACAATGCTCAGGTTCGAAGAAACTTCAAACTGCCATGTGAATGCACCAAGCTTCAACAGTTGCGATCTTCAAGGATTTCCACACTTTTGCTTCAAACAGATCTTCAATAACACCTGTAAATGATGATCAACACAAGCACCAGCAAAAAGAATCAAGAATTTCGATGGAAAAGTGAAAAAAAGTTTGAGAGAATTTGAGAGAATTTTGGAGATTTTTGGTTTGGATCTGAGATTGTGATTGTTGATCTCGATTTTCTGTTATGATTAGGTTTAAATACCTCTTGTTAATCCACCTTGTTAAACATGATTAGGCCAAATGCAAGGGATTAGTGAAATGCTCATGTTATGCAAAAATGCCAAAATGCCCTTTTTCAAATAGAACCAATGGAACAGTGAAATTCTTTTTGCAGCAAATCCAAATTTCTGTTTTGAAGTGATTGGCATTGGTTTGGAGTGAAAATCATGTGTATTTTTCAAAATGACCTTTTTTCCCACCAAAATTTAAATGAATCACTTGAAAAATGGACTTTTTATGTGATGATTTTTGATGAAATGTAATGATGGATTATGATAGCTTATGTCAAATGGGACTTGCTCAAAAAAACCTCACTCAATTTGGCCAAATGGTTCAAGAGTTATGCCTCCTTGAAGTTCAACTTTTCTTGAAAATGATTTGATCATAACTTGCCAACCATAAATGAGAAATGGGTGTTCTTGGACTTTTTGGAAAGGCAAGAGCAAGATCTTAAACTTTCATGTTGGATAAAATTTGATTTGAAGCTTGCTTGATGATGTAATTTTGAGGAGAAGACCTTTCCATTTTTGGCAGTTTGAAATTACAGGTCACTTGCTATTTTTGGAATTTTTTTGTCTGACCTCCAATTCTTCAATGTGGATGTTTGACATGTTATATGAGGCTTTTATGGACATGAATGAGACCTCTCAAACCATTTCCCACCATCAAATCCCTGATTAAATGCACAGTTGACCACAGTTGACTTTGCTAGGGTTTTGGTTGACTGAGCCATGCTTTGATGAATTTCAAGCCTCTACCACTTGGGATCTTGATTCAAAATTATGTCACAACTAATATGAACTCTTGATGAATGATCATGGTGCCCAAATTCTTCAAGAATGGCCACCACATATTGCTCAATGAATGCATTGGCTGGTTTGACCTAATTGCTTCATCTGCAAGTAACAAGGTTAGATGACAATTTTTTTTGTACTTTTGGTTAGTGATTGAAATAAAAGCCATGATATACAAATGCAAGACATGCTTGGTGATCAAGAATCACACTCATAAGATAACCCACCCACAAGAAAGAAGGCAAGGTGCACAATGATCCTTGAGGCAATGATATGATATGATATGATGCCATGAGGGATCTTAGGGCAAAAATTGGGGTCTTACAGGCTCCTGCAAATACTCTTTTATCTTTTCAAATGCCGCTTGACAATCATTATTCCATCTGACTGTTTGATCTTTTCTCAATAACTTGAATATTGGCTCACACGTGGCTGTTAGATGAGATATGAACCGTGAAATGTAGTTCAATCTACCTAAGAAACCATGAACCTCTTTCTCCGTTCTCGGTTCAGGCATTTCTTGTATTGCTTTTACTTTAGCAGGATCAACCTCGGTTCCTCTTTCGCTTACTATAAACCCCAGCAATTTACCAGACCACACTCCGAAAGTGCACTTGTTCGGATTCAACCTCAGTCTGAACTGTCTCAGCCGGTCAAACAACTTGGCCAGATCTACCAAATGCCCCTCCTCTGTCTGGGACTTTGCTATCATGTCATCAACATAGCATTCAATTTCATGATGAATCATATCATGAAACAAAGTCACCATGGCTCTCCGATAAGTAGCACCGGCGTTCTTGAGACCAAATGGCATCACCTTATAGCAGAAAGTGCCCCACGGTGTGATGAACGTTGTTTTCTCCATATCATCTGGCGACATTTTGATTTGATTATAGCCAGAAAAGCCATCCATGAAGGAAAACACCGAGAACTGAGTTGTATTATCTACCAACACATCAATGTGAGGTAGCGGGAAATCATCCTTCGGGCTAGCTCTATTCGGATCCCGGTAGTCCACACACATTCTCACCTTCCCATCCTTCTTCGGCACCGGCACAATGTTTGCGACCCAAGGCGGATAATTAGTGAAAGCGAGGAACCCAACATCCAACTGCTTCTGAACCTCCTCTTTAATTTTCATTGCCATCTCAGGTCGAGTTCTACGCAACTTCTGCTTCACTGGAGGACAATCTGCTCTCAATGGTAGCTTGTGCACCACAATATCGGTATCCAACCCTGGCATATCTTGATAAGACCAGGCAAAGATATCAACATATTCTTTCAACAATGCTACCATTCTACTCTTGACACTCGCCTCCAAAGCAGCCCCGATTTTCACTTCTTTTCTGACCTCATCGGTACCCAGATTCACAACCTCAACTTGCTCCTTGTGCGGATGAATCACCTTCTCCTCTTGTTTCAACAACCTGGCTAATTCCTCCGGCAGTTCACAATCTTCTTCACCTTCTTCTTCGGCATGATAGATCGGATTGTCGAAGTCATATGAGGGTGTAACAGGATTGTTATCAATGAGATCCGGCGAATGACCGCATCTGCATGAATGTTGATTCATGCATTAATTTAGAACCGGAGCGAAACAATTTGAAAAAGAAAATGAAAACATTGCCATTTTTATTTTGTTTTAAACTGCAAAATAAATGAAAAACAGGGAACACCGCTTTTAATTGAAAAACATCCATTTATTTATAATGCAAATTTTGCAGAATGAAACATGAGGTGGCCCTTACAATGAACCATTACGTTTCGGGCAAAACGTAAGGCTTCCATGCAGACAAAATTGAAAAACAGAAAATATTACTCTTCAAGTAGAGTGACAGTGATGATCTTTTCAGCCTTCCAGTTCTGGACTTCCCTCCCTGGTACGCACGGCTTTATCCATTGATCAATCTCACAGTCACTGTCAACTTCTTCACCCACCATACAGATGTGATCTGGATCCAGCATTCCAGCACTGGTGAACGTGAATGACGGGCGACGTCCTCTGCTCTGTCCAGACAAGCCTCGGCCCGGCTGATAACCAACCTCAAGTCTGTCTTTCTTGGCGGCGATGTCCATCATCTTCCCCCATACTGGAGCTTCTCCACTCTTCACCACCTCAGCGGCCTGCTTGTATGAAGAAATGGACGGCTTCTCCTCTTCTTTGGCAAAAAGAGCATTTTTCACCTTGACGGTTTCGAATGCTTGACTTGGTGTCTCAACAATTTCACCGTCCATTTCCACGTATTTGAACGATGATAGGTGGCTGACGAAGATGTCTTCCTCCCCACAAACCGTGACGACCTGCCCGTCCCAGATATACTTCAGTTTCTGGTGCAAAGTCGAAGTCACTGCCCCAGCAGCATGAATCCATGGTCTACCCAACAGGCAACTGTATGCCGGCTGAATATCCATGACATAATATACCGACTTGAACACCTCGGGCCCGACCTTCACCGGGAGCTCCACTTCCCCGAACACAGCCCGCTTCGAACCGTCAAAAGCTCTCGCTATCAGGTCAGTGGGCGTCAAAATTAACTCTTCACAGTCCAGCTTCGCCAGGGCTTTCTTTGGCAACACATTTAAAGAGGAGCCGGTATCAACCAACACGTGCGAAAGTACAGCTCCTTTACATTCCATAGCAATGTGTAAAGCCCGATTATGATTACGCCCATCCACGGTTAAATCAAGATCGGTGAAACCCAACCCATGGCTGGCATTGACATTTGACACCACCGTCTCTAACTGATTAATTGTGATCTCTTGAGGAACATAGGCTCTCTTCAGTATTTTCAACAAAGCCTCTCTATGCCCCTCGGAGCTCAGCAACAATGACAAGATTGAGATCTTGGATGGGGTCTGCTGCAAATGGTCAACAAGCTTGTACTCCGACTTTTTGATGATCCTAAGAAATTCTTCAGCTTTATCATCAAGTTCTCTCTCCGACCCACCAGGCGTCGGTGTCACCACGGGAGTACCCTCATTTACCACCTGCTTCCCTCTCGCCCTGGATAAAGCCTCGGCCTTATCTTTCTTTTCTTTTTCCCCTTCCCCTCTTCTCAAAGCATCAGGGGCAAACAACCTTCCACTGCGAGTGAAACCACTAGGTCCGGCATTATCCACCTTTGAAACGGTGGTTTCACCTGCAGTTTGATCCTCCAACTTCTCCCCATTACAATATACTTCTCCACCATAATGCCATGGCACGGCGTCATCTTTGTCATAAGGAATTGGCCCAGGTACCGTGATAGTAACTGGAGCCGCATCGGCCAGCGTTGACAAATCGACCGGATCGAAGTAGATGGTTATGGTGGAGACATCTTCCTTCACCAAATCCACTTTCTCAAACCTGAGGTTTCCCTCATCCATCAGCCTCTGGACAACCTCTCTCAGCAATACACACCCATAAGGAGCAACAGTGCACGCAGCACAACAGTTATCACAGCCCAGGAAGACCCCATTCTTCAACAGTTGTCTTTTGATCACAGCCAATGGAGTCTTCAACTGATCCACATCCAACAGCCCGATTCTGCCCTCTTTAGAAATTGCATTCACCCCCATTTGACCATGCGCCGACATGGGATTAGCGTTAACATTTGGAGATGGTGCAAAGTTGATTGCCTTAGAATCCACCAAGTCCTGGACCACATGCTTAAAAGCTTTACAATTTTCTACATTGTGTCCAGGGGCACCTGAGTGGAATTCGCACTTGGCGTTCTCATCATAGTTGGCCGGCCTCTGATCAAGTCTCAACGGTGCCAACATCCTCAGCTAGACCAACCCCAAATCCTTCAACTTCTTCAATAAGAATGAATACGTCACAGGTGGCCTATCAAATTGACGATCAGTCATTCGTCCTCTTACTTGATACCCGGCCCTCTACGGTCTCTGTTGAAATGGCTGTCGTTGTTGTTGCGGTTGTTGTTGTTGCTGTTGTTGTTGATTATCAGCAAGAATGGTTACCGCAGCAGTGTGCTGGTAGTAACGATCCCTACTCTGTCCCCTCTGGGTATACACGGCACTTGTATCACCCTCCTTCTTCCTCTGACCATTCCCAAAGGGCTTCTTTGATCCAGATGACGAAGCACTACCCTGTATCTTCCCCAGCTTTAACCAACTCTCAATTCTTTCTCCGGCCACCACAATATCAGCAAAATTGGTAACCGGGCATCCAACCATTCTTTTAGCAAAGGTCCCCTGCAGGGTACCCATAAACAGATCAGACATCTCTCTATCCACCAACGGAGGTTGAACCCTGGCGGCCAACTCCCTCCACCTCTGTGCGTATTCTTTAAACCCCTCATTGGGCTTCTGAGACATACCCTGCAGCTGGGTACGACTAGGAGCCATATCAGCATTAAACTGGTATTGTTTAAAGAATGCATCACCAAGATCCTGTCAGTTCTTGACATCAGATGACCTCAATTTGGTGTACCACTCCAAAGACCCCCCAGACAGACTGTCCTGGAAGAAGTACATCCAAAGCTTCTGGTCCATTGTATAAGCAGAAATCTTACGGACGAAGGCCTGGAGATGCGTTTCCGGGCAAGAACTCCCATTATACTTGTCAAACGCGGGTGCTTTGAACTTCTGGGGAATCACAATTCCCTCAACAAGCCCCATATTCGACATGTTGACAACCCCTGGAGTAGCATAGCTTTCAAGAGCCCTGATTTTCTCCGCCAGCACCTGAATCTCCTTATTTGGTGGTTGGACGATGTATTGCCCAAACTGTTCATTAAGTACGGAGAACTGATCTTCCTCTCTATCCTCCTCTGCCCCGAAGAAAGGAGGAAATAGGCTATCCTTCAAATTGTTGCCCATCGGACCCGGTCCACCGCCTATGGCAACACCAAAACCACCAACATTATTAGTCACTACCCCGACAGTTGTCTTTTTTCCAAGATCTCCTCCATCCCTGGAACCACCAAGACCATGGTTAGAGACACCCTCTAGATTGACACCACTATTAGCAGCTGAAGCCCGCTCGAGCTTCTCCACTTTATCAACAAGTGCTTTCTGCCCCACGACAAACCCTTGCATGACATTGATCAGTTCATTCATTTTCTCCTTCAGCTCGAGAATATCTGCGTTGGGTAAATCCATCAGCCTGGGTGTGTTGCGTCTAGTAAAGTATCTGTGTGGACGGGTTGTGTGCGAGGGAATGATCCTACGCGCACGAGCAATGATTCCTGAAACAATCAAGCACGTTAGAAACTGACACCTGCAAAATAGAAGACAAGTTATTATGATTCATGCATGAATGCAATGTCTATCCATATGAGGAACACTCTGTCTTTCGATCCTGGCTTCATCGAGACAGATAATAATCCGGCAGCAACATTCTGACATTCATCGAATGATTTTGACATACAGTGCAGAGGATTATGATTCAGCAAAGGTATCACCCAACCATGTGTGTGTTGTGAGTGTGCACAGAAAAGCAAATAACGCTTGAAGATCAATCACTGAATGAAAATAACCACTGCATATCAAAAGTGCACCATATGTGCGAGGTTCATACATCAAGTCTGATACAAATCAAATACAATTCTCTAGAAACAGAAAGAAAATACAAACAAGTGAATTCCGTCAACAGGCTTGACGGTAATCCAACACAAATGATAACAAAAGGCTACACTGAAGAAGGCCCCACAGACGGCTCTGCATCATCAACCATCTTGGTAAACCTCACGGCGAACCTAAGCTCAGTGTTCCTGCTGCAATCTCCCTATCTCCTTCTGGTGAATCTTCATCTGTCTGAAGTAATGATCCCTCTCAGCAAGATAGTGATCTCTCTCAGCAATAATCTTCACGTTCTCTTCTTCCTTAATCTTTAGCTTTGCTTCCCACTCGGCGATAAGGACTCTGACTCTGGCATCTCTCTGATCCCTCACAAGGATTTGTCTCCTCTTCTCATCTTCAATGACTCCCAAAGCTCTAGCTAGCTTCTCCTTGGTAAGGTCATGCTCCTTCGTGGATGACTCAAAAGCTTGGCTAACCTTGCCATAATAAGCGGTGTCTATCTCAAAGCGCTTCACCTCTATGGCATGTCTCTTATCCTGGTCTTCCATTCTCCCTTTGATCTCCTGATTAGCTATCTGAATTCTAGTAACACTCATCTCCAACTCAGTCTTCTCTGCTTGCAGCTGATCTCTGGCTTTCTTCATCTCAAGGAACTCTTCCATGCTGACAAAAGAACGTGGCCCCTCAATCAAAGGACACCAAGGATCACCTCCAGGAAATGGTAGATGTGTGAGCTCAATCCTCTTCCTAAGCCAATCATCAAATGGAGGAAAAGACTTGCTGTTAACCTTGCCAAAAGGAACCTTGCCCTTTCTCTGAATGTCACGCCACTCATCAGACACTTGCCTCAACTTTGTCTGATTACCCTCAATTGGGAAGTATAAAGACTCCTGAATCTCTCGTCCAAGAGGAGGACCCTCCACAGCAAATCACATCTGTCTCCTAAGAAGTACCGGGTTGTAATTAATGCAACCTTGAACTCCTATAAGAGGTACATTGGGAAAACTCCCACAACTGTAAATGAAATCTCGTCCAGCCATACCATTGTGAGTCCAAGCTATGTCCTTGGCTCGCAAACCCATCAGCCTGACTGACCACTTGACAGTAGGGTCAAGAAAGACAAAAGCACCTCTGGAAGGCAAATACCCCATGAACCATTTGTACAACAACTGAGCACAACATCTGATCAGTCCCCCACGCCGCTTCTCGTTCCGATTATGGACCGAGTAATAAACATCCCCAACCAAAGTAGGAATGGGATTCCTCTGCATAAACAACCTGATAGCATTAATGTCCACAAAGTTCTTCTGATTAGGGAACAAGATGATTCCATAGACACCCACAGCAATCAAAGCACAAACGGTCTTCCAATTACCCACAACAGCATGCTCCTTGGCTTTAACCTCTAAGAAACTCAGATGAAAATCGGGCAACTTTCCCTTCTCCTTTAAACCCCCCTTAATCATCTCCGGGCTCAAATAAAGAGCACGAGAGATCTCAGCAACATCAGGCTCCCCCTTAGTGGCATAGAATGGAATCTGATCTCTGATCTGAATACCCAGGATGCTGGCATAGTCCTCCATCAAGGGTCCCAACAAGTAATCCGGGAAAACGAAGCACCTCAAGCCCGAGTCATAGAACTGGAGAAGAGTATGGATGGCACTCTTATCTATATCAGTAAGCCTGAAAACCAACTTTAGAATACCCCCATAAGTCTCACGGAACAACCCCACATGGTTAGGTGTAATCAATGCTATCATATCTCTCAGCACACCCATCTCTGGGTCAAAGAAGCTGTAGACGATGTCATCTTTCAAGCCGGTCCTCATGCCTGGAACAAAGAAGTCTCTCAACCAGGATCTCAATCAAAAATGTCCCCTGCATATGGATAAACATGAGTTAGATGCACATAAATGCAAAATGTGAATGATGTTGATGTATGAATGCAATGCATTGTGCCATCCTCCAAGTCATCTGAACATCCACTGCACTGGGCTACGACCTCTGAACTGATCACAACCATCTGAAGGAATACGTAACCACAAATCCCACTTAGGGTTCTGAGGTAAACGGAACCGAAGGATATACCACCATCATCACCAGATATCCTCTGAACAGATAACCACAAGACCCTCTGAACCAGCCCAGGGAATCCTGAAATAAACGGATCCCCACTGATAAATACCACGGACAGAATTCCGGCGTCTCGGAAATAAATGTCCATAAATCCGACTTATAAATATAACCCCACTGTCACCAACAAAGAGTCACCATCAGAACACGCCCCTGTAAGAGTCAACCCTCCCCTCACAGGTGAATTCTAATCAGGTCATCCTAAGGCGGATAATGGTCTCGACAATCGGGCAAAGATACTCAACGGGTTTGCCCTTTCGGGTGTGCCGTTGCAGCTCTCATAAGATCGTCTAAACCAAAGATCCGGGAATGAACGGTCACTGAAGTCAACAGCTCAGATGAAGTGACTCAACCAAAGTGGATACTCCATAAAGGAAGAGCTTCCTCAAAAGAACCTCGTCCGGCTTGTGGTATGTCACGTCGCCAAAAACATGTTGACCTAACATGAGAGGCAACATGAGACCACGCTAATCCTAGGTGTATACTCAGGCCTGGGTTTTAGCCCCACTCAGAACACCCACCCCAAATCAGAGGAACCACCTGTACAGAAGACAGCACAATGATAGTATGATGCATGCAAACATTTATGCAAATATATACACAACATAATAATCATAAATGCAATAAATAGAGCAATAAAAGCAACCAAAACTATCCTAAAGAGCGCTAGGAGTGACTCGCTTAGGGAAGATGGACCAGCAAGAGGTCAACTTCGCTGTCCCCAGCAGAGTCGCCAGCTGTCGCATTACGCGAAAAACCGGCGGGAAAAACAAACAAACAGAGCCGCCACCGTGCGTTATTTATCCCAGACGAGGGAAAGGAAACGCTCGAAGTAAACCTGGAAAGGAATGGTCTTACGACCGGAGATTACAGGGTACGGGAGTCGGTTACGCAAGGGGAAGGTATTAGCACCCCTCACGTCCGTCGTACTCGACGGGATCCACGCTCAAAAGAAAAGAATAAGGTTGCTAGATAACTGCTCAAAAGAATGCACACACACTGGAATAAACAGGCGGGAGAGGATGGAGGAAGAGGACTCGGCAGGATATCGCATCCTGGGCCTACGTAGCTTGTCAGACACAAACATCAGAGTCGACGTAGTTCGGGGAAATGGGAAACGGGCTCGCTAGGATATCGCATCTGATGCCTACGTATCTCATCTGGAATGAGAATCAGAGCTACCGTAGTTCGGCTAACACATGCCGAAACAAAACACACGCACAGACGCTGAGACGTCAAAACAAACACACAACTGGAATCGGGATGCCAATCGCTGGTCTTACGTCTAACTCCGAACAACAAACACAAACAAGGAAACCGAATGCCAATCGCTGGACTTACATCAGACTCCACACACAACAAACAAACGCACACAGGAAACCGAATGCCAATTGCTGGACTTACATCAGACTCCAAACACAAACACAAACAAGGAAACCGAATGCCAATCGCTGGACTTACATCAGACTCCAAGCAAACAAGAGGTTAACCGGACGCTGAGTCGTCAAAAGCAACAAAAAAGTTGAACAAACAAGCTAACAGGGAGTCTGGTACTCGAGCCTGCTAGCTGTCAAGCAAACACACACAAAAAGGAAAAGGGTGCCCGGAGAGATCTCACGCGATCTCCTGCCTACGTACCTCATCTGGTATGAGGATCAGGGCAACGTAGTTCCCCTGAACAGGGAAAGAACCTCTAACCTAACCAGAGACTGGGAAATGACAAACTAGAAGGGAGACTGACTCGAGCCTAATAGTTATCATGTAATCCACAATGGTCCTAGGTTGAGGTATCTAAACAGATCCTAACTCGCATAGGCAGCAAGTTGAAACAACAGATAAACAGCAAACAAGCATAATAAGGCAATCACACACACTATATGCAAGCAATTGGGCTCATACAAGGCTAGGCTGTAAAAACAAGCCAACTGGAATAGGGTGTGGTTAGCTCTTAACCCTAACATTGAGAGTTAGGGTGAAGCAGATGAAATGGAGATGAGGATTGTGCCTCATAGCTCTTATCCCTGGCCTGGGAGAGCTTGACTCAAATAGAAAGTGTGGGAGTTCATAAGGTAGGAACTCTTCTCCACAGATGACTGACACAACATGATCTTGGGTTATTATCCACAATGCATCAACACAATGGTGTGAGCAAGATGAATGACACAACTGAATAGCAGGGGATGGATTGCACATCCCTTTTATCTGTCAATTGCCTCCTAAAGAGGTCTTTACCTGCTTGGCACAAAAATTAAACATTCACAAGCATTGCCTCTTAAGGAGGGCTTCAGACAGGTGCCTGCCCACATAACAGGACAGGTCTTCCAGACTACATGAAGTCAAGAGATTCTACCTCAGTGGTAAGCAAACCACAAGCTAGCCAAGCAAAGTTCAAAAGAACTCAAAGCAACTTATGTACCTGTAAAAACATCTAAACTAATCAGTTCAACTGTACAGACAAACAATCAACAGGCAATAACAAACAAACAGACAATGTTCACAATGTGCAAGCCACAAGGCAAACTCAAATGAATTGGCATCAACCTACAACACAACACAATGTTAGCCAATCATCAACCAATTAACCAAACTCAAATGAATGAGCCACTCCAATCATGGCAATGTGCCTTTGAACCTGAAATCCACAATCCAAACATTGAGTCCAAACCACTAGGTTAAAGCCTAGGATCAAAAGAGGGTCAAACATTCAAAACAGAACATGAAATTTAACATGAATCATCTTCATTCAATCAGGAACACATCTCAAAAAGTCCCACATCAAAATCATTAATCATATTCATTTCATGAACAAAACATGGCAAGGTATGCAAATGGTGACCACATTGAGACATCAGAAGAAACAAATGCACATCAAATCAAAAATGACTCAAATAATCTTGGCAAAAATCATGAGTACACAAGACATATAACATGGTCATCATACAAAAATCAGAGGCACTGGACATCATTAGGCATGGCAATCACTTTATTCAATCAAGACAAGCACATGTGTGACACAAATTGTCACACCAAGTTAGCATAAGCATAAAACAGAGATGAATCATGGTAAAAATCTCAAACTAAAGCCAAAACATCACTCAACGTGTCTAGAAATCACACACAAAATTTCAAAAGCATTGGATCATTTTTGAGCATTTTATGATGAATGGAACAAGCCAAGGTCAAACATACATACATGTGCAATCACCCTAGGACAAAATATTTTCCAGCTAAGCACAATTTGCATTTTAATGATCATAAAAAAGTAGACAGAATGAGGATCATGATGCAAAAAATTGGAGGTCATTTGGCGCATTTTTCAATTTTGAATGGTTTTTTGAAGTTGATAGAAAAATTTGAAATAAAAAATGAGCCAAGCATGGAAAATAGGAGGGAAAAGAAATAATAGCATTGCAATTTGAAAAAACACACTCAACCGGATTCGAACCATGCACGTTTTTGAATTACCCAGCGCGCCACATTCAAAACGACTGTGTTTCAATACAAAAACCTAAGCCCGGCGCACTCTTTGAATTTCGTAGCTAATCCTAATTTCGTAGCTAAAACCTAGCCAATTCGTAGCAAAACTGGGAACAGCAAGGTTGAAGATGAAGATCATGAATATCTTCATCTGGATTTTCCAGATTTTCACAACATGTCCAGAAATTAACAAGACCAACACCAAACGATTCCTCATCACACATACATTCAAGATCCAACAACATTTCATGCAAAAACTTTATAACAAGTCCAGATCGAAGGAATTAAATTTTGACATCAAAACTTTAAACATGCATAACTTCGCGTATAGTTCACCAATTCACTCGAATTTTACATCAGCATCATCACCACTAAAAGCTCTACACAAATATCACAAAGAAAATGAGAATTAAAGAGGTCGAATTCTGACCTTCTTGATGAACAACCAGTGGAATCGTGCTCTACAATGCTTAGCAATGCTTCAATTCTCTTCTACAATGCTTGATGATGAATTTGATGAGGAATTAGAAGCTCCAGCATGCACGAACTCAGTTCAATTTCCAAACTCCATGGATGCTTCAAGCTCTGAGTACAGTTCAATATGGCACCAATTGCTTCGAATTCACGTCCAAACTTGCTCAACAATACCTCATGATCATGAATCTAACAATAGAACATGCTTTTGTGTGAAGAATTTGCAGAAAATTTTGAGAGAATTTTTTTTGGGATTCTTGGATCTAGATCTGAAATTGTAGCTTCTGATGAAAAACAGTTATGATTAAGTATATATACTTCCTACTAATCATGTTTAAAACCAACTTAAGCCTAATGCAAATGTGATTAGTAAGTTGGAAGGTGTTTGTGCAAAAATGATATTTCCACTTCATGCACCCCATGCCACGTGAACAGTACTCTTCCAAGGCCCAAAATCCCTTAAAATGAGTCCATGCACACTTT
Organism: Lathyrus oleraceus; assembly: GCF_024323335.1. Classification (NCBI taxonomy): domain Eukaryota; kingdom Viridiplantae; phylum Streptophyta; class Magnoliopsida; order Fabales; family Fabaceae; genus Lathyrus; species Lathyrus oleraceus. Next base: position 322,868,445 of record NC_066580.1, on the reverse strand, counting down.
AGGATAGGTTTTGTATGCATGCAATCATCCAAAATGGTTTTAGCAATCTTTCTTCACAAATCTTCATGAGTGAACCAATGATCATGCAATGAGATTTCATGCCATGTAATGATATGCTTGGAAAGTACATGTTATGAGGATCAAAATGCAAAAAGAACCACTCATTTTGGAGCTTTGGTTTGAAAGTTATGCTCATTTGAACTTTTGAACACACTTTACCATGATTGAACCATATCTCTTCAACCACACATGAGAAATCCATGATCTTTGACTTTTTGGAAATGGGAGAGAAAGCTCTTCAACTTTCATGTTGGACAAAATTTCATTTGAAGCTTTCTTGGTGATGTAATCTTGAGTGGAAGTTGGTCCAAAACCTTTCCATTTTTGGAAAGTTCAAATTACAGGTCACTTTCTATTTTTGGAAAGTCTTGACCTGACTTCAAATTCTTCAATGTTGATGCTTGGAATGTCATATGAGACTTGTTTGAACATGAATGGAGCATCTCTAACCAGTTCCCACCTCCAAATCCACAGTTGACTTTTATGGTTGACAGATGACTTGAACATACACTGATGATTCTGAGCCTTAACCACTTGATGAAATGGCACCAAAATGAAACCCTAGCTTATACAAGCTCAATAAAATCATATGATTATCTCCATCTCATTAATGACCTCATCTCCTTGAAAAACCCTGACTGGTAGAATGCAACTGATTAGGGTTGACCAGAGGTCAAAACCCTAATCCCAAGGAATCTGATCAGGAATAATGAACCATGATGATGATGATGTACCATTTTCAACCAAGATAATACTCAACCTCCTTGAGGAACCAAGAAACCCTAATTGAAGCACAAACCTCAGATGATTAGTGATCAATTCATGAGGCCCTCAAGCTTGCATCTCTTAACCTCTCCATCTTCTGAGAAAGACCTAGGAGGATGACTTGCCTATTTCACATGATATGCAAAGATATAATGCCTAATGTCCTGCAAAATGAAATGCAATATGCTAAGCTAGTCCCAAGAGAGGAGGACAAATTTTGAGGTGTTACACAAGGTCCAACGCAAGCCTCAAGACCAATGGCGGAGTGCAGGATTTTCGACCTCATTCAGGTATCAAGGTACGCCCACCATGTCAATCCTTGCATGTTGTTGGTGTCCCTTTACTTCTGGGAAGGTTCTACTAACACCTTCCAACTGCCATGTGGGATATTGACACCCACTCTCTTTGATGTAGCAGTGATCACCGGCCTTTCGCCCCTGCGAGAAACCTTTGATCCAACCCTTTAGACGGAAAATACTTTTACGTTTGTGAAATTCTGGTATCAGATATGAGATGTCGAAGATAATGTCACGGCACTAATATCTGAGTAATGCAAACAGAATAAAGATAGAGAATAATAATGCAGGATACACAAGCAATTGTTAACCCAGTTCGGTCCAACTCACCTACATCTCGGGGCTACCAAGCCAGGAAGGAAATTCACTAAAATAGAATCAGTTCAAAGACTCTCCGTACACTTCAATAAGTTAGAGTCTTTCTCACCTAATCTCTACCCGTGCAATTTCTACCTAAGCACTCTTAGATATGATAACCCACTTACTTCCCTACAATCACACCTGTGATCTTAAACAACAATCCCTTGAGAAAAGAAAACACTTTTCAATAACACACTCTTGATTTTACTTCACAATTTCAATCAAGAAGACACACTCTTGATCTTGCTTCACAACTTTGATCAAGAAGACACACACTTGATCTTGCTTCACAGCTTTGATCAAGTAGACACACACTCTTGCTTAACAGCTTTAGAGTGACAAATTACAACCACAAATCAGTCTAATTCAATCATCAAAAGATGACTTGAATGACTTACAAGTCTCACGACTAAACAGACATAAACCCTAGCTCTCTCTCTATATTTCGCTCAGTATTGGTTGTGTAGTAAAACAGGTTTTCTAAGTCCCTTTTTATAGAAGCTTTCATCTGGGCTTGGACATCTTGAAAACCCTAAATCTATTTTCCAATCAAATCTTTTTATAACAGTTGGTTAGATCTCCTTGGAAAATAAGTAAATCAGGTTGTAATCCATGATTGAATGCGCCAGCTAATCAGATCTTCAATCATAGAAAGCTTGTCATTAATTGTGCAATCACAAAACACCAGACATTCATATTGAATGTTCTGTGTACAGGATGTCATGACATCGGGTCTGACATCCTGGAAAAATCCTGCATAATTCAATAATTCCTTTTATAACTTCCAGCAGGTACAACCATATCAGATGCCATGACCTTGTGTATGACATCTTGAAACAATCCTGCATGAACATGTCTTTTATTTAAGCTCCAGCAGGTACAACCCATATCAGATGCCATGACCTTGTGTATGACATTCTGAAACAATCCTGCATGAACATGTTCTTGAACTTCAGCAGGTACATAGGATATCTTATTATGTTAAGACATCACACATAACATCTTATGAACACTCTTTGTTTTACCAAAATTGCTGCCAACACTTAGAATCAACAAACTCCCCCTTTGGCAAATTTTGGCTAAAACATACATCTGTCCTTTTTGTTCACAAGGTAAACTATCAGCAGTTAAATAACATAACAGTAGTTTAAACAGCAGCAGAAGCAACACAATTACTAGCTTATAGTTACTAATAATACATACATGCACAAGGGTACTTCTCCTCCCCCTAAATCTGTGCAACAAAAACAGAATTACTAGTTATGGATGCAACTAGTAAGACACACAAATGCACAAGGGTACTCCTTCTCCCCCTAAATTTGTGCATACAGCAAAAAACCTCCATGAACATAACAGCTACTTGTAATCACAACACTTGTACCAGCCAGAATGTCATTTTGACATCTGCTTCAACATCAACACCTGTGCACCATATCAGACATCCCCTTTGACATCTGTAAACAAAATAACATTCTGTTTTAACACCTGTGCACTTCCTTCCATAATAGTTGTCCTTCACCTATATACATCTCACAACTTCCACAACAACTTCCACATCAGCATTTCTCCCCCTTTTTAGTCAAAATTGACTAAAGGTGACCAATCAGACAAAATAAATGTCTATTAGCCTAGCAGAGAATGTTAGATCATATGTTATAATATTTAGAATGTTAAAACATAATATTCAGGAAGTACAAACCATCATCATACACAGCTGTGATAGCTGAGATAATGAACAAATCCAAGGAACTCTTCAAGAGCCCAAAAATATTACAACCAGGCATCAATGAGGACTGCCATAAAAAACAGTAAAAACTTCAACATCCAACCATCAGCAACACATCTTCAGCCATACTAGACCAGTCTTTGCCACAACACACTTCACCCAATCATAAATATCCTCTGGGATGAACAAACCCAAACTCCTTTGCTTGCTATAGGTTCTCATGAACACAGATCCCCAAATTCCCCCTTAAACATTCAAATTGATTGGCATCCAAAGCTTTAGTGAAAATGTCTGCTAATTTCTTTTCAGTAGTGACATGCTCCAGAGTTATGATCTTTTCTTCTACAAGTTCTCTAATGAAGTGATGGCGAATGTCAATGTGCTTTGTCCTGCTATGTTGAATAGGATTTTTGAAAATATTTATGGCACTCAGGTTATCACAGTATAATGTCATGACTTCTTGTGTGACATTGTATTCAGACAACATTTGCTTCATCCAGACCAGTTGAGAACATCTACTCCCAGCTGCTATGTATTCAGCTTCAGCAGTGGATAGAGATACACAGTTTTGTTTCTTGCTGAACCATGAAATCAGATTGTTCCCCAAAAAGAAGCATCCTCCAGATGTGCTTTTCCTATCATTAGCACTTCCAACCCAGTCAGCACCACAGTAACCAGTCAGCATGGATCCAGATCCATGAGTATACAACATCCCATAGTTACTGGTGCCATTGACATATTTCAGTATTCTCTTCACTTGGTTTATGTGACTGACTTTTGGTTCAGCTTGATACCTAGCACAAACACCTACAGCAAATGTAATGTCAGGTCTGCTTACTGTGAGATATAGCAGACTACCTATCATACTTCTGTATAGACTCTGATTTACACTAACACCATTTTCATCTTTGGAGATTTTCACATGAGTATGAGCAGGTGTCCTTTTATGGCTTGCATTTTCCATGCCAAACTTCTTCACAATGTTCTTGGCATACTTGCTTTGAGATAGAAAGATAGAGTCTTCCATCTATTTGACTTGTAGCCCAAGAAAGTAGGTCAGTTCTCCAACAAGGCTCATCTCAAACTCAGATTGCATTTGTCTAACAAAATGTTCAACCATCTGTTCTGATATCCCACCAAATACAATGTCATCTACATATATTTGTGCCACCATGAGCTTTCCTCCTTCATTCTTCACAAATAGAGTTTTGTCAATACCTCATTTCCTGTATCCATTGTCAGTGAGGAACACTGTGAATCTCTCATGCCAAGCCCTGGGAGCTTGCTTCAACCCATAAAGGGCTTTCTTCAATTTGTACACATGTTGTGGAAGATTTGGATTTGTGAATCCTTTAGGTTGTTCAACATATACTTCTTCATTTAAGTAGGCATTCAGGAAGGCACTTTTTACATCCATTTGAAATAGTTTGAATTTCAGAGTACATGCCACTCCAAGCAATAGTCTAATGGACTCAATGCGAGCTACAGGAGAAAATGTTTCATCAAAGTCTACTCCTTCAACTTGAGTATATCCTTGAGCTACTAATCTAGCTTTGTTTTTAGTAACAACTCCTTGCTCATCAGATTTATTCTTATATACCCACTTTGTACCTATGACATTTACTCCTTCAGGTCTAGGAACCAATTCCCATACTTCATTCCTCTTGAATTGGCCTAACTCCTCTTGCATGGCATTGATCCAGAACTCATCAGTCAAGGATTCCTTGATGTTTCTGGGTTCAATCTTTGACACAAAGCAGCCATGTGAGATCACTTCCCTTGATCTAGTAGTGACTCCTTTATCTGGATCTCCTATGATAAGATCTTTGGGATGATCCTTCTGAATTCTGATAAAGGGTCCCTTGTTGATTTTGTCATCTTCAGGTTCAGCTTGGGGGGTTCTTCTTCCTTATTTTTGTCTGAGAAGTCAACTGGAGAATCATTCAGAGATGTCTCGACATCGTCTGTGACATCAGTCTGTTGGTCATCAACCACAACATTAATGGATTCCATCAATACATTAGTTCTGGAATTAAAGACCATGTAAGCTCTGCTGTTTGTTGAATAGCCCAGAAATATTCCATCATCACTTTTGGGATCCATCTTCCTTCTTTGCTCACGATCAGGCAAGATATAGCATTTGCTACCAAATACATGGAAGTATTTGACTGTAGGTTTTCTTCCTTTCCAGACTTCATAAAGGGTTGTGGGAGTCCCTTTCTTTAATGTCACTCTGTTGTGAACATAGGAGGCTGTGTTCATGGCTTCAGCCCAAAAATGGTAGGGAAATTTCTTAGCATGAATCATAGTTCTGGCTGATTCTTGAAGAGTCCTATTTTTTCTTTCCACCACACCATTTTGCTGGGGAGTGATGGAAGATGAGAACTCATGATGAATTCCTTCTGAAGAGCAGAATTCAGCAAATTTGTTGTTCTCAAACTCCTTCCCATGATCACTTCTAATTTTGACAACATGGCTTTCTTTTTCCCTTTGAAGTTTCAGACAAAGCTCCTTAAAGACTTCAAATACATCAGAAATTTGTCTTATAAAATTGACCCAGGTGTATCTGGAGAAATCATCCACCACCACATATGTATACTTCTTCCCACCAAGGCTTTCTACTTGCATGGGTCCCATCAAGTCCATATGAAGGAGTTCCAAGACTTTGGTAGTTGTGTCATGTCTGAGCCTCTAGTGTGACATCCTTGTTTGTTTTCCAATCTGACATTCTCCACAGATTTTTCCCTCATCAATCTTTAAGTTGGGAATTCCTCTAACAACTTCAACTGATATGATCCTCTTCATACCTTTAAGGTGCAGGTGGCCCAATCTTTGATGCCATGTCTTCACTTCTTCTTCTTTGGCTAAGGTACACATTGAAGAGTATCCAGTTTCTTGAGAACTCCACATGTAGCAGTTGTCTTTGGACCTAACTCCCTTCATGATTACTTCATTTTCTTTGTCAGTAATCAGACATTCAGTTCTGGTGAAGTTTACATTCAGACCTTGATCACACAGTTGACTGATGCTTATAAGATTAGCAGTTAATCCCTTAACAAGTAGGACATCATCAAGGTCAGGAACTCCAGGGAAATCCAGCCTACCCATTCCCTTGATTTCACCCTTTGCACCATCACCAAAGGTAACATAACTCATGGCATGAGGGTGAAGTTCAGTTAACAGATTTTTGTTCCCAGACATATGTCTGGAGCAACCACTATCAAAGTACCAATCTTCTTTGGCCGAAACTCTGAGGGAAGTGTGAGCTATTAGACTTATGACCTTTGTCTTAGGAACCCATTGCTTTTTATTGACAATCTTGTGATGCTTGGACCTTGATTGGTATTGAGACTGAACAGGGCCAGGATAACCATATAGCTTATAGCAAAAAGGCTTCAGGTGGCCAAATTTTCCATAGTATTGGCAACTCCATCTTTGATGTTTCCCTTCCTGCTGTTGTGACATCTGATGTGACATCTCAGGTTTGCTTTTAACATGGTTGCACTTAGGTTTGGATTTTGGTTTGCAACTAGTGTAACTGCACTCAGCCTTGAATCCAATGCCAAATTTGTTTCCTGTTATTTGGCTAGTCTGGAGAATCTTGTCTAAGATGGCAGATCCATTGTTAAGCATTCTTACATACTTAGTCATCTAATCTAGTTTGGAATTCAAGAATACAACTTCAGTCTTCAATTTTGAGATGGTTTCTACATACTCTTCCTTTTCATTTTCCAGTTGAGCTATCACTTTCTTCTGGCTTTCAACTTGTCTGCACATTCCTGCACTTCTATGGCACAACTCTTTGTAAGTAGTAGCCAGCTCTTCAAAGGTTCTTTCATCATCAATTGACTCTTCCTCAGACCCCCATCTTCCTGTCAATGCAGTCACATGGTTTGTAGCTTCTTCTGTTTCACTTCCATCAGACCAAGAGGCCACAAGACTTCTCTTTTGTTTCTTGAGGTAGGTCCCACATTCAGTTTTAATATGACCATACCCATTACACTCATAGCACTGAACTTCTTTGGGCTTTTCTTCAGACTTTGTTTTCTTACCAAAGCTGTTGGATTTACTGATGTCAGATGTGATGTTCTTGACATTGCCTTTTGCTCTCACATCTACCTTTTTCATCAGTTTGTTGAACTGTCTTCCCAGCATTGCTATCTCATTTTCCAGATCTTCATCAATATCTTGACCACCTTCCTCATCTTCCTCTTAAGTGTTTGACATAAATGTTATGCTCTTGGCTTTCTTTATAGCTCCATCACATATTCCCATCTCAAATGTTTGGAGGGATCCAATTAGCTCATCAACTCTCATATTTGAGATGTCTTAAGATTCTTCTATGGTTGTTACTTTCATAGCAAATCTCTTGGGGAGTGATCTGAGTATTTCTCTTACTAACTTTTCATCTGACATTTCTCACCCAAAGCTCCAGAGGCATTGGCTATTTCAAGGATACTCGTGTAAAATTCATGAATATTTTCATCTTCTTTTATCCTTAAGTTTTCAAACTTGGTGGTGAGCAGTTGTAGTCTAGACATTTTCACTCTAGAGGTGCCTTCATGAGTGGTTTTGAGAATATCCCAAGCATCTTTAGCCACTTCACAGTTGTTTACTAATCTAAAGATGTTCTTGTCCACTCCATTGAAGATGGCATTCAATGCTTTAGAATTTCCAAGGGCTAGGCCACCCTCCTCCTTGGACCATTGTTCTTCAGGCTTTTTCTCAACAGTGGCTTCTCCTTCTTTAGTGACTACAAGGTGCACCCAGCCTGTCAACACAACCTTTCAGGCCTTGTTATCAAGAGATTTTAGAAAGGCTACCATTCGAGGTTTCCAATAGTCGTAGTTAGAACCATCCAAAATTGGTAGTTTGTGAACAGATCCTCTATCTCTCTCCATTGTACCAGAAAGTATTGCCCCTAGATCTCACCCAGAACCAGAGCAGGATGTTTGCTCTAATACCAATTGAAATTCTGGTATCAGATATGAGATGTCGAAGGTAATGTCACGACACTAATATCTGAGTAATGCAAACAAAATAAAGATAGAGAATAATAATGCAGGATACACAAGCAATTGTTAACCCAGTTCGGTCCAACTCACCTACATCTGGGGGCTACCAAGCCAGGAAGGAAATTCACTAAAATAGAATCAGTTCAAAGACTCTCCGTACACTTCAACAAGTTACAGTCTTTCTCACCTAATCTCTACCCGTGCAATTTCTACCTGAGCACTCTTAGATATGAGAACCCACTCACTTCCCTACAATCACACATGTGATCTTAAACAACAATCCCTTGAGAAAAGAAAACACTTTTCAATAACACACTCTTGATTTTACTTCACGGTTTCAATCAAGAAGACACGTTCTTGATCTTGCTTCACAACTTTGATCAAGAAGACACACACTTGATCTTGCTTCACAGCTTTGATCAAGTAGACACAGACTCTTGCTTAACAGCTTTAGAGTGACAAATTACAACCACAAATCAGTCCAATTCAATCATCAAAAGATGACTTGAATGACTTACAAGTCTCACGACTAAACAGACACAAACCCTAACTCTCTCTCTATATTTCGCTCAGTATTGGTTGTGTAGTAAAACAGGTTTTCTAAATCCCTTTTTATAGAAGCTTTCAGCTGGGCTTGGACATCTTGAAAACCCTAAATTTATTTTCCAATCAAATCTTTTTATAACAGTTGGTTAGATCTCCTTGGAAAATAAGTAAACCAGGTTGTAATCCATGATTGAATGTGCCAGCTAATCAGATCTTCAATCATAGAAAGCTTGTCATTAATTGTGCAATCACAAAACACCAGACATTCATATTGAATGTTCTGTGTACAGGATGTCATGACATCGGGTCTGACATCCTGGAAAAATCCTGCATAATTCAATAATTCCTTTTATAACTTCCAGCAGGTACAACCATATCAGATGCCATGACCTTGTGTATGACATCTTGAAACAATCCTGCATGAACATGTCTTTTATTTAAGCTCCAGCAGGTACAACCCATATCAGATGCCATGACCTTGTGTATGACATTCTGAAACAATCCTGCATGAACATGTTCTTGAACTTCAGCAGGTACATAGGATATCTTATTATGTTAAGACATCACACATAACATCTTATGAACACTCTTTGTTTTACCAAAATTGCTGCCAACACTTAGAATCAACAGTTTGGTCGGACCAGCCTCCTGAACTATATCGAAGATCACCACAACAAAGACTATGTCGAAGTGTCTGACGAAGAGCACATATCTTTCCTCACCTTGTGGCTCTCATACTACGTCTTCTGTCATGGATCCCTGCAGATAGCCAAATGTTATATTGCTCTGGCGATCCAGATCCATGAGGGTCGACAGGTATCGTTGGGCAAATTACTACTGGCTTCTTTCTACTAGGCCCTGGGGTTGGCAACCTTGAAACTGAAGCTCATTTCCAACACACCTAAGGCCCTGAACTTGTCGGGTCCTTTGTGGCTCTTGCAACATTGGCTAAACGTTACCTTTGAGTATCAACTAGGATACACAATGTCGGAGCGTCTTATGCGACTGAACGAAGATCGACCGATCGAAGGGGCCAGATTAGCTTTTCGAAAACATGTTTGTAGCACCTCAAATTTGCCCCCATCATTCATCATTCAAAGCATTAATCTTAAAGGAACAAAGGTCCAGGACACAGGTTACCAAGTTTGGAAAAGCAGAGTCTGAGATGACATGCTCGCTAGGCGAGCAAATTGGTTCACCCAGCCAACCTGAATGTCATGCTCGCTTAGCGAGCAAATCCTTCGCTAGGCAAAGCTCACACGTTTGAGAAATATAACAGAAAGTCTTGGGCTTGATTTTCTCTCATTTGAGCCCACAAAGCCACGAAATTTGGCTATATATACTAGACTCTCATCTCCCAAAAGAGGACCTGCAAAAAGACCTGAGCTAACCTGATTTGAAACCTAACCTAACAAAGCCAGAGAGGAAGCTAACAGAGTTCAGAGCAACCTCCGGACACTGAAGGGAACTCATCGGCAAAGAACCAACTCTACCTCATACAAACCTTGAGATTGTTCTGCAAACCCCGGTGCAACCCAATTTCATTCAATCTCTCCAACCAGGTTTGCCTTATTCCTATTACCCTATGTTGAATTTGAATACTCTGAATGTGTGAAGTATTATCATGAGGTTTTGTCCACGAGTTTAGATGTGTATGAATATATAAATCAATGCCTTGAATGTTAATTGTTTAATTTTTGAAATGTGTACCATAGGGTTTGGGGTTGCCGAGATCGTACTGTTATCAATGAAGAACCCAAAACCCGCAGGCCTTCGCTAGCACCTTCGTTAGGCGAGCCTGTAGCGAAGCTTCGCTAAGCTTTCGCTAGGCGATGCAGTAGTGTCATACCCCAAAATTTGCCCGTTAATATTACAAGGCATTTTTCAAGGCACTCCAACTTATTTTTCAAGTCCTTGATCTTAAGGGAACAAAGACCCAGCATACAGGTGGCCAAATCCAGAAGATGGCCTAAACTAGCTTGCTCGCTAGGCGAGCAAATCCTTCGCCTAGCGAACCCTTCGCTACACCACTCGCCTAGCGAAGCGTGCGAATACCAGAAATTTTGGGCTTCATTCTGAGCCCATTAGGTCACAAAAATCATTATAAATACCAGCACTTCAGTCAAGAAAAGGGATCGAACGAAAACGGAGAAGAAAGGCAAACACCCACAGACAGCAAACCCTGGAGGCTAACCCAGAGAATTCAGAGCAACCCTAAAGGAAACCCTGAAGGAAAACTCATCTACACAAAGGTTACCTCCGCCCAACTCAATCCGGCGCCAACCCTAAGAGTGATTTGCCAATTCAAGGTTGCAATTCAATTGCAAACAGGTTTGCATTACTATCACCGCTTTATGTTCTTAATTTACATGTGATATCATAATTGAATTCATAAATATATTTGAGGTTTTGCCTGTGGATTTAAATATATCTGAATATCTTGAATGTTTAACCATATAATTTCTGTAATGGAAGCCATAGGGTGTGAAGCTTGCTGAGATCGTACTATTTTAAAATTCAAAACCCGCAGCTGTTCGCTAGCATATCGCTAAGCGAACATGTAGCGAGTGTTCGCCAGGCCCTCGCTAGGCGAGGCAGCAGCGAACATGACAGTCGCTGATTTTTCTGTTCTGATCTTTGCTAATCCGACGTGTTTTTATTATTATCATGCATTGTTTACCTGACATTATTACTGTTGTGATTCCTGTTGTTTGGTGCAATTCTCGATTGCATCCTGATTTGGTATTCTGACCTGTTTGCTGAATTTTGTAAGGGTTCACATACTCCCGGAAAAGGTAGCCTGCTAGGTGTTCCACTTTATTTGTGGGATACCCTTATGGAGATTCATCCTAATTACCTAATTGATTATAATGTGGAGATTCATCCTAATTGCCTAATTGATTATAAAATATTTCCTTTGAATATGTGATCTTGGACCTCTCTTTGTTGCCCTACGGTATTACGGTATTACAGTCATGTCCCGCGAATGTGGGGATACCCTTAGCAAAGACCCTTCGATTAAATCATCATGTCCCTATAAAATAAATCATAGTCCCTCGGATGTTGCCTGCGAATATATGATTTTGTCCCTCGATGACCCGTCGCTGTAGCCTACGGTTAAATGATGATCGTCCCTTCGAATGCTAAAGTATCCTCATAAATGTTGCCTTCAATGACCAATCGATGACCCTACGATGTCCCTTACATCCAAAGGATAAAACTACTTACTTCTCAATAGTAAGGACAGTTTTACCCTCATAAGGATAGGAAATACCCATGAAGACCTGGGGTAGGTATAACTCTTAAATGCTGAATCACAACTCAAAATACTTTTCACTCTTCAAAACATCTATTAGAAAATCACCACTTGGTATACATTCGTACTAGAATCCTTGCCAAGTTATATTTTTCTAAACAACTTTCAAAATTAAACGAGATAAATACTTTGTATACATTCGTACAAGAATCATTACAAAGTTAAACTCTCTTTTCAAAACATTTTTTAAGCAATTCACAAACACTTTTTTCAGACAAACATAAGTGATCCAGCAATTAAGAGCCCATGGATAACCATGGATACAAAGGGTGCTAACACCTTCCCTTTGTATAATGCACCTCCCGAACCCAAAATCTAATTAAGGTCTTTCCTGTTCTTTTCCACCTTTCCTTATTGGATAAAAGAAAACTCGGTGGCGACTCTTGCTATCCGCGACATTTGCTTTCCGAAGCAAAAACACACAAAAGTCAGTTCACCGTATGACAAGCAGCGATCGCGATAATAGCTGTTTTTCTGTTTGCTCTAATCTGTTTTGTGTTCTGTTGTGACATGTTTTTCTATTGCATGCATGCATTGCTCCCTAACCTGTTTGTTGAGTTTTTGTGAGGGCTCACCTGACGTTTGCAGAGATGGCTTGGTGTTCCACTTTATTTGTGGGATGCCACCTGGAGGTTTATTCCGATTACCTGTACTGATTCACTTTCTTTGATGGTGCTAGCTTGGGAGTGCTCTGGGTTTCTATTTTCTTTAGTTGTTGTTGCTTCGGATCTTTATCCGTGTGGTACTTTTACCCATTTCCTGCATTTTACCGCTTTCTTAGCTGGAAGACCTCAATAGGAGGCAATGTTTTTTGGCCCCCTTGTTGACAGGTTTACTTTATGATACATGTTTTGTGTGATGTGGTCGTCTCCCCATAGGATTGCTAGGCTTCGTATAGTCTCTCGTTTGCATGTCAATTAAGGTAGCACTGTTCCTTCGTCTAGGACTTCCTTTTTGCATGAGCCTTCCTAAAACCCAACAACTCATTGATTTTTCTTCTCCTAAGAACACGTTTACTCCTTCTACTACAAGCGAGTAAGTCTACAAAGGTCGAGCATCCGGTAGATTGCGTAGTAACGTCGTTCCCCCAAAAACACAACCCTTACCCCCGTAGTTAGCCGAACTACGTTTTGCTCTGATTCTCATTCCAGATGAGATACGTAGGTATAAGATGCGATGTCTTAGCGAGCACACTTCCCCTTAGCCCATAGGTAGTCGAGCTACGAAGACTCTGATTCTCATATTCATATGAGATACGTATGCAATGGATGCGACATCCGTGCGAGTCATTTTCTTTTGACCCCCCTTTGCAGTAAATAGTACATTAGATAAACCTACACCCTTTAGACAAGAACGACAAAAATGGATCCCGTAGAGTACTACGGATGCGTAGGGGTGCTAATACCTTCCCTTCGCATAATCGGCTCCCGAACCCAAGATTTGGTTGCGAGACCTTGTCTTTTCCTTTCCTTTTTTCAGGTTTACTTCGAGCGTCTCCTTTCCCTCTTTTGGGATAAATAACGCACGGTGGCGACTCTTCTGTCTTTCTTTTTCGCCGGTTGTCTTTTCGCATTTCTATTTTTTAGGTTGCTACAGCTGGCGACTCTGATGGGGATTTATTTTCCCTAGTGGGCCTTTCCTAGCGTTTGTTTGTTTATTGTCTATTGTGTGTTATTTATTTATTGCTTTGAATACTTATCTGCTTGCATTGCATCCTATGTGCGCTTTACTGTTTCATGCATACTGTGCTGGCTGTGTATCTGTTTCACTTGTTGGGTGGGAGTCACAAGAGGTAAAAGGTCCAATACACAGGCTATGAGTGAACTTTAGGACACCTAGGAATAGAGTGATTCATGGGAAGCGGGTGGTATGGCGCCACTTAGCGGAACATGGTATCACGAGCAGTTCAGATTCTGATGGAGCATTATCGTTGCATACACCTGGTGTGCATATGATGATATTCTTGAAAGGATTGTTTATCCTGCGTTTCTCTTGACCTAACCCTGGCCTAGATTACACCCGTGAGTGGGGCGGGAATGAATCATTTACAGGTACTGATGGTGACTTGTTCTATTGGTGACCGTGTCCTGTTGGTGACTTTTGTTTGGTTCTTGTTGGTGACTGTTGGCTCTGAAGTATGGGTTCTAAGTTGATGACTATGTTCTATGGTTCCCGGTTCTGAATTCATGCTGAAGTTCTGATCCTGTGCCTCGTGATACACCGCCAACCAGCCATTGTTTCATCATTTTTCATCATAGCATGTTTATTTCCAAAAAAAAAATAATGCATAAAAAAAAAGTCAACCCGCATATGTATATCATTTTCCAGCCTTTTCAATCATCAGAGCAGGGTGTCCAGAATCAGAAAGAGCAGTGTACTTTCACTAGTGCTGCATTGATGAATCATGGGGATGTCTTTGCAACAGACAATGAAGATGGTGATAGTGATTGTGATATGGATAATTGGGTGCGCCCGTGTGCTCCAGGGGAGAAGATCAACAACTGGACTGCTGAAGAAATAGTCCAAGTTACTCTTCAGACAGAGTAATTTTCTTTTGTTTTGTATTTTGCATGAAAGCCCTACGCTCTGCCCAAGGTGTAGTGGTTCATTGTAGGGCCACATCATGTTTTGAATTTTCAATGATTATCATCAATAAAGGACGTTTTGCAATCAAATTTGTGCTCACTGTCTTTCTATTTTTACTTTCATTTTCAAAACAATAAAAATGGCAATGTTTTTTTTGTTTTTTGTGACTTTCTTGAACTCTTTTCTAAAATAAAGCATGAAACATCATTCGTGCAGAATTGATCTTGCGGATTCCATTAAAAACAGTTCTGTTATGGCTCAATATGACTTTGATAAACCCATTTACCAAGCCGAAGAGGAGAGTGAAGAAGATTGTGAACTCCCCGAAGAATTGGCCAGACTATTGAAACAGGAGGAAAGGGTCATTCAACCTCATCAGGAAGAGTTGGAAGGCATTAACCTTGGTACTGAGGACGCAAAGAAAGAGATCAAGATAGGGGCCGCTTTAGAGGAAAAGGTCAAGAGAGGGATGATTGAAATGCTGCAAGAATATGTGGATGTATTTGCATGGTCATATCAAGATATGCCTGGTTTGGATACAGATATTGTGGTGCACAGGCTACCTCTCAGAGAAGATTGTCCTTCGGTAAAGCAGAAGCTTCGCAGAACTAGTCCTGATATGGCTGTCAAGATCAAAGAGGAGGTTCAGAAACAGTTGGATGCAGGTTTTCTAGCAGTTACCAATTATCCCCCTTGGGTGGCCAACATCGTACCCGTGCCGAAGAAGGATTGTAAAGTCAGGATGTGTATCGATTACCGAGATTTAAACAGAGCCAGTCCGAAAGATGACTTCCCATTACCTCACATTGATGTATTGGTCGATAACACTGCTCAGTCCTCGGTTTTCTCTTTCATGGATGGATTTTCTGGCTATAATCAGATCAAGATGGCGCCAGAAGACATGGAGAAGACGACATTCATTACACCTTGGGGCACATTCTGTTATAAGGTAATGCCATTTGGGTTGAAGAACGCCGATGCTACCTACCAAAGAGCTATGACGACTCTCTTTCATGACATGATGCACAAAGAAATTGAAGTGTACGTGGATGATATGATTGCGAAGTCTCAGACAGAAGAGGAGCAGTTGGTAAACTTGCAAAAGTTGTTTGAAAGATTGAGAAAGTTCAAACTGAGGCTGAATCCAAACAAGTGTATATTTGGAGTGAGATCTGGAAAGCTGTTAGGTTTCATTGTCAGTGAGAAAGGGATTGAGGTTGATCCAGCGAAAGTAAAAGCTATTCAAGAAATGCCTGAACCAAGAACGGAGAAGCAGGTTCGTGGGTTTTTAGGGAGGCTGAACTACATTGCACGGTTCATATCTCACCTAACAGCTACGTGCGAACCGATATTTAAATTGCTAAGAAAAGATCAAGCAATCAGGTGGAACAATGATTGTCAAAAAGCTTTTGATAAGATAAAAGAATATTTGCAGAAACCTCCAATTCTTATACCTCCAGTTCCTGGGAGGCCTCTGATAATGTACCTTTCGGTAACAGAGAATTCGATGGGGTGTGTATTGGGACAGCATGATGAGTCTGGTCGAAAAGAGCATGCAATATACTACCTTAGCAAAAAGTTTACCGACTGTGAAACAAGATATTCGCTGCTCGAGAAAACTTGCTGCGCTTTGGCATGGGCTGCTCGCCGACTAAGACAGTATATGTTGAACCATACTGTAACACCTCAAAATTTGCCCTTCTCTCTTGGGACTAGCTTAGCATATTGCATTTCATTGTGTAGGTCATTAGTCATTGCATCTTTTCATATCATGTGAAATAAGCAAGTCATCCTCCTAGGTCTTTCTCAGAAGATGAAGAGGTTAAAAGATGCAAGCTTGAGGGTCTCATGAATTGATCACTAGCCATCTGAGGGTTTGTGCTTCAATTAGGGTTTCTTGGTTTCTCAAGGAGGTTGATCTTTATCTTGGTTGAAGTGGTACATCACCATCATCATGGTTTTATCATCACCAAGAGGTTCATTATTCCTGGCAAGTTTCCTTGGGATTAGGGTTTTGACCTCTGGTCAACCCTAATCATCTGCATTGTGCCAATCAGGGTTTGTCAAGGAAAGGAGGTCTTCATTGAGATGTGGATTGTCATTACATGGTTTTATGGAGCTTGTGGAAGCTAGGGTTTTGTTTTGGAGACATTTCATCAGGAGATTGAGGCTCAAATTCATCTATGCATTATCAAGTCATCTATCAGTCAACCAAAAGTCAACTGTTGGATTTGGAGGTGGGAGATGGTTTGGAATACTTCATTCATGTCCATACAAGTCTCATTTGACATTTCAAACATCAACATTGAAGAAAATAAAGTCAGGACAAAACTTTCCAAAAATAGAAAGTGACTTGTAATTCAAATTTGCCAAAAATGGAAAGGTTTTCGCCTCAAGTTTAAATCATCAAGCAAGCTTCAAATGAAATTTTGTCCAACATGAAAGTTGAAGATCTTGTTCTCCCATTTCCAAAAAGTCCAAGAACATGAATTTCTCATGTATGGTTGAGAAGATATGAATCAATCTTGGTCAAATGAATTTGAACTTCACAAGTGCATAACTTTTGAACCATAAGGCCAAATGAAGTGGTTCTTTTTGTAACATTCTTGTCTTGTCATGTGCTATCCAAAACATGCATCACATATCATGCATTTCCATTACAAAATTTTTGGCATTTTCATTTGAAATTTGGAGGGAAAATTACAATTTGAAAAATATGCATTGCTTTCACTTCCAATCACTTGCCTTGGCTCTTAAACAACATTTCAAGTGGATTTGGCATAAGTTTCGTGTACTGTAGCAATCCATGCATGCACATGAGGTGAATTGCAAATTTGCACTTACACTTGGTTTTCACTTAATCCATTTGCATTTGGCCTAATTGTGATTAGCAACATCATTAACAGACCATATAAAAGCATAAGCATAACTGTTTTTGGGATTAACATAACAGAATTCTCAGATCTAGATCTAGTTCCAAAATCTTCACAATTTTTCTCTCTCACTTTTCTTCAATTTTCTCCATAAACCTTGCATTGTTCTTGATTGATCCTTCATCCATAAGGATAATTTGACACTTTGGAAGCAAGATCTATCCATTTTCGTGCTGGTTTTGGAACTGTTGCAACATTCATCCATTCATGGCAGTTGAGGATTTGAGCAATATCAAGCATAATTGAGCTATCAATACTCATCCATTCCATCATTCAAGAGTTGAGGAAGAGCTGTTTCTGATTTTCCAAGCCTGAATCTACTGATTTCATCTCTGCACTTACTTGAAGGTTAGAATTCGAGTTTCTCAATTCATGAAATTATGATATGCATGTTGTAGATCTTCCATCACTGATTGCACTGAGCTTTGTATCTTTGATTTTCATGAAGAAATAAGAAAGTTATTGTGATTTAAAGTTTGATGTGTGAATGTTCTCTTGCTCGATCCATGCATGTTAATAAGAATTAGGATAAATTGATCTTAGATTCGTGTTGTGCTTGGAAGGATGAACATGATGATGTATTTGTTTTTGATTTTTGGCATATTTGTTCATGACCTGGAAAATTTGTGATGAACACGAAGAACACCTAGGGTTTCTGTCCAGAAACCGTGTTTGATCCGTTTTAGCGTGTGTTTGCATGCGTTTCCCTGTTTGCCTTCATGGACTGGACCACGTGGAGATTACATGGCGAAATGGTTGGTCCAGCGCGCTTCACCTTGCCACCTCAACTTTAATGAAATGCAGTGTTTCATGGAAAGGCGCCACAATTCAAATTTCAACGTGGTTCGAATCCCAGCTGAGACATTTTCAAATGAGGCTTTTGCATTTTTGCTCCTTTCACCCATGCCATTCACATACATACTTTCATGTGCTTTTTAATTTTTCATTCATTTCAAAAGATCATAACTCCATGAATAATTGTCCAAATGAGATGAGGTTTTTTGCATGTTGTTCCTCATGATGTCTTCTATTTTATGAGATTTTTTCCAGAAATTGTGCACGCATGAATTTTGTTTTGGCTTAGGGATTGTGTATGTATGTGCTTTCTTGACCTACCTTGCCAAAAGCTTCATGAAATGATGAGTTTTGATCCAATGATTTTGAAACTTTGCATGCTTAAACTAGACACTCTGATTGAAATTTTGGTGTTGAGTTTGTATTTTTAGCATTTCTGGTTGATGAGTTATGATCTGATTAATGTAGGTGTGACAATGTGTGTCACACCTTTGCTTTCTTGACTTGTTGATTTTATTTGCCATGCCAAATGAACTTCAAATGATGTGAATGTTTGCATGATATTACTTCTGGATGTTAGGATTGATCATGAATTTTTGTGGAATTTTTAGATTCATTTTTGATTTGTTTGAGATTTTCCTTTCTGGTTGACCATTTGTGGACTTTTTGATAGTCATGAATTCAAATGATTTGTGAAATGCTTGATGTTTATCATATGGAATTGAAATTTTGCAAATTGTTTCTAGACACTTTGAAGTTTATTGTGGCTTTGGTTTGAGACATTTATCATTTGTCAATTCTGTTTTAGGCTTGTGTGAAGTTGATGTATCATTTTGTGCCCTATTTGAGCTTGTTTTGCCTTGCCTTGCCTTAGGGAATTTATTTGCCATGCTTAAACTTGTCCAAATACCTTGATTTTTGGTATGCTGATCATGTGATGTGTGCTGTTTAGCCATGATTTTTCTTGAGATTTATTGAATCATTTTTAAGTTGATGTGGATTGGTTCATTCTGTTTGCTTCAATGAGCTTTCAACTTGCATGCTTTACCATATTTGACTTGTGAATTGATTTTGGTGCATGATATGGATGTGGGACTTTTTGGATGATGTTCTAATTTGATTGAACTTGATTTATGTCAATTTTCATGTTCTGTTTTGAATTATTTCTCCCTCTTTGACCCTAGGCCTTGTCCTAGTGGTTTGCTTCTCATGTTTGAGCTTGGTTTGCAGGTTAAGAAGCATATGGCCATGAGGGAATTAATTCACATTGCTTGAGTTGACTATTTGGTTTATCTCGACTAATCTTGACTTGTTTTGTAGGTGGCTTTTAGCTCATTTGAGTTGAGCTTGTGCCTTGCACTTGTTGCTTGTTTGACTGTTGTTGACTATGTCTGTTGACTGTTGACTTTTAATTGTCTGTTTGACTTTTGTTGATTGTATACTGATTGTGTTGGATTGTTTTCAGGTACCTTAGTTGCTATAGTTCTTTGAACTTTGCTTGGTTGCTTAACCATCTAGGTATAACTTCTCTGACTTCATGTAGTCTGGAAGACCTGGCCTGTTATGTGGTCAGGCACCTGTCTGAAGTCCTCCTTAAGAGGCAATGCTTGTGATTGTTTATGTTTGTGCCAAGCAGGAAAAGACCTTTGATAAGGCAATTGACAAATAAAAGAGATGTGTAACCCATCTCCTGTTAGTCTGTGTGTCATCCCTTTGCTCACATTACATGTTGATGCATTGTGGATATTAACCCAAGATCTATAGAGTCATTAACTTGTGGAGAGAGTTCCAACTTTCTGAACTCCCACACCTTCTATCATCTGAAGCTCTCCCAGACCAGGGATAAGAGCTGTGAGGCACACCCCTCACTTCCCATTTCATTTGCTTCACCCTAACTCTCAATGTTAGGGTTAAGAGCTAACATCACCCGATTACAGTTGGCTCGTGTTTCACAGCCTAACCCTTGTGTGAGCCCACTTTGCTTGTATATAGTGTGTGCTAATTGTGTGTTTGCTTGCTTTGTTTGTCCTGATTAGGATAGCTTGCTGCCTGTGCAAGTTAGATAGAAAACTCAACCCAGGACCATTGCGGATTGCATGATAACTATTAGGCTCGAGTTAGTCTCCCTTCTAGTTTGTCATTTCCCAGTCTCTGGTTTAGCAGAAGTTTCTCCCCTGTTCAGGGGAACTATGTTGCCCTGATCCTCATACTAGATGAGGTACGTAGGCAGGAGATCGTACGAGATCTCTTCGGGCACCCTTTTTCTTTTTGTGTGTGTTTGCTTGACAGTTATTAGGCTCGAGTGCCAGACTCCCTATTAACTTGTCTGTTGGTTAACCTTTTTGGGTGTGTTAGGAGATGGATGTAAGACCAGCGATTGGCATTCCGTATCCTATTGGTGTTTGTTTGTGTGGAGTCTGACGTAAGTCCAACGATTGGCAGTTGGTTTCCTGTGTGTGTTTGTTGGTTCGGAGTCTGATGTAAGTCCAGCGATTAACATTCGGTTTCCATGTTTGCCTGTTTGTGTGTTTGTTTTGACGTCTCAGCGTCTGTGCGTGTGTTTTGTTTCGGCGTGCGTGAGCCGAACTACGGTAGCTCTGATTCTCATTCCAGATGAGATACGTAGGCATATGATGCGATATCCTAGCGAGCCCGTTCCCCTCTTTCTCCACCTGTGTTGTTTCCAGTGTGTGTGTGTGTGGTGTTTGTGAGCAGTGTTTAGCAACCTTTCTTCTATCTTTTTGAGCGTGGATCCCGTCGAGTACGACGGATGCGTAGGGGTGCTAATACCTTCCCTTCGCATAACCGACTCCCGATCCCATCTCTCTTTGGTCGCGAGACCATGTCTTTTCCAGGTTTACTTCGAGCGTTTCCTTTCCCTCCTTTGGGATAAATAACGCACGGTGGCGGCTCTGTTTGTTTTTGCTTTAGCCCGCCGGTTGTTTTTCGCGGATGCGACACATACTACCTTGTTGATTTCTAAGATGGACCCATTAAAGTATATCTTTGAAAAGCCGGCTCTTACCGGACGAGTGGCTCGTTGGCAGATGATTTTGACAGAGTATGATATCCAGTACACGTCGCAGAAGGCCATCAAGGGTAGTATTCTGTCTGATTACCTTGCCGAGCAACCAATTGATGACTATCAGCCGATGATGTTTGAATTCCCCGGTGAAGATATCATGTACTTAAAGATGAAAGATTGTGAAGAACCTCTTGTCGAGGAAGGACCGGATCCCGATGACAAGTGGACACTGATGTTTGATGGGGCGGTAAATGTGAATGGAAATGGTGTTGGGGCAGTACTCATTAATCCTAAAGGTGCACACATACCTTTTTCTGCCAGATTGACTTTTGAAGTAACCAACAACGAAGCTGAGTACGAGGCATGTATCATGGGGATTAAGGAAGCCATCGATCTAAGGATCAAAACTATGGACATTTATGGAGATTCTGCTCTAGTGATTAACCAAGTCAATGGAGACTGGAATACTCATCAGCCGCATTTGATTCCTTATAGAGATTACACCAGAAGGATCCTGACTTTCTTCAAGACAGTAAAGTTATATCATGTACCCCGAGACGAAAATCAAATGGATGATGCCTTAGCCACATTGTCTTCCATGATTAAAGTTCATTGGCAGAATCATGTGCCACACGTTACGGTGAATCGACTCGAGAGGCTTGCGTATGTGTTTGCGGCCGAGTCTGTTATTGATGAGAAGCCGTGGTTTTTTGATATTAAGAATTTCCTCAAAAGCCAAGAGTATCCTGAAGGAGCGTCAAAGAATGACAAGTAGACACTGAGAAGGCTAGCTGGAAGCTTTTACTTGAACAAGGATGATGTGTTGTACAAGAGAAACTTTGACATGGTTCTGCTCAGATGCGTGGTTAGACATGAAGCAGACATGTTAATGCAGGAAGTACACGAGGGATCTTTCGGTACCCATGTTGGTGGTCATGCAATGGCCAAGAAGTTGTTAAGAGTCGGTTATTACTGGATGACCATGGAATCTGATTGTTTCAAATACGCTCGGAAGTGCCACAAATGTCAGATCTATGCAGATAAAGTGCATGTACCACAAAACCCTCTGAATATTATGAATTCTCCTTGGCCATTCGTGATGTGGGGCATCGATATGATTAGAAAGATCGAACCTACTGCTTCTAATGGACATCGCTTCATCCTAGTCGCGATTGATTACTTTACCAAGTGGGTGGAAGCAGCTTCCTATGACAATGTTACCAGACAAGTGGTTGCTCGATTCATTAAGAAAGAAATTATTTGTCGTTATGGGGTTCCTGAGAGAATCATCACTGATAATGGTTCGAATCTCAATAACAAGATGATGAAAGAGCTTTGCAAAGACTTTAAGATAGAACACCACAATTCTTCTCCTTACAGACCAAAGATGAATGGTGCTGTAGAGGCGGCAAATAAAAACATTAAGAAGATTGTGCAAAAGATGGTTGTGACGTACAAGGATTGGCATGAGATGTTGCCTTTCGCTTTGCATGGGTACCTTACCTCAGTGCGTACGTCAACCGGGGCAACTCCGTTTTCACTTGTGTATGGCATGGATGTAGTCTTGCCAGTAGAAGTTGAAATCCCTTCTTTGAGGGTGATGATGGATGTAAAACTTGACGAGGCTGAGTGGGTTCAAGCCATGTTTGATGAGTTAAATTTAATTGAGGAAAAGCGATTACCAGCTGTGTGCCATGGACAACTATATCAGAGAAGGATGAAGAAGGCCTTTGATCAAAAAGTGCGTCCTCGAAGCTATCAGATAGGTGACTTAGTTTTGAAGAGGATCCTTCCTCCCGGTACAGATAACAAGGGCAAGTGGACTCTGAATTATGAAGGTCCATATGTTGTTAAAAAGGTCTTTTATGGTGGAGCCTTGATTCTTACAACTATGGATGGTGAAGATTTTCCGTCTTCTGTGAATTCAGATGTAGTCAAAAAATACTTCACATAAACTGACCCGCTGGACAAAAAAAGAAAGTCCAGGCAAAAAAGGGCATCCCGGTGAACCAAGAGAAAAAGAAAAGAAAAAGGTTCGGGCAAAAGTTAGGGATAAAGAATAAAAAAAATGTACACCCGGTAAGCCGAAAACCTGAAAAGGCGGCTTAGGCAAAAATGGGTATCCCGGTGGATTGAAAACCCGAAAAGGGCGATCCAGGCAAAAGTTAGGGATTAAAGCAAAGACTACAGTCTGAGTTATCTGTACTTCATCATGTTTCAGTGTCTACCATCTTGAAGGATATTATCGGTCCAATCACTCTTCTCAGAAAGCGAAGAATTTGGGGGAAAGTGAATATCTATGAGTCATAACAGAATTGGGAAATAGTGGAATGCCGTGTTCACATTGCCAATAGGATAGTTTATTTTCTCTTTTGGCGCAATTACCTCTTCCTAGGAATTGCTTCCTGATGTATTTGCCTTTATAGGCCATTTTCAATCAATAAAGTCGTTATCCAGTCAAATTGCTCTCTTGTTTTTTATTTTTACTGTTTTGTTTGCAAAAAATGTTCGAACTTTTGATAAACATTGCATCTAAAAACATGAAGGCTAGACAATGACGTGCGGAAAGATAAAACATCTGAAAATCATTTTGAATGTTGAGTACACTTGAGTATATCTTGTCCATACGATCCCCTGGGGCATGTATGTCTTGCCGTTTTGAAGGTTACTATCATTGAATAATGGCTAAAGCAGATGAGCCAAAGTTTGTTCGAAGGAAGACCCTGTTGTTTCAATACTTTCCAGTCGTGTAAGAAGTTGGGTCGTCTAAGTCAAGTTCAGAATTTGTGCCCCCAGCATGGTCGAGAGGTTGGTGTTTTCCCAACAAGTGACTCCCCAGTCGAGTTGGTTTCTCTACCGTTCCGAGAATGTCAGATCAGTAAGTATCCTCAGCAGAATTGTTATATATCCCCAGCGGAGTTGACAGTGCCAGACTGTATCTTCCCAGCAGAAGCGGCTGCTCCTCAGAGTTCGATACCAGATCAATGATCTCGATGCCAGATCCATGGTCTCTTTCCTTGAAGCAGAATCTCGGTACCGTATCGGTGTTTGCTTCCCCTGCTGAGCCGTCTCTCTCGCAGATTTTGGTTGCCAGAACCACTGTCGCTTTCCTCAACAGCAAGCTTCCAGTGCCATTCTCTCCCCAGTCAGAGTCTCGGTATTATGTTACTGCCTGAACACCGCTTGGCCGGTCATTTCCCCACAGAGTTCATTGTGTATCTCTAACAGCATTGTCTGGGTCAAGAAGAGCGTAATCATTCCCCCAGAAGAAGTTCTTGCCTCAGCTTGGCATTCTCCCCAGCAGAGTTCCTTGCCTCGGCTTGGTGTTACTTCTAACCTAGCATTTCGCATCCCTGCATGTAGAATCATATTGCATTGCATCCTATCATATTGTATTGCATTTCCATTCAGTATGGAACATTACACCATAAAAAACTCAAACATATGCATACATGCATTAAACCAAATTGGATCATATCTCCAGCAGAGACGGATCATTTTCCAACATCAGTGTAGCACATTTGCAGCAGTTGCTCTTGGCAACATTCAGGATCGATAATCCCAGTGAGATTTATTTTCTCACTAGTCTGTGAAAGGAAAGCTTGACTCCCTTCCGATTTAGTCCCCGACAAGTGTCTGCCTTATTTTTGACATATGTAGATGTCATCCTTGCGATACCGGTAAGTGTCGTGTTGATCCCCGTAAATGTCTATGTTTTTCTTTGATGTCGGTAAACATCATCTTTCGATGTCGATAAACGTCGGATTCCAATAGTGGGCCATCAGTAAATGGCATGTCTCTCACGATGTAAAAAAAAATCATTCTGTCAACACCAGTGTGTGTCCTTTCCTTTCTTTGGTGTCGATAAACATCATTGTTCGATGTCGGTAAACATCAGTCGCTTGTTAACCATCGGTAAATGGTTTTGTCGTTCAAGATCCCCCAGCGTCTTCGCTGTCCGTAAATATTGAGTGTTTCATTTTCGCCATCGGTAAATGGTTTCGTTTCATAAGCGTATTCTTTCTTTGGTGTCGATAAACATCATTGTTCGGTGTCGGTAAACATCATTGTTCGGTGTCGGTAAACATCATTGTTCAATGTCGGTAAACATCGAGTTCCTTCCCAGTCATCGGTAAATGTCTGGCCTTGTTTCACTTATAAACATCATTGTTCAATGTCGGTAAACATCGAGTTCCTTCCCAGTCATCGGTAAATGTCTGGTCGTGTAGCGCTTTCTTTGACATCGGTAAATGTCTGGTCTTGTTTCACTTATAAACATCCTTGTTCGATGTCGATAAACATCGAGTTCCGTCCCAATCATCGGTAAATGTATGGTCTTGTTTCATCTTGTTCCTACCCAGTGAAGCCGCCATCGGTAAATGGCCTCGCTTTCCTTGATATCGGTAAATATCAGTTTTGTTTTGAAGCCGCCATCGGTAAATGGCCTCGCTTTCTTTGATATCGGTAAATATCAGTTTTATTTTGAAGCCGCCATCGGTAAATGGCCTCGCTTTCCTTGATATCGGTAAATATCAGTTTTGTTTTGAAGCCGCCATCGGTAAATGGCCTCGCTTTCCTTGATATCGGTAAATATCAATTTTGTTTTGAAGCCGCCATCGGTAAATGGCCTCGCTTTCCTTGATATCGGTAAATATTTGTTTTGTTTTGAAGCCGCCATCGGTAAATGGCCTTGCTTTCTTTGATATCGGTAAATATCAATTTTGTTTTGAAGCCGCCATAGGTAAATGGCCTCGCTTTCCTTGATATCGGTAAATATCAGTTTTGTTTTGAAGCCGCCATCGGTAAATGGCCTCGCTTTCTTTGATATCAGTAAATATCAGTTTTGTTTTGAAGCCGCCATCGGTAAATGGCCTCGCTTTCCTTGATATCGGTAAATATCAGTTTTTTTTTGAAGCCGCCATCGGTAAATGGCCTCCCTTTCCTTGATATCGGTAAATATCAATTTTGTTTTGAAGCCGCCATCGGTAAATGGCCTTGCTTTCTTTGATATCGGTAAATATCAATTTTGTTTTGAAGCCGCCATCGGTAAATGGTCTCGCTTTCTTTGATATCGGTAAATATCAATTTTATTTTGAAGCCGCCATCGGTAAATGGCCTCGCTTTCTTTGATATCGGTAAATATCAGTTTTGTTTTGAAGCCACCATCGGTAAATGGCCCCGCTTTCTTTGATATCGGTAAATATCAGTTTTGTTTTGAAGCCGCCATCGGTAAATGGCCCCGCTTTCCTTAATTCGTCACCTACAGAGTGCAAATTCTCCGGATCTTTTGGTATTCAATCCCTATTCACCTTGAAAGTCGGATAGCCGTTGCTTTCATCCGTTCAGGTTCACAATTGATGAATAGGGGCAGCTGTAGCACCTCAAATTCCCCCCCCCCCCTCATTCATCATTCAAAGCATTAATCTTAAAGGAACAAAGGTCCAGGACACAGGTTACCAAGTTTGGAAAAGCAGAGCCTGAGCTGACATGCTCGCTAGGCGAGCAGATTGGTTCGCCCAGCGAACCTGATTGTCATGCTCGCTTAGCGAGCAAATCCTTCACTAGGCGAAGCTCACGCGTTTGAGAAATATAATAGAAAGTCTTAGGCTTGAGTTGCTCTCATTTGAGCCCACAAAGCCACGAAATTTGGCTATATATACTAGACTCTCATCTCCCAAAAGAGGACCTGCAAAAAGACCTGACCTGAAAAGACCTGAGCTAACCTGATCTGAAACCTAACCTAACAAAGCCAGAGAGGAATCTAACAGAGTTCAGAGCAACCTCCGGACAATGAATGGAACTCATCGGCAAAGAACCAACTCTACCTCATATAAACCCTGAGATTGTTCTGCAAACCCCGGTGCAATCCAATTTCATTCAATCTCTCCAACCAGGTTTGCCTTATTCCCATTACCCTATGCTTAATTTGAATACTCTGAATGTGTGAAGTATTATCATGAGGTTTTGCCCACGGGTTTAGATGTGTATGAATCTATAAATCAATGCCTTGAATGTTAATCGTTTAATTTCTGAAATGTGTACCATAGGGTTTGGGGTTGCCGAGATCGGACTGTTATCAATGAAGAACCCAAAACCCGCAGGCCTTCGCTAGCACCTTCGATAGGCGACCCTGTAGCGAAGCTTCGCTAAGCTTTCGCTAGGCGATGCAGCAGCGATCGCGACAGTAGCTGTTTTTCTGTTTGCTCTAATCTGTTTTGTGTTCTGTTGTGACATGTTTTTCTATTGCATCCATGCATTGCTTCCTAACCTGTTTGTTGAGTTTTTGTGAGGGCTCACCTGACGTTTGCAGAGATGGCTTGGTGTTCCACTTTATTTGTGGGATGCCACCTGGAGGTTTATTCCGATTACCTGTACTGATTCACTTTCTTTGATGGTGCTAGCTTGGGAGAGCTCTGGGTTTCTATTTTCTTTAGTTTTTGTTGCTTCGGATCTTTATCCGTGTGGTACTTTTACCCCTTTCCCGCATTTTACCGCTTTCTTAGCTGGAAGACCTCAATAGGAGGCAATGTTTTTTGGCCCCCTTGTTGGCAGGTTTACTTTATGATACATGTTTTGTGTGGTGTGGTCGTCTCCCCATAGGATTGCTAGGCTTCGTATAGTCTCTCGTTTGCATGTCAATTAAGGTAGCACTGTTCCTTCGTCTAGGACTTCCTTTTTGCATGAGCCTTCCTAAAACCCAACAACTCATTGATTTTTCTTCTCCTAAGAACATGTTTATTCCTTCTACTACAGACAAGTAAGTCTCCAAAGGTCGAGCATCCGGTAGATTGCGTAGTAACGTCGTTCCCCCAAAAACACAACCCTTACCCCCGTAGTTAGCCGAACTACGTTTTGCTCTGATTCTCATTCCAGATGAGATACGTAGGCGTAAGATGCGATGTCTTAGCGGGCACACTTCCCCTTAGCCCATAGGTAGCCGAGCTACGAAGACTCTGATTCTCATATTCAGATGAGATACGTATGCAGTGGATGCGACATCCGTGCAAGTCATTTTCTTTTGACCCCCCTTTGCAGTAAACAGTACATTAGATAAACCTACACCCTTTAGACAAGAACGACAAAAATGGATCCCGTAGATTACTACGGATGCGCAGGGGTGCTAATACCTTCCCTTCGCATAATCGGCTCCCGAATCCAAGATTTGGTTGCGAGACCTTGTCTTTTCCTTTCCTTTTTTCAGGTTTACTTCGAGCGTTTCCTTTCCCTCTTTTGGGATAAATAACGCACAGTGACGATTCTTCTGTCTTTCTTTTTCGCCGGTTGTCTTTTCGCATTTCTATTTTTTAGGTTGCGACAATGTTTCCTAATCAAGCTTATTATTACTTTACTGACCGCTTCTACTTGGCCATTCGCTTGTGCATAGTAAGGTGTAGAAGTAACCAACCAGAAGCATGTCTCACCGGCAAACTCTTGCATCTTTTGTCCCATAAAAACTGACCCTTGACCCGTGGTAATGGTCTCTGGGATACAAAACCTATACACAATATGTTTTTGAATAAATTCAATCACCGTCTTTTGATCCACCTTCACCAGAGGGATAACTTTGACCCATTTGGTGAAGTAATTTATCCCGACTAGGATAAACTTTTGTTGCTTCGACGAGGGCGGTCGAATTTCTCCAATGATGTCCAAAGCCTGCCCCCTAAAGGGCCATGGTTTAATGATTGCATGCAACTCACTTGTCGGCATATGTTGAATACCCGTATGTCTTTGACATTCTTGGCATCCCTTGGCAAAATTGATGCAATCTTTCAACATACTGGGCTAGTAAACCCCTTGTCGAAACAACAACCACTTCATCTTATGGCCTGCCTGGTGGGCGCCACAGGCTTCACTGTGTACTTCGTATATGGCTAAATACGCTTAGGTATCTCCTAGGCATTTGAGTAGTAACCCTTCTGGTGTCTTCTTCAATAACTCGTTTCCTGGCCACACGTAGCTTAAAGCCCTGTATTTGATTTTCCTGTCAGTACTTTTGACTGGATTCTCCAAATATTCAGTAATTGGCTTTCTCCATTATGTTGGCGATGAACTGTTGATGGCAAAAACTCCATGTTCCCAGACCTCCTTGACTCCACTGGTTTCCTGACACTCTTCATCGAGCTCTCCATCACGATTGACCTTCTTGTCGAGGATATCTTCACTCGTGGGCGTACTCGACACCATTTTTTCTCGAACCTCGATCATATCGTGTAACTTCGACTTAGACATATTATTCCCTGAAGCGATTTGGGCCATCTCATTGGCCTCTTGGTTTTCGTTTCCAGGCACATGTCTTATGTCTGCAACTTCAAAATGTTCTAGTAACTGTGTTGCAGTCACAAAATATTTCAGCAAACTCCCCTTTATGCACTTATATTCGTGTGTGATTTGCTTTACTATCAACTCTGAGTCTCCCCTCACTTCAATTCGACTGGTTCCATCCCTTTCAAAAGCTGAAGACCGACTATTAGGGCCTCGTATTTGGCTTCGTTATTGGAACACTTTTCACTGATCCTGTACTTAAACTTCGTCGGACCCACCTGAGGGGATAATATCAATACCCCGACTCCCGTTCCATCTTTGTGGCTCGATCCGTCAAAATACAGACGCCATGGTGTGATTTCGACCATATTCAAGGATGATTCGACCATGGCATGATCCACTATAAAATCCGCCACAATCTAGCCTTTCATGGCCTTTAAAGGCTTGAAAGTTAGAGAGAACTTTGTTAACGCCAATTCCTATTTCCCAATTCTACTATGCAGAATAGGCTTAGACAACATATGTTTAATAATATCGTAGTGAGACGAAACATAAACATCAACTGGTTTAATATATTGCTTTAATTTCATACAGGCGAAGTACAAACATAGACATAGTTTTTTCTATGAGATTGTACCTAGTTTAAGCATCTATCAACATTCTACTGAGGTAATATATGGGCCTTTCGACACCATTACAATCCTCTTGGGCCAACATGCTCTCTATAGTCGTATCAGACGCATCAATATATAAATTCATACTTTTATTTCTACTGGGAGGTAACATATAGGAGGCTTGGTAAGGTACCCCTTGATCGTATCGAAAGCCTCTTGTTGTTCAGGGGCCCAGTGAAAATCACTTTCCTTCTTAATTTTAAGTAGCGTAGAAAATAACTTCGTTTTACCACTTAGATTCAAAATGAATCTTCTTAAGAAGTTTATTTTCCCTAATAAAGACTGGAGCTATTTCTTTGTAGATGGGATTTTGAGGTCTAAGATCGCCTTCGTCTTGTTTTGATTGATCTTTATACCTCGTTTGTGTACCACAAATCCCAGGAAGTCACCTACGTGTACCCCGAAAGCAAACTTCAATGGATTCATTTTCAATCCATATTTCCTCATTCTATCAAATGAGCGTCGAAGGTGATCCAGGTGCCCTTCTTTAGATGACGACTTCACCATGATGTCGTCGATACATACCTGCATGAACTTCTCAATGAAGTCATAAAAGATGGCATTCATGGCCCTTTGGTAAGTTGCTCCTGCGTTTTTTAAACCAACCGGCATGACGACCCACTCGTATGTCCCCAACGCACCAGGGCATCGAAACGCTGTCTTGGGGACATCTTCTTCAGCAATGAGAATCTGATTGTAACCAGCGTATCCGTCAAGTAGGCTCAGATACTCAAAGATTGCGGCCGAATCAACCAACATTTCCGCCACGGGCATCGAATACTCATCCTTTGGCATGGTGTTATTTAGATCTCTAAAATCTATATAAATCCTAAGAGTTCCATTTTTCTTGATGACAGGCACTATGTTGGCCGGGCATTCCTTGTCGTTCTTATGAAATGACTTTTTAGGAGTCTTTCGATTTCTTGCTTGATCTTTGAAGTAACATTTCGAGCAAACCGTTGAGGGTGTTGCTTCACCGGCTTCTTGAAGGTAGATAAAAATAAGAAAAAAGGGTTTGAATTGTTTTAACGATAATGAAAACTTTTTGGAAATGAGACACACGCAAAAACAAATAATATCAACACTGAATTTTATACTGGTTCGCTTGAAATTCAAAGTTACTCCAATCCACCCGGCCAAGGTTATTTCACCTTCAAAAAGGACTTAATCCACTAATCTTGAAAGATTACACAAAAGATCGTCTAAGAGGATAAATATCTCTTATCCCTCTCAAGTTTATAGACTTTATAAGTCACTTGAGGAGAGTTCAACAAATAAATATAATTATAGTAATGCTTAGTGCTTCTGGGTAAGTAGAAATTACACAAGGTAAAAGCAAAAGAATTGTTCACACTTTAGAGCAGCAGCTCGTGTGAGAAAGAGAATGAATGATAGATATGAAAGTAGTGTTGTATTATCGTGTGTTTCAGTTGTCTTCTTAGTGAGGCGTTCCATCCTTTATATAAGAGTGATGACAAGATCGTTGAATGCTGAATGTCAGAATCTTTTAGCAATGGTGGATGATTAATGTCATTAATCTCTGTGTTCTTTCCAAAGCAGTTTTGGGGCGCCATAAATTTCTTCCTGAAATAGATTCTTTCCATAAGTGAAATTCTTCGTAGCTAAGTATTCTGAATCAGAAGGTTCGAACATCAGAGTCTCTATTCAGCAAGTGTATCTTCAGATAGATGCTTGTCGCTGACTGTCTTCAGAGTTTCTTCTGATTGATTTCATCAGAGCGTAAGGCTTTAGATCCTAGAATGCATTCTTCCGCTTCAGAGTGTCTGACGACTCTTGTTTAGTTAACGCTTTCGTTAATCAGAGTCAGGGCTTCTTCTTGTGTATCTTTTAAGTGGTATTTCAAAACTTGTATATGTATATGATGAATGTCTATCTGACTATTTGGATTAGAGTCCTGCACACTTAGATAAATTATGTTAGGGGGGACCATTTTTGTTTCATCCATTGTTATCATCAACATCTTAGAGATACATTATAGATACTAGATTTGTTCTTACACTTCTTCCCAGGTTGTATAGGCAGTCGATGCTCTACGACGCTTCGATTTAAACCTGGAATTTTGTCATAATCCCAGGCAAAGAAGTCCTTATATTTGATCAATACCTCGACTAGTTTCACCTTAATTTCTGGCCTTACCTTAGTACTTATGCAAGTTGGTCTTTTTGTGGTTCCATCTCCCAGATCGATCTCTTCGAGGGAATCTTGCGCTTGAATCTTCTGGGACTCATTTTGTGGGATCTTCTCGAACCCCAAAGGCTCATTGTCATAGATACAATCAAGCCTTCGAATTTTTGAAGTTGTTGTCTGGTATAGTCGACCGTCTTCTAGACCTTCGGCCTCACAGCCCAAATTCTGAAGTCTCTCCTTTTCCAGAATTGACTTCATTTTGTTTTCAGCCAAATAGGCCGAAATTCGAGTCAGGCTTTCTGACTCAGCAGTCATCCTCATCGACTGCTGGCCACCTCGTAGGTGGGATTTCCGTATCTAATCATGTGTCCTCCTTGTTATCCCATATGAAACCATGATTAGGGTCCAAGTTCAGCATTCGGCCAGTTTTGAAGGAAGTATAAGATCCTGATTCGTTATCACATGGCGCTATATTCGCCAAGTGTTGGTCGAAAGACCTCTTGGAACCCCTATCATCGACTCAGTAATAACTTTGGTCGTCCTCAATATTCTCTATGATGCCATCCTTTCGTAAGATTATAGCCTTTGGTGGACCGTTGAGTGAACAACCCATATCCCATGGATCCATTCTTGACCCGGGAGTAAGTTGAAATTGGCCTTTGAGTCTATTACCATGAATAGTGTTGAACGTGTTATCGTGCCCACCGCGAGGTCGACCTGAACAACCCCCATTATATTGTTGGTTTTCCCTTCATAATTTGAAAGGACCATGTTGTGTTGTCGGAGATCTTCGTCACCCTTTCCCATTTTCTTGAACAGAGTATAGGGCATTAGATTGACTACAGCACCCCCGTCGACAAACACCTTATTCACCGTCGTTCTATCAACCTTAGCTCTGATGAACAATGGTTTTAGATCGTACATCATCCTAGGACTGGGCCTTTCAAACATAGCTTTCTGTTCTTCCACCACACCGTTATTCATGACATAGTATCATAGAGGTTTTCCTCCATCTATTTCGTCTAGTATAAAGTCTCCCTCTATTTCAGAAACTTCAAATACCATGTCGTATTTAGCTAGTAGCACCGACACAATGCCACAGTTTACGATGAAATCATCACCATAGATATCATCGTTGTTTTCGCCGTACATGTCCTCGTCAAATTCCTTATCAGATTGAGGGGAATATTCAGGCTTTCCCTCCTCTGGTTAGGGAGAATACTCCGGTTCCTCCTCCTTCGACTTGCCCTCGCTTCGTGGCTGTCTCTTGATCTCTGAAGAACATTCCACATTCTTAGTAGCTATCATTTCCTTCTTTCCCATCGAGTCGACGGTCATGGCCACTGTCTGATTGGCCACCATTTTTCTGGTCCTTTGACATCTGTTCCTTTTGTCCAGCGGTCTTCGACTGTGGAGTGGTAATGGCTTTCCCAGATTTTTTGTTTCGATGGTGGCGTCTCCACTATGTCCTAGTCATTGGATTCTTTCCTTTGTAGTTAGGGGATATTGTGTATCCTCTTTTCTTCTCTGGAGATGTTGTCTCTTTCTCCAACACCCTATATTTTGGCTTTTTGCCCCCTTTCTGATTGACGGATTCTATCCATTTCTCCTATGGAACATCAGTTGGAGGAATGAAAGTATTTGGTCGGGAACATTGAAACTATCTTCTATAATCTTCATTCCGTCGAGGTGCTCCATGCCTGTCGAACACGAATCGTGAGACAACAGGCTTTTCCTCTTTCACAACCTTGTTATCGGCCTCCAATCTTTCGGCGGTTTTCTCGTCGAACACCGCGCTGCACTTTGGGCATAGCAGAGCTTTTGACCCATTTCCTTTGCACTTCTTCTGGAAGTCTGATAAGCTTTTGCTAGGCTGGGGATAGGCCGATATGGGCCTCCTTTCGTCTTTATTTCTGAAACCTTCAGTAGTTTCGACCGTCATCGCTTCAAATGATTCAGCTAACGAGGTTGCTTTGGAAACCTCAATAAGACCATCAGTAGTCTCTACCATCATGCACTCTAGAGGCTCTACATACAAAGCTTCTTCCACCTTCAGAGGGTCAGAATCCACCTACATTTTTGGCTTTTTACCAAACCGGAGCCTTCATTCTTTTAGAGCTTTCTACACTAAATCCCTGAAAATAACACATTGGTGAGTTTTGTGACCGAGGAAATTATGAAATTTATAGAATCCCATCTTCTTCTTTTGTTCTAGAGGAGGGTCTTTTAAACCCTGAGGGACGATAATCTGACCATCTTTTACTAATAAATCAAAGATTTTGTCGCATTTAGACACATCAAATGTATATGTCTTAGCTATGTATTTGTCTGTTCTCTTTGGTTCGACAGGGTTTTTTCCATTCAGTGGCTTCAAAACCTTGCACACATATGGGGGTTCGGGCTTCAGTTCTGCCACATTAACCTCACTCATGTCGACTATATCTTCATCGTCGGAAGAGACTCCTTCGACTGCGATGTAGGACACTTTTTCTTTCTTATGATATCGACCTGCCTTAGACTTCTCGGCTTTCAAGCGTTCGATACGTCGAACCCTATCAGACAATTGGGCCATATCTCTAAGATACTAAGTATCCAGCTTTTTACTTATAGAATAATCTAGATCCCCAGTCGCCATCTCGACTAGTTCATGTTCGGGAACTTGAGTAAAGCATCGCGCCTTGGGTAGTCTAAACCTGTTCAGGTACTGATCAATTGACTCAACAACCTTTCGCTTAACGTTGGCTAGTTCTTTGAGGCTGATCTTTGATTGTCCCATGTAAAATTGGTCATGGAACAACCTCTCTAATTGTGTCCATGTTTGGATCGACTGTGGAGGTAGCGTCGTGTGTAACACCCTTCTAAAAAACCCCAATAATTAATTAAAACAACAAATATAAATCAGAGTAGATATGCAATTTAAGGGTGTCACACTTGACACTTCACACCATTCACCAAAATAACTGGTCATGCTCATTTATAAATCAAACAAGGCATTGCACAATCCGCAGCGGATAGAAATCTAACAACATGCAAACCATGTAATCACATTACATGTAAAACTGTTCAACAACCAAAATGAAAACAAAGGTAAAACATCCCGTCCCGATGTTACATCTACCAGAGCATGACCCACTAAAGAACTACACTAGACTCCAAGCACTAGCTTCTACTCAATCACTGCTCGTTACCTGAAACATAGTTGTAAGGGTGAGTTCCTCAATCGATATAATAAGCATTATAAAATATCATGTAATGCTAAGTAAATTAACACATTCATCACCCTAATCAGATCACACATTCAGCAACGGCAACATCAACTCAAAATCATACTCAACATAAACACAAAACACACGTATAATATTGGAATACATCCATTCATATTATACGCCATACATACATTATGCAATGAGACTCCATGCATGCGGTACCGACTATTCGTGAACACCTAGTTCAACCTCACCGATCAAATCCAGATACGGCTACCAAGCTCACTAGTCCCACTCATTTGAGACCTAGTGACTCACTCACTAATTCCTCACCATGGGAATTAGCTACCACCCCAAGGGCTATGCTATGCACGCTAAATCACCTAGCATGCAAACATCAACAACAATCCACAATAACTCACTCACTAATTCCTCACCATGGGAATCAGCTACCACCATAAAGGCCATACTATGCACGCTAAATCACCTAGCATGCAACCATCAACAACAATCCACAATGGACATATGCTCACACTCTAAGCCATAAACAGTCCATCCACAATTGCATACATAATAGATATATTCACAGCATTATGCATACCATCATACATTATCAGCATATTTATCACAGAATCATATCATGTCATGCCAAATAATAAATTACAGTATTAGCACACTCTACTAATACCTATACTGCTTAAAACAACGGGAAATGATCCCTACTATATCATACACCAATATAGGCCAAACGTCAAATATGTACACAATATTTGAATATCAATTTTCCACTTTTCAAACAGTGTTAACCGGTTAACGCCCTGGGTTAACCGGTTAACGCAAAACAGAACACGCTTTCTGGCAATTTTTAACAGTGTTAACCGGTTAACGCCCTGGGTTAACCGGTTAACACAGAAAAACATCAATTCTTTCAATTATCATAACAGTGTTAACCGGTTAACACCCTGGGTTAACCGGTTAATGCAGAACAGAAAGCTGTTCCTGCGCTAACACAAAAACAGAATGCAGATTTCCCGCATTTCTCGCCGTCGGAGGACTTCCGGACCTCCGATTTCAATTCCGTAAAAAGCTACACGTCCAGAAATTTACAACTTATCCAATTATAGGTTCTTTCACAGTTTTTAACGTAATTCATTCATCGCAATTCAAGGTATTTCTCAAAACCTAATTAGAGTCAATCAATGGCTTATTACTACCCATCACATGTTAATCCATAATACCCATTAAACGACGATAAACCCCCCTTACCTGAGTTAATCCGGCAAATCCTTTAGCTTCAAGCTTTTCCTTTCTTCAACCCTTGCTCTCTTGCTCTTCCTCTTTGCCCTTTTCTCACTTTCTGTCGCTTCTCTGGTTTTCACGTGAAAAACCCTTTTTACCAACTGGAACTCTTTATATATATTCCAACTTTATTATTCCAATAATAATAATCCAATTATTTAATTAAATTAATAAATATACTTATTAACTTAAATTAAATAATTATCATATTTTTATCGGGGTGTTACAACTCTCCCCCACTAAAAGAGTTTTCGTCCTCGAAAACATACCTCAAGCGAATAACTCTGGATAAGACTCCTTCATCTGACTCTCAAGTTCCCAAGTCACATTGCCACCTGCTGGTCCTCCCCAAGCTACCTTTACCAAAGCAATCTCTTTACCCCTCAACTGCTTCAACTCTCGATCCTCGATCCTCATAGGTGATGTTTCAACAGTCAGGTTATCTCTCACCTGTACATCATCTACTTGGACAACATGCGACGGATCAGGAATGTACCTCCTCAACTGAGACACATGAAAAACCTCATGCAAATTCGCAAGTGACGGCGGTAAAGCGATACGATAGGCTACCTCCCCTATCCTCTCCAAAATCTGATAAGGACCAATAAATCGAGGTGTTAGCTTCTTCGACTTCAAAGCTCGACCAACCCCAGTTATCGGAGTAACACGAAGAAACACATGATCTCCCTCTTGGAACTCAAGTGACTTCCTCCTCTTGTCGTGATAACTCTTCTGACGACTCTGAGCAATCCTCATCTTCTCCTGAATCATCTTAATCTTTTCCGTAGTTTGTTGAACAATCTCCGGTCCAACCACAGCACTCTCACCGGACTCATACCAACATAAAGGTGTCTGACATCTCCTACCATACAAAGCTTCAAACGGTGCCATACCAATGCTCGAATGAAAACTATTGTTGTAGGTAAACTCAATCAAAGGTAAATAACAATCCCAAGCACCTCCCTTTTCCAAAACACAAGCCCTCAAAAGATCCTCCAGCGACTGAATCGTCCTCTCAGTCTGACCATCAGTCTGCGGATGATATGCAGAACTCAATCTCAGCTTAGTTCCCAAAGCCCTCTGCAAACCTTCCCAG
Organism: Lathyrus oleraceus; assembly: GCF_024323335.1. NCBI lineage: Eukaryota > Viridiplantae > Streptophyta > Magnoliopsida > Fabales > Fabaceae > Lathyrus > Lathyrus oleraceus. The sequence goes on along the minus strand of NC_066580.1, from coordinate 322,830,334 downwards.
AACTTCGATGTAAATCTAGGATCTCTGTCTGAAACAATACTCGACGGAATACCATGCAAACTTACAATTTTCTCAATATACAACTCAGCTAATCTCTCTAACGGATAATCCATTCTGATCGGAATGAAATGAGCCGATTTTGTCAATCTGTCAACAATCACCCAAATAGCTTCAAAATTCTTAATTGTCCTCGGTAAACCAGAAACAAAATCCATACTGATACTATCCCACTTCCACTCTGGAATAGCCAACGGTTGCATTAGCCCAGACGGCTTCTGATGCTCAATCTTTGACTTCTGACAAGTCAAACAAGAATAAACAAAACTCGCAATTTCTCTTTTCATTCCCGGCCACCAAAATAACTTTTTCAAATCATGATACATCTTCGTAGCCCCAGAATGAATACTCAGGCCACTACGATGTCCTTCCTCAAGAATACTCTTCTTAAGTTCGGTAACATCCGGAATACACACCCGATTACCAAATTTCAAAACACCATTCTCATCAACTCTGAATTCACCACCTTGACCTTGATTCACTAGAGTCAACTTATCAACCAAAAGCACATCGGATTTCTGACCCTCTCTCATCTCATCCAGAATACCACTCGTTAACTTCAACATTCCCAATTTAACACTATTGTGAGTACTCTCACACACCAAACTCAAGTCTCTAAACTGCTCAATTAAATCCAACTCCTTAACCATTAACATAGACATATGCAATGATTTCCGACTCAATGCATCAGCCACTATGTTTGCTTTACCCGGATGGTAATTCAAACCAAAGTCATAATCCTTCAGAAACTCTAACCATCTCCTCTGTCTCATATTCAGCTCTTTCTGATCAAACAAATACTTTAAACTTTTATGGTCACTGAAAACCTCAAATCTTGACCCGTACAAGTAATGCCTCCATAACTTCAGAACAAATACCACAGCTGCCAACTCTAAATCGTGTGTCGGATAGTTCCTCTCATGAACCTTCAGTTGTCTCGAAGCATAAGCTACAACCTGCTTATTCTGCATCAAAACACCACCCAAACCCAACAATGAAGCATCACAGTAAACCTCAAATGGTTCCGATGGACTTGGTAATATCAGAATAGGAGCAGTAGTTAACCTTCTCTTTAACTCTTGGAAACCTTCTTCACATTTTGAGTCCCAAACAAACGCTTGCCCCTTTCTAGTCAACATCGTCAACGGTAACGCCAACTTAGAAAATCCCTCAATGAATTTCCTATAATAACCTGCAAGTCCAAGAAAACTCCTTATCTCAGAAACCGACTTCGGAGCTTCCCACTTAGATACCGCTTCTATCTTAGAAGGATCAACAGCAACACCACCTCTTGAAATCACATGACCAAGAAAACTAACCTCTTCTAACCAAAATTCACACTTGGACAGTTTAGCAAATAACTTCTTTTCTCGTAGAACTTCTAAAATCACTCTCAAATGTTCAGCATGCTCTTCTTCAGATTTCGAATACACCAAAATATCGTCAATAAACACCACAACAAACTTGTCTAGGTACGGATGGAAAATCCTATTCATATACTCCATAAATACTCCAGGCGCATTAGTCACACCAAAAGGCATTACAGAATACTCATAATGTCCATACCTTGTTCTGAAAGCAGTCTTCTGAATATCCTCAGTTTTCACACGTATCTGATGATACCCCGATCTCAAATCTATTTTGCTGAACACACTCGCACCAACCAACTGATCCATCAAATCATCAATCCTCGGCAAAGGATACCGATTCTTGATCGTCACTTTATTCAGTTGCCTGTAGTCCACACACAACCTCATAGTACCTTCTTTCTTCTTAACCAATAACACTGGTGCGCCCCACGGTGACACACTCGGACGAATAAATTTCTTATCCAACAGATCTTCCAACTGACTCTTCAATTCAGTTAACTCAACAGCAGACATACGGTACGGAGCCATCGATATCGGCCTAGTACCAGGTACCAAATCAATCGAGAACTCAACTTCACGCTCTGGCGGCAATTCATTCACCTCTTCAGGAAACACATCAGGAAAATCACACACCACGGCTAGATCGCAAATCACCAGTTTATCTTTAGCCTCCAAAGTCGCTAACAGCATAAACAACTCTGCCCCATCTGCTACTGCCTCATTCACCTGCCTTGCTGATAGAAACAAACTCTTTCCTTCCTCAATCTCAGGAAAGATCACAGTCTTATCAAAACAGTTGATATAAACTCGGTTAAACACCAACCAGTTCATACCCAAGATAACATCAATCTGCACTAGTGGAAGACACACGAGGTCCATCACAAAGTCTCTACCAAAAATACTCAAAGGGCAATTTAAACAAACTGAAGTAGTAGTCACTAAACCCTTCGCAGGAGTATCAATCACCATACTCCCATGCATCTCAGATATCTCTAATTTAAGTTTCACAGCACAATCCAAAGATATAAAGGAATTAGTCGCACCTGTGTCAATAATAGCTACAAGAGGAAAGCCATTAATATAACACGTACCTCGGATCAAACGATCATCTGCAGAAGTCTCAGAACCCGATAAAGCAAAGACCTTGCCTCCCGACTGGTTCTCTTTCTTCGGCTTAGGACACTGTGGACTGATATGACCCACCTCTCCACAGTTGAAACAAGTCATAGTCTTCAACCGGCACTCTGCAGCCAAGTGACCACCTTTGCCACACTTGAAACACTTCTTCTCAGTACTGGTACACTCATGGGTACGATGTCCAGCCTGACCACATCTGTAACACTTAGCAGGGGCACTGGAGTCTCCCCCACTAGTTCTCCTCATCCCACTCTGTCTCTGGAAACCTTTGCCAGCTGCATACGGCTTCCCACGATCATTCTGATTCTTGCCTTTCCTATCAACCCTCTGTTGATAGCTCTCCGCTCTGGCCTTGGTATCCTGTTCAAAAATCCTGCAACAGTCAACCAAGTCAGAAAACACTCTAATCCGCTGATACCCAATGGCCTGCTTGATCTCGGGACGTAACCCGTTCTCAAACTTCACACATTTTGAAAATTCCCCAGTAGCCTCATCATAGGGAGTGTAATACTTCGACAGCTCTGTGAACTTAGCAGCATACTCAGTAACAGACCGGTTGCCCTGCTTCAATTCTAAGAACTCTATCTCTTTCTTTCCTCTGACATCCTCTGGAAAGTACTTCCTCAGGAATCTCTCTCTGAACACCGCCCAAGTGATCTCAGCACTCCCAGCAGCTTCCAACTCAGTGCGGGCAGCAACCCACCAATCATCTGCTTCCTCTGACAGCATATGCGTACCGAACCTGACTTTCTGGTTATCGGCACACTCAGTCACTCGGAAGATCCTCTCGATCTCCTTCAACCACTTCTGAGCACCATCTGGATCGTATGCTCCCTTGAACATTGGAGGATTGTTCTTCTGGAACTCACTCAGTTGACGAGCAGCTCCCAGTCCCACAACATTCGGATTCCCTCCAAGTACTTCAGCTAGCATACCCAGAGCCTCAGCAATTGCAGCATCGTCTCTACCTCTTCCAGCCATCTCTATTCTGAGAACCCAACAAGCTAAAACAATAAGTACTGATAGGGTTACACAACACCTATCACATACAGGGAAACAGAATAATTACGACTCGACTCGACCGACTATGCTCTGATACCACTAATGTAACACCCTTCTAAAAAACCCCAATAATTAATTAAAACAACAAATATAAATCAGAGTAGATATGCAATTTAAGGGTGTCACACTTGACACTTCACACCATTCACCAAAATAACTGGTCATGCTCATTTATAAATCAAATAAGGCATTGCACAATCCGCAGCGGATAGAAATCTAACAACATGCAAACCATGTAATCACATTACATGTAAAACTGTTCAACAACCAAAATGAAAACAAAGGTAAAACATCCCGTCCCGATGTTACATCTACCAGAGCATGACCCACTAAAGAACTACACTAGACTCCAAGCACTAGCTTCTACTCAATCACTGCTCGTTACCTGAAACATAGTTGTAAGGGTGAGTTCCTCAATCGATATAATAAGCATTATAAAATATCATGTAATGCTAAGTAAATTAACACATTCATCACCCTAATCAGATCACACATTCAGCAACGGCAACATCAACTCAAAATCATACTCAACATAAACACAAAACACACGTATAATATTGGAATACATCCATTCATATTATACGCCATACATACATTATGCAATGAGACTCCATGCATGCGGTACCGACTATTCGTGAACACCTAGTTCAACCTCACCGATCAAATCCAGATACGGCTACCAAGCTCACTAGTCCCACTCATTTGAGACCTAGTGACTCACTCACTAATTCCTCACCATGGGAATTAGCTACCACCCCAAGGGCTATGCTATGCACGCTAAATCACCTAGCATGCAAACATCAACAACAATCCACAATAACTCACTCACTAATTCCTCACCATGGGAATCAGCTACCACCATAAAGGCCATACTATGCACGCTAAATCACCTAGCATGCAACCATCAACAACAATCCACAATGGACATATGCTCACACTCTAAGCCATAAACAGTCCATCCACAATTGCATACATAATAGATATATTCACAGCATTATGCATACCATCATACATTATCAGCATATTTATCACAGAATCATATCATGTCATGCCAAATAATAAATTACAGTATTAGCACACTCTACTAATACCTATACTGCTCAAAACAACGGGAAATGATCCCTACTATATCATACACCAATATAGGCCAAACGTCAAATATGTACACAATATTTGAATATCAATTTTCCACTTTTCAAACAGTGTTAACCGGTTAACGCCCTGGGTTAACCGGTTAACGCAAAACAGAACACGCTTTCTGGCAATTTTTAACAGTGTTAACTGGTTAACGCCCTGGGTTAACCGGTTAACGTAGAAAAACATCAATTCTTTCAATTATCATAACAGTGTTAACCGGTTAACACCCTGGGTTAACCGGTTAACGCAGAACAGAAAGCTGTTCCTGCGCTAACACAAAAACAGAATGCAGATTTCCCGCATTTCTCGCCGTCGGAGGACTTCCGTGAAGGTGAGAAAAACAAGAAAGGGGGGGTTTGAATTGTTTGGAAAAATAAGCGTTTTTCAAAATGAAAATCACACAAGGATTTTATACTGGTTCGCTTATAACACAAAGCTACTCCAGTCCACCCGGCCAAGGTGATTTCGCCTTCAACAAGGACTTAATCCACTAATCTTGAAAGATTACAAACAACGTCTAAGATAAAAATCTCTTAGCCCTCTCAAGTATACAGACTACACAGAGTCACTTGAGGAAATCAACAAACAATAGAAGAAAGATTTATGTAAACTAGAGTGCTTCTAAGAAAGCAAGTATTACAAAATTAAGAACAAGAGTTTTTCACGTTATAAGCAAAAGCTTTGTGAAGATCTTAGAAAGTGTTTTTCTTGAGTGTTGAAGTTTCAGTATAATTTTGGCTTGTTGGCTTGCTTATAGTTCAAGGTTGATTTGCAGCCTATTTATATATTCGTTGAAGTAGTAGTTGAAACTGGTGGATATTGAGATGAAGTTACGCCATCACATAAATAGCTTCTGCAGGATGACTTTTTCTTCTTGAAATGACTACTTACCACAAGTAGTATTTTCTTTATTGAGATTGGAGATTAACGTCTCTTTCTCAATTAGGAAATCCATTTGCAAATCTTTTCTTGACTTAAACGTTACTCTTTCATGATTAGCAATTTCATGCTCAGAGTATTTGTGTTTCTGGAGAATCTTGGAATCTTGCTTCTGATGTTGATCTCTTGAGTTCAGATAGTTTCTTCAGATAGCGCTGATAACTTCTGAAGCTTAGAGATAGCGTTGTTCAGAGTCAGAACATCTAGAGTTTACTTCTTGTTCAGATGCTTCTGATGTATTGCTGTTTTGCTCAGAGTTAGACTTTCTTGAACGTGTCTCCACTTCAGATGCTTCTGATCATTTGATAATTTGTATCTGATCTAGTTTTGTATCTGATGACATCATCAGATTTCTTCCTTCTTTCTTTAGAATCCTGCACACTTAGAAACTTTTCGTTAGGGTGCCATTTTTGGTTTCATCCTTTGTTATCATCAAAATCAAGGAATCTGTTGAAGAACAATTTTTGTTCTTACAATCTCCCCCTTTTTGATGATGACAAAACAACCTTAATTAGCAGATGAAACATGAATAATATTAGATCAGATAGACAGAAGCTCCCCCTGAGATAATGCTAGGGAGTTCAGAAGTTCTTACCAGAGTTTCTTAAGTACAGAGGTTTCTGAAACTTTCTGCAATTTCTTAAGTCCAGGTTAGATAAATTTTATTTTTAAGAGAAATATGTTGCAGAATGCTTAAGGTATTAGACAATGTTTTCATCAGAGCTATTAATTACTTCTCCCCCTTTTTGTCAGAATCAAAAAGACATAGTAGAAAATAAGTAAAGAGAAAAACTTGAATTCATAGATAGAAGCACAAAGGCAACAGAAGCTAGAAAAACATCAGATTCAGAGAAAATAAAAACAACAGGCAAGCAGACAAAAAAAAATAAATCCTAAGTGCCTAAGGGTTCGGAGGCGGAGGCATTCTCTGAAGCAACATAGCAAGCATGTTCTGGATGTTGTCGTTGACAGTATCTTGCTTGTCCATTCTGGCCCGGAGTTCATTCTGATCTTGCTTGAGTTCTTTCAGAGTCTGAAGAACCGTAGGAATCACAGAAGAGGACTCCCCCAGAGTCAGAGCCTTCTGAGCTTCAGCTTCAGCAGCAGCTTGAGCTTCTGCATCTGCCAGAGCCTTTGCTTCAGCTTCCTTTTGCCTTAGGATTTCAGCTTCCTTAGCAAGTCTTTCTTCTTCTATCCTTCTTGCTTCTTCTGCTTCTCTTGCAATTCTCTCTTCCTCTAGCCTTCTGGCTTCAGCTTCTCTGGCAAGTCTCTCCTGGAGTCTTGCCTCAGCATCTCTGATGTAGCCATTTTTGACTTGTTCAGAGATGCCCTTCAGTCTAAAGGCCTCAGATGTCATCCAGCCAATGACTCTGTTCCAGTGTGTCCTTACAGATTCAGGATCATCACTGATTTCAGAGTTAGTGACCAGAGAATCGACCTTTTGAACCGAAGCCTCTGCAATCATCAAGATGGCTTCCTTTAGGGTAGGTGTAGAAAGTTCAGGTTCAGGTTCTGGTTCAGAGGTATGAGGTGGAGGGCTGAGATTTAAGGTTTGAGGTTCAGATTCTAATTCAGGTTGGGGTTCAGATTCTGCTTCTGGTTGAGGGTCAGATGTTTGAGGTGAAGCATAAAGAGGGTTTAAATCTAAAGGTTCGGATTCTGGTTCTGGTTCAGCGGAGATGTTTGGTGGGATGATATCAGAGATGGGATGGTCAGAGGGTTGGTTTTCAGAAGGTATGGTGGTTGTTTGTTGTGGTGGAGGTGAAGTTGCTTCAGATTGTGTTTGTGTTTGTTGTGAAGCAAGTCTATGAGCATAAATTGTGGCTATGGTTGGGGAATCAGGGTCAGAAAATTCTGGGTCAGATGAGAGGGAAACATATGGGGGTGATTCTGGTGCTGAGGATGATGAAGATGAAGTGCTTTGGTGGGTTTGTTTAGGTTCAGAGGGAGGTATGAATGTACGGGCTATATTTAGAACTGGTGTAGGTTGGGAGGTTCTGGTGATTGAGGGTGAAATATCAGAGGTGGTATAAATAGGTTGTGAAGAGAGAGGATTAGAAGAAGCCATCAGAGGATTAGAGGTAACAGGAGGAACAGACTTACCAGTAGAGATATTCAGAGGAGCTGAAGATTTGCTTCCAGAAGTTTCTCCAAGTCTGACCTTCTTTGCCTGAGATGCTACCTTTTTTTCAGAAAGACCTCTCTTGTATCTGACGAAGTCTTCTTCAGAGTCCAGACAGTCATCGAGGCTGAAATCAGAGACGTCAACACCTTCTTCCAGCAGACGATGAAGATAGATAGCTACAGCGTCTCTGGGTTCATTCTTGAAGAATCTGGCAAGGCCATGAGGCATCTTCCTCTGATCTTTCAAACTATCCCAGGATGTATCCAGAGTTGGCCTGACTTGAATTTTCTTGATTATCCCCATACTCTTGAGGTTTCTGGCATTCAGAGGCTTCCCCACATCTATTGCCAGATCATCCATCAACTTGGTCTTTTCCAGCTCATCTACCAGTCCATGCTCAATGAAGACGTCAGATAGCAATCTTCCCAGAGGAATGTAGGATCTGGGCTTCATGTTGTTTCTGGTTTCTCTGACCGAATCTCTCAGATATCTGAAGAGGAGAGTAGGGAGGCAGATCTTCACACCTTTCTGAATACAGTACAAAATGCATTTCTGGTCTGCATTGATGTAATCAGAAGAGTTAGAGGCTGGACGATGGTGAATTGTTCTCAGAATAATCTTCAGCCACACTCTGAGGTTCTGGTGCAGCTCCTTGTTCTTAGAGGGGTTTCCTTCAACGTTGGGTTTGAAGATTGTTGGGTTGATGACTTCAGTGATGCGCTTTGACCTAGGAGGAATGTTGTAAATCCTTTTTCCTCCACTTTGCTCCATGTTCAACAAGGAAGCAATAGACGCTTCAGTAATAACAATCTTCACCCCCAGAACATATGAGACGATGAAGTTGTCATCTGCATCAGCATGTCTCCAGAACTCCTTGACAAGAAGTGGGTAAATAGGACCATAAAGTCTTTGGAAATAGTTTTCCCACCCTTGTTGACGAAGTTCACCAGTTAGATCAACGCCATTTCTTCTTAGGTTGTCGAAATCAACAAGCGATTCGCACAACACATCCAAACCTTCAAAAGGAGTTGAAAGGTTGATATGGCGTTCACGGTCAAGAACGTGGGGTTCTTTGTAAACAGGAGTGACGGTGACGCCTGTAACCGTTGGAGTTTGAGTGTTTGAGGTTTGAGCAGTAGAAATAGATTCCGTTTCTTGAGAGAAGTTAAAAACTTGCTGTTGTTGAGCGTCCATGGTGAAGAAGAAGATGAAGATGAAGAACTTGCAGAGAATGCTTGAGAGAAGGGTTTAGGGTTTTAGAGTGAGTGAGAGTGATAAGTGTGAAATGTGAGAAAAGTGTTTATATACTCTAAGTAAAACATGCAAAACGACACACATTCCAGCGTTAGCACAAAAATCAAAATAGCACGTTTGGGGGGGAAAATGATTACAGCTAATAAATGAATGTCTAATCCCAACAGTACGCACACTGCTCTAGGAGATTTCAAACGTTCTGACCTTTGATTTCTTTTGACAGCTGTCTAGAAGTTCTAGGGTTAGACGTTTAGTGCTCCACGTGTTGATGTATCTGATCTTCAGGAATACCAAAGGATTGGTTTTTGAAGATTTCTAACTCAGATAACTTCTTAACTTGGTAGAAGTATCAGAGTCAGAGGCAGAAGTACATTTGTTTACATCAGAGTCACATTTTACATTTTCAGAGCCATATTTCACTCAGGGCAATTTTTGATGTTCAGATGTTCTAAGATAAAAAGAAATCTATCTTCAGCTAGAGGCTTAGTAAAGATATCTGCCCATTGATGTTCTGTATCAATGAACTTCAATGTTACTATCCCTTTCTGAACATAGTCTCTGATAAAATGATGTTTTATTTCTATGTGTTTGGCTCTGGAATGTAGAATGGGATTCTTACTTAAACAAATAGCAGCAGTATTATCACAAAAGATAGGAATGTTACTCTCAAAGATTTGTAGATCTTCTAGCTGATGCTTCATCCAGAGCATCTGAGTTGTGCACAGTGATGCTGAGATGTATTCTGCTTCTGCAGTTGATAGAGCAATAGTTGACTGTCTTTTGCTAGCCCAGGAGATTAGATTGTTTCCCAGAAGCTGGCAATTCCCAGATGTGCTTTTTCGTTCTATTCTATCTCCTGCATAATCTGCATCACAATAACCCGAGAGTCTATACTCTGATGTTTTCTCATACATCAGGCCCAGGTTAGGAGTTCCTTTCAGATACTTAAGAATTCTTTTAACTGCTGTTAAATGAGATTCTCTAGGATCTGATTGGAATCTGGCACAAAGACAGACACTAAAGAGAATATCAGGACGAGTAGCAGTCAGATAGAGGAGAGAGCCTATCATACCTCGATAGAGCTTCTGACAAACCTTGTTGCTTACCTCTTCCTTCTCCAGAATGCAAGTTGGGTGCATGGGAGTTTTTGCAGAGTTGCATTCAGTCATGTCAAACTTCTTCAGAACGTCTTTAATGTACTTGCTTTGATGAACGTACGTGACTTCTGGAGTTTGATTAATTTGAATTCCCAGAAAGAATTTTAATTCTTGCATTAAACTCATTTCAAATTCTGCCTGCATTAACTTAGAAAATTCTTGGCAAACAGAGATATTAGCAGAACCAAAAATAATATCATCAACATAAATTTGGCATATCATGAGATCATTATTAAGGTTTTTACAGAAGAGTGTAGAATCAACTTTCCCTCTGATAAAATTTTGTTCCAGAAGAAAATTGCTTAATCGTTCATACCAAGCTCTGGGAGCTTGTTTAAGTCCATATAAGGATTTCTTAAGTTTAAAAACATGTTCTGGAAAGTTTGAATTTTCAAAACCTGGAGGTTGATTGACATACACTTCTTCTGAAATATAACCATTAAGAAATGCACTCTTGACATCCATTTGATATAATTTAATAGAATGATTAATAGCAAAAGATACAAGAAGACGAATAGATTCTAACCTCGCGACTGGAGCAAAGGTTTCATTATAGTCAATACCTTCTTGTTGACTGTAACCTTGAGCTACCAGTCGAGCTTTGTTTCTGACAACTTCTCCTTTCTCGTTCAGCTTGTTTCTGAAAACCCATCTGGTTCCAATGACATGAGTGCCTCTGGGTTTAGGAACGAGATCCCAGACATCATTCTTTGAGAATTGATCCAATTCTTCTTGCATAGCTGCCACCCAGTCGTTATCCTGAAGTGCTTCATCACAAGACGTAGGCTCAATCAGAGACACTAGTCCCAGAGGAATATCTTCAGAAGTTCTGAAGGTAGATCTTGTTCTGACAGGTTCGTCCTTGTTTCCCAGAATCAAATCTTCAGATACATTAATACGACTTTTGACTTTCTTTGGGATTTCTGGAGATTTTATTTCTTCAGAGTTTTGAGTGACAGTATCTTCTGGAGTTTTATCAGACTCTACAAGAGTGATTTCCAAATCTGCAAACTTTTCAACTAGCTTTGACTTTTCAGGGTCAAGCTTATCATCAAATCTGACATGAATTGATTCTTCCACAATTTTGGTTTCTGTGTTGTATACTCTGTAGCCTTTAGAGCGTTCTGAGTATCCTAACATAATACCTTTCTGTGCTTTGGAATCAAACTTGTTCAGATGTTCTTTAGTATTTAGTATAAAACAAGAACATCCAAAAGGATGAAAATATGAAATGTTTGGTTTTCTTCCTTTACACAGTTCATAGGGAGTCTTTTCTAGAATAGGTCTTATAGAGATTCTATTCTGAATGTAACACGCTGTATTTACAGCTTCTGCCCAAAAGTGCTTTGCTACATTAGTTTCATTGATCATGGTTCTGGCCATCTCTTGGAGTGTCCTATTCTTCCTTTCTACAACTCCATTTTGTTGTGGAGTTCTAGGGCAGGAGAAATCATGGGATATTCCATTAGAATCAAATAATTCTTCAAAATCTTTGTTTTCAAATTCTCCACCATGATCACTTCTGACTCTAACAATTTTAGAGTCAAATTCTTTTTGCACTTTGGAACAGAAACTAGTGAATACAGAGTGAGACTCACTCTTGTGCTTTAGGAATTTTACCCATGTCCAGCGACTGTAATCATCAACAATGACTAGTCCATACTTCTTTCCATTAACTGATGTTGTTTTCACAGGACCAAATAAGTCAATGTGAAGAAGTTCCAGAGGCTTAGAGGTAGAAACAACATTTTTCTTTTTAAAAGATGTTTTTGAAAATTTTCCTTTCTGACAAGCTTCACACAGAGCATCTGAAGAAAACTTCAGTTTAGGTAGGCCTCTGACTAACTCGAGTTTAGTTAGCTGAGAAAGTTTCCTCATGCTAATGTGGCCCAAGCGTCTATGCCATACCCATTGCTCTTCGTGAACTGACATTAGACATTTAACATTTTGATCTTTTAAATCAGAAAGATTTATTTTGTAAATGTTGTTTTTCCTCTTGCCTGTGAAAAGGACAGAGCCATCGTTCTGATTAATGGCTTTACATGTTTTTTGATTGAAGATTACATCATAACCGTTATCACTTAATTGACTTAAGGATAACAAGTTATGCATTAATCCTTCTACATAAAGAACATCAGATATAGAGGGAAGAGTACCATTACCAATAGTTTCGGAGCCTCTGATCCTTCCTTTCTGATCTCCTCCGAAGCCTACAAATCCAGCGTCTTTAAGTTCCAGACTTTGGAACATAGACTTTCTTCCCGTCATGTGTCCCGAGCATCCAGAGTCCAGGTACCATGACTGGTGTCTGAACTTTGCTGCATAGGATATCTGCAACATAGATAATCTTATCTTTCGGTACCCAGAATCTCTTGGGTCCTTTTAGATTAGTTTTCCCAGAGTTTCTTATAACTTTGGGTCTTCTAGCATTTTTAAATTTGTGTTCTTGTGTGTGTGTGTGTAGTGATATGAAAAAGGAGATTTAATTTGGTCACTGGTAGAAGTTTTATCTTCCTTAGGATCATAACCAATTCCCCTTCTATTGTTCTGACTTACTCCATAAATCATGGATGCCATAATACTCCTATCTATCCCATTCTTCAGAAATTCTTGAAAGGCTTCTTCATATTTATAAATAATTTTATTTGAAGTTTGTGGTGCTTGAGACAACGCTTCTTCTAATTCTAAGTTATTTCTTTTAGCTCCATCTCTTTCTAATGTTAAAGATCTAATCGTATCTTCTTGTGCTAGAATTGTCATCTCAAGTTCACTACACTCTTCAAATTTTGCTTTAAGACAGCCTTTAATGTTTTTAAACTTTTGTTTTAATTTCTGATAAGAGGTAAGAGTTTCTGACAAACATGATTCTAAGTCAGATCGAAAAAGTTCAGAAAATACCTCTTCAGATTCTTCATCTAAGCTGCTGGATGTGATAGCCATAAGTGCTACGTTGGCCTGTTCATCAGAGTCAGATTCTGATGATCCAGATTCACTATCATCCCAGGTGGCCATTAATCCTTTCTTTGTTCTGAAGATATTTTTCTTGAAGCTTTCTTTTCTAGAGTTGTCTTTCTTCAGCTTGGGGCATTCATTTCTGTAATGACCTGTTTCTTTACATTCATAACAGGTAATATCTTTGTTAGCTTTACCTTTTGAAGTTGACTCTGATCGATCCCCTCTGGGTCTTGATCTTCTGAAGTTGTTGTTGTTCCTCTTTTTCCAGAGTTGCTTGACTCTTCTGGTTAGTAGGGACAACTCTTCTTCATCATCAGAGTCTTCTGGTTCAGAATCGTCAGTATCTTCAGCTTCTGCCTGGAGAGCTTTGGTTCTGTCAGGTTTCCGTCTTTCAGATCTGGACTTTAGCGCTACTGACTTGTTCTTTTTCTGAGGCTCATCCTCCTCTAGTTCTATCTCATGGCTTCTGAGAGAACTAACAAGTTCTTCAAGGCTGATATTGTTCAGATCCTTTGACAGCTTCAGAGCAGTAACCATAGGTCTCTATTTCTTTGGCAGACTTCTGACTATCTTCTTAACATGATCTGCAGTTGTGTATCCTTTGTCCAGCACCTTGAGACCTGCAATAAGAGTTTGAAATCTGGAAAACATAGCCTCTATAGCTTCTTCATCTTCCATTTTGAAGGCTTCATATTTCTGGATAAGCGCCAGAGCCTTCGTCTCCTTGACTTGGGAGTTTCCTTCATGGGTCATCTTCAGAGAGTCAAGTATATCTTTGGTTGTCTCTCTTTTGGTGATCTTTTCATATTCGTTGTATGATATAGCATTTAGAAGTATTGTTTTGGCCTTGTGATGATTTTTGAAGATACGTTTCTGATCTTCTGACATCTTGTTTCTGGGAACTTCAGCTCCATTTTCCAAGACTGGAGGTGTATATCCATCTGTGACAATGTCCCAGAGGTCAGCATCATAACCCAGAAAGAAACTTTCGATTCTATCTTTCCAGTAATCAAATTTCTCTCCATCAAAAACAGGAGGCTTAGCATTGTAAGAATCTCTTTCATTTGAGTGGGCCATTGTTTTTCTCGTACTGGATCTCTCTACACGGTTAAGTGTTTGATTAGAAAATCAATAACAGAGCCGGAGCTCTGATACCAATTGAAGGTAAGAAAAACAAGAAAGGGGGGGTTTGAATTGTTTGGAAAAATAAGCGTTTTTCAAAATGAAAATCACACAAGGATTTTATACTGGTTCGCTTATAACACAAAGCTACTCCAGTCCACCCGGCCAAGGTGATTTCGCCTTCAACAAGGACTTAATCCACTAATCTTGAAAGATTACAAACAACGTCTAAGATAAAAATCTCTTAGCCCTCTCAAGTATACAGACTACACAGAGTCACTTTAGGAAATCAACAAACAATAGAAGAAAGATTTATGTAAACTAGAGTGCTTCTAAGAAAGCAAGTATTACAAAATTAAGAACAAGAGTTTTTCACGTTATAAGCAAAAGCTTTGTGAAGATCTTAGAAAGTGTTTTTCTTGAGTGTTGAAGTTTCAGTATAATTTTGGCTTGTTGGCTTGCTTATAGTTCAAGGTTGATTTGCAGCCTATTTATATATTCGTTGAAGTAGTAGTTGAAACTGGTGGATATTGAGATGAAGTTACGCCATCACATAAATAGCTTCTGCAGGATGACTTTTCTTCTTGAAATGACTACTTACCACAAGTAGTATTTTCTTTATTGAGATTGGAGATTAACGTCTCTTTCTCAATTAGGAAATCCATTTGCAAATCTTTTCTTGACTTAAACGTTACTCTTTCATGATTAGCAATTTCATGCTCAGAGTATTTGTGTTTCTGGAGAATCTTGGAATCTTGCTTCTGATGTTGATCTCTTGAGTTCAGATAGTTTCTTCAGATAGCGCTGATAACTTCTGAAGCTTAGAGATAGCGTTGTTCAGAGTCAGAACATCTAGAGTTTACTTCTTGTTCAGATGCTTCTGATGTATTGCTGTTTTGCTCAGAGTTAGACTTTCTTGAACGTGTCTCCATTTCAGATGCTTCTGATCATTTGATAATTTGTATCTGATCTAGTTTTGTATCTGATGACATCATCAGATTTCTTCCTTCTTTCTTTAGAATCCTGCACACTTAGAAACTTTTCGTTAGGGTGCCATTTTTGGTTTCATCCTTTGTTATCATCAAAATCAAGGAATCTGTTGAAGAACAATTTTTGTTCTTACATTCCGGACCTCCGATTTCAATTCCGTAAAAAGCTACACGTCTAGAAATTTACAACTCATCCAATTATAGGTTCTTTCACAGTTTTTAACGTAATTCATTCATCGCAATTCAAGGTATTTCTCAAAACCTAATTAGAGTCAATCAATGGCTTATTACTACCCATCACATGTTAATCCATAATACCCATTAAACGACGATAAACCCCCCTTACCTGAGTTAATCCGGCAAATCCTTTAGCTTCAAGCTTTTCCTTTCTTCAACCCTTGCTCTCTTGCTCTTCCTCTTTGCCCTTTTCTCACTTTCTGTCGCTTCTCTGGTTTTCACGTGAAAAACCCTTTTTACCAACTAGAACTCTTTATATATATTCCAACTTTATCATTCCAATAATAATAATCCAATAATAATCCAATTATTTAATTAAATTAATAAATATACTTATTAACTTAAATTAAATAATTATCATATTTTTATCGGGGTGTTACATCGTGAACCATGTGAACGCATTTTTTGTCAGAGAACTTGGGAAGTATTTTAACTTCAAATCCTCATTGTTCGCTATGTCTCTAGCCTCGGTCTGGTACCTGGACACGTGCTCGACGGTGGATTCTTTAGTATCCCCAGTGAACTTAGTAAATTTTGGGACTTTCCATCCCCTTTGCAATTCTGTCTATAAGACAAAATCCGGTAGAGGCGAAGAGTACGTCGGCCGTTGGAGGCAAGGACTTACTCCGTTTCACACTATGATTCGTTCGACAATAGCCTCTAGGTTTTGTTCCCTTATGGATGCATTGTGTCGAACTTACCGAACCACCTGGTCTAGATCCTAGTTCGGTTAACCAGTACCACCATTGGGATGTGTTCAAATTCCTGATATTCATGTTCGACAGTATCATCTGTCATCTCCTCTTGTTGAACCGATGTTTCCAGTCGAGGAGGAGGCGTGGGATTTCTATGAACTTGAGCCCTTGGAGCTCCCAAAAAATCTCCAATCCTTGTCATTTGGGTTGCCAGTTGCTGATAACTTTGCGTCGAATCCTGGATCAATAGCCTCAAAATAGTACCCATTTGCTGAGTTAGCATGTGTACCATTTCATGGTTGCTTTCGTCCATCTGTTGTCTCATAACGACAACAAAGCTTGACGTAAAAGTTGGGACTGGTCGAGACGTCAATCCGAAACCTAGGGGTCGACCAAATGGGGTTGCCAAAGGTCCAAACCCCTGATAATGAGGGAATGGTGATGACGAGGTATCGCTGTAAGTCGAACTGAGATTATGCATATTTTCCATAAACTCCGTTGGCAATCCCAATGTTCTGTGCATGGGAATCGTGAAACTAGGTATATGTTGCCCCATAGTTCCCATGGTTGTCGCTGTCGGCGTCTGTGGCTAACACGGCGTCCGAATTGATCCTATAAACACTGTTGAAACTATCGACGCCATACTAGAGTCGGTGTCGATGGCCTGGAGCATCGTTGTGTCTCCCTCCGAAGACGTTTCTTCGTGGGGTCTATGAGACGTCATTTTTCCACAGTGCAATCACATACAACTTAACACTGTCGAGGCCCTACCAGGTATGCCAATTTGTTGTTTGCTCAATAATCTCTAGCCTTCCTATAAGAGGGTTACTTGCAGGACCGGCTATAAAGTCCTGGACTTAGTGTTTGGGGTGTATGATTCTTTGGTAAACAGTGTTCTTGAAAGGTTTAAAAAAGGGGTAAACGCAACTCTTGATGAGTTAGGGAGGTGATAAAGGTAAAATGGGAATGGAAATTAGAAATAATAAAGTACTGAAACAAAAGTATAAACGATAAAACAAGAAAGACAAAAGGTAAACTTTGTAACATTAAATGACTTGTAAATATAAAGTGGAGGCAAAATACATTTTTGTGAGGAGAGTGACTTTTTTCTCGTAAACGCTTTGATACTTAAAGCTTTACCCCTAATGCAAATGTTCAAATTGCCACCTCTAGAATCTCACCTAACATTGGCTTAAATACTAGCTAAAATCAACCGTCTGGAGGTTACAAAACCATCTCATGATGCCACGCGTCGGTTCACTTCCCCCATCTTGGCAAATAACTACCCACGATCTCCTTGAGTGTCCATGTTTTCCTTCACTTCCCAAAACCTTCGACTTCGACCAAGGCTTACAGGTGTAAATTTTCAAACTCGTCCACCATCTTGTCGAGGAGGCTCTGACAGATCCCCTAGTCGAAGTTGGCCTTCCCCCTTAGCCGAAATTAGTTAGCTAACAGTATGAAATTTAAATTTTTAATCTATATAAAAATTGTGTTTAAAATTGTGTGGGATGTGACATCAATTTAGACAAATTACTACTATCATTTATTTGATAGAGAGTGCTATTTGATTGAACATTAGAAAATTTGAGGAAACTATTATCCGTATTCTGCATTCTATAATGGTTAAGACGAACGATTATGCGGTAGAGAAGAAAATAAATGTAAAGTATATGTAGATTTCTATTTTCTTTGAAGTAGGTAATTCCATTTTTAAGAATGCTATCAAACTATTCAGATCAATCAGATTACTGAGCACAATCCAGTCGTACTATCTGCTTTTGATTTAAATTATTCCCATTATTTAAGAGAAAACATGGCATTCTCACGTTTAATATTCATTGTCACTCTAACGTCATTTTTCATTCTCTCATTGGTTTGAACGTTGAAGTGTTAACCTTATAGATCATCCACCTCTCCACCGTAGTGAATGTTCAAGTCCATCGTAATAAGCACTACTTCATTGTTCACCGAACAATTTTGGTTCCACCACATAACAATAATGTCGTCTATGGGAATCAAATTCCGATTCCCGCATATTTACACCTTCAAATCTTCTTCAATTTAGAGATCCAGATTTTCTCTCTTAGAAGTTCAGAGCTCTGTTTCTCGATCTTCTTCCTCAAAATCTCAACTTCCTTTTCCAACAAAAAAATTCTTCAAATTTGCATCCATGGTGGTATCCAAGGCCATTTGATTCACCATTTAACGGCAAACCGTCGTCGGAGTTGCTGAAGATGTGTCTCATCTCCCTCAAAGAGAGAATAATTCAATCTTAGTAGCATCTCCTTCCAATTCCTCAAAACAAGATATTTCTCCACTGAGAGTCGGTCAATGAGTCTTCTAAACTCTTTCGTTCTTCGGATCCACGCAACAATTTTATCAAGACGAACCTTCACATCCACTTTCACCTCTACATGTGATACCTGGATAGAAAACGCTCTCTGACCTTCAGTTGTTACATATTAACATTAGCATACATAGAGCAAACAATCTATTGAATAATGTTTATAACATGGTGCAATAACAAAATTCATAATTCTTGGTAAAGATGCTCTATAGGATTGAAGAGAGTCTACAACATGTCACTCTAAAGAATAGTTTTGTGCAAGGGGCGTCCTCCCACGATAATCAAGTCGTCATTCTTGAGCCGGACTATGTTAGAGTAGTATCACCATGAGGAGAGACCCTAAGGTCGTCGCTTCTCACTCGTCACCAAAGACACGAGACTCATTTCCTTGAACCTAAGGGGGAAGTGGTAGTTGCACGCTCCTAGAGGTCAACCACCATCAAAGGAGTGAGAGGTATGACAAAGACACCTTGAGTCCAGAAAGAAAAAAGAACCCTTTGTCTTCTTACATCCTTGATAGAAGGATTCTGAGATCATTGGAGAAGCCTTTGAAGCTTCAAATCTATGATGGGACCGAAAATTCAAACAAACATGTCTAGCACGTAAACAACAGATTAGGCCATTATCACGCTCTGGAAGTAGTAAAATGCAAGCTCTTTGCACTAACCTTAATCGGATATGCAATGACATGGTTCAAGACACTCCTAGATGGGAGCATAAATTCTTGGAGAGACCTTTGTGAATCGTTCACAATCCGAAAGTGATAGTCTACTATTGGTGTAAGCCCTAAAGGCCAATATTTTTGGTACTTATATCGAATTATTTATTAATAATAAAAGACTATTTATTTATTATGTCTATTTAATAAAGTCCCTAGAATAGTTAGTCCATTTAATGTATCAAGTGTGACTTAATCATGAGATCCCATTAAACATAAAGACATTATTCTTAAAGTATTTGTAGTCGAGCTTTATTGTAAAGTGGGATAACATTAAATCATTAAGACTATTATGTATACAGACTGATGATCACATATCATGGATCATGGATAAGGAGTTATCAAGTCTTAAACATAGGTATGAATATTAGGAGTAATATTTATACTGGATTGACCCGCTATGAGAATAATACATAGAATATTATTCAAAGTGTCATAAGTTATTCTCATGGTTATAGTGGTGTATACCACCCTTCGACTTGAAACCACTATGGACCCTAGATGTAGAGTCGAGTGTTTTATTGATGATCAAACATTGTCCGTAACTAGATGACCATAAAGACAGTTGATGGGTATTCCACGAAGCATATTGAGGGACATGACTGACCTAGATGGAATTTTCCAATCCTGCGTAACAGGATAAATGTCTAAGGGCCCAATATTGAATTGGACAAGGACGGCACGGTCTATGCCTTGTGTTCAATATAGACATAAAGGAAAAAATGGTAATTGTACACACAAGTATTATCACACAAAAAAGGATTTCTCAAATCACATGAAATTTTCGTGTCTTGGGTAGCAGTGATGTGTCGCTAGATACCGCTCACTGTTTATTATGTTAAATACGTGATTTAATATAATTGCCAATATCGCGAAAACCTACAAGGTCACACACAAAAGGACAGATTGATGAGAGATATAGTAAATAAGGAACACCGTAAGGTACGATGCACTTAAATGAATTGTAGAACATTGTAAGGTACGGTGCACTTAAGTAGAATATGAAATGTGGTAAGGTACCACGCGCTTAAGTGATTTTTAGTATACCATAAGATATGGGCCACATACACTTAAGTGGGATTTTTAGCTTGCAGCCCACACAAGTGGTTCTATAAATAGAACCCTTACGCAGAAGCATTTCACTTGATGAAATTCTCTCTCTCTCTCTCTCTCTCTCTCTCTCACACACACACACACACACACACACACACACACACACTCAAAGCCTTCATTCGTAGCAGCTAGCACTGAGACTGAAGGAATCTGTTCGTGTGGACTGAGCCTTCATTCGTATTAATGCGTATTTATAGCATTAATACTAAAAGGATGAAACCTAATGAGTAAAATCCAACTTACCTTTGGTATTGTCGATTAGGCCACATAAATGAGAAACGCATTCCCAAACTCCATAAAGATGGACTCTTGGACTCTTTTGATTATGAATCATATGAGCCATGCAGATCTTGTTTAATTGGAAAGAGGACAAAGTCTCCATTCACAGGAAAAGGTGAAAGAGCTAATGATCTTTTGCCCTCATACATACTGATGTATGTGAACCACTGAACATACCATCTAGAGTAGGTTTTCAGTACTTCATCATATTTACTAATGATTTCAGTAGATATGGTTATATGTATTTAATGAAATACAAATCAGAGTCCTTTGAAAAGTTCAAGGAATTCAAGAATGAAGTACAAAACCAACTAGGTAAGAATATTAAAAACTCTTCGATCAGATCGAGGTGGTGAATATTTAAGCCTAGAGTTTGATGACCATCTGAAAGAGTGTGGGATTCTATCCTAACTTACTCCTCCTGGAACACCCCAATGGAACGGTGTATCTGAGAGAAGAAATCGAACCTTGTTAGACATATTCCAATCCATGATGAGTCACACCGATCTTCCAAACTCCTTTTGGGGACATGCATTATTGGCAGCAGCTTACACACTTAACCGTGTTCCATCCAAAAAGGTTGAGAAGACACCATATGAGATATGGAGTGGTAAGAAACCACATATGTCTTACATGAAGATTTGGGGTTGAGAAGTTTATGTGAAATGACAAATTTCAACTAAGCTTGAGCCCAAATATGACAAATGCTTATTTGTTGGGTATCCTAGAGAAATAATGGGGTATTACTTCTACAATCATTCTGACGGAAAAGTGTTTGTCGCTTGAACTGAAGTCTTCCTAGAAAAGGATTTTATTTACAAAGGAATCAGTGGGAGGAAAGTAGAGCTTGAAGAAATTCATGAATCACAAAGCATTGATACACCTACGGAGGAATTAGAGCAGGAAACACAAGTAGTTCTGGAAGAGCAACCTGCTCAAGTAGAACAAGATCATCGTAGGTCAAGCAGGATATGTCAACTACATGAGAGATATGGATATCTCATAACTGATCAAGGTGATGTATTACTCATGGATCAAGATGAGACTGTGACCTACCAAGAGGCCATAATTGGTCCCGAGTTTGAGAAGTGGCTAGAAGCCATGAAATATGAAATGGATTCCATGTACACAAACCAGGTTTGGACCTTGGTAGAGCCTCATGTAAGAGTTAATCCTATAGGATGCAAGTGGGTCTTCAAAAAGAAGACTTACATGGATGGTAAGGTACATACCTATAAGGCAATAGTGGTTGCAAAATGATATAAACAAATTCATGGGGTTGACTATGATGAAACCTTTTCACCAGTTGCAATGCTTAAATCTATTCGGATTTTACTTGCTATCGTTACATATCATGATTATGAAAATGGCATATGGATGTTAAAACTGCTTCCCTTAATAGGAATCTTCTTGAGGATGTGTACATGACACAGCCTGAAGGATTTGGCATACCAGAAGAAGTCCAAAAGATATGTAAGTTATAGAGATCAATCTATGGATTGAAGCAAGCTTCCAGAAGCTGGAATCTTTGTTTTGATGAAACAGTAAAACAATATGGATTCATCAAGAATGAATATGAGCCTTGTGTCTACAAGAAGGTTAGTGAGAGCATGATCGTCTTCCTGGTATTATATGTAGATGACATATTACTCATTGGAAACGATGTCCCTACCCTACAACAAGTAAAGTCTTGGTTGGGGAATGCTTTTATATGAAAGACCTAGGTGAAGCAGCCTATATATTAGGAATCAGGATTTATAGAGATAAATCACAAAAACTGTTTGGCCTAAGTCATAGTACATACATAGACAAAGTGATGAGACGCTTTAATATGCATGATTCCAAGAAAGGATTCATACCTATGCAACATGGCATGTGTCTATCAAATACATAATCCCCTTTAACTAAGGAAGAAAGGGATCGCATGAATAAGATTCCAAATGCATCTGCAATAGGATCTATCATGTATGCCATGTTATGTACTCGACCATATGTCTCGTATGCTTTAAGTGCAACGAGTAGGTACCAATTTGATCCCGGTGATGCTCATTGGGTAGATGTCAAGAATATCCTTAAGTATTTGAGAAGGACTAAGGACTCATTCTTGATATATCGAGGTCAGGAAGAGCTTGATGTAATTGGATACACCGGTGCTAGCTTCCAGACAGATAAGGATGACTTTAGATCACAATCTGGTTATGTGTTTTGCTTAAACGGTGACGCTGTGAGCTGGAAAAGTTCAAAGCAAGATATAGTTGTTGATTCTCCAATCGAGGTCGAGTATAGTGTTGCGTCAAGTGCAGCAAAGGAAGATGTTTGGAACAAAAAGTTCATTAGTGAACTTGGCATAATTCCTAGCATTGTGGATCCCATTGATCTCTATTATGATAAAAATGGTGCTATCGCACAAGCTAAGGAGCCTAGATTTCACAAATGATCCAAACACATACTCAGGCGTTATCACCTCATTCGAGAGATAATAGATAGAGGAGATGTGAAAATATGTAAAGTACCTACACTTGACAATATTGTTGATCCACTAACAAAGCCTCTTGTGCAGCAGAAGCATGATGGGCATACTAGATCTATGGGTATTAGGGGTATTCCTGATTGGCTCTAGTGCTAGTGGAAGATTGTTGGTGTAAGCCCTAGAGACCAATACTTTTGGTACTTGTATCGAATTATTTATTAATAATAAAAGGTTTTTCTTTATTATGTTTGTTTAATAAAGTCCATAGAATAACTAGTCCATTTAATGTATCAAGTGTGACTTAATCATGAGATCCCATTAAACATAAGGACATTATTCTTAAAGTATCCGTAGTCGAGCTTTGTTGTGAAGTGGGATAACATTAAAGCATTAAGACTATTATGCATTTAGACTGATGATCACATATCATGGATCATCGATAAGGAGTTATCAAGTCTTAAACATAGGTATGAATATTAGGAGTAATATTTATACTGGATTGACCCGTTATGAGACTACCACATAGAATGTTATGCAAAGTGTCATAAGTTATTCTCATGGTGATAATGATGTATACCACCCTTAGACCTGAAACCACTATTGACCCTAAATATAGAGTCGAGGACTTTATTGTTGATCAATCATTGCCCGTAACTGGATGACCATAAAGACAGTTGATGGGTACTCCAAGAAGCATGCTGAGGGACATGAGTGACCTAGATAGAATTTGTTCATCCTACGTAACAGGATAAATGTATAAGGGCCCAATATTGAACTGGACAAGGATGACACAGTCTATGCCTTGTGTTCAATATAGACATAAGGGCAAAATGGTAATTGTACACACAAGTATTATTGCAAAAGGATTTGTCAGATCACATGACATTTTTGTGTCTTGGGTAGTGTCATACCCAGAAATTTTCCCATTTAATTGTATTTCTGTTCGGTTTAAACTTCTCACTGCATATGCATCATTCCATTAGGTTGTTACGTGATTGAGTATTCATCAGAAGTAACCTGAAGCGCTGAGTCATTACTCATGGTCGAATAAAGGCTCTATTGGGGTAAAAATTACTTCACCTTAGAGGTTTGCTCTTACCAGTTAGGTTTAGTTTACATCATACACATGTGATCGTTAGTGAGGTTATGGGCCTATTAATATGTTGTTTGTTCCGAAACTTTGGGGGCTTCTATGGGATTGTTGACCGTCATTTAAAGTTGGAGGTGGGTCATTACTTAGGTTGCAAGATAAACGATTCAGGTTTAGTACAAAATTTAAATCAAAGATGGTGTTTCTGTATCATTTCTAAGAGTGGAAATTACCATTTAAGGCTATCAACCAAAATTTCTCCTTGTTCATCGTTTGGGATGTGTATCTAATAGGCCTTGGTGCACCGTCGAGTTTCTCGTTCAAATCATAATGGAACTAGAGCATTGGAAAACCTGAATTCTTAGGAAGAATTTTGAGCTCATTTTTTTTATGGTAAAAAGGAAAAGATGTATTTGAAACATTTCAACATAAAGCCATTTTCGTCATAAAACTCACAGTTCATTCACCTGAACCAATTTAACCCAATAAACCAAAGGTCATTACAACCCAAACCATTATTCATTTTTACATATTTGAAATAACAACTCTACATGGCAAAAAAAGGGACAAACCAAAAGAAGACAATTTGAAAACAAGCTACCATGAGCGGCGGAATGACAAAACAACGAACGACATGCCGTGATACCAAAAGAAGACTATAGAAGCAGCTTAGAATACTCCTCCCAAAATAGGTTATGTCGTAAACCTTTCCAACTCGTTGTCCACTGATGATGCATATATGTAACGGTTCAAAGCAGATGGAGCTACTGATAACATTAAAGCTTCAAAATTCCAAAATATGGAGTTGCAACAATCCAAAACGCAGCATTCCAAGTGAAAGCATGTCGACGTCAAACCGTAGCCAAGTTTAACCTGTAAATACCAATAAACTAACATCAAGAACAATGACAGGTTAGGAGGACTATATTGCAAAGCCCTCGATGGAATTTGCAGGCCTAAAATACAGAATCTGTTCTGCAACATATGGTTTGTGGCACACAAGCTAAAAGTCCTTATCATTACCTATTGGAACAGAAGTAAAACAATGAAATAAAGCTTGAGTTACCTACCAGCTAGCATCAGTGCACGAATTCACAAGACCAATGCACCCAGCTACACAAAATAAGCGATGACCAAGACTGTGCGCATCCGACTGCAAAGTGAAATGCAATGCAACGTACTCAACGACAATGTCGACGATGCTGCAACCACACCAGTAAAAAACCTGTCAAAATAAAGTCACAAAGCCATGATTTAGAGTAAAGGAATTAAAATCATACGCTAAGCAAAACAAGATGATGACAACAACAAAAATTAAATTACATTGTTACCATAGTAAATTTTGCGTTTCACAGCGAGCTTTTACAAGCACCACGAAATTTCTTACTACAGACAAGAAGGATATTTTTCCCTAACAAACTCGCAAGATCCATATTTGGTCCCCACAAATCTAAGGAAAATTCTCTCCAATGGATTAATATGGTCAGAAATGCATAACTCATCAATGGCCCACGAATCTCATCCTAATCCCAAAAAAACTTCCTATAAAGAAGGATACGTTATTATACTAAAAAAATTCATTCTACACTACTGTTATGCTGTCAAAATATTTTTTTGGTAATCTTTACCCAACAGAAAAGTAGGAGAATGATTCATGGTTCCTCAGGAAAACTTCAAGTGAGCTAAACCTAATACACCATAAATAAAAGTAGGACACGCAGAAAAAGTAGAAGAAGAAGGACATCGAAAAGTAGAAGAAGAAAGGAAATAGACTTATCTGAGGGTCGCCAGAGAGAACTTCACCGGACTAACTCCGGTTAGGTAGACTTCTTCACAATTTTAGCAAAATTGTTGTACCCTAGTCCTTTCCATGATTAACCCATTAGAAACCCTCTATGTACTGCTTGGTTTGGTTGAAGGTGATGAGTTAACTCTGTTTTTTCAAGAATTCTAGGGTTTTACTATAAATTGCATTTTGTTGTTTTTGAGTGGTTATTTGTGAATTTCATGGATGGATTTGGATTTAAGAGGCTTTGTTTAGGTAGGGTAGAGGATTTGATTAAATTCTGTGCAGCCCACGGTGGCGTTGTCATGTTGTTCTTGAGCTCCTCCATGAATATTCATACCCTCCGCCGTGGAATTCGTATCCTGCCACCGTGTTTGATTCCTCTCCTCAAATGCTTGGATATGAGTTGTCTTACTCAGTCATTCAAGTACTTGTCATTCATTCTAAAATACATCAATCATACATAAACCCATTTTCATAATCGCTCAGATGAAAAAAAAAAGCGGTCTAAAGTCTTTTATTCCCTTTCCCGATTATTAGGATACGAATTGTCTTACTCGGATATCCGAGTATTCGTCATCCATTCAGAACACCTTAATCATCACTAAATCCTTTTATAATTAAGGATGAAAAAGAAAGTGGTCTAGACTCTTCTATTCCCTTTCTCGACTATTGGGATGCGAGTTGTCTTACTCGACTATCCGAGTAATTGTCATCCAACCAAAATATCTTAACCCATCAAGTCTATCTTTTCTCGCCCTCGTGCGATCGAAACCAGTCAAACAAGACATCAAACATATTAACTCAACTTGTCACCCCCCGTGTGACCAAAACCTTTCTTTCAAAAAGAACATTGTCAATCCTTTATAATGCGCACAACAAACTAGTGTTAGAGCCTCCACCGAGAGTAGACAAGCCAATGTTTAGCCTTTAGAACTCTGACCTACACAGTCGTTCATAGAACAAAACACACCAACCAATCATGGTCCCCGAACTACGAATGCTCTGATTTTCTTATTGCACCATAAGGATACGTAGGCACGAGATCGCGAGATCTTGGTGAGTACACTAATAAAAAACCTCCCCTTTCCTTTTTATGAGGTCTCCATCCATCTCTATTTTAAACCTTTATTCACTCGAAGAAAACAAACAACCTAAGTTAACATTCAAATCACAAAATTGAACTAAAAGGTTCCCGTTAAGTACAACGGACGTGAGGGATATAATACCTTCCCCTTGCGTAATCAACTCCCGAACCCGAATATGGTTGCGACGACCATTATTCTATTTTTTAAAGGTTTTATCGATATTTTCCTATTCTTTCGTTGGAATAAATAAAGTTCGGTGGCGACTCTGTTCGAACAACATTTTTCCGCATCCATCGCGAGGGATCGCATTTTTTCGAGGTGCGACAGGTAGCAGTGATGTGATGCTAGATACCACTCACTGTTTATCATGTTAAATACGTGATTTAATATAATTTCCAATCTCACGAAAACCTAGAGGGTCACACATAAAAGGACAGATTGATGAGAGATAAAGTAAATAAGGAACACCGTAAGGTACGGTGCATTTAAGTGAATTATATAACATCGTAAGGTACAGTGCACTTAAGTAGAATACGAAATGTAGTAAGATACCATGCGCTGAAGTGATTTTTGGTATATCATAAGATATGGGTCACATACACTTAAGTGAGCTTTTTTATCTTGTACCCCACACAAGTGGTTCTATAAATAGAACCCTTGTGTAGAAGCATTTCGTTAGATGAAATTTCATTTCTCTCTCTCTTACACACACACACTCAAAGCCTTCATTCGTAGCAGCTATCACTGAGACTAAAGGAATTCGTTCGTGTGGACTGAGTTAAGGCGTTATCACCATTAAACGCTTGTGATCACTCCTTAGATCTGCATCAAGGGTTTCAATCGTCACAAGAGGTAACGATTTCTATACTGGCCATGCACATTCGTAAGGATCACTAAAGGAGATTTTTTTAATTTATGTTGCATTTTGGATCGCAATTTTCCTTCACAAACATGGATTGCCGTCCACCATGACCCGGACGAACAAACTCCAGAAGAGAGATCTCGAGAATCTTTCTTCATCTATTGCATTTCTTCTGGAACTTCATCACATTTGCGTAACCAACATGGGAGATGTAAAAAATAAGATTATATAAGGAATTAGTCGAATAGGGCAAGATTTCTATGCCACTTACCAAATATAATCTTCCTCTCTTTTCGGTGCTAGCATTCATCAGCAGGTGGGTCTCAATCGTTTAAGTTGTTTCTTTGATGATGCATCAAAAGGAACAACGACGTCGGCATAACCAAGCTCCACATAAAAGGCCGCTAGTTTCCTCTTCTAATACACCTCTTCTCCATAAAGGTAATCCTCCTTGTAAGCATGATAGTTGTTTCCTATCAAAAATGGCTCTCCACCAAATTTTTTGGAATAAATCAGTGCACTTGCATTGGGGCCAAAATTCTATTTAACATATATTTGCATTAGATTCTTTGTTGAGGGGAGTGACCAAGAAGAAACTATCCTTGAAATTTTTTACATTATGAGAGTATGTCTCAAATAATTTAGAGACTTTCCTCAAAGAAATCAGACCTAGATCTCGTGCATGATTAGTTGTGATCACTTAGGTCTTGAAGAGATAAAATAATAGTGAGCGGTTGGCACGCACCCTTTATATTCTCACCAATATTAAAAAAGCTTGACAAGCGCTCAACTCACCAGATGTAGTTGCAAATGGGTGATCATTAAATGATTCATGACACTGATCTTGAAGTTGGTGAGTGGAAGATGTAAGCCTGTGAAGAAGAATGAGAATTCTTAGACAAGAATGACACATTTTGTTTTCATATGGTGGAAGCACCTCCTAGTAGGATGAAAGTCCCACCTCAGTAAACAATATGGGATAAAGAAGTAAGTTAGAACATAATTACTTCTACCGGAGGGTGTCAACAACAAGGAAAATCTATCAATGTAAAGCAGAGATATCAAAAACTCATTGCCCATAAAACCCTAAAAAAATGGCAAAAGTAAGATGAAGATGTTGGTTTTTTCTTAAGAAAAATATATTGGTTATTTACGCATGTCAATAACCAACGAGCAAAGATCACATATGAGCTCAACCAAAAATTTGGAACAACAGAACTTGCGAGTGAAATTAAAGTTGAGAGGTAGGAAGAAGTGCTTTTGCATGTCATTAATGGCAGAAAAGGGGTAAAATGATGAATTAGAAACCTTTTATATGTGCCTCACCAATTAAGGATCGTACGATCCACTGCGCACTACAAACAGTTAAGATTTCATCAAAGATTATTCAATGTACTCAAGTATTCTAAAGAAGAGGAATCATCATTACATGCTAGCACGGGGACACACGTTAGTTGTTCCTATCAAAATGTTTTCTAATATAAGAAAGGTATTTAATGTGTCTATTACTGAGGATTACAATGTCCCATCAAATACTTTCACCTCCTCTGACCAAGTAGTCGGACTAGAGCATGGACGACAAACCTTTGTCATACATAATAGAGATATTGACTTAGGGGGCAGTTGTTATAGACCGTCCATAAGATGCAAGACAAAAGTCCAATAATAGAGCCAAGATAGCAAGCGATATGTACACGTAATCCTATATTCTCCCTGAAGCAAGTAATTTCACCTTCAGGAGGACTATCAGTCGTCTAGATCAATCAGATGGTTGACCGTAATTCACGTCGCACTCTCTGCTTTAGTTTAAATTGTTTCCATTATTTAAGAGAAAAAATGTGTCATTTTCAGTTATTAAAATTCATTCTCACGCTCACACATATTCTCATTATCTCACTGACTTGGACGTTGGAGTGTTAACCATGCAAGTCAAGCCCATATCCACTGTCCCAGAAGCTCAGTCGGTCGACAAACCCTACTTCACCTTTCACTAAACAACTTTGTTTCCACCTCAAATCAAAAACAATTTTATATTTGTACATTTGGAACTCTAAATTGCCACACAATTACGATTCTAAAACTTAAAATGATTATTTATTTTTTAAGTTATACTATTTCTATTTTTATTAAGCTTAATTAGTCTGGTTTTATGTTAGTCATTTATTTAAGTTACTATTTAGTCTGTTAAATCTACTTTTAGTCAATCAAATTATTCTTAGATTTATCACCAACAATGTCCACAAAAGACCTCATACTATATTGGTCCATGTTAGACATAACCCATAAAGAAAAGATAAATCATTTCTCTAAGAAAAGAATAAATGCATATTAAAGAATATTTTCACAACACACCACACCACACCACCTATAGTGGTGGTCCACATTAGACATAATCTATAAATAAAATAAAATTATTTCCTAAAAAAACATAAAAAATTTATTCATCATGATACAATTGTCTTTTTTTTATTTACTTTAATTGATAATCAGATCATTTTTAAATAATAATATTATTAAATATGATTTATTTATTTTTATTTTTACTCAAACTCAATAATAAGGAGTCTATACTTCAAAGAGCAAAATCTCAGTAGTTGAATCAAGTTAGAGAGCTATCTAATATAGTATGTGTTATCTCATCTTCAAGTTGCAAATGATCCTTTACTTTTGGTTGAAATTTTTTTGGCTAACATAAAAGCCATTAAGTCAACCTAATTCTTTTAGATCTTATTAGGCTTTAAAGTTAACTTCCACAAAAATTTATCAGTATGGATGAACATTTTAAACTCGTGGTTGAAGGATAGAATAGGCTTACTTAATTGTGAGAATAGTAAGGTTCCTTTCAAATATAGCTTTTCATTAGTGGCAATCCAAAAAAATTCAGAAGGCTCTAGTTAGAAAAATCGCAACCTATCTATAGATATTGAACGGGTCTTAATGATTTAGAGGTTGTATAGAATTTTTTAAAAGAAATAGAATATTATAGATAAATATGAATATACTTCTGCGTAAGCCTTTTATGACTCGCGTAAGAATAAATTAACAGAACCATAAAAGCAATACTTTATAACTTTCTGTATTGATACTAGTACAAATTCAAAGGAGGATGAATTTTGTGCATGCTGCAGTACTTAGAGATTAGAACCGATTGAGGAAGGAGAAACTGTCGCAGTATCAATATGGTACTGCAAACTGAGAGCCACCCTAGGGAACCTCTCCCTCAATAACTCAGTGGCTCTTCTCCATCATATTCTACTAGTTGATTCATCTTCCTCCTTTCATGATTTTCTTGACACATTTATTTAGTTGAACTTTCTAACATCATCGGTGTTTATATTTTGAATAGAAATGGAAGAGAATTTTTTTTTGCAGCAGGCTTTGAGACAGCCTAAAACACAGATTGATTCCTAACAGAAACATTACCCACAAAAAGATGTGCCCGACCAAGGTTGATATCAATTCCAGAATTCACACATGTATAATAGAACATGTATATGGGTTCAGAAGCATACTCTTTTAGATAGATTTCGAGCAAAATGTAGACTAAGAACAAGGAGGGGAAAAATCACAGCAGCACATTTCAAAAATTATAAATTTATAACTGCATTAACAATAAAAATTACAACTTATAGAAATATCCCAGATGCTAAACAACATTTCTGCCACTCATACCAAACAAGAAAGAAAATCTCTTTTGGCAACCAAAAAAATGGACCACTGTTACTTAGGAGGAAGGGGTAAAAATAGATTGCCATAATATCAAAACTACTAGATCATTCCCAGCCGGTTGCTTGGATAGCTTCAACTCCGGGAGCGGATGCTTGTTGTGGTGGTGGAACAGCTTCAACCCAGTCCCCTGCAACTGCAAGATGACTGTACATCAGCAAAACATGAAACCATTCTGAAAAGTTTTAAATAAACCACACATGCTACATCAATTTCATTCCCTGAAAACCCTTGAATGGAGAATTAATAAACAAGTGAACGAACTAAACATTAGCATAGTACAGTAAAAATCAATTTAACAAATCTCAGTAACAGCTCTAAAGAAAATTTGAGATCAAGGGATATCAAAGTTGTTCAGAAATTTATAGTTTATTGTAAATCTTTTCACAACAGCACATAATCGTGTACCAGCTTCTGGGGCTGCCCAGTTGACAGCAGGAACTGCTGGAATAGGTTGTGGAGCAGCATCAGACCATGACTGATCGATTGCAGCAGGCCACTGGCCATCAATGGGGTTAGCAGCCGCATTGAAGTCAGCAATGGCATAGTCTGGAGCAGGAACTTCGTCCTCCTCTTCTTGCTTAGCCTCCTCTGGTTCTCTATAGAAGAATAGATCAACCTGCATCAAAGAAAACATCAGAAAATCAAAACCTGCGAACTCAACCGCAGGGACAGAAGAATGCCGTGTATTCATTCATACTAAATCTAACAGAAGACTAGAAAACTCCAACAATTACAATGCAAAAAACAGTTTACCATGACATCCCATTTAAGACCAGGGCGAATTGTACCACGCATCTGCAACACCATCCTAGCCAAAAGCCAAAAGAGACAACCTATGCTATGCTTCCCTTTGTTGTTGGCAGGAATTCCAATGTCAACATATCGCATAGGAGAATCAGTGTCACAGAAAGCAATTGTAGGAATATTCCCAAGAGCTGCTTCTTTAATTGGCTGCACACAACCTTATCATTATAAAAACATTGATAGACAAAGCTAAAACGAAAAACTCATAAAGGGCAATGCACAAAAAACTAATAAACCCATCAATTTAATACATAATCTATTACTATCTTATTGATTCCATAAAATTGATTATGGAAAGTAGATTCTAAGCAAAATCATTTCTACTCGAAAGCAAACCAAAATGTCAAATTCTAAATGCTCTAATCACAAAACCAAACATACACTTAGTCCTTAAACTAATGATAAACATATTAAGTATCCCTGATAGTATATGAAAATCAGTAAATTTAGACCCTAACATCATAATAACAGGAACAAAATTGAGGGATTTATTCCACAAGATCAACCAATGAACAAACCTGATGATCAGTTCTTGGATCAGTGAGGATGAGAAGACGAGGCTCACTGAATGAAGTTTGAAGCTGATTGGTAAAAGTTCCAGGAGTGTGTCTTCCAGCAATAGCATGAGCACCGGTATACTGAGCAAATTTGAGAACGGCTCTCTGTCCATAAGGTCTAGCAGATTGAACAATAATATCCTGAGGGTTCTCGATTGCAACAATAACCCTCGCAGCAAGCTGAAGTTTTTCCCATGTTTTTCCAAGATTTATAATATAAATACCTAAATTAATGAATACAAAATTAAAAATTTGCAACAAAAACCGTAGGAAACTTTTTCAAAGTGATTTGATTTGTGCTTACCGTCGTTGCGGCGCTTGAAAATGTAGCGCTCCATTTGAAAATCGCAGTTTTTGGTGCCGAGATGGACGTCCGCTGCCAGCATCAACTGGATGTCGGATTCTTTCTGGGAGAGTTGACGTGGCGGGGCGGTGCCGGAGTTTGTCGCCATGATTGCTGTTGACGGAGAAAGGTGGAGTCACGGTGCGGCGGCGCTTGAACGATTATGAAATCTGAGGAAGATAAGTTGAGTAGGGTTTTGAAACTAGGGAATGACCGATAGTTTGAGAAGAAATTACTTTCAACGCCTCAACTTTTACTTCTGCCTCCCATAAACTGAGGAGGGTTGTGCATATTGCTCATGACTTGGCGGGTAAATAACGGCCCAAGTTTTTCATAATGGGCCTTAATAAACACGTTAACCCAAAATATTCAAATTTGGAAGTTACTCTACCCACCCTTATCACTCTTATGTTATCCCAAGTCATCATGAAAAGTCTAGACTACCACTAGAGTCCGGAGATGTATCTTTATACGTAACTATTTTAGTTATTTCTCAAACTAAATTGAAGACTCACCTTCATCGTGCCAAAAATTAATATGGAGATGCATCTCCGTATGTGTAAAAAATGTGTTTAATGATGCATCTCCGTATGTGTAAAAAATGTGTTTAATGATGCATCTCCATAAATATCATATATTCAAAAGTTAGTGGATGATTTGGAGATACACGGAGATATATCTCCGGATGCTTTTGTTTCATATATCGTGCTATACTACTTTTCTCACTTCCTTCTTGTTCATTTTCTGGAGAAAAAAAAGTATCTTCCTCCTCTCAAGTTTTTGAACTCTTAGTCACATGCAAGCTTCTCTTTGTAGCAAACTTCTATCAATGAAGATCTAACTCCTCCTTTCCAGCATCTCATAACTCATACATTCAATTTAACTTGGTAAGTTTTTAAAAATTCTATCTAAGTGTTTTGATTTGTAGCTAGTTGTTTAAGCTACATTAGTTATTTTAGGTACATTAGATAGTACTGTAAACGATTTTGGTAGGCTAGAAGAACATGCATTGAGGTATTTTTGGACTGTTATGGCAGAAATGATGTATTCGCCATGGTTGAGACAATTGCAGATTTGTTCTGAGATGCATCTCCGGATTTGGTCTGCATTATTTTCGGATATACATCTTCGGATTAGACTCAAGCAAAAATTTGGTTGATTTCGTAGAATTTATTAAATTGTCCTGACATGTTGTTTATATTTATCTTTGTTTCTAACACAAGTGAAATGGCTGGAAAAAACACTGGCCGAATTAGGACCAGGTATGTGTCACAAACCGTGTCAGTACGACGTGAGAAGGCTGCAGCGAGGACCATGAGGCCATGAGTTACTGATAACTCATTTGATGATGCATCGACTTTGCATCCTCGAGGTTCCTACCCATATGGTTATCATGGCCGACTCTCTCAGGCATATGATACAGCAAATCCTGAGGTTCCTGAAGCCCCTGAAGTGCAGTAGGAAGCTGCTATCGATGCTCTTTTAGAGAGTTGCCTATAGGCCTATTTGATACCTCTTTACTTCATTTATATGGCAACCATGTTACTAGGCATGTATGGGAAAGTGAGGTATATTTATTTTATTTTGAAATTCATATGTTTTCAACTAATTAAATCGATGATGATAGTGATATTTTCTTTTGACTAGAGCATTGTTGTCTGAAATTGGTAGACCACGGCAAGAAGATATTGGAGTTTGGTCATCCCATTGTTGATTGGTTTCAAGATGTTATGTGTTATTTTGGTCTTGTTGGTTTATGTTATTTTGCATACATGATCATAAACCATGGCATGCAAGCGGCTCTTGCTGAAAGGTGGCATTCATATACGTCATCTTTCCAACTTCCTATAAACGGGATGACCAATCACCTTGGATGACGTCTCATGCCTTTTGCATCTTCTCATAAGGGGGATTACTGGTCCACGGGAGGATTGGGCGAGAGGAAGTCCCATTTGGGTGTTGACCCTGATAAGTGTTGGTGTAAGCCCTAGAGACCAACACTTTTGGTACTTGTGTCGAATTATTTATTAATAATAAAAGGTTTTTTCTTTATTATATTTGTTTAATGAAGTCCCTAGAATAGTTAGTTTTTTTAGTGTATCAAGTGTGACTTAATCATGAGATCTCATTAAACATAAGGACATTATTCTTAAAGTATCTGTAGTCGATATTTGTTGTGAAGTGGGATAACATTAAAGCATTAAGACTATTATATATATATACATTGATAATCATATCTCATGGATCATGGATAAGGAGTTATCAAGTCTTAAACATAGGTATGAATATTAGGAGTAATATTTATACTGGATTGACTCGCTATGAGAATACTATATAGAATTTTATGCAAAGTGTCATAAGTTATTCTCATGGTGATAGTGGTGTATACCACCCTTCGATTTGAAACAACTATGAATCCTAGAAGTAGAGTTAAGTGCTTTATTGTTGATCAAACATTGTCAGTAACTGGATGATCATAAAGACAGTTGATGGATACTCCACGAAGCATACTGAGGGACATGAGTGACCTAGATGGAATTTGCCCATCCTGCGTAACATGATAAATGTATAAGGGTCAAATATTGAATTGGACAAAGATGACACGGTTTATGCCTTGTGTTCAATATAGACATAAGGGTAAAAGGGTAATTATATAAACAAGTATTGTCACAAAAGGATTTGTCAGATCACATGACATTTTCGTGTCTTGGGTAACAGTGATGTGTTGCTAGATACCGCTCACTGTTTATTATGTTAAATACGTGATTTAATATAATTTCCAATATCGCGAACACCTACAGGGTCACACACAAAAGGACGGATTGATGAGAGATTGAGTAAATAAGGAACACCGTAAAGTACAATGTACTTAAGTGAATTGTAGAACATCGTAAGGTACGGTGCACTTAAGTAGATTATGAAATGTGGTAAGGTACCACGCGCTTAAGTGATTTTTGGTATCTCATAAGATGTGGGCCACATACACTTAAGTCGACTTTTTAGTTTGCAGCCCATACAAGTGGTTCTATAAATAGAACCCTTGTGCAAAAGCATTTCATTATATGAAATTTTATTTCTCTCTCTCTCTCTCTCTCTCTCTCTCTCTCTCTCTCTCTCTCTCTCTTTCTCACTCACTCACTCACTCAAAGCCTTCATTCGTAGCAGCTAGCACTAAGACTGAAGGAATTCGTTAGTGTGGACTGAGTAGAGGCGTTGTCATCATTCAACGCCCGTGATCACTCTTTAGATCTGCATCAAAGGTTTCAATCGTCACAAGAGGTAACAATTTCTATCACCGATCATGCTCATTCTTAAGGATCACTAAAGGAGAATTTTTTAATTTTCGCTGCGTTTTGGATCACAATTTCCCTTCAGTGTTATTAGTGCCACGTACGAAACCATGCATCTGATAGCTGTTTATTTTCTATATTTTCTATATCAATACGATTAAAAGACATGATAAATTAAATAATAAACGAGTAATTAAATTTGGCATCATGTATGTACGATTTGGATGATTGATGTTGATTATACTTCAGACTCCGACGTTAGTATGGTGAAGCAGTGATACATCGATTGTCCATAGGTTACACAAATGAGATCGATTAATTTATAGTAATGATAAAAAGTAAGTAGAAGTCACTTGAGGAGATTTTCAACAAATAAATAGAATTATAGTAATGCTTAGTGCTTCTTGGTAAGTAGAAGTTACACAAGGTAAAAGCAAAAGAATTGTTCACACTTTAGAGCAGCAGCTCGTGCGAGAAAGAGAATGAATAATGGATATGAAAGTAGTGTTGTATTCTCGTGTGTTTTATGATCTCTTCTTAGTGAGGCGTTCCATCCTTTATGTAGGAGTGATGAGGAGACCGTCCGTTGAATGTTTGAATGTTTGAATCTTTGGCAATGATGGATGATTAATGTCATTAATCTCTGTGTTCTTTCCAAAGCAGTTTTTGGGACGCCATAAATTTCTTCCTGAAATAGATTCTTTCCATAAGTGAAATTCTTCATAGCTAAGTATTCTGAAATAGAAGGTTGGAACATCAAAGTCTCTATTTAGAAAATGTATCTTCAGATAGATGCTTGTTTGCTGATTGTCTTCAGAGTTTCTTCTGATTGATTTCATCAGAGCGCAAGTCTTCAGATCCTAGAGTGGGTTCTTCCGCTTCAGAATATCTGATGTCTCTTGTTTAGTTTACCCTTCTGTTAATCAGAATCAGAGCTTTCGCTTGCGTATCTTCTTAGTGATATCTCAGAACTTGTATCTGTATCTGATGAATGTCTATCTGACTATTTTGATTAGAGTCCTGCACACTTAGATAAATTTTGTTAGGGTAGCATTTTTGTTTCATCCTTTGTTATCATCAAAATCTTAGAGATACATTATAGAAACTAGATTTGTTCTTACAATCTCCCCCTTTTTGATGATGACAAAAAATTCAGAGTGATGATGAAATAGTGGTATAATCAAAATAATAACTCAGATTTAGATGAGAGATGACTCCCCCTGAGATGGATTATCAGATTTCTAAGAAGTTCTTACCAAACTTTCCTTGTGTGACAGCTAGTTTGTACCTTAGTTGTTATCCTGCATAACTTTTAGTTCTCATAAGTTATTAAGATATGAATGTACGCAGTGTAGCAAGAGGCTTAGATATATTTTCATCAGAGCTGTATTAGTTCTCCCCCTTTTTGTCAGACTAAAAAAGACAACACAATGTAAGAAAAAAGGTTAATATATATAAGAAAAATAGGTACAGGTAAGCAACAATTCAGAAAGAGAGCACAAAACATAAGGAAAACATAAGAAGAGAACAACAAAAGAAGCCTAAGTGCCTAAGGGTTGGAAGGCGGAGGCATCCTTTGGAGCAGTTGAGTCAACAGGCTCTAAATATTGTTGTTGACGAAGTCCTGGTGATCCAATCTTTCTTGCACAATCTATTGCTCCTTCTGTAGTTCTTTCAGAGTTTTCAGGACCATAGGGGTGAAGCCAGAGTTAGATTGCTCCCCCTGGGTCAGAGAATCAACACTAGCCTTTGTAGCTACTTCCGCAGCTATTCGTGTTGCTTCTTCAGCTTTGGCTTTTGCTTCTGCCTCAACTTCAGCAGCAGTCGCAGCATCAGCAACCTTTTCTGCAACTTCTCTAACCCGTTGCTCCTCTTCCAGGCGAGCTTTCTCTTATGCTTCTCTTCTGGCCTTTTCCTCAGCCTCTCTGACCAAGCGAGCCTATAACCTTATTCCATCGTCTCTGACGAAGTCGTTACAGACTTGTTCAGAGAGGCCTTTCAGTTTGAAGGCTTCAGAGGTCATCCATTTAATCACTTTGTTCCAGTGAATCCTAACTTTAGAGGGATCATCACTGATACTGGAGTTTACAGACAGAGACTTAATCTTCTCCATTGAAGACTCAGCAAATAAAGCGATTGCTTCTTCTAAGGTGAGGAAGGTATGTTCTTGTCCAGGGTTGGGGGTGGGGATAATGGTGGTGTTTGGGTGGTGTCAACGGGAGTCTGAGGGGTAGGGAAGATGATGTCTTTAGAGGGTGGTATGGTGGGAGAATCAGAGGGTGGTGGTGTGGGTTGTTCAGGTAGTGGATTTGGTGGTTGTTCAGATGGTGGTGGAATTTGTTGTGCAAGTGGAGTGGTAGCTTCTGGTTCAGGTTGTTATTGAGAGGCAAGAGCACGTGCCTGAAGCTGAGCTAGTGTGGGGGATTGAGGGTCAGAAGGTTCTGAATCTGATGATAAGACGTAGTAGGGTGGAGATGAAGGTGTAAACTATGTTGGTGAGATGGATTCGTTAAGAATTTCTGCTTCAGATACGGGTAAGGTTGTGGTGGAGAGATTGAATTTTTGAAGTGGGGGGGATGGTGGTTTAGAGGTTGGAGTATCAGAGGGTTTGGTGGTAGAGGGATGAGTTTCAGAGTGGGTGTAGATAGGTGTGGTTTGGGGAAGATAAGAAGTAACTTGCTTTAAATTGACAGAGCGAGAGGGAGGCAGAGACTTACTTGGTGATTCAATCAGAGGGATCGGAGGTCTTGACGCAGAAGTTTCTCCCAGTTTCGATTTCTTGGACTTCTTTGACTTATCAGAAGGCTCTCGCATCCTCTTCATGAATTTTGGTGGATGCTCATGCAGCCAATCCATAGAGAACTCTGAGATGTCAACTCATTGGCTTACGAGATCCTTCAGATAATGTGCCACAACTTCTGGAGGATCGATCTTGGAGAAAAGGTAGAGTCCATTTGGAATTTTTCTCTGATTCTTGAGTACTTCTCAGGAGGTATCTAAAGATGGTTTCACCCTGACTTGCTCAATCACCCCCATGCTCTTCAGGTTGCGAGCGTTCAGAGGCCTTCCAATGTCAACTATGACATCCTCCATCAGATTGTGATGGATCAGGTGATCCACCAGCCCACTCTCGATCAGAACATCGAAGATATGTCTTCCCAGAGGGATGTAGGTTTTGGGCTTCATGTTATCCTTGACAAAGTCTCTGAGGTATTTGAAGAGCAGCGCTGACAAGTTCAGTTTTAGCCCTTTGTGAAGGCAGTAGAGTATGCACTTCTGATCCGTGTTGATGTAGTCAGAATAGTTGGAGGTTGGGCGGTGATGGATGATACCCATAATGATCTTCAGCTAGACTCAGAGGTTCTGGTGAAGTTCCTTGTTTTTTGGAGGAGTTGCCTTCAACGTTCTGCTGAAAGATGGTTAGGGCAATTTCCTAGGACATGTACTTTGACCTAGGATTGATGTTGTAGATCCTTCTTCCCCTTGTCTTCTCTATATTCAGAAGGGAGGCGATGGACTTCTCAGTAATAACGATCTTGACCCCCAGAACATGTGAGACTATGTAGTGATCATCTGAGTCTGCGAAGCGCCAGAACTCCTTTACCAGATAGGTATAGACGGGACCATAGAGTCTTTGGAAATAAGTTTCCCACCCTTGCATT
This sequence comes from Lathyrus oleraceus, assembly GCF_024323335.1. Classification (NCBI taxonomy): domain Eukaryota; kingdom Viridiplantae; phylum Streptophyta; class Magnoliopsida; order Fabales; family Fabaceae; genus Lathyrus; species Lathyrus oleraceus. Next base: position 322,789,957 of record NC_066580.1, on the reverse strand, counting down.
CTCAGTTCCTCGTTGAGGTCTATTCCATTTCGCTTCGTGTTGTCAAAGTCTACCAGCAATTCACACAGGACTTCAAGCTTGTCAAAAGGAGTGGCAAGGTGAATATGAGGTTCACGGTCCAGAATATGTGGTTCTTTGTAGCTTGGGGTAGAGACAACACCAGTGGTAGAAGTTGTTTGTTGAGAAGAAATGGGAGTTTGTTCCGTTGATTCCATTTGCTGAGAGTAGTTGTAGACAGATTGTTATTGAGAATCCATGAAGAACTTGAAGAAAAATGAAGAACTTGAAGAACTTTGATGAAGATGGTGAACTTTGAAGAACTTGAAAGAGGAGAGGGGTTTGTGTAGGCAGTGAGTGTAGAAGTGTGAAAATGTGAATTGTGAAGAATATAAGTACACATAAAGGGCATGTAAAACGACATCGTTAGTGGCAGTTGAGAAGTTAGAAAATAAATAATGGCACATTAACCAAGTTGACACGCTTAGGGGAGACATGATCACAACCCATGATAGAAGTCTAATCCCCAAACCAACACACTGCTCGAGGAGATCTCAAGGGTCTGTCTCTTGATTTCTGCTAGACAGCTGTCTAGAAGATCCAAGGTCAGATGCAAGATACCCTACATGTTGATCTATTTGATCTATTTACTTTGATATACATAAGTAGCATCTGGAGATTGATTGATTTAAATTCCCATAAAGAACTTTAGTTCTTGCATCAAACTCATTTCAAATCCTGCCTGCATTAGCTCAGAGAATTTTTGACATACATAGGGGTTAGCTGAACCAAAAATTATATCATCAACATATATCTGACATATCATGAGATCATTTCTAATGTTTTTACAGAAGAGTGTAGAGTCAACCTTTCCTCTAATAAAGTCATGTTCCATAAGAAAGTTGTTTAGTCTTTCATACCAAGCTCTATGAGCTTATTTTTGACCATATAGTGATTTTTTTAGTTTAAAAACATGTTCTAGAGATTTAGAGTTTTCAAAACCTGGGGGTTGATGAACATACACTTCTTCTGATATATAACCATTAAGAAATGCGCTCTTGACATCCATCTGATATAATTTGGTGGAGTGATTTACAACAAAAGAAACAAGTAAACGAATGGATTCTAACTTGGCGACTGGAGCAAAGGTTTCATTGTAGTCAATGCCTTCTTGTTGACTGTAACCTTGTACCACCAGTCGTGCTTTGTTTCTGACTACTTCTCCCTTTTCGTTCAATTTATTTATGAATACCCATCTTGTTCCAATAATATGAGTTCCTTTAGGCTTTGGGACAAGATCCCAGACGTCATTCTTTGAGAATTGGTCCAGTTCTTCTTTCATTTCCAGAACCCAGTCATTGTCTTGAAGTGCCTCATCATAGGAAGTAGGCTCAATCAGAGATACTAATCCCAAAGGAGTTTCTGTAGATACTTTGAATATTGACCTTGTTCTGACAGATTCATCCTTGTTTCCCAGAATCAAATCTTCGGAGATGTTTGGGCGATTTCTTGATCTTTTCTGGATAATTGAGATTTTAGTTGTTTCTGGATTGAGTTTCTTAGCTTCTTCTGATGTTTTAGTCTTTTCATCAGAACCTGCAAGAGTTATCTCCAAATCAACAAGTTTTTCAACTAGCTTTGAATTTTCAAGGTCAAGCATATCATCAAATCTAACATGTATTGATTCTTCCACAATTTTGGTTTCTGTGTTGTATACTCTGTAGCCTATAGAGCGTTCTGAGTATCCTAACATAATAACTTTTTGTACTTTTGAATCAAACTTGTTTAGATGTTCTTTAGTATTAAGAATAAAACATGAGCATTCAAACAGATGGAAGTAAGAAAAGTTGGGTTTTCTTCCCTTGCACGGTTCATAGAGAGTCTTCTCCATAATAGGTCTTACAGAGATTCTATTCTGAATATAACACGTTGTATTTACTGCTTCAGCCCAAAAGTGCTTAGCCACATTTGTTTCATTGATCATGGTTCTGGCCATTTCTTGGTGTGTCCTATTCTTCCTCTCTACAACTCCATTTTGTTATGGAGTTCTAGGGCAGGAGAAATCATGGGATATTCCATTAGAATCAAAAAATTCTTCAAAGAATTTATTTTCAAATTCACCACCATGATCACTTCTGACTCTGATGATTTTAGAGTCAAATTCGTTTTGCACTTTAGAACAGAAGCTCGTGAATACAAAGTGAGACTCACTCTTATGCTTTAGAAATTTTACCCATGTCCAGCGGCTAAAATTATCAACAATGACCAGTCTATACTTCTTTCCATTGACTGACGATGTCTTAACAAGTCCAAAAAGGTCAATGTGAAGAAGTTCAAGAGGCTTAGAGGTGAAAACAACATTTTTCCTTTTAAAAGATGTTTTAGAAAATTTTCCTTTCTGACATGCCTCACACAGAGAATCTGAAGAAAACTTCAGCTTAGATAGACCTCTGAATAACTCGAGTTTATTTAGCTGAGAGTTTTCTCATGCTAATGTGGCCCAAGCGTCTATGCCATACCCATTGCTCTTCGTGCATAAAAATCAAACATTTTACATTTTTATCTTTTAGATCTGAAAGATTTATTTTGTAAATGTTATTTTTCCTCTTGCCTGTGAAAAGAATTGTTCCACTGTTTTGATTAATTTCTTTACATGTTTTTTGATTGAAGATTATATCATAATCGTTATCACTTAATTGGCTTATTGATAACAAGTTATGCATTAATCCTTCTACATATATAACATCAGATATAGAGGGAAGATATCCATTACCAATAGTTCTGGAGCCTCTGATTCTTCCTTTCTGATTTCCTCCCAAACCTACGAAGCCATCATATTTAAGTTCCAGGTTTTGGAACATATGCTTTCTTCCTGTCATGTGTCGCGAGCATCCAGAGTCCAGGTACCATGATTGGTGTCTTAACTCTGCTACATAGGATATCTACAACATAAACAATCTTATCCTTTGGTACCCAGAATCTTTTGGATCCTTTGTGATTAGTTTTCCCATAGTTTTTTAAGACTTTGGGTTTTCTAGCATTAGTAAAACGTTGTGCTTGTGCATGTGTGTAATGATAAAAAAATGGGGATTTAGGTTTGTCATCTATAGAAGTTTTGTCTTCACTAGGATCATATCCTATTCCTCTTTTGTTATTCTGACTAACTCCATAAATCATGGAAGCCATTCTGCTTCTTTTTATCCCATTTTTCAAAAACTTTTGAAAATATTTTTCATATTTATATATCATTGTTTTGGAATTTTGTGGGGCTTGAGATAAAGCTTCTTCAAGTTTTAGACATTGTTTATTTGTGGAGTCTCTTTCTTTTGTCAGAGTAAGATTATCATTCTTTAATTCCGAAACTGTTATCTCAAGCTTATCACTTTCTTCGATGGTTCCTTCAAGGACATTTTTTAGTGCTTTAAATTTGTGTTTGAGTTTCTGATATGAGTTTAAAGTTTCAGAAATGCATGATTCAAGGTCAGAGCGAGAAAGATCAAAAAATACCTCTGTAGGATCAGACTCTCCATCTGATGAGTTTCCAGAAGTGGTAGCTATGAATGAAACATTTGTTGTTCTTCAGAGTCTGATTCAGAGGAATCAGATTCAGTGTCGTCCCAGGTGGCCATGAGTCCCTTCTTGGTTTTAAATGACTTTTTCTTGAAATTTTCTCTTATGGAGCTTTCTTTCTTAAGGGGCATTCGTTTATGTAATGACCTGTTTCCTTACATTCATAGCATGTTACCTCTTTGTTTGATTTGCTTCTGGAAGTTGATTCTGAGTGATCTCCCTTGGGTCTTGGTCTTCTGAAGTTGTTATTTCTTTTTCTCCAGAGTTATTTTACTCTTCTGGTCAAAAGGGATAACTCGTCTTCATCGTCAGAGTCTTCTTTTTCAGAGTCGTCATTGTCTTCTTCTTCAGCTTGGGGGGCTTTGTTCCTTTCTGGTTTACGTCTCTCAGATCTGGATTTCAGGGCTACAAACTTGTTCTTCTTTTGAGGCTCATCTTCCTCAAGTTCTATCTCGTGACTCCTGAGGGAGCTAACGAGTTCTTCAAGACTGATGTTGTTCAGATCCTTTGACAATTTTAATGCGGTGACCATGGGTCTCCACTTCTTTGGTAAGCTTATGACAATCTTTTTGACATGATGTGCAGTTGTGTAGCCTTTATCCAGAACCTTGAGTCCTGCAATTAAAGTTTGAAATCTAGAAAACATTACGTCTATAGCTTCATCATCCTCCATCTTGAAGGCTTCGTACTTATGAATTAGAGCCAAAGCCTTTGTCTCTTTGACTTGTAAATTTACTTCACGAGTCATCCTCAGAGAGTCAAGTATTTCTTTAGCACTTTCTCTGTTGGTGATATTTTCATACTCATTGTAGGAAATGGCGTTCAGCAGTATCGTTCTGGCTTTGTGATGGTTCTTGAAGTCACACTTCTGATCATCTGTCATCTTGTTTCTGGCAATAGCAATACCAGCATCAGATACAGGAGGTGTGTAGCCAATATTAACTATGTCCCATAGATCAACATCATAACCCAGAAAGAAACTTTCGATTCTATCTTTCCAGTAATCAAAATTTTCTCCATCAAAGAATGGAGGTTTAACATTGTAACTATCTCTTTTATTGGTAAGTGTTTGATTAGAAAATCAACAACAAATCCAGAGCTCTGATACCAATTGAAGGTAGAGAAAAACAAGAAAGGGGGGTTTGAATTGTTTTAACGATAATAAAAACTTTTTGGAAATGAGACACACGCTGAAACAAATAATATCAACACTGAATTTTATACTGGTTCGCTTGAAATTCAAAGCTACTCCAGTCCATCCGGCCAAGGTGATTTCGCCTTCAAAAAGGACTTAATCCACTAATATTGAAAGATTACACAAACGATCGTCTAAGAGAATAAAGATCTCTTAGCCCTCTTAAGTGTACAGACTTCACAAGTCACTTGAGGAGAGTTTCAACAAATGAATATAATTATAGTAATGCTTAGTGCTTTTAGGTAAGCACAAATTACATAAGGTAAAAGAAAAATAATTATTCACACTTTAGAGCAAAAAATCATGTGAGGAAGAGAATGAATAATGGATATGAAAGTAGTGTTATATTCTCGTGTGTTTTCTAATCTCTTCTTAGTGAGGCGTTCCATCCTTTATATAGGAGTGATGAGAAGAACGTTGAATGTTTGAATGTCAGAATCTTTGGTAATGATGGATGATTAATGTCATTAATCTCTGTGTTCTTTCCAAAGCAGTTTTTGGGACGCCATAAATTTCTTCCTGAAATAGATTCTTTGCATAAGTGAAATTCTTCATAGATAAGTATTCTGAATCAGAAGGTTGGAACATCAGAGTCTCTATTTAGCAAGTGTATCTTCAGATAGATGCTTGTTTGCTGATTGTCTTCAGAGTTTCTTCTGATTGATTTCATCAGAGTGTAAGTCTTCAAATCCTAGAGTGCGTTCTTCCGCTTCAAAATATCTGATGTCTCTTGTTTAGTTTACGCCTCCGTTAATCAGAATCAGAGCTTTTGCTTGCGTATCTTCTGAGTGATATCTCAGAACTTGTATCTGTATTTGATGAATGTCTATCTGACTATTTTGATTAGAGTCCTGCACACTTAGATAAATTTTGTTAGGGTACCATTTTTGTTTCATCCTTTGTTATCATCAATATCTTAGAGATACATTGTAGAAACTAGATTTGTTCTTACACCAAATGCATGCAGTCTATTATAGTTAGGCGATTTGTTAAATAGGACTTCATGAGGTGACTTCATGTGAATGTTGGGGGTAGGTATTCTATTTATGAGATATGTGGTTATGTTGAAAGTAAAACTCCAAAATTGGACAAGTAGTTTAACATGATGTAGCAGTGCTCTATTAGTTTCAACAATGTGTCAGTATCGTCTTTCACCAATGCCATTGATTTCAGGTGTGCGAGGAGGTGTGGTAAGTGAGAGATGCTATGTGTAGCTAATAAATGTTTTAATTTTACAAACTCTCCACCATTATCAGAAAAGAAAGTAAGTATACGAAAATTAAAATGTTTCCCCGCAATGGTTTTAAATTGAGTGAAAATATTGAAAACATCTAATTTATTTTTCATAGGATACAACCATACATACTTTGAGAAATGATCAATAAAAATGACATAATAAAGATAGCCATCTAATGATCTAATAAGATTTGGGCCTCATACATCTGAATAAATGAGTTCTAAAGGTATAATACTTCCAATATGGTGATTTGAGAAAGGTAATTTGTAACTTTTAGCACAGTAGCAAGAACTACATTCATGATATAAGGGGAGTTTTATTGGTAGTTGATGGTTAGCTGTCATATGTTTCATAATAGTTGAAGAAGGATGTCCTAGTTTGTGATGCCATGTTGAGGTGGAGAGGAGACTGCTATTTAATGTTGTAGGACTATTGTGAGGAGTGATTTGATATGGAAACTAGTAGAGATCTTATTTAATGGTCCTTGTAGAAGAGCTTGACTTGAGTTCAAGTTCTTTATAACAAAACAAGAGGGGGAAAATTCAACAGAAGAATTGTTAGTTTTGCATAGTTTGGAAACATAAAGAAACTTAGATCTCATATTTGGTACACATAACACTTGATTGAGATTAAGGGATTTGTGTATAGTGTTCAAAGTAGTGTCATCAATGTGAGTAATTTCCAAACTCGTTTCATCACCAACTTATACTTGGTCTGAACCGGGGTAGGAATCAACCATAGTGAGATGCTCTAAATCTTGAGCAATGTGATAAGATGCTCTTGTGTCAATGATCCAGTCAGGATGATGTGGTGCAGGTTGGCAAGTAGTTGTGTTTGCTTGAGGCTTGCATCCATTTCTCCTAAGATAACCCTTGATTTTGAAGTAATTTTTTTGCAATATAGTTAGGTTTGTTACAATATTGACAAAAAACTTGTGCTTCATTTGTTTCAGCAGAAGTATGAGAAGTAGGATTTCCATTGTGCCTAGACTAATGTTGGTGGTTACAAAATATTGATGTTGCATTTGCTATAACAACATGAGGATCTAACATAGCTGGTTCTTCGCGATGCAATAATAGGTCAAAGTCCATGATATTTTCATGAAGTTCGAAAAATTCAATGGGACTTTCTTTGCTTCAAAGTGCAACAAGAATCTCATGATATTCAGTTGTGAGATCATTCAAGGTGCGAATAACCATATATGTTGAATCAAATGGATTGTTAATAATGGAAAATTCATCAACAATGGCTTTAATACTTTAAAGGTAGGAAACCATTGACTAAGTTCCTTTCCCAAAGGTCGAAATGTGTTGTTTTAAAGACATGATGTGGATCCTGTATTTTCCATCATACATAGTTTTGAGAATGTCCCAAACTTGTTTTGCATTAGTTACATTGCCAAGATGTGTAACAACTGTTGCAACAACATATGAGATTATAACATGAAGTATAAGTTGATCTTGCCTGATCCAGTTAGTGTAATCAAGATTTATGGTTGTAGCATTTGGTAGATTTTGGGAAGGACATGGTTTTGTTCCATCAACATGACTAAAAAGGCCATAACATATAAGAAGGGCACGAGATTGGATGAGGTGGAATGAGTAATTTTCACTAGTAAGTTTGATGTATATTTGAGAGCCAACATTAAGGAACGCCAACTGATTTCCAGGAGGTGGTGGTGGTGGTGGTGGTGGGTTGATGACAGAAGCATTTGATGGGGTATGATTATTTTTGGGATCGAAAAAAAATGTTATTAAGCTTAAAGAGCTCTGAAAACCATAAAAGAATCCAACTTATTGTGTTATTTGAGATAAAATGATACAAGGTATATTATATAGGTACAAACAGACAATCACAAATTAGTGTGATTGTAAGGAAATAATCAAAACTTCCTAATACATTACAATTGTGATCAATACAATAAATATAAAATATTTAGATATGAATGACCAATATTTAATCAAGGTAACAAGGTGTAGACGTTGTTGTGTTGTCGCATAACTAATGTATTATGCTTAGTTGCTATTAGTGCACAAATGTGACATTGTAAGAGGACTATACCTCATTTCTTTATCAATGAATACATTTTAAGGAAAGTAATGAGAAAGACATATTTCTTTTTCATTCAAAACTAAAAATTAAATAGGTATGAGATTAAAAGCAAAAAATTGATAGGTAATTGTTTTACACAAAACAACTGAATTACCGAGTGGAGCCATTAAGAAGTTGAATATAACACACATCTGATTACCATTGCATGCAAGATAATCTACATAATAACAAAGTCATGTATAAAGAATGAGAAAGAACAAAATGTTAGAATGCATCAAGTAATTCAATTTCGTTCTAAACTTTTAATTTTCAATAAATGAAAAAGAAAAAAGTACTAATTCCAGTAGTATTCCATTCAAGCTAATAAAAAAAGATCTGTAACAACTGCTTGTACAAGACTAATTGAGGCATAAATTTTTTAACTTTTATAACATGTCGAAAAATAGTTCTGTTTTCAGATAACTTATAATAGTTCAATTCTAATCGAAGAATGCATATATACATTGAATATTATAAATAAAATCAACTACAAAAAACTCAATGGTTCGAGACATTTTAGGATAATGACTGATTTTTAGGATTAATTTTTCACAACTATTTCAAACACAACACACACACACATAACTTGAAAATAGTTCATCACAATTCTAGGATTCTTAATCTTTGTTCATAACTTGAATTTGTGAGGCTTTAGGATGGCTACGCCTCAATTTGAACAAAAATATCAAGGATTGTTTGGGACAAAACGATTTAAGAGGATTTTGAGTAAAGATTTCCCAAAAATTCAATTTGAATATTGTGTATAAGTCAAAGGATCTAGATAGACTATTTTTCATATTTTCAATGTTATTTGAATATTGTGATTATACTAAAACTCATATGATTTGTCACAAACTATATTGGAAGATAAACAAATTTCAATGGAAAACCATTGAAGAGTGGATTAAGAGCGAGGACGATTGTCGAACCATTACACATATGACGTAGTACTATTCTCTCTCTCTCTCTATCTCTCATTGCATTTTTTTTTGTCTTGGTAGTTATTTATTGATTAAGTGTAGATTTTGTTAGAATTGACATTTTTTATTTGTCTTGTTGTTGATTAAGGCTTAAAATTATGATCATAGAATTCTAATATGTATTGATTTCATATATTTACACATCTTGTGTAAATTCAATATAAATCCAATACAATACATTGGTTTGTTCATTTTGTTAACTCTTCGATTCGATCTTTATGTATTGATTAAGCTGTTATGTGTATATACTTATCGATAAGTATAATTACTTTATATGCACTTTGCTTCCGCTGCACAAACTATTTTTGTTTTTCAAACTTTGATAAAACTTTTCAAATTAGTTTTTCAACTGGTCATTTTATTTGGGAGATCTATTCAAACCCTCTCCCCTCTCTAGACCCTTGTATTCTCCATATTCTCACCCAACACATTCGACACAAACAAGGCGAGTTTTCACACTTCCTCTCTTTCACAACTCTAAATATTTATGTTCCCTTCCTAGATTCAACATTGATTTATCACTTTAACTATGACTTGACTTTTTCTATTTGATGATGCTTGAGATAACTTCAGGATGAACATCATCATCAAACATATTTCTTGATCAAATATCTTCACTGACTACACTGAACGTTGTTTGGTATTAGATATTATCCTCTAAAGATAGGCTTTGATATTTTGATCTCAAAGCACCACAACACATCACCTCATCAAATTACGATTTCACCTCACAAAGTTGTATCAAAACCAGATGGACTTGATTAACACTTACGATGAAGAATTCACTTTAGAGTTTTATCATCATCAAAACAAAATAGATTGTTGCATACATCATGCTTGCAAGCACCTAGATCCACAATCCCTACATGAGGAGTTAATCACTCCAGTACCATTAAACATTTCCAACAACAAAATGAATATAAAATCTCTTAACTGAGTACTCCATGAGCCATGTGGAGGGACATGCGTGATATATATGAGATTTTTCCACCACACAAATATGAGAGTAATATCTACTGACCTTTTGATCGAGCATGTTTTTTACTAAGTATAATCGAATATCAAAGAATATAATATTGAATTATACAAGAGTGATGCATTCTATGTCTTATGTTAAATACAAATATATACATCCCAAAATTCCTAAAAAGACAAGTTTATGTAAACTGAGTACTAGAAGGTCGGTAAGTTGGATAAGCACAAATCTTGCACAAACCAGAATCTGGTTAAGGTTCACATACCAGAAATACAAGCAGGTCGACCTTGTAGTAAACTCTAACAGAAGAACAACCCGACTCCGACAATATGAGCAATGCTAGGAAGTCATGTGAATAGTCACAATTGACGGTTTGAAACGTCTCCATAATGGCAAGGGGTTATAGAAGCTGAGAGAAAAAACGTTATCATTATGGAAGACAATGGACGTTATTCTAAGTCACCTTAATGAGGAATATGAAAAAGCACCCCTTTAAGGGACATTGATGGTTGAAGGAGTATAAAGGGGATAATTCCTCTATGAGGAAAGGATGGACAAAAGCTACCTGAGAATTTTTTTTACAGACATTTAACCAATCATTTGAGGCTCTCCCTGACTTGCATCAGGGAAGTCAACCTTTTAGTGTTTTTTAGCAAGAACATTTGGCGCCACCGTGGGGCCTAAGTAAAATTTTCCCAGGCCACACAAAGAATCATCATCAAAATTTCTGATAGCCCATATTCCTAGCGCAAAAGCCGATATCCACCATGGCCACAAAGCGGGGCAATTCAATAAATCCCTAGCGCAAAAGCCAATATCCACCATGGATGAGGCTATTACCATAACAAAATTCTATATCAAAGGCGAGGATAGAAACATGGAAAAGAGATCTAGATACGCCAAGGAAAAATTACGAGCTAAAGAAGAAGGAGTCGAGCATAGGAAGAAGTACCCTAAGCCTGGACCTAGAGACCGGACCATGATGAGACCATCCTGGCGAACATTTAACAAGGATTCTGAGTATACACCATTGAATTACAGACATGAAGATATTTTGAAATAAGTCTATCATCTCAAAATACTCCCCATCCCGGGGCGTCCAAAAGGAGTCCACACCATGATGGGAAAAGACGATAATGCATCGTGTGCATACCACATAATTTATGGTCATCACATGGAAGATTATCATCAGCTCAAAAGAGAAATCAAGATCTTAATTTAGAGAGGTCGTTTGTTGTCCTATGTGAAAGATGTCGGAGGACAACCAGGAAAGAGAAGTCCTCCCATGGAGGACACTAGCTCGAAAAATCCTATGCAAAAGAAGGGGAAGAACACAAATAAGGTATGTGAAGTTCGAGTGACCTGTCATACATTGAATGCCATTATTGGAGGATTCACAAGAGGGAGGAGAAACCAGTTCAACCAAGAAAAGATGTGCTCGAGCAATGATGCATATCAGACATAAGCCGCTTTCAGAAGTAGATAAAAAACCAATCGTAATCAGTTTTTCCAAAAAAGATGCCAAAGGAGTATTGGCTCACGAGAACGACCCAATGGTAATTAAAGTAAAAATTCATGACTAAAGTGTAAAGCGAGTCTTGGTAGATCCGGGAAGTTCAAGAAATATTTTGTATTGGGATACATTCAAGGGTATGAATTTCGACATCAACGAGTTGCTACCTTTTAAAGGTACCTTGGTCGGTTTCTCCGGAGAACATGTGCAAGTTCTAGGACATCTGGCCATTATAACAACTTTTGGTAGTGGAGACAACCCAAAAAGTGTCAAGGTCGGGTACTTGATTGTCAATGTTGCATCTCCTTACAACATTATTATTGGTAGACCATCATGTAATGCTTTGAAGGCGGTATTATCCACTTTATACCTCACACTGAAGTATCCTCTTGATGATGGACATGTAGGGTTGATAAACGATGATCAAGGACTCACAAGGAAATGTTATAAAGACAGTCTGAAGCTAAAAAAGAAATCTCAAGTTGATGAGCCAATAAAAAATTGTCATTTAAAGGTGAATCTAGTTGATATTGATCCAAGAGAGATCCCGACGAAGGATAGTTTGACACCCACCGAAGATATGAAGAAGGTGAAAATCAGTGCCCAAATATCTCAGACGACTCAAATTGGTTCTAATTTGTCTCCAGATGAGGAAGCCGAGATCATAAGAGTGTTAAAAAAGAACATAAACCTGTTCGCATGGAAAGCAACTGATATGCTTGGAATCGGTCCAACCATTAAGCCGGTGTCTCAGGGAAAGTGGAAGGATGGGGAGGAGAAGAGAAGACCGATAAAATATGAAGTCAGAAAGCTTTTAAAGGCCGATTTTATTCAGAAGATTAAGTACTCGACTTAGTTCACTAATATAGTCATGGTAAAAAAGAAATCGGAAAATTGGTGAATGTGCGTGGATTTCAATGACTTGAATAAGGCATGTCCCAAAGATCCTTATCCGCTTCCTCACATTGATCGACTCATTGACGGGGCTTCCGATTTCCGTCTTTTCAGCTTCATGGATGCTTACACGGGCTACAATCAGATATAAATGAATCTGTTAGATGCTCCTGGAATTTAGGACGAACATGAATAATTATTATTATGAGGTGATGCCTTTCAAACTCAAAAATGCAGAGGCTATATAGCAAAGACTGATGGATATGGTATTCGCTTCACAGATAGGGAGGAACTTAGAGTTATATATGGATGATATGGTGATCAACACCCCAGAAAACCGAAAACACATCAAAGATTTAAAAGAAAAATTTGCGTCAATCAGAAGTTATAATGTGAGGCTTAACCTGGACAAGTTCACTTTTGGGGTATAAGCCAGAAAATTCCTTGGGTTTATGTTGACCAGATGGGGAATAGAAGCAAACCCGGATTAATTTCAAGCAATCATCAATATGATAAGTCCATTAACGGTAAAAGAGGTACAACATTTGATAGGACGTTTGGCCTCGTTATCTCGTTTCTTGTCTTGTGTAGGAGACAAGCTGGTTCATTTTTTTGTTGTGGTGAAGAAGTCAACGAAGTTACAATGGATGAAAGAATGTGAATATGATTTTAAATAGGCAAAAAGTTTCTTGTCTGCACCTCCCATCCAAATACGACTAGAGGAGAACCCGCCTCTCATCTTATACCTAGATGTTTTAGATAAGGCCATGAGTTTTGTGTTAGTCTAGGAGACAGAGGGATGAGAGAAGCCAATGTATATTTTTAGTCAGGTGCTAAGAGGAGCAAAATTGCGTTATCAGAAGATCGAGCGTCTTGCGTTAACAGTAGTGATTACAACTTGGAAGTTGAGATATTACTTCTAAGGACACCATATCATTGTCAAAACCAATTATCCTATTAAGCAGGTCTTAAAGAAACTAGACTTGGCAGGAAGAATGAGGTTATAGACAATAGAGTTGTCAGAGTATATGATATAGAATTTGTGCCTCGGAGTAGCATCAAATCTCCTGTGCTTGCTGATTTCCTAGTTGAGTTGAGTTCTCCAGCCTCGGAAGAGTCATCATGCATATGGTCTTTATCTGTGGATGAATCCTCTAATCTTAAAGGAAGTGAAGCCTAATATTTGAGGGTTTGGGTAACCTAATTTTAGAATATTCCTCGTGTTTTAATTTTTCAGGCTAGCAATAACCAGATGGAGTACGAAGCTTTAATTTCAGGAATATTTGATGAAGTCAAGGAAACAACCCACACAAGGGAGTTCACAACCAAGCAAACAATTTCTAGGAGATTTAACATCAAAGTAAGGCAAAAAGGATTTCACAAAGAAGATATGGTGTTAAACAAGGTGACTGACCCTAAGAAGAAAGGCAAGGTAGCTCTAAATTGGAAATGACCTTTTCTTATATGTCAAAAGCTAAATAATGAGGCTTATAAATTAGAAAGTTTACAGGGTGTTGAAATACCTAGGGTTTGGAATGTAAAAAACCTGAAGTTTTATTTCAGCTAAACTATGTAATAAATATCATGAATAAAATTATGGGAATGCACTCTTTTCCCTTGCAATGTCAAGGGTTTTTAATGAGGCAACCATAGTTAAAGTAATTGTATTGTAAATTTATAAAACAGGTAAAACGGTCCTAGGACATAATTCGGGATTAAGCCCGGAGACGATGACTAATCATCCAAAGGCTGGGAACATTCCATATAATCGATTGCGGTCGAGCTAAGTTAATTTAAACCTCTAGCCTAACTGAAGTCCAAGCTAATTGAAACCTCTAGCATAATCGACTGCGGTTGGGCTAAGTCAATTGAAACCTCTGGCCTAACTGAAGTCCAAGTTAATTGAAATCTCTGGCATAATCGACTACAATCGGGCTAAGTCAATTGAAACCTCTATCCTAACTGAAGTCCAAGTTAATTGAAATCTCTGGCATAATCGACTACGTTCGGGCTAAGTCAATTAAAACCTCTGGCCTAACTAAAGTCTAAGTTAATTAAAATCTCTGACGTAATCGATTGCGGCCGAGCTAAGTCAATTGAAACCTCTGGCCTAACTGAACTCTAAGTTAATTGAAACCTCTGGCATAATTGGTTGTGGTCGGGCTAAGTCAATTGAAACCTCTGGCCTAATTGATGTCCAAGTTAATTGAAACGTCTGGCATAATCGGCGGGGGACGAGTTATGCTTATTAAAACCTTTAACCTAATGAAATTAGTTATATAAGCAATAAACCTCTAGTTGGGTTATGTCTAATAAAGCTGGTTAAGTAAGAAAAACTTCTGGCCAGGAATTGAAGTTTTGGACTTAAGTAATCGATCACATAGATGGCCAAAACAATCAAGATTTTAGAACATAAATAAAAGGGTAATGAGATAACATTAATAAAAAAGGCCCCTGAAAAAGCCTAAACATCTAACAGAAAAACAAAATATTGTTCAAAGATACAAAAGGACACACCACCACTGATGGTCAACAACAAGACATAAACAAATTTAAACTTTATGATGGTCGTCTTCCTGGACTTCACGCGTCAGATCATCCACCATCACATCCTTCGAACCCTTTGTCATAGGGGAAACCTCTTCCATGTTGACCAACTTCCCATCCATCATAACCTTGAAAAAATCCATCTTTGACACGTCCATGTCTGGAAAAATGCATAAAGCTAAAGCTTTAGCTCTCTCAAAGGCTTCATCTCCATCAAAGAGAAAATTTACCTGGGCATCTGTAAGGACTTTTTTAAAGTCTCACTAAGAGGTCGAGACTGTTCTACTTCCTGGGTCAAACCAACATTGGTCACTTCTAGTTCTAAGCATTTGGATTCAATAATTTTCTTCTGGTTAGTCATTTCCAATAGTTAGGACTCTGACGCCTCCTTCTGTTTTTTCATCTCTGAAAGCTGCTTGGTCAATTCCTCCACCTAGACGGTTCAGGCCTTCAAGTCATCTTTCAACTGAGTTATATCTTTATTAAGACGAGCCTTATTCTATTTGTGGGTATCTCCCACTTCCAATAAACCCTAAGTCATGACCGCGCACCTTATTAAGTAGGCCCCAAGATTTTGGGTCAATTGTTGAGCGCTTATTGACTTCACCTTCTCAACATCTTTGGTCGCATTCAAATAATCATAAAGATATCTCAACCCATCGAAGTTGTTGGACCAAAACTTGAATTCCAAAGATGGGTTAGTTGGATGACTACTACCTGAATCCTGTATCAAGGTGGTAATTGCTAGACTGGCTTGGATCACGTTGTCACTCATCAAGGTCTTCATTTTCTTCGGGGAACCCGATTTCGAAATCCCAAGAAGAGGAGCGAAGATAGGTTAGGGCTTTGACACAATGGGGAATGCCTTGGTGGTATCCATTTTCCTCCTTTTGAGGGTCCGAGTTTGAATACATGTCATATCACTTTTAGAAGCATACTAATCCCCATGCCTCACTCTGGCTTTGGCCATTAATTTCTTTTGTTCAGACAACTTGAGGTTTATCATTTTTGCTAAAAATAAAAGGACCATGCAGAAATAAAAAAACATGAGGATTAATAAGGTTATTAAAAAGCAAAAATAAGCACATATAATCATTACCCAAGAAATCATAAACTTGCTATGGGTTTTCAGCCATCTATAGTAAATCCTTAACTTTCACTACCCGAAAGGTATCCAGAATGACCAAAGACCGGACTTCCAAAGCGCTCAACTTGTCATAGCCGAAGTCGAAGACCGATAGTGGGTTGTCCGACCAATAAATCGGGAAACAATAGTTCATGTCCATCACATACATGACCTAGGGATATCTCCTCATGCTCTTGACTCGAAGGAATTTGTTTTGAAAACCCTTATAATTTATAGTATAAGCTTATAGGAAACTCTTTCCCGGAATTCCACTGAGAGAACCCCAACCTCATTTTTCCGCTCATTTCAACTTGAAAATGAGAAGAACAATCCTAAGGTAGGCGTTATGTCCATTGTGTCACAAACAATTTCAAAAGCCTTGATAAAACCCTAACTATTTAGGCGTTATATTTATGGTTTTCCGGAGATCAGACTCAAAATCATTAAACGGGGTGCGAATTTTAAAATCCGCAATCACTCCTGAATAGAAATAGAAGTATTCATCATACACTCCTTTGGATTGAGTAATGCAGACACTCTCACCATCTACACAAGGTTCTAGTATAATATCTTCTTCATTTCCGATTGAAGAGACCAGGGTATTATAACGAAGCTTAAAGATGTAGCTTTCATCAATGGTATTATGGTTGTAACTTAGAACTTCTTTGTCTATCAAAGATCATGTATCCTCCATTTGAGTGTCCAGAAAACCTGAGGACGGAGACTCAGAGTTAGTGTTACTAATAGGTGAAGAGATTTCACCATAAAATTCTCTAATAATCCGATCAAAATCCATTCGACTCAAATAACCCTCACACTCTCGCATGCAAGCATTCCAAATCCTATTTCTATCACTAGCAGTAATGAAAATCAAACATTCTCCTGAGTAACTATAACTTCATATTGAAGACATAATAAAAGAACAAAAAGAACTAAAAAGAACTAAAAAGGGGAAATAAAATGATACCTGAGACTTGAGATAACAAAAGAATCGAGTGAGGGATGAAGTAAGAATTTATTCGTAACACTTGGGGAAAAGATCGCTAGTTTTAGTAATAAACAAAATGGAAAAAAAAGAAAAAAAGAAGAAGTTTGTAACGATCAATAAACCCTATTAAAAAAAATAATGATGACAAATGATATTTCCATAAAAACTATCATAACGGGGAAAGAGAAATATTTATCATCATTAAGATGACTGACACCTCAATGATTCGCCGAGTAGGAGGTCGGTCTAGAGAAATGGAATTCCAAGATTATCTTGACCGAACACTTCAATCCAATAGGACCTTGTGATCGAGAGACTTATGTACATCCCAAAATTCCTAAAAAGTCGAGTTTATATAAATTGAGTACTAGGAGGCCGATAAGTCGGATAAGCAGAAATCTTGCACAAATCAAAATCCGATTAAGGTTCACATAACGACAATACAAGCAGGTTGGTGTAGCGGTAAATCCATGACCATTAAACTATGGATAAACTTAACGTCAATAAAACCAGAGTCGTCACCGCACTTTTATTGTTTCCAAAGGAAAAGGGAAAGTACGAATAAAACCCAAAGATAAGAAGTTTTCAACTCAAAACTAATAAAATGCCAGAGATTACAGATAAGGGGGTTGGTTACACAGAGGGAAGGTGTTAGCACCCAAAGTGTCCTAGGTACTCATGGGGAGCCCTTTTTATGTGTGTATGTATTTTGATATAAAATGATGTTTGAAAAAATAGAGTGTGAGGGGTGAGAAAAGAATTCATTAATTATATTTTGTGTTTGACAAGACCTTCGGACTTGTGCCTACATACCAACATAAAATGAGGGATCAAAACCTCATAGTTCGTGGTATCAATTTCAAAGTGAGTGAATTGCTTTTAATAAAAATTTAAGTTTTAAAGACGCACAAAGGGACCTAAAAGAGTTTTGAATGAGTGTTAGTTCTTTTGGTCTTTTGAAATTTTAAGTCAATATGGTTAAGTTCATTTACAAGTTTGATTTAAGAAAAGAGTGTAAAAATGCACTGACATAAGACCAAAGTTTCTAATTTGCAATAAAGTCTAAGTTTAGAAATCACAAGCAAAGAAGATTTTGAAAAGGGGGAGAGATTTGAAATTTAAGAAATGAGAGGAGATGAAAAGACTAATCCTAAGCAAAAATTTAAAAGTTAAGAGTTGAAAAGATCTGACCAATGGGATGCAATCCAATAGACAAGAATGTCATATAGAAACCCACTTTTACTTTGGACTTTAGAATCAAGCAAATACCCATGAACAAGCAAGATGAAGAGTAAGGCATCAAATAAAGATAGCCACATCCAAGCTAGCAACTTCATAGTCTTCTTCATAATCTTCCCATGTATCAGATGACATACTCCTTGAATGGCTTAGAATAAGGCATTAGACATAGGTTCAAAGTATCATTTGCATCAAGACCATGTAGTAGATGAACTCATGTGGATCTCAAACACTTGCATTAGATGAAATCTCAAATCACAATAACTTGGTTTCAGAAATATTGGCATTGGCCAAGTCCTTTTGCATAGGGAATGTTGCCTAATTCTAAGTCCAAAGCTCAGATCAAATCCAACAGTCCACACAAACATTTTTAGGATTTTTGTTGTTTATTAGGTATTTTAAGGTCCTAAGACCACAAACATAAGCAAGATACACAAACAAATATATACAAGCACAATATATGGCTCAAGTGAGCAAAGTGAAAATGGAATAAACATAAACAAGTTAAATGGTATGTAAAATGGAAAATGAAATGGTAAATGACTTGAATTTTAATTGCATAAAGTAAATGACTTATAATTAAAGGTTAGTCAAATGTTAGTTGATTAGGTGTTCGCGGAGTTTTGCTTTTCAATTGTTTAAGTCATTCTTTGGAGAACACTCAACCCTCTATTCACAAGCATGGATCCTTGAACCAAGATATCTTCCAAAGGAAGGAAAAAGGCCAAGTTTCCACACGATACCATGAAAGGGGGGAGAATTACAATCTCACTTACTAGAATGCTATGCCTTTGGGTCAAAATTTAACGTTATGTTAAGCAATCGTAATTGGACTTATGTAGAAGTCACAACTATCTGAGGTCGGACAATAGAAATTTTGGTGTTAATGCATGTTAGAGATATGGTATAATGAACCATACTCCTAAAACATACTACACGTAAAAAGAAAATCATCAAAGGATGGACTTAATCTCATCCATACTTGTATTAGTTCATCTAACATGAAGTTATTGATGAACCAATTAGCCTTAGGATATTGTAACTTCATTGGTTAATGAGATGGATGAGATAGAATGGGATTGAAGATGAAGAGGGAGGGGAAATGAGACTAACACAAATTGATCATGGGAGGAATTTTATCAAATTAAAATCATTCATTCATTTTGGGAGATGAAATGTACATTTCATCAATCCCCTAAATCCAATAATTTTAATCCAACAAAAGTCAAATCAACCTTGACCAAGGCCCAAACACATAGTCAAACTTCACAAGTCAATAAAAAATGGCTCAACATAATTTTCACACAATTAAACAATTAAAAAATCAAATTAAAATGCATTAAATTGAATTATGTTTTATCAAAAACCTAAAACCTATTCAAAACACCGAATAAAAGGCCAAGAGATTTATCATAGGTCAAACAAGGTAAAAGGTCCTTGGAGAAATTTTTTCATTATTTTTGAAAAGTCAGAAGTATTTTTAAACAATTAAAAAATAGGCATAAAAATAATTAAATCATGAAAATATCATTATTAATCCAAAAAATAATTTTAATTCAGAAAATGAAAGAGGAAAATATTTGAAAATATTTGGTGAAAATCCCATATTTTTTGGATCAATAATGAAATTAATATGAATTAAATAAAAATAAGCAATTAAAAGAAATATTCAGAAATTCATAAAAAGGAGAGTCATCTGATCTCCCTCATTAATTGTGGTGGGAGATTAGATGGATGAAAGCGCGCATTCCATGGTGAATTGCAGTCAATGCGGCATAGGCTTGATATTCAAAAGCAACGCATGAGATTAAAATATTTTAAAAGGATCCCATGGTTGAGATGCAAGACAACTCATCACAGGAGTCAGAGCTCTGGTCTTCTTCTCCGGTGGACCTCACCGGACTGGTCCACCATCAACCATCACCAAAATGAAAAAGAAAGATATGGATTTAAAGAAAAAATTCTCAGGAGCTTGAATTTGGCTTCAATTTCATCCAATTCCAAGTATATGAAAAGATACAAGGGTTTGCATTTTGAGGATCATGAATTAGGTTGCTTCGATTTTACCTCAAAGCAACTCAATCTTGTTTCCTACATTGGTAGGACTTCAGCAAACCAACAATCAGTCAAAATGGATGAGAAATGAGGGAGAATCGAAGAAGAAAAGTTTCTGAAATCTCACCTTCGAGGAGCTTCAGATTAGCTCGATCTTGCTTCCAATTTGGCTTGGCTTGACTCTAGAAGCTTGCAGAAGATGATTTGGATGGCTAAAAAGTTTGTACTCTTAGAGTTTCAATCCTAAAACAGAAGGAGAATTGAAACTTGGTTTCTCAAGAAACCTTTAATATTATCCTTTAAATGGTGTTTGGGGAAGAATGGGGTCAAAGCTTGGGCAAGAGGGATCCTATTTCTCATCATGAAGGGTCTTATTTATAGCCAATGTGAATGATATTTGCACACTTCCAAATTTGGCAAATTTTCAAATTCTCCCTTGCATGGATGTATGAGCGTGCATTAGGCCCATGAGATGATGCCATCTGATCCAAAGTTCAATGTACTTCATGCTGAAATCATGTTAGAAGCTCATGCAAATGTATGTGAAAATTGAAACTTGAAATTATCCAAATGGTGCTTTAACTTACACCCATGCGCAAGTCCCTCAATTTTAATCCAAATGAGATGATCTTGGATATTTTTGAAAGCTGAGATCAAGGGGAACAACTTTCATGTTGAACACATTTTCATTTGAAGCTTGGATCATGATGAATTTTGAGGTGGAAGTTTGGGAAATCAAACATATTTGAAAATTTTCTAAGTCCCAAGTCAAATGTTCACTTCTTCCACCTTGAATAACTTTTTCTTTGGACTTCAAATGAAAAAAGTTCCTTCATCAAAGTTTTATATATTTCAAACATATTAAATTTGGTCACAAATTTGACCTCATTTGGATTTGGCATGAGGGAGTTATGGCATGAGGGAGCTATAATGTTTCCTCTTGGCAAATCCATTTGTATGTTGAATTTGCACACCCTCCAAACATAAAGGTTGAAGTAGACATCTTGAATTTGATCATGAAATTTGAATGGATATCATATCATAAAAATTGAGAAAGTTATGGTCTTGGGGAATCGACCTCCAAACTAGGGTTTAAACAAAATGACCTATAATATTTCACCATAACAAATGACTTTACAAGCAAAACTATGTCTTGACGTAAACATGAGATTTTTTTGGAATGTAATTTAGAGTAACTTTTCTACTGTAATTATTTTCATATGACAAAAAGTGTAGGAGACAGGGTCTAGGGAACCCCAGTTTTGACCAGTTGACTTTCTCTGGGCAACCACCATGAACCAACTTGCTAGTTTGACATTCTCTTGACTTTTGGGACTCATGGAGGATCATATATGCATAAGATGATGTAATATGAAGTATCCCTTGAGATATTTGATCAATTGTTGAAGAAACTTGTTGAAGAAGTCACACAAGATACCTAGATGAATTAGGGTTTCCAAAGCAAACCAACTCCAAACTCTTGATGATTTCTTGATCAAAATAACATGTGAAGATCATGAGGGTACATATATGATACTTAGAGCCATAGTAAACCATTTATTGATTGAGCTCCTTTCATTGAGGGTCTCAAACCCTAGATATGAGCTTGATAGAGCATAGGTGAGCATGTACACTACCTACAAAAGCAACAAACTATACATTGACATATTTTTGGTATTTTGGTAAGTGAATAAAGAAAACAAAAGTATGATACAATCTAAAGTGCTTGGTGACCTCTCCAAATGCAAACCCAATGAATGAGGGGTAAAGAGGATGCCAAGGTGTGATCCCAATGCTAATGCATATGATGAGATAGCATGAGGGATCTTAGGGTCAAGATTGAGGTCTTACAGCTTCCTCTATTTAAGGACGTTCTAGATGAGGAGACGAAGGTTAAAATCTTCGTATCTACTTAGTAGAGCAGACTTAAATAACAACAATAGAAAAAAATTGGTCCCTAAGAGACATCATGATGCATATGATATGAAATGTTAAAAAAATTATCTTTGTGGGGAAAATGTTGCCACAAAGGAAAAGAAATCTAAAGAGACTGAGAGTCTGCAGGAGCATAATGTATTCCGTAAGAAAAAATCATTGGGGAGACAGAGACTCTGGGGGATAAAAGGTTGTGCGTAGGCCAGGCTACGACTTAAAACTGTTGGGGGACACGAGAGATTCCATAAATAAATGGAAAGACTCAGCCGAGGATAAAAGGAAAAAATCTGCAGGGTAAACAGGTAAATCAGAACAAAGCTGAAATTCCTGAACCAAGCAGGGGACGACGATTTCACGGAGGAAATGCGCACTCAAACTCGACTGGGGAAGAAATGAACTTCAACACAAGAGTATTAGAAGTATATTATCTACTGCCGATTACTGGGTAAAGAGATAACAAAATTCTATCAGAGTGGACATCCGTTACCGGTTAGGGTAAACATATCAAGGATGACTTGCTGAGGGAAACCAGGAGGTGTATTCATTACCAATTACTGAGTAAGAATAAATTGTTGGGGAAAAGCCAAAATAGGATTTACAACTACCGGCTACTGGGAAAAAGACCAAAGAAAGAGAATATCCATCACTGATTAGAGTAAACATATCAAGGATAGACTCAAAAGGAATAATATCCACCGTCAGTTAAGATGAACATATCAAGGATAAACTCCGAGGGGAGCAATAGGAATTAAATCTATCAGTTACTAGATAGAAAACCAAAAGAGAGAATATCCATCACTGGTTAGGATGAACATATCAAGGATAGACTCCACAACAAGGGGAAATAGGATATAAAACTACCGGTTACTAGGCAGAAGACCGCAAAGAGGAGGAAACCCGTCATCGGTTAGGATGAACATATTAAGGATTAACTCTCTGGGAATGAAATAGGGATCACTACTACCTTTTTACTGGGTAGAATACCAAAAGAGAGAATATTTGTCATCAATTAAGATGAACATATCAAGGATAAACTCAAAAATGAAAGAAAATCAGTCATCAGTTAAGATGAACATATCAAGGATAGACTTTATGGGGAATGAAATAGGGATTACGACTATCTTTTTACAGGGTAGAATACCAAAAGAGAGAATACCTGTCATCAATTAAAATGAACATATCAAGGATAAACTCAAAATTGAAAGAAAATTCGTCATCAGTTAAGATGAACATATCAAGGATAGACTTTCAGGGGAAACGTGAAAACGGATCCGCTGGGGAGAATAAATTAATTTTACCGGGTATTGGGCAAGAGTAAAATACTCGTAAATCGAGAAGAATATTACCAGTTACTAGGTAATAGACTCTCAGGGGACCCAAAAACATCTATCTAGGCAAGATCTAGAAAAAAAAGGTCAATCAAAGACTCAACCCAATAAGGATATAACTCAAGGGGAGTGATTCCATCAAGATAATCAACTGGGGAGGAGGATGAAATAATAATCATCCACGAGGAAATAACTCAGTGGGGAATGAGACAGGTTAAATTTTTTCTGCTTAAGGGGGGTGACACTCTACAATTGAAAGAGGACAGACACATCGAATCTGTGCGGGGGAAAGGATACCACTATAGTAGAGGATCAGAGAAATAATGAATCAAAAGGTGTAATAATGTAATAATGAAATCTATGAATGTATATGTATATGTATATGTATATATGATGATTATGCTGACAAAACGATCACAAAGGATACAAACATCATCGATCTGAATCATCAATACAACACTCAGCCAATCTTACCAGGAGGGAATCAACTGGATAAGAGAGGTAAAGGATGAATGTGAATTATCCGTCTCAAAGGCTCGACCCTGGCTGGGGAAAAGGAAAAGATCTGCCGAGGATCTACACCATCAACTCTGCGGGGAATTTTAGGTCAACACCATATTAAATGGGAGACAACCTTGCAGGGGACCAGAAATATTGCTCAAGAATTAGTGCTAACTGAAATCCGCTGGCGACTTGAGGGGAAACAAAATTTGTGATGGATCTATGCAGACCACTGAGAAAAATGCTCCTACAAATCAAAAGAGGCAATTACAAACTCAGCTGGGGGAACCAACAAAACTCGGTTGGAGATGCTGAAATGCTGCTGGGGAGGAAACAGGGATCACGCCATGAGCTTGGGGGAAAAACCAACAATGCTTCGCATTCTAGGGCTCACCTGTTTTCAGACCGCTATTGATATTCCTTAAATGAAATCGATTGCTCTTAAAAAGTAACTGCTTTTATTATTTAAGAAAACATGATTTTGATTTTTAAAATTCAATTTCAAAATGATCATAATAAAATTTAATTCTATTTGACTGAAATAAACAAGAGTAGAAACAATTGGATAAAAAACTCAACTTTATTTAATAGAATGGTAGTCTGTAACTGATAAGATTCCATAGATCTTTACAAAAGTTGAAAAATAGTAATTTACACGGAAAAAGGCTACATTGAATACAATGATCACTAATCCTTCTACCGACTTTAATATCCACTATGCTCTTGGCTTTGGTTGAAGATGAATCAGAACCAAACATCATGCTCAAGAATGTCTTCAGGATTGAAGATCAACAAGATGCAGTTACTTGCCACAATCCCTAATTTTTGCATAAATTACCCCAAGATGGGGTACTCAATTTATCGGGATATGTTTTATGTCTCTAACTTTTTCCTGGATCGCCCTTTCGAGTTTTCAATCCACCGAGACGCTCATTTTTGCCTAAGTCCTTTCGGGTTTTCAACTTAACGAGTTGTTCGTTTCTTTTTAGGCGAAGTATTTCTTGACTACATCAGCATTCACAGGACGCGTGAACTATTCACCATCCATAGTTGTAAGGATCAAAGTGCCGCCTAAAAAGGCTCTCTTTACTGTAAGACCCCAATTTTGGGCCCTAAGATCCCTCATGGCCCATATCATATCATACCATGGCCTCAAGGATCATTGCATACCTTTGCTTCCCTCCTGGTGGGTAGGTTATCTTGTGAGTGTGATTCCTGATCACCAAGCATGTTTTGCATTTGTATATCTTTGCCTTTCATATGTTTACTAACCAAAAAGTACAAAAATATTGTCAGTTTAACCTTGTTGCTTGCAGTTGAGGCAATCATCAGCAATTAGGTCAAAGACAGTCAACAGTCAGTCAAAGCAATGGATGGTGGCCATTCTTGCAGAATTTGGGCACCATGATCAATAATCAAGAGTTCATATGACTTGGGACATTATTTGAAATCAAGTTCTCAAGGAATTAGGGTTTGGAATTCATCAGAAGTGGTTCAATCATGCAAAACCCTAGAAAAGTCAACAGAAAGTCAAACTTGGTCAACTGTGGATTTAATCAGTGATTTGATGGATGGAATTGATTTGAAGGAGCTCATTCATGTCCATATAAGCCTCATGTATCATGCCAAACCTCATCATGGAAGAATTTGAAGCAAAATCAGAAATTTCCCAAAATAGAAAGTGGACCTGTAATTTCAACTGCCAAAAATGGAAACTTCTTGATCTTAAACTTACATCATGATACAAGCTTCAAATGAATTTTTGCCCAACATGAAAGTTGAAGATCTTGTTCTCCCATTTTCAAAAAGTCCAAGAACACCCAAATCCCATGTATGGTTTGCAAGATATGATCAATTCAATTTCAAAAATTTGTGAACTTCAAAGAGCCATATCTCATGAACCACAAGGCCAAATTTGGTGGGGTTTTTTCCTACAGGCTCCATTTGTTCCCCTCTTTCCAAAAATGCATTCATCTTTTACCAAAACCTCACCATGCAAAATGCCATTTTTGGACTTGACTTTATTAATTTCAAGTGTGGACCAAAGTTGACTTTTTGAATTTAACACTTTTACTCACTTTGGCCATTTGGGATCTGTTTTATATGGTATTTGCAACTTGCCAAGGCCCAGAATCGTGCAGGACCACACCTCCATGTGCAACTTGTGTCAAACTTAGCAATTTTGGCATTTGGCTTCATTTGTGTTAATTATGCTTAAGCACTTCATTAACAATGCTAAACAGACATATATAAGGGAATTTTCTGTCAAAACAAAACCTAGCAGCAGCCATAACAACCAGAAAACTCTCTCTTCTCTCACACTTCCATTTTCATATCCTTGCAAATTCTGCTCAAAATTTCAAAAGACCACGAGCTACTCTTGCTTCCTTCATCACCTAGCCATCATTTGGGGTTCTTTTTAAGCATCAAACCACCACTGCACAGCCATTTTCGAGCTCTGTTTCTTCATGGATCTTCAATGGTGAATCGAGATTTGGAAGTTTCCAGGCATCATTAAGCTAACCTACCTCAAGTATCCATCATTCCACAGCATAAGGAACATCTGTTTGCACTTGTATCATCAAAAGAACCACTGATTCTCCATTTGCTTCAAATTCAAGTAAGTGCTCGACCTTCTTCATTTACCAAATTATGAGCTGCTTTAGATAGATCTTTTAATGCTGAATCCATTGCAACTTGTCTCATTTGAATTGGTTAATTGTGCTGTAAGAAATCTGGATTTACATTTTTGTGACCAAACATGATTGTGCTCGATTTGCTTCGCTTGAAATGATTTGGTGAAAATGGATATTACATTCTTGTTCTATGTTGCTTGCTGACCATGAGTGTATATTCAATTTGTATTTCTGAAAAATCTGGAATCGAGTTTGTTGTTAGAGATGATGAAGCTATGCTGTTGAAACCCTAGAGCCAGTTTCCAGAAATTTGCATGAATGTGTTTGTTTGCTGTTGTTTTTGTTGCATGATATCACCATTTCCACTGCCTTGCTGCTGATGCATTTTTGTATGAATTTCGTTTTGTGTGTTGGTTGCATGAAGTTGAGTTGCTGTTGCATAAACCCTAAGGGTTTTGAACCCAGAAAACATGAACATCGATTGGCCCATGTTACTGTTCTATTGGTGATAACCAATCAGAACATTTCCTTGCCTTTGCCTGTACGCAGCGTTTAGATAAGTGAGGGTTATATTTACTGAATTGCCATTCGGTCAACCACCTTTGACTTGCCATACCATGCTATGTATTCATGTTATTCCAATTGTTACCTCAACTTCCAAAATTCATATTTCACTCGTTTCAACTCCAAAAATCATGCAATTTTTTCCATCATGTTCATGAGAATGTCCACTATTTTATCATGATTTTTAATTATTTTTTGTGTGGCTGGATTTTTGATGGCTCTAGGTTTCTTGTCATGTATGCTTATTTGATACCTTTTGCCAATCCTTTTGTGAAATAATGATGATGCATCCAATGACCCTGAAATTTTTTGTGGTTAATCTACACTCATTCATGTTCATTTTGATGTAAAGTTTGTGCATTTATCATGTGTGGTGTGTGAGATATGAATTTTTGAAGTAGGGTGTGACAATTTGTGTCACACCAATGATATGCAAGTTCATGATTTTTGTTGACATGCTTCCTGACCTTCAATTAATGTGAAATTTTGCATGATCCTTCTCTTATGTGTCTAGTTGACTTGTGAATTTTCCTGGAATTAATTATGCCATTTCTCAATTGTTTGAGATTTTTCTTCTCTGCCTAGTCAATTGTTGACCTTGTGTGATACATCTTGCCATTTCATTTGGGAAATTCTCATATCTCATTGGATGATCATGAAATTTTACATGTGCATACTAGACATCTTGAGCTTTGCAGTGGTGTTGATCCCATCCATTTCTCATCTGTTTTCATTTAGTTATGATTTTTTGAAGATGACACATGTTTTGTTGACTTCTTTGTGCACACTTGAAATTGTGTTGACTTCCTGATTTTAATTGACTATCTTCCCATGATCCAATTGAGCTGAAATTTTATATGCATGCTATGTTATGGATTATGATTGAGTATGAATTATTTCATAATTTTTGGAAATGTTTATGTTTGCTTTTGAGCCTGGTCTTTCTGTTGACTTTTATGTGCTCTCTTTTGCCATGTTTTGCCTTCTTTTATCTATGAAATGATAATGATGCATGATATGAACTTGAGACCAATTGTGCTTGTTTCTTAAATGTTTGAACTTGATTTTGGTCGACTTTCATTTGCTGTTTTGACTTTCTCATTTATTTTTGACCCTAGGCTTGTCCTAGTGGTCTTTTGGGCTTATGATTGAGTTCATGTTTCAGGTTAAGCAACAATGCCTCAAAGATCATACAAATTTGATTGAGCTTGATTACATATCATGAGCTAACCTTTGTTTTATAGGTGACTTGACTCACATGATTTGAGTCTTGTGCTTAGCACATTTGCCTGTCTGTTTTGACTACTTCCTTTTGCTTTTAACTCTTGAACTGTGTACTGATTTGTTTGACTATTTCAGGTACCCTTAGTTGCTTAAGTTCTTTGAACTTGCTTTGCTTTGCTATTTAGCAATTTGCTTTGAGGTAATCCCTCTTTCTTCATGTAGTCTGGAGACCCGGCCTGTTATTTGGCCGGGCAAACTGTCTGAAGTCCTCCTTAAGAGGCAATGCTTGTGTGTGTTTAAATTTGTCCCAAGCAGGAAAAGTCCTTCAAGTAAGGCAATTGGTAGATCAAAGGGATAAGCAACCTATCCCCTACTATTCAGTGAGTCTTCTCATTGCTCCCATTACATGGTTGTAGCATTGAGATCAAAACCCAAGATCAATCGAGTCTAATAATGTGGAGAGAGTTCCTACTTTCTGAACTCCCACACTTTCTGATATGCTCTCCCTGATCAGGGATAAGAGCAATGAGGCACACCCCTCATCTCCTTTCATCTGCTTCACCTTAGCCCCTCAATGGCAAGGTTAAGAGCAACTTTTTACCCTATTCCAGTTGGCCTCAGTGCCTAACCCTCTTGTGTGAGCCTCCTTGTTTGGCTATAGAGTGTGCTGTTTGATTTTCATTGATTGCTTGATTGCTTCATATGCACATGTTTGCTTGTATGCTTCATGCATTTATCATCATCATTAATTGCTCATTAATGCATAATCATCTCATTTGTCTTTGTGACATTGTCATTGTTGTTTACCCATTGAGGACAATTGTAAGTCCATTTCTTTGGCCATTGCTCCTATGATATGGAAGGATAGAGTGTAAGACCTCATTGGTCACTCATATCTTCTGTTGTTTTGTTTGTTTGATTGTGAGGTTGCAACTGTAAGTCCCTGCAAGTTGGCATTTGCTTTCCTATGATCATGTGTTGGATATTGGCATAAGTCCAGACAGATTGGCACCCGGTATCCAAATTTCATTTTGTTTTAGGAGATTAGTGTAAGACCATTGAGTGGCTTCTGATATCCATTTCTGTTTTAGGGGACTGGTGTAAATCCATCTATTGGTATCCGGTATCCACCTTTTATTCCTTTGCTTGAGGAGATTAGTGTAAGACCATTGAGTGGCATCTGATATCCAGTTTTATTTTAGGAGATTGGTATAAGCCCAGTGATTGGCATCCGATATCCGCTTTTGTTGACTTTCTTGTTTGTTTGTTATTATCCATTGCCTATTCCAAAGGACACACTTGAATCATCTTCTATATGATTTCAAGAAGTGAATCTTCTAAGAAGTTTTACAACCCATCTTCATCCATTCACCCCATTATGTCCTAAACCTTTTCACACATCACTTTCAAACTTGACATAGATATTGTGCAAACATCTTCATGCTTTTCAAATTAAAAACCTGGACCCCAAGTCCTTGACTTTTTTCAACTCCATTTCATAATACTTCTTTCAAATCAATCTTAATCATACTTTGACCACTTTCATAATCACAATCAATTAACTTCACTCATTCACTTGTTTTGGCTTTGTCCATTGTTAATCTTTTCATGCATTAGCCATAGGTTTCAATT
Source organism: Lathyrus oleraceus (assembly GCF_024323335.1). NCBI lineage: Eukaryota > Viridiplantae > Streptophyta > Magnoliopsida > Fabales > Fabaceae > Lathyrus > Lathyrus oleraceus. Next base: position 322,759,729 of record NC_066580.1, on the reverse strand, counting down.
ATCATTGTGGTTGATGTAAATCTTGCCTATCCTTAGTGAGTCGACAGTAAGACTTCCGTACTGAAAATAGGGCTAACCCCTCTAGTACGTCGAAGCTATCCTCGCATGGTGGATGTTGGTCTTGGTCGAGTTTTCTCCCATTGATAATGAAGAGCCTCAGTGCTATTGTTTAAAATTGAATCCACCAACTTTTGGAAATCTTTTAGCCGAACTACGGCGTTTTGATCCTTACCTTTGATGGAAGGTACGTAGGCAGCGGGTTCATCCGTTCAAACCCAATAAAAATTGTATATTCTTTTCTCATCATCCCAATCACGTTTGCACAATACTTATGTCATAACAAATAACAATTTTGTACAACAAGTGTGAAAAGGGCTCCCTAGGAGTACCTAGGACGTAGTGGGTGCCTAACACCTTCCCATTGCGTAATTTACCCCTTACCCAGACTCTCTGATCTTTTTATTAGTTTTCTACGTGTAAAACTTCTTAGGCTTTTGTTCGCTTTTTAGCCAGTCCTTTGGATAAATAAAAGTGCGCTGGCGACTCGAAATTTCATTGTATGCCTTGCTTATGGTTTAATCGATAAATCATATAGCGACGAATACACCGCTACATTTACAACATACGGGCCTTCATAATTAGGAGTCCATTTGCCCCTAGAATCTTGTTTGAAGGATAAAATCTTCTTGAGCACAAGGTCACCTACTCTAAACACACGAGGTTTGACCTTATTATAAAAAGAGAGCCTATCGTACCACGATAGAGCTTCTGACAAACCTTCTGGCTAATTTCTTCTTTTTCCAGAATGCAGGCTCGATGCTTAGGTGTCTTAGCAGGTTTGCATTCAACCATTTTGAATTTCTTGAGAATGTCTTTTATGTATTTACTTTGATAAACGTAGGTAGTTCTGAAGCTTGATTGATTTGAACCCCTAGAAAGAACTTTAGTTCTTGCATTAAGCTCATTTCAAATTCTGCCTGTATTAGCTCAGAGAATTCTTGACATACAAAAGGGTTAGCTGAACCAAAAATAATGTCATCAACATATATTTGGCATATCATGAGACCATTTCTAATGTTTTTACAGAAGAGTGTAGAGTCAACCTTTCCTCTAATAAAGTCATGTTCTAGAAGGAAGTTACTTAATCTATCATACCAAGCTCTAGGAGCTTGTTTTAAACCGTACAGTGATTTCTTGAGTTTAAAAACGTGTTCTGGACATTTAGAGTTTTCAAAACCTGGAGGTTGATTGACATAAACTTCTTCTGATATATAACCATTAAGAAATGCACTCTTGACATCCATTTGATATAATTTGATAGAATGATTTACAGCAAATGAAACAAGTAAGCGAATAGATTCTAACCTGGCGACTGGGGCAAAGGTTTCGTTGTAGTCAATGCCTTCTTGTTGACTGTACCCTTGTGCCACCAGTCGTGCTTTGTTTCTGACTACTTCTCCCTTTTCGTTCTGTTTGTTTCTGAACACCTATCTGGTTTCAATAATATGAGTTCCTTTAGGCGTTGGAACAAGATCCCAGACGTCATTCTTTGAGAATTGATCTAGATCTTCTTTCATAGCTAGAACCCAATCGTTGTCTTAAAATGCCTCATCACAGGAAGTAGGCTCAATCAGAGATACTAGTCCTAGAGGAATTTCTTCAGATACTTTGAATGTTGACCTAGTTCTGACAGGTTCATCCTTGTTTCCTAGAATCAAAACTTCAAAGATGTTGGGGTGACTTCTTGATTTCTTCTGGATAGTTGAGGCTTCAATTGCATCTGGACTTCGTTTATCGGATACTTCTGGTGCTTTATTCTTTTCGTCAGAACCTGCAAGAGTAATCTCCAGATCTGCAAGTTTCTCAACTAGCTTTGACTTTTCAGGGCCAAGCTTATCATCAAATCTAACATGGATTGATTCTTCCACAATTTTGGTTTCTGTGTTATATACTCTGTAGCCTTTAGAGCGTTCTGAGTATCCTAACATGATACCTTTTTGTGCTTTTGAATCAAACTTGTTCAGATGTTCTTTAGTATTGAGAATAAAGCAAGAGCATCCAAAAGGATGAAAATAAGAAATGTTGGGTTTTCTTCCATTGCACAGTTCATAGGGAGTCTTTTCCAGAATAGGTCTTATAGAGATTCTATTATGAATATAACACGTTGTATTTACTGCTTCAGCCTAAAAGTGCTTAGCCACATTTGTTTCATCGATCATGGTTCTGGCCATCTCTTGGAGTGTCATATTCTTCCTTTCTACAACTCCATTTGTTTGTGGAGTTCTAGGACATGAGAAATCATGGGATATTCCATTAAAATCAAATAGTTTCTCAAAAAATTTATTTTCAAATTCTCCACCATGATCACTTCTGACTCTAATGATTTTAGAGTCAAATTCATTTTGCAGTTTGGAACAGAAGCTAGTGAATACAAAGTGAGACTCACTCTTGTGCTTTAGGAATTTTACCCATGTCCAGCGACTAAAGTCATCAACAATAACTAGTTCATATTTCTTTCCATTGACTGATGATGTCTTAACAGGCCCGAACAGGTGATTGTGAAGAAGTTCCAGAGGCTTAGAGGTAGAAACAATATTTTTCTTTTTGAAAGACGTTTTTGAAAATTTACCTTTCTGACATGCCTCACATAGAGCTTCTGAAGAGTACTTCAGTTTAGGTAGGCCTCTGACTAACTCGAGTTTATTTAGCTGAGAGAGTTTTCTCATGCTAATATGGCCCAAGCGTCTGTGCCATACCCATTGCTCTTCATGAACAGACGACATCAGGCATTTTACATTTTGTTCTTTTAGGTCTGAAAGATTTATCTTGTAAATATTGTTTTTCCTCTTGCCAGTGAATAGGACTGTTCCATTGTTCTGACTAATTGTTGTACGTGTTTTTTGATTTAATATTAAATCATAACCGTTATCACTTAATTGACTTATTGATACCAGATTATGCATTAATCCTTCTACATAGAGAACATCAGATATAGAGGGAAGAGTTCCATTACCAATAGTTCGGGAGCCTCTGATCCTTTCTTTCTGATTTCCTCTGAAACCTATGAAGCCAACATCTTTAAGTTCCAGGCTTTGGAACATATGCTTTCTTCTCGTCATGTGTTGCGAGCATCCAGAGTTCAGGTACCATGATTGGTGTCTTAACTCTGCTGCATAAGATATTTGCAACATAAACAATCTTATCATTTGGTACCTAGAACCTTTTGGGTCCTTTATGATTAGTTTTCCTAGAGTTTCTTAGAACTTTGGGTTTTCTAGCATTATCAAAATGTTTTGCTTGTGTATGTGTGTAGTGATAAGAAAAAGGAGATTTAGGTTTGTCATCCATGGAAGATTTATCTTCACTGGGGACATACCTTATTCCTCTTTTACTATTCTGACTTACTCCATAAATCATCCTGCTCCTTTCTATCCCATTTTTCAGAAACTTTTGAAAATATTTTTCATATTCATATATCATTATGTTAGAAGTTTGTGGGGCTTGAGATAGTGCTTCTTCAAGTTTTAAACATTGTTTATTTGTGGAGTCTCTTTCTTTTATCAAAGTTTGATTTTCATCTTTTAGTTCTGAAGCAGTTATCTCAAGATTATTGATCGGTCACCATTTCCATTGAATTCCCACCGTTAATCCGACATATTTTCATCACTTTGGTAAGATTTATGTTTGTTTTTAGTTGCTTTGGAGTCATTTATCATGTTTTGTTGGTTTGGTATCGCATTGCATTCGATTACAAGTTTATGTCAAAAAGATCTCGTTTATGCTTCGTTTGGTAGTGTCATTGTTACAGGCCATTGCACAGGTTTAAAAGCAATAATGGTGAAGTTATGGTACTCAGAAAGGCAAAAATATGAAGAAACAGCAGGTCAACACGGGTACCCGTGTGCCACAACACTGCCCGTGTTGTTGATCAGGCAGAGCAAAATGGGAGAAGAAAAACAGAGATCAACACGGGCACCCGTGTGCCACCACACGGCCGTGTTGATTAAAACAGTGCATTAACACGGGCACCCGTGTGGAGGAACACGGCCCGTGTTGTTACCTCTGTAGCTTGTGCTGAAAATAATTATAATGGAGAGCAACACGGGCACCCGTGTGGTGACACACGGCCGTGTTGATTGGACGCAACTTGGAAACCCTAACTTTTGCTTTGTGAACCAATTCTGCTCATTAAGGGTAGTTTGGACCTTTTGCTTGGAAGAGATTCATCTGAAGCTATAAGAAGGCTTGGAAGAGAAAGAAGAAGGCACTTTTTGACGGACGAAAGAACACATTGCATTGGAGAAGATAGCTAATACGAAGGATTTGAAGACGGCGAGATTCAAGGGCATCAACCATTGAAGATCAAAATCTCCTAATTCTTTGTAATGTCTAATCTTTACATTATGAATTCTTTAAGTACTATGAGAGGCTAAACCCCCTGATGCTAGGGGGGTGGTCCTGATGTTATCGCATGTTATGAATTTGAACAAATGATTTCTTGATTACTATGTTATTTATTTCAATTCAATTGTGTGATGTTATTATGCTTTTGTATCGGACAAATACAAATTGATCTATGACTTTCAATAACAGGAGTGTGATTGTTAGGGTTTTCACACAATTGGGTTTATGAATGCATCATCTAGGACTAGTAACTTTCGTAAATCACCGTAAACCTTGATATTATGTATGATTAAAACCAATGATTAATTGAATGGACATTTGAGTAAGAATTGGTAGTTTAATAGTTTCTTCCTTAAGGACTTAAGTAAGAACATTCTGAGGTTAGGTGATTGAATGTTTCATATGTATTAAGGAAATCTTGACTGAATTCATAACTGGTTAAATCAACCATTCACCCTAGCATCTTTTATCTTAATCAATTACTTTTACTATTTTTGTGTTTACTATTATAAATTCCAAAACAACCAAACCATTATCCTTTTGTTCTGATAGAATCAAATTAAAATAAGTATTTCCTACGCAATCCCTGAGATCGATACTTGGAAATAAAACTCCTTATTACTACATCGGTAAAAATAGTACACTTGCTATTTTCCCGACCAAGTTTTTGGCGCCGTTGCCGGGGATTGCCAAACTACATATTTTAATTTCTATTCTATCGAAATTTTGTTGCTCGCCAACCAAAATTTTATCTGTGACAATTTTGTTATTCAATTCTAATCTTTGTCTAACTTGTTTATGCGAGGTAAGACCTCAGCAGATTTTCCTTTTGACGCAGATCCAGAAAGAACTCTTCGAGCTAGACTAAGACAAGCTAAGAGAAAGAAACTGGAATTAGTAGAGAAAGCGGAGGGAGAAGTTGTTTCAGTGCACTCAGAGAATTCAGATTCAGACACGGAAATAGTTCTTGAAATCATGGCTGCTAATCCACCACCACCACCACCAGAGAGACTCCTCGGTGAGTATGGTGGAACCAACACCCCGGGTGGTCGTATGACAATTGTCAACCAACCGGTTAATGTGGAACAATTTCAGCTGCATCCCAGCACCATTAATCAACTCGAAAGACGGTCCTTCTCTGGAAGAGTGAATGAAGATACCAACAAGCATCTGCAAAGATTTTTAACCATGAGCACAACACTAAAAATTCCTGGACATAGCGAGGAAGCAGTCCGACTTCGTATGTTCCCATTCACTTTAGCAGATGAGGCTGAAGAGTGGTTCTATTCCTTACCTACTGGTAGTATCACTACATGAGAGCACATGGAAACAACCTTCTTGCAAGAGTATTTTCCCGCATCTTTGTCATTGCGGAAAAGATATGAGATCCTAAACTTCAAACAGAAGGAGGGTGAGTCACTAGGAGATGCCTACAAACGATTCAAGAGAATCCTAGTGGCTTGTCCTACTCACAACATGGATGAAACTGAACAAATGCAAATGTTTGTCAATGGTCTTCGAATTCAAACGAGACAAATCCTTGATTCAGCAGCTGGTGGCTCAGCCAACTTTGCAACAGCCACCGGTATGAAGAAGATAATTGAAGCTATTGCCTCGAACGAGCATTTAGAGTTATATGACAGGGTATCAAGCAAATCTGCAGTTATTGACTTGAAGCTTGAAACAAATAAACAGGTGAAAATTGAAGAAGCTGTTGTTGCGGAGGTAGAGAAAAGGCTGAGGGCACTAAACATAGGTGCTCAGAAAGTGGCTCAAGTGCAACAAGCACCGAGTGAAGTGTGTGACATTTGCAATGGACCACACAATACTGTTCATTGTTTTGCAACACCGTAACAGATCGAAGATATAAAATTTTTAAAGCAGAACAATCCCTACTCCAACACATACAATCCGGGGTGGAAAAATCATCCCAACTTTGCATGGAAAGATCAAAGAGGGAACGTGCAACAGCAGGCACAGGGTCAATATCAAAATCAATATCAGCAGCAGCAACAACAGGTACCTAAGAAGGCAGATTGGGAGATCACAATTGAAAAGATGGCAACTCACAACATCCAATTCCAAGAGGAGACTCGAAATAATCAGAAGAACACTACAGCATCCATAAAAAATCTTGAAATTCAGATGGGTCAAATCGCCCAACAGTTAGCCTCAAACTCCCATGCACCTGGCACGCTTCCTAGTGGGACAGTTGTTAATCCCCGTGATCAAAGTCACATTAAAGCTGTGGTCACCAGAAAAGGAAAAGCTAAGGAACCACAAGTTGACGAACAGGTTGAAGAAGATGGATTGTTGGAAGTTGACTTGGAGATTAGAGAAGAGCCAAAACAAACTGAAGAAGTGGTGGTCAAGCCGACAAGCCAGCAAGAGAAACAAAAACCAAAGATCATTCTTCCTTTTCCGACAAGAACAAGGAAGAAAGATCTCCATGATTTTTTTTTGAGAAATTCTTAGAACTATTCAAGAAGCTCGAGATCAACATACCTTTTGCTGAAGCTCTGGAACAGATGCCGATCTACGCCAAATTCATGAAAGGCATCATATCAAAGAAAAGGTCGATTGACAGCGAGCCAGTCATGCTAACTGAAAGTTGTAGTGCTATTTTGCAGGGCCTAAAAATTCCGATGAAGAAAAAAGATAGAGGTGCAGTCACTATTCCTTGTACCATTGGAGACAGATCATTCAAAAAGGCACTGATCGATTTGGGAGCAAGTGTTAGTCTAATGCCCCTCTCGATTTACAAAAAACTTGAGTTAGGGGAGGTGCAGGACACTCGCATGACACTGCAGTTTGCGGATCATTCTATGAAGAGACCCTATGGTATAGCAACAAATGTTCTGGTGAAGATTGATAAATTTGTATTCCCGGTGGATTTTGTGATACTCGAGATGCCGGAAGATGAGGAGATTCCTCTCATATTGGGAAGACCTTTCCTGGAAACTGGAAGATGCATGATAGATATTGAGGAAGGAACCATGACCCTCAAAGTTTATGATGAAAAGCTCAAAATTGATGTGAGGGATACTATGAAATTCAAGGATGACGAAGGGGCGAGTCAAAATATTGAAGTGTTAGATACAGTTTTTGCTCAATCTATGCAGATCACAACACCCAAGCTTCCTTTGGAGAGAGTTTTGAGTTTATCTATCGTTGAGGATACTGAAGGAATTGATGAGAAAGAATCCAAAGTGGTAGCGATGTTAAAGGAACAACCGCCTTGGGTTCGTTCCCGACCGTAACGAGTGGGAGGAGCTTCGACCTAAAACATCTTCAGAATCGAAACAGGATATAAAAAAGGGGATAGAGTTAAAACAATTACCAGAACATCTCAAATATGTCTTTCTTGACAATGAGGAAAAATGTCCAGCAATCATCAATTCAGGTTTGAGAGAGACCCAAGAAGGAGAGCTAATCAAAGTCCTAAAGAAATACAAGGGTGTTATTGGGTGGGCGATGGACTATTTGAAAGGAATCAGCCCGACGATGTGTATGCACAAGATTTTGATGGAGGATAATCAGAAACCGGTCGTCCAACCTCAAAGAAGACTGAATCCAGCTATGAAAGAAGTTGTTCGCAAGGAGGTTGTGAAACTTTTAGATGCTGGGTTAATTTACCCAATATCTGACAGTTCGTGGGTAAGCCCAGTTCATGTGGTACCAAAGAAGGGAGGGACAACTGTGATAAAAAATGAGAAAAATGAGTTGATCCCCACCCGCACTGTTACAGGTTGGAGAGTTTGCATAGACTATAGAAGACTGAACACTGTTACAAGGAAGGATCATTTTCCTTTACCTTTTATCGATCAAATGTTGGAAAGATTGGCAGGTCATGATTTCTACTGTTTTCTGGATGAGTACTCAGGGTACAACCAAATTGCTGTGGCACCCGAGGATAAAGAAAAAACAGTGTTCACATGCCTGTATGGAATCTTTGCTTATAGAAGAATGCCATTTGGTTTATGCAACGCACCTGTGACATTTCAGAGGTGCATGACATCCATATTTTCCGATATGCTTGAGAAGCATATGGAGGTGTTTATGGATGATTTTTCGGTTTTTGGATCTTCTTTCAAAAATTGTTTGTATAATCTTTCACTTGTGCTAGAAAGATGTCAACAAACCAATCTAATTCTGAATTAGGAAAAGTGTCACTTCATGGTGAGAGAAGGGATAGTACTAGGTCATAAAATTTCCCATCAAGGGATAGAAGTTGACAAGGCAAAAGTGGAAGTAATCGCCAATCTCCCTCATCCTGTGAATGAGAAAGGTATACGGAGGTTCTTGGGACATGCAGGATTCTATCATAGGTTCATAAAAGATTTCTCCAAGATTGCAAAACCTTTGACTAGCTTGCTTGTGAAGGATACTCCGTTTCTGTTTGACAAAAAGTGCAACGAAGCCTTCGAGACTCTGAAAAATAAATTGGTGTCTGCTCCTATAGTGATCTCGCCTGACTGGTCTCTACCCTTTGAGATAATGTGCGATGTGAGCGATATAGTAGTAGGGGAAGTCTTGGGGCAAAGAAAAGACAAACGCCTCCACGTCATCTACTATGCTAGCCATGTGTTGAATCCAGTCCAGATGAATTATGCAACCATAGAGAAGGAGTTACTGGCTGTGGTTTATGCCTTTGACAAATTTCGGCAATACTTGTTGGGAACAACGGTAATTTTTTTTACTGACCATGCTGCTTTGAAATATCTTTTTTCTAAACAGGACTCGAAGCCAAGGCTGCTCAGATGGATCTTGCTGTTGCAAGAATTTGACCTTGAAATTCGAGACAAAAAGGGGTGTAAAAACACCGTTGCTGACCACCTATCTCGAATGTCTCCGATTGAAGAGACGGAAGAGAAACATCCCATAAAGGACAAGTTTATAGATGAAAGAATCCTCGCGGTGGTGGGTGTTCCTTGGTTTTCTAACTACGCAAACTACCTGGTGGGTGGTATAATTCTTGATGACTTTGATTATAACAAAAAGAAAAAGTTTCTTCATGATTGCAGGTTTTATTTGTGGGACGAACCATTCTTGTATAAGAAAGGGGTAGACGGACTAATTCGTCGATGTGTCCCTGAGGAAGAACAAAATGAAGTCTTAAAGGCATGTCATGACTCAGAGTATGGGGGACACTTTAGTGGAGACAGGACAGTCGCAAAAGTCCTCCAATCAGGGTTGTACTGGCCCACGTTGTTTAAGGATGCCCAAGTGGTTGTGAAGGAATGTGACAGATGCCAACGGACAGGAAATATTTCTAGGAGGAATCAGATGCCTCAAAAGGGCATGCTTGAAGTGGAATTATTTGATGTTTGGGGGATAGACTTTATGAGACCATTCCCACCCTCATTTGGAAAAAAATATATTCTGGTGGCTGTGGACTATGTCTCCAAATGGGTGGAAGCCGTAGCCCTCCCTTCTAATGACGCGAGAGCAGTGGTAAACTTCCTTAAACAAAACATCTTCTCAAGGTTTGGTGTGCCTAGAGCACTTATCAATGATGAAGGAACACATTTCTTGAATAAGCTCATGGAGAACTTATTGAAGAAATATAATGTGAAACACAAGATTGCCACACCATATCATCCCCAAACGAGTGGGCAAGTTGAAGTGTCTAATCGGAAAATTAAAAAGATTTTGGAAAAGACAGTGAGTGCTTCACGAAAAGATTGGGCAATCAAATTAGATGACGCGTTATGGGCATACTGAACCGCTTTCAAAACACCAATTGGCATGTCTCCGTATCAGCTGATTTATGGTAAGGCTTGTCATCTTCCTCTGGAATTAGAGCACAAAGCCTTTTGGGCATCCAAGTTCTTAAATTGTGATCTTGCAAAAGCCGATGAATCCCGAATTCTTCAACTTCACGAGTTAGAAGAATTTCGTAATCAGGCATATGAGAATGCAAAGATGTACAAGGAGCAAACACGGAAGTGGCATGATCAAAGAATCGTCAGAAAATATTTATGGGAAGGACAACTGGTATTGTTGTTCAATTCGAGGCTCAAGTTGTTTCCTGGGAAATTAAAGTCAAGATGGTCCGGGCCATTTGTCGTGCATAAGGTTTTTCCCCACGGAGCAATAGAGATTAAGAACCAAAACAATGGAGATATATTCAAGGTGAATGGCCAGAGGCTGAAGCCCTATTACAGAGGCCAACAACCTGGATTGCTTGACCATATGCGCCTCGCCTAATGAGGTGGACAACCGTCAAGCCAGGCGACGTTAAACAAAGCGCTTCGTGGGAGGCAACCCACGTGTTCATTTGTTAACTTATTTTCTTTTTTTTCTTTTTTGTGTGGATGTGAAACGTTGTTGCAGGTAAGGATTGGAACTTGAAGAGTATAGCCATAATCACTTCTCAGCGAAAGGATGCCAGACCTAAGAAGCATTGCAGAATTCAGAAATTGAGGAATACTGGGCATCCACACGGCCACTCGTGTGGTGACACACGGCCGTGTTAATCAAAATAGTGGATTAACACGGGCGCCCGTGTGGTGACACACGGCCGTGTTAATTAAAACAGAGGATTAACACGGGCGCCCGTGTGCCGGAACACGACCGTGTTAATTAAAACAGTGAATTAACACGGGCGCCCGTGTGCAGGAACACAGCCGTGTTGTTTGTAACGGACCAATTTTTCAAATTTTGTGATTTTGGGTATTTTCAATGTTGGGCCCCACTTGCTATTACATCTCTTCCCCACCACTTATTCTCACTTTTTCTGATTTTGGAAACCCCTCTCTCCCTCTTCCTCCATTGTTAACCTAGCCTCCATCAAATTAAGCTTCACTTTTCTCATAGCTCCACTCACTTTAACCTCATCTCACCTTCACAAAAATCGTTCCTCTCGCCGTCCTCTACACAGTGACGGTTGCAGTTTTCACTAACCTGTTCTTTGGATTTTGAGAATTTTTTTTCAGGTACCATTATGCCCCAAAAGCGTACAAGCAAGGAGAAGGAGGTAGCCACGTCTTCTCGACCAAAACAACGGGTTAGACGCTCTACGAATCCTCATGGCATTTTGTTTGACCAACCAAATCATCAAGAGAGGTATGTGATTCTCGCTAAACGTAAGCTCATTCCGACTCGATATATGTGTGATGCTACACTGGATGAGTTAGGTTTAAAAGAAGAGGTGCACCGCATGTTTCACAACATTGGTATGTTGGAATTCATGCAATTCGAAGCACCGACCTTCGCTCGTATCACCCTTGAATTCTTGAGTACGGTTGAGTTCAAAATGAGGAGAAGGTGGACAGGTTCGGAGATGGAATTTTATGGGCAAATTACTTTCCGCTTGTTTGATGAAGATCACGAATTATCTGTTGAGGAACTTGGGAGTATTCTGAGACTCCCGGTATCTGGACCCGGAACCCCTCCGGACACTTTTTCTGCGATTGATTTCTGGCAGGCTATTACACGTAAAACTGGATATAACCCTAGCTTGGGAAAAGCTTCTGGAATTCATAACCCGTGCTTCAGGTATGCACAAAAAGGGTTAGCATACACCTTGTTCGGACGGGGTGATAGTACCGGGGTTGCTGCTAAGAGAGAGTTATTTTTTCTGTATTGCATGGCCCACAATGAGCGAATCAATGCAGCGGCTTTCACCACCAATCATTTGAAACAGGTTGGCCATGCAACTACTGGGGATATTTCTGTAGGTGGTATGATCACGCAGATTGCGGGCCACTTTGGGTATGATCAACTCTTGATGGAAGAGACTACAGTAATGGGTAAGACTAAGATTGACATGCACACACTAGTCAATCAGCAAATGATTGCCATCAGGCCGACTCATTACGCTCTGATGATTCACAATATGGAAGTACTCGCACTACCAGCACATGGGTCCATTAGCATTGCCAATGCTGCTAACTGGTTGTACACAGGTTCAGCCCAAGCTGTAGGGGAAGATGCGCAGTTTGACCATGACCTTTCAGGTGAGGACATGGAAGAAGATGAGAGGCCAACTACCCACGGTATGCCACCTGTAAGACCCCAATTTTGGCCCTAAGATCCCTCATGGCCCATATCATTCATATCATAACCTCAAGGATCATTGCATGCCTTTGCTTTCCCCTTAGTGGATAGATTGCCTTGTTGGTTTGTTTCTTGATCACCAAGCATACTTTGCATTTGTATATCTTTGCTTTCATATGTTTATCACTCAAAAAGTACAAAAATATTGTCAGTCTAACCTTGTTGCTTGCAGTTGAAGTAATCATCAGCAATTAGGTCAAAGATGGTCAACAGTCAGTCAAAGCAATGGATGATGGCCATTCTTGCAGAATTTGGGCATCATGATCATTAATCAAAGGTTCAAACATCTTGAGACATCATTTGAAGTCAAGTTCTCAAAGAATTAGGGTTTGGAATTCATCAGAAGAAGTTCAATCAGTCCAAAACCCTAGCAAAGTCAAACTTGGTCAACTGTTGATTTAATCAGTGATTTGATGGATAGAATTGATTTGAAGGAGCTCATTCATGCTTGTATAGTCCTCATGTATCATGATCAACCTCATCATGGAAGAAAATCAAGTGAAATCAGAAATTTTCCAGAAATAGAAAGTGGACCTGTAATTTCAACTGCCAAAAATGGAAACTTCTTGATCTTAAACTTACATCATGATACAAGCTCCAAATGAATTTTTGCCCAACATGAAAGTTGAAGATCTTGTCTTCCCATTTTCAAAAAGTCCAAGAACATCAAAATCCCATGTGTGGTTGTCAAGATATGATCAAATCATTTTCACCAATTTTTGAACTTCAACAAGCCATATCTCTCAAACCATAAGGCCAAATTTGGTGGGGTTTTTTCCTACACATCACATTTTTCATCCTCTTTCCAAAAATATAAATTTCATGACCTAAAACCTCACCATTCAAAATGGCATTTTTGGACCTTTTGCATTTAAATTCAAAGTTTGACCAAACTTTGACTTTTTGAGTTTTTGACTTTTTCTCATTTTTACCAATTGGAAAATGTTCCATATATTATTTGTGACTTGTTCCAATTCTTAAACCATGCTCATTTCACCCTTATGCCACAATTATAGACCAAAATGCAAAATTGACAAAATTGGCAATTGGCTTCACATAACCAAAGCAAGTACAGCAATTCATGTGCAGCCACAAAACAGCAAACATACAGTCTGTCTGCAGCCTGTAGCAGGCCCAAATTTGTGCCAATTCACACCTCCACTTCACTTGTACCAAGATTAGCAAATGTGCATTTGGTCATCTTTTAGCTAAATATGATTAAGCATTCCTTAAGACAGTCATATATAATTTGTTTTTCTGCCACAAAGCAACCCTAGAGACCAAGAAATCGCAGCCTCCACAGACCAAAAGGACATTTCTCTCATTCTTGCATTTTTGGCAAAAACCCAATTTCTGCACAAACCATTAAAAGAGCTCGAGTTCTCTTGCATCCTTCATCATCAGAACATCATTTGGAGCCTTGTTACGGCCTCAATCACCAGCTGGAACTCCAGTCTTTGTTCTGTTTTCCAAGCACATCAAACATGGCAGTAAGAGTTTGGAAGGATTTCAAGCAAGTGTGAGTCAAGGTTCTTCAAAGTTTCTTCACGCCAAAAGCATATTGGACCTCTGATTGAGCTGGAAGCATACAAACTGCACTGTTTCATTGGGTTTTCTAAATCAGGTGAATTTTTCGACTTCATTGTTTTCTTAAGTCTTGCTACACACCATGTAGGTCTTGTTTAGTAGGTTGACTTAAGCTTTGAATCACATTAAATGGATGACTATGCTATGAGATATAAGGATTGCTATTTTAGTGAGCATATGCATTTTTCATCGATTTGCTTTGTTGGGTTTGATTTGTTGAAATTGCATACCATATTCTTGTTGCTGGAGGTTTAATGATGCTATTGGCATGTTTGGTTTCATTTTTTTGGGCACTTTGATTCTTGATGATTTTCGCATGATGATGATGAATGCTGTTCTTGATGAAGGCATGTTGCAGTTTTGAAACATTATTGTATGCTGTGCTGTTGTGTAATGTTGTTCAAATTTGTTTGATGTTGAGGAGCTTGCTTGAAGTGCCACGACCATTGCTGTTGTTGAATATGCCAATGCTGCTGTTTGAAATTTCCTGAACATTGCTCATAAAATCCACATGTTGGTATTTGTTGTGTTTGGTCATGAATGTTGGTTTGTTGTATGATCAATGTTTTACATGCTGCTGCTTATTTGATGATGAACATGTTGATGATGTCTACCCCTGCTGTTATGATGAACTGCCCAGGGATTCCACCTGTTGTGTTTGGTTTTGTTGTTAGCTTGATGATGCTTAATATGTACATGCTGCTGTCCATGCCAAACCATAAACTCTGCTTGCTGTATGAACATTTCCAATGTTGCTGTTGTTTGGTTCTGTTTGGATGTTGGCTAAACTTGTTTGAAACTTCCCATGAGCATGCTTGTTCCAATGTTGGTTGATGTTCTATGATGATAGTTGTTGCAGGGCCTGTTAGATTATTGTTGCTGGATGTGTTGAATGTTGTTGATTGTTGCTGTTTTCTTGCTGTTTGAGTGATGATGATTGTATGCTGCTTTTAGAATACTTGTCCTGTCCAAACTTTTGCTCGAATGTTGAATGAGTGCATGCTGTTCTTGGTAAACTCTGCCCAGATTTTTACCATGGTTAATGTTTGTTTGGTTATTGGTTGATGTTGTTGGATGTTCATCATGCCATGCCATTGTGTGTTAGTGCTTGAAACGTGTTTAATGTTGATGAACCATAAACATGAAACTGAAGTTGATAATACCATGCTGTGGCACTTTGTTATTTTCCAGCTAAAACAGAAATTCCACTTGGTTTGTTGGGTTTTGTCATATGATGTTTGTGTGATATCCACTATGCCAAGCCATGCTGCTACAATCCTGTTGATGTCTTGAACTCGCCATGAAAAATCCATTTGATGGTGCTATATGCTGTTGCTTGCTTTTGTTTTGATGAACATGATGATGATGAATATGTCAATGCTGGCTGTTTCGAAACTTACCATGTCCAGATTTTTTCTCATGATTTTGTTGGTTTGATTATTGAATGTTGCTGTGTTCACGTGCTGTCGATTTAAATGATAAATTATGATGAATGTTGTTGTTTCTAAAACCATAGAGCCATGCCCAGAAATTCTTAGGACTGTTTTGGTTTTGTTACTTATGATGTGTTTGCCTTGTTGCTGCCGTGCTGCGTGAGTTGTTTGTATTTGGAATGTGTTGGTGGAAGATGGCCAAATGCCCTGTTGCAGTTTGTTTTTAAACCTTGCAACTGTCCAGAAATTCATGTGATTCATTTGTTTGTTGTGTTTGAATGTGGCTACTTGATTGCTGCATGATCGTCATTTTACATGTTGCTGTTTACCTGGTGATGTTTTAATTGATAACATGAAGATGCATGAATGCCATAGCCATGAATACATGTTGCTAAAACCCTAAGTTCCTTGTTAAACCCAGAAAGATGGACGATGATTGGCTGTTGTTGGTTGTTACACTGTTTCATTAAGAACCGACCAATAAGATCATTTCAATTGCCTTGCCTTATGCTGTGCGTTTCAATTAGTGAGTTGCCAAATGACAAAATTGCCATCCGTTGACTTGGTTGACCCCATATGCCATGCCTTGTGTTCATACTTCACCCATAATTTCACCCAATTTCACAAATTTATTTCTCATTCGATTTTCATCAAAAAATTATGAAATTTTTTCCACATGTTCACAAATGAGTCTAATATTTAATTGTGATTTTTAATTAATTTTTCATGTTCTGGATTTTAAATGATAAATGACTTTCCAACATGTGTGCATAAATGATACATTGTGCCATTTCAATTGTGAAATACTCATGTCATATCCAATGCCTTTGAAATTTTTTGTGGTGAAACTAGACACATTGATCCTCATTTCCATATAAAGTTTGTGCATTTATCATTTGTGGATTGAGAGTTATGATTTTCTGAAGTTATGTGTTGAATTTGGTGTCACAACATGAACATGCATTTTCCCAATTTTTGTTCACATGTTTCCCCTTAACCAAATCACTTCAAATTTTGCATGAATGATCCCTTGTATGTCTAATTGGTGTATGAATTTTCTTGGAATTAATCATGCTGTTTTCCATTTAATTGAGAATTTTCTTCCATATGTGGTCATTTATTGACTTTTTTTGTGCTATGCCTTGCCAAATCTTTTGTGAAATTCTCAAATCATATTGTATGTCCATGAAATTCCATATGTGATAACTAGACATCTCAAGCTTTGCATTGGTGTTAATCTCATTCATTTCTCTTCTGTTTTCAAATTGATATGATTTTTTGAAGTTGACCCATGCTTGTTGACTTTCACCATGCTTACTTGAATTTGATTTGACTTCATGAATTTCATTGACTGCCTTCCTCTCATCCAAATGCCATGAAATTGGCATGTCTACCATGATAGATGTTAGGTTTGAGTGTGATTTATTTCATAATTTTTGAAAATGTTTGAGTTGACTTTTGAATGAAGTCTTTGCTGTTGACTTTTGTATGCTTCTCTTGCCATGCTTTGCATCCTTTTGCATATGAAATGACCATGATGCATGATTTGGTTATGAATCCAATTGAGAATGTTTCTTGAATGATTAAACTTGGTTTGGGTTGACTTTTCTTGCTGCCTTGACTTTTTCTTTCATCTTTGACCCTAGGCTAGTCCTAGTGGTCTTCTAAGCTTATGTTGAGTTCATCTGTTTCAGGTTGAGCATCAATGCCCCAAAGACCTTTCAATTTTGATTGAGTTGGTTTGTTTATCATGTGCTAACACATTTGTTTTGTAGGTGACTCATATGCTTGAGTCTTTGTGCCTTGCACAATTGGTTCCTCTGTGGTTGACTTTTGGTTCATTTCTCTTTGTTTTTAATTGTTGAACTGTTTACTAATTGGTTTGACTTTTTCAGGTACTTTAGTTGCCTAAGTTCTTTGAACTTGCTTGCTTGCTTTGCTTTTTAGCATTTGCTTTGAGGTATAATTACTTCTTCTTCATGTAGTCTGGAGACCCGGTCTGTTATTTGACCGGGCAAACTGTCTGAAGTCCTCCTTAAGAGGCAATGCCTGTGTTTGTTTATATTTGTCCTAAGCAGGAAAAGTCCTTCAAGTAAGGCAATTGGTGGAAGGTAGGGATAAGCAATCTATCCCCCACTATTCAGTGTGTCCTCTCTTTGCTCCCATTACATGGTTGAAGCATTGAGATAAATACCCAAGATCTAATCGAGTCAATAAAGGGGAAAGAGTTCCATCTTTCTGAACTCCCCCACTTTCTATTTGATGCTCTCTCTTATTTGAGATAGAAGCAATGAGGCACACCCCTCATCTCCTTTTCATCTGCTTCACCTGAGTCCCTCAATGGCCAGGATAAGAGCAACTTTTACCTATTACAGTGGACTTTTAAAGTCAAACCCTCTTGTGTGAGCCCCCATTGTTTGGCTATAGAGTGTGTTGTTTGCTATTCATTGTTTGATTGATCTCTTCATGTGCACTTGCTTGCTTATATGTTATGCATCTATCATCATCAATTGCCATTAATGCATGATCATCTCATTTGCTTTTTGTGATGTTATCATTTGTTGTTTGCCCATTGAGGACGATTGTAAGTCCATTGCTTTGGCATTTGCTCCTATGATATGGAAGGATAGAGTGTAAGACCTCATTGGTCACTCATATCTTCTGTTTATCTGTGTGTATGTGAGGTTGCAGTTATAAGTCCCTGTAAGTTGGCATCTGCTTTCCTGTGATCATAGTCTGTTTATCTGTTTGTATGAGAGGTTGCAATTATAAGTCCCTGTGAGTTGGCATTTGCACACCTGTGATCATATTGTTGCTTTTGTTCTTGTATGTGAGGATCCATTGTAAGTCCCAGTAATGTGGCATTGGATTTCTTAGGACCATACTGTGAAGTCAACCTAAGTCCAGATAGATTGGCAGTTGACTTCCATATTTCTTGTTTTCTTCTGTGGAGATTAGTATAAGTCCATTGAGTGGCATCTGATATCCTGTTCTGTTTTAGGAGACTGGTGTAAATCCATCTATTGGTATCCGGTATCCGCCTTTTATTTTCTTTGCCTGTGGAGATTAGTGTAAGACCATTGAGTGGCATCTGATATCCCATTTTGTTTTAGGAGATTGGTATAAGACCAGTGATTGGCATCCGATATCCGCTCTTGCTTGCTTTGTTTGTTTGTTATTATTAATTGCTATTCCAAAGGACACACTTGAATCATCTGCTATATGATTTCAAGAAGTGAACCTTCTAAGAAGTTTTACTATCCATCTTCATCCATTCATCATTCATTATGTCCTAGACTTTTTCACACTTCGCTTTTAAACTTGACATAAGTGTTGTGCAAACATCTTCATGTTTTCTAACTAAAAACCTGGACTCAAGTCCTTGACCCTTTTTTCAAACTTCATTTTCATAATACTCATTTGAATTGATCTTAATCATACTTTGACCTTATTTTCATAATCATAATCAGTAACTCCACTCATTCACTTGTTTTGGCTTTGTCCATTAATGTTTTCATACATGAGCTATAGGTTTGATTTATCTTAGTGGTTGATGTTAATCTCACCTTCTGTCTTTAGTGATTGAATTGTAAGCCTTCCTTGCCTATTATAGGGTTAACCCCTCCCTGGCAAGTTGAAGCTGTTCTCACATGGTGGACGTTGTTGTTTGTATAAGGTTGAGTTTTCTCCCGTGGATAACGTAAGACCTGGGTTTGTGTTTAAAATTGAACCTAACCCACTTTTGGAAATCTTTTAGCCGAACTACGGCGTTCTGATCCTTACCTTTGATGGAAGGTACGTAGGCAACGGGTTCATCCGTTCGAACCCAATAACCCAATAAAATTGTATATTCTTTTCTCATCATCCCAATCATGTTTGCACAATCTTTATGTCATAACAAATAACAATCTTTTACAACAAGTGTGAAAAGGGCTCCCTAGGAGTACCTAGGACGTAGTGGGTGCCTAACACCTTCCCATTGCGTAATTTACCCCTTACCCAGAATCTCTGATCTTTTTATTAGTTTTCTACGTGTAAAACTTCTTAGGCTTTTGTTCGCTTTTTAGCCAGTCCTTTGGATAAATAAAAGTGCGGTGGCGACTCGAAATTTCAACGTATCTCATAGCTTATGATTTAACCAATAGATCATATAGCGACGAATACACCGCTACAGAAAAGTGGCGACTCTGCTGGGGAAAAAACTGCTGAATCCCTGGTGGTATTGCCTACTTTTCACCCTTGTTGTGCTATATTGTCATTCTTTATCTGACATATTTTTGTACAATTTGGGATCACTGTATTGATTGTAATGTGTGAATTGCTTGATATACATTTGCTGTTTGCTTTGGTGATCTGTGAGATGAGTTCTATACCCGAACTCGAGTGCTCTCTAGGATAGGAGAATGGCATAGTCTTGTCGACTGGTGTGGAGTAGTCCTTAGCCAGTTGACTTGCGAGCCCATTCACTTGGTGGAGGTCATGTTGAACTAATAATGTCACACAAGTTATTTGTGGTTAGGCATTATTCTTTCAATCATGTTCCGCAGAAGCCAAGGACCTTAGTTTACCAAACCCATCTTGGCCTATTTTTAGGACCGTAGTGCGGAGGTCGTTCAGATGTCAGTTCTGATACGATTGTTACGCGATACTACACTCATAAGAGTTTCTCTTGAGAATATTCTTGGAATACGAGTATTCGTTCCTCCGATAATATTCGAAAGATGGAACGATGATTATGGGAACCTCTGATAGAACATGTCTGGCAGGTTTAAACCCTAGTACACTCCTTTTGGGTGGTTCTTAACCGAGACTCCATGCTCGTGACTCTCAACAAACCCGTGATTCGTGGTTGAGTCGTTCAAACATTGTTAATATCAATGGATCCCGGATCAGGTGTAAAACCTAAAATCCATCAAAGCGGCTGGTTGATATTAAGAATGTCTGAACCGGTTCATGTACCGTTAATATCAATGGAACTTGGGTGTCGATAAGGTGAAAACCTAAATCCACCAAAATGGATGATTGATATTAGGGATACATAGAGCTTTCCCACGACCTTTGTTTGGTGTGCTTTGCTTGATCCTTGAGTGTGTTTGTTGCATTCATGCATTCACGCATCCATCCGCATTCATGTCATCAAAAGAGAAAATTTTCAAGGAACTTAAAGGGTTTATTTGCAAAATTTTCAGACATGGAAAGACCGAAAAGGCATACAAAGAAGTACAGCTTTAAGCAGCCCGATGTAAAAGAGTTAAGGAATCTGACATCATATGTATTAGATCCCTTGGGTTTCAAGGCTCGCTATGGGAAGCTTTTGCCGTTGCTGACTACTCAAGTGGATGAGGGATTGATGAGCACTCTTGCTCAGTTCTATGATCCGCTCTATCATTGCTTCTTATTTCCGGACTTCCAGTTGTTGCCAACTTTGGAAGAATACTCTCACCTTATTGGGATTCCTATTCTGGATCAAGTGCCGTTCAGTGGCTTAGAGAGTATTCCATCTGCTCGAGAGATTTCCAGTCTGTTGCATATAGATGAAGATCTGATTAGAGCTAATTTGACTACCAAAGGCGGAATTCAGGGTTTTCCTTCCGAGTTCCTCATTGCTCAAGCCATTTTTTATGGGAAGGCCATGAGTGAGGATGCCTTTGAGGCTCTATTCGTACTGCTCATCTATGGATTGGTGCTGTTTCCCAACTTCGACAAGTTCGTCGACATGAATGCCATTAGGATCTTTTCAGTCCTTAATCCGGTTCCGACCTTGTTGGGTGATGCATATGTCTCAATGCATTTGAGGAATATGAAGAATGGAGGAGTCATTGTCTGCTGTTTACCCCTGCTGTACAAGTGGTTTATTTCGCACTTGCCGCAGACAGTTGCTTTCAAGGAGAACAAGGGATGTCTACGGTGGTCTCAGAGACTTATGTCTCTCACCAATGATGATATCACCTGGTATGATCGCGTGTACGATACCGTCCAGATCATCAATTCTTGTGGTGAATTCCCCAATGTGCCTCTTCTTGGTACATGTGGTGGGATTACCTACAACCCTACGCTTGCACGTCGTCAACTTGGGTTCCCCCTAAAGGATAAACCCCATAACATTCTGTTAGAAGGTGTATTCTTTCAGGAGGGTAAAGATCCCCAAGGCCTGAAAGCCAGATTTGTCCGCGCTTGGCGCAATATTCGCATAAAGAGTAGGAATGAATTGGGTCCGAAGAATTGCATTGCTTTGGAACCATATACCTCTTGGGTCAGACAGAGGGCTGCTACCTATCTGATGCCGTATGATCATCCAAGACCTACACTGTTGGATGTGGCTGGGCCTTCAACCCTCCCTACCCAACGTGTAGAGGAGTTGAGAGAAGAAGACCTTTCGCGTGCCTGGATCCGCGAGAGAGAGGAATTGCTGCAGCAGCTCAAGGAGAAGGATGATATGATTGAATTTCTCGAGCACCGAGTGATCGACGATCCGAACGACACTTGGACTTCTCTGCTTCCTCAGTCTTCCAAATTCTGGAAAAGGAAGTATGATCAACTTGCAAAGGAGAAAGCTGATACGGAGGCCGCCTATGAGAGAGAGATCAAGAAGTTGTGCACTTCTCGCCTTCCAGCATCCCGAGCTAATAGGGATCCATAGGATGTTATTTACCTTTTCTCTTTGTAATATTTAAAAGAATGATGTACTTCTTTGTCTTAATATTTTTGAATGAAATATTTTCCATGAGCAATCAAAATGTTTAAATATTCAAAATATTGCAAACAAAACCCTAAGGGTTCCTTGAAAATCAAAGCATTTGCACAAAGCATTTCATGCATCATTCTTGCATAAACAGGTACCCATTTTTCTGGTGTTCCGGTTCTAACATCTGCTCTTCATTTATTTTGAAGACAAGCTGACTCACCGGTATTATACGAGGGTCAACTCCGCAAGGATTATGGAGCAATTGGAACAAGAGAACCAGAGTTTGAGAGATGAAGTCGCCAGACTTGGCGCATTGATGGAGCAACTTCTTGCTGCCCAGAATCAGCCCGCTCCCCAACAGCCAGCAACTCCCGTTCAGCGGACGGTAATATCTGAAGTAGCTACTTCGTCGGTGCCTGTTAGTGCCCATCAGCCAAATGCCATGCCTCCCGGTTTTCCTTGGGGGATGCCTCCTGGCTTCATGCCTGATCTGCCAGCTCCAACATTTGCACAAATGCCGGCATCTAGCCCGGTCCCTATACCTGTTCCTCCTGTCGTGCATACCATGCCTAGGGTAGACGACACCATTTATCACTCTGAGGCTTCTGAAGGCTCAGATGTTCATGAGAAAATGGATGCTATGAACGATCAATTCCTTGAGCTGAGAAAGGAATTGAGAACCCTTAGAGGCAAAGATCTCTTCGGCAAGTCAGCGGCCGAACTTTGCTTGGTTCCCGGTGTGAAGATACCTGTTAAATTCAAGGTCCCAGACTTTGAGAAGTATAAAGGGAACACTTGTCCTTTGGCACACTTGGTCATGTATGCCAGAAAGATGTCCACGCAGACCGACAACGATCAACTCTTGATCCACTACTTTCAAGACAGTTTGTCTGGTGCTGCTCTCCGTTGGTACATGAGTCTAGACAGCGTCAACATCCGCTCTTTCAACGATCTTGGCGAAGCTTTCGTCAAGCAATATAAATACAACGTTGACATGGCGCCTGACAGAGATCAACTCAGGTCTATGTCACAAAAGGACAAAGAGTCGTTCAAGGAGTACGCCCAGAGATGGCGTGAGCTGGCAGCTCAAATCACTCCACCATTAGAAGAGAAAGAGATGACCAAGATCTTTCTGAAGACTCTTGGGTCATTTTACTATGAGAGAATGGTGGCCAGCGCTCCCTCTGATTTCACCGAGATGGTGAACATGGGGATGCGTCTTGAAGAAGGTGTCCGTGAAGGACGGTTGGCTAAAGATGATGGTTCTTCCTCTAAGCGGTATGGAGCGTTTAAGAGGAAAGAAGGAGAAGCGCATGCTGTGCAGTCTCAGCCCAAGCATCGAAGACCCTCTGTTCAGAGGAAGCCTGCACATCATTCCAAACATCAGCATCAGGTGGCTAGTGTAGCACCTGTATTCAAGGATAATGCTCAACAGTATCAGCATCAGCAGCAATATCCACAGCCGCAATATCAACAGCAACAGCAACGTCCACAGCAACAGGCTTACCAGCCTCGTGGAAGTACAACCAATCAAGCAAATGTGAACTATGATAGGAAGAAGGTCAGCTTCGACCCTATTCCGATGACATATACAGAGCTTTATCCCTCCTTGTTGGAGAGGAAATTGGTTTCTCCCAGGGATCCTCCTGCTATTCCTGCCAACCCGCAATGGTGGTACAAACCAGACCAGCATTGTGTCTACCATTCCGGTGCTCCGGGCCACAACGTTGAGAACTGTTTCCCGCTGAAGAATAAGGTTCAAGACCTCATGAGAAGCGGAATTCTGAGTTTTGAAGACTCCAACCCTAATGTTACCAGGAACCCATTGCCTTCGCATGGGAAATCCGTGAATATGATCCAGGAAGACCTTGGGAAATACAAGGTGAAGTACATCAGTCATATCCGGCAGTCATTGGTTGGATTACATAAAATGCTGTGTCAGCACAGTTATTTGAAGCATAACCATGACCAGTGCCGTGTCTGTTCTGCTAATCGCTTGGGTTGTGACCAAGTCCGCCGTGAATTGCAAATGCTATTGAATGAAGGTACCATTGAGATTCTCCAGAATCGCAATGTGGATACAGTTGAGCCCGAAGTGAGTGTCATCTCCCCGGTGTTCAAGCTTCCAGAGCCCGTTGTTATTCGTTATAATAGCAACAAGCCCAAGGCTTCCCCTGCTTTGATCATCAAACCAGCCGGCCCTGTGCCGTATTCATCTGAAAAAGCCGTACCTTTCCGGTACAATCCTGTTGCTGTCCAGGATGGGGTTGAAGTACCTTTGCCTTCTACTTCCGTGACCACTATCGCTGATGTTAGTGGATTGACCCGGAGTGGTCGTGTCTTTTCCGCGCCTGCCAAGGCTCCTGCTGTTTCTTCTGAATCTGTTGAGCGCCCTGTAGGGAATGCTGTGAATGTTCAGAATCCGGCACTTGCTGTCGCCCAGCCTTCCTCCTCTGTACAAAAGACTCCTGTTTCTTCAGATGGCCCGAGTGGCATTGTTGATGAAGAATCTGATGAGATGCTGAGGCTCATCAGAAAGAGCGAGTACAATATTGTAGACCAGCTTCTACACACGCCCTCCAAGATTTCCATACTTTCTCTGTTGCTGAATTCAGAGCCCCATCGGGAGTCTCTTCAGAAAGTCTTGGACCTGGCATATGTCGATCACGACGTCACCCTGGAACAATTTGATAGCATTGTTGCAAACATCACCGCTTGCAACACTCTGAGCTTTTGTGACGCTGATCTCCCTGAGGAGGGAAGAGACCACAACATGGCTTTACACATATCTATGAATTGCAAATCTGATGCAATGTCCAATGTACTGGTGGACACTGGATCGTCCCTTAATGTATTGCCAAAATCCACACTCTCTCGTCTGTCATATCAAGGTCCTCCTATGAGGCAGAGTGGGGTTGTTGTAAAAGCTTTTGATGGGTCGCGTAAGACCGTGATTGGGGAAGTTGATCTCCCGATCAAGATTGGACCAAGTGATTTCCAGATCACTTTTCAAGTAATGGATATTCACCCATCATACAGCTGTCTCTTGGGCAGACCATGGATTCATGAGGCTGGCGCCGTGACATCCACCCTACACCAAAAGCTGAAGTTTGTGAAAAACAAGAAATTGGTTGTAGTAGGGGGAGAAAAGGCTCTCCTGGTCAGTAATCTATCTTCTTTCTCGTACATTGATGCAGAGGATGAAGTTGGAACTCAGTTCCAAGCTTTATCTATTGATAAACCAATCGAGAAGAAGTCTCCTTCATTCACTTCCTACCGTGATGCTAAGCTGGCCATTGAATGTGGTGCAGTCGCTGGATTAGGGAAAGTGCTTGAACTTGAAGATAATCGATCCCGGGCTGGCATTGGCTTTGGTTCTGGGGCATGCAATGAGCAAGGTCTGTTCACCAGTGGAGGATTCATCCATGCTGATCAACCTGCAGAAGAGGAAGCTGCTGCTATCATTGAAGAAGAAGATGCAGAAGACTT
The DNA here is from genome assembly GCF_024323335.1 of Lathyrus oleraceus. NCBI lineage: Eukaryota > Viridiplantae > Streptophyta > Magnoliopsida > Fabales > Fabaceae > Lathyrus > Lathyrus oleraceus. The sequence goes on along the minus strand of NC_066580.1, from coordinate 322,734,070 downwards.
GAACAATTTTGTTATTCCTGGTGGTGTCTGCCACAATTGGGTCGCTGTGGATGTTCCTACAGTTATCCATAGATCAGAGTAATTGTTCATTTTGTTTAAAACCCTTCTCCCATGCCAAAAGGAGAAGTGATGACATTGTTGGCAAAGCATATATACAATGATATTTTCATTCAATTTTTGCATTGTCAAAACATTTGTTTTTCCTTTGTTTTCACTTTTTGCTTTTCTTTATGAAATCAGTGATCACAAAAAAACATAAAAACAAAATAAAAGCTATCAAAGCAATATTCTTTCATCTGCATAATGATTTGCTTGTTTAAAATTCTGAAATTTTTTTTTAACCAAAATCATTATGCAGGTTGATCCTAAAACCCATTGAACATAATGATCCAACGCCATCTCCCAACTTTGAATTCCCTGTATTTGAGGCAGAAGAAGATGACGTTGAAGAGATTCCTGATGAGATCACCCGTCTCCTTGAGCACGAAGAGAAGATCATTCAGCCGCATCTCGAAGACTTGGAAACAGTCAACTTGGGATCTGAAGATTGTGAGCGCCTGGTGAAGATTGGGGCACTTCTTGAAGGGTCTGTTAAGGAAGATTTGATCAGCTTGCTACGAGAATATTCAGATATCTTTGCTTGGTCCTATGAAGACATGCCGGGTTTAGATACAGATATTGTGCAACATTTCCTGCCTTTGAAGCCTGAGTGCGTGCCTGTGAAGCAGAAGCTCAGAAGAACTCATCCAGATATGGCAGTGAAGATCAAAGAGGAAGTTCAGAAGCAAATTGATGCGGGGTTTCTGGTGACTTCGACATATCCTCTATGGGTGGCCAATATTGTGCCTGTTCCTAAGAAGGACGGAAAAGTCCGTATGTGCGTTGACTACAGAGATTTGAATAAAGCTAGTCCAAAAGATGATTTTCCTCTACCACACATTGACATGTTGGTAGACAATACAGCTAAATTCAAAGTCTTTTCCTTTATGGACGGATTTTCCGGATATAATCAAATCAAGATGGCACCAGAGGATATGGAGAAGACAACATTCATCACACCTTGGGGAACATTCTGTTATCGAGTGATGCCCTTCGGTTTGAAGAACGCCGGAGCCACGTATCAACGAGCTATGACTACCTTGTTTCATGATATGATGCACAAGGAGATAGAAGTCTATGTTGATGATATGATTGCTAAGTCCCGAACGGAAGTTGAGCATATTGAGCATTTGTTGAAGCTTTTTCAGCGTTTGAGGAAATTCCAGCTTCGTCTGAATCCGAACAAATGTACTTTTGGAGTCCGTTCCGGAAAGTTGTTGGGTTTTGTGGTAAGTGAAAGAGGTATTGAGGTTGATCCTGCAAAGGTCAAAGCAATACAAGAGATGCCCGCACCCAAACTGAGAAGCAAGTCCGAGGTTTTCTTGGCCGCTTGAACTACATTTCCAGATTTATATCCCACATGACTGCCACATGTGCGCCGATATTCAAGCTCCTCCGGAAAGATCAGTCTCATGATTGGACCGAGGATTGCCAGAAAGCTTTCGACAGTATCAAAGATTATCTGTCCGAACCTCCGATTTTGTCTCCGCCAGTAGAAGGAAGACCTCTGATTATGTACTTGACAGTTCTTGAAGACTCGATGGGTTGTGTACTCGGTCAACAAGATGAATCAGGGAAGAAGGAGTTTGCTATATACTACCTCAGTAAGAAGTTTACTGATTGTGAGTCTCGGTACTCTATGCTTGAGAAGACGTGCTGTGCTTTAGCTTGGGCAGCTAAGCGTTTGCGCCAGTACATGATAAATCATACAACTTGGTTGATATCCAGAATGGATCCAATTAAGTATATTTTCGAGAAGCCTGCTTTAACTGGGAGGATTGCTCGTTGGCAGATGCTGTTGTCTGAGTATGATATCGAGTATCGAGCTCAGAAAGCTATCAAAGGTAGTATCTTGGCTGACCATTTAGCGCACCAGCCAATTGAAGATCATCAGTCTGTTCAGTATGACTTCCCTGACGAGGAAATTCTGTATTTGAAGATGAAAGATTGCGATGAGCCTACACTTGATGAAGGTCCAGAACCTGGTTCCAGATGGACGATGGTGTTTGACGGCGCTGTTAATCAATATGGAAATGGAATTGGGGCAGTGATTGTTAATCCCCAGGGTTCGCACATTCCATTTACAGCAAGGCTAACCTTCAAATGCACGAATAACATGGCGGAGTATGAAGCCTGTATTATGGGACTTGAAGAATGCATTGATTTGAGAATCAAGTATCTTGATGTCTATGGTGATTCAGCTTTGGTTGTCAATCAGATCAAAGGTGAATGGGAGACGAATCAACCAGGTCTCATCCCATACAGAGATTATGCAAGGAGAATTTCAACTTTCTTCACAGAAGTTGAATTTTATCATATTCCTCGAGAGGATAATCGGATGGCAGATGCCCTTGCAACGCTTGCTTCTATGATAGTTGTCAGATGGTGGAATGATGTTCCCAACATTACTGTGATGCGCTTGGACAGACCCGCTCACATATTTGCAATCGAAGAAGTGAAAGATGACAAGCCTTGGTATTTTGATATCAAGAATTTCCTCCAGAACCAGGTCTACCCGCCTGGGGCATCTGTGAAAGATAGGAAAACTTTGAGAAGGTTGTCAGGCAGTTTCTACCTCAGTGGTGAAGTGCTGTACAAGAGAAATTTTGATATGGTTTTGCTCAGATGCGTGGATAGACACGAAGCAAACCTGTTGATGACTGAGGTCCATGAGGGTTCATTTGGTACTCATTCCAATGGACATGCCATGGCTAAGAAGATGTTGAGAGCAGGCTACTATTGGCTGACAATGGAGTCTGACTGTTGCAAGTATGTGAAGAAATGTCACAAGTGTCAAATTTATGCGGATAAGATTCATATTCCTCCGACACTCCTGAATGTGATTTCATCACCATGGCCTTTCTCTATGTGGGGAATCGACATGATCGGCATGATTGAGCCGAAAGCGTCCAATGGACATCGGTTTATTCTCGTAGCAATTGATTACTTCACCAAATGGGTTGAAGCCGCTTCGTACGCGAATGTAACCAGACAGGTGGTTGTGAAGTTTATCAAGAACCAGCTGATTTGCCGTTATGGTGTGCCAGAGAGGATCATTACTGATAATGGATCCAATCTGAACAACAAGATGATGGATGAGTTGTGCGCTGAATTTAAGATTGCACACCATAATTCCTCTCCTTACAGACCTAAGATGAATGGGGCTGTTGAAGCTGCTAACAAGAATATCAAGAGAATCATCCAGAAGATGACTGTCACGTACAAAGATTGGCATGAGATGCTGCCATTTGCTTTGCATGGATATCGTACGTCTGTACGCACTTCAACAGGGGCAACCCCTTTCTCTCTTGTTTATGGCATGGAAGCCGTTCTCCCAGTAGAGGTGGAGATCCCATCAATGCGAGTCTTGATGGAAGCCAAGTTGACTGATGCTGAATGGATTCAGAGTCGTTACGACCAGTTGAATTTGATCGAAGAAAAGCGATTAACTGCCATGTGCCATGGTCAGTTGTATCAGCAGAGAATGAAGAAAGCATTCGACAAGAAGGTCAAGCCTCGTGTGTTCCGAGAAGGTGACCTTGTGCTCAAGAAAGTTTTGTCTTTCGCGCCCGATTCCAGGGGCAAGTGGACTCCAAACTACGAGGGTCCATATGTTGTTAAGAGAGCCTTTTCAGGCGGAGCTTTGATGCTTACAACAATGGATGGGGAGGATTTCACTCGTCCTGTGAATTCAGATGCAGTTAAGAGATACTTTGCCTAAAAAAAAAGTATACGCAAATAAAAAAAAAAAAAAAAAAAAAGAATGAAAAAAACGGAATAGCTCGCTAAGTTGAAAACCCGAAAGGGCGGCTTAGGCAAAAATGAGCGTCTCGGTGGAGAACCCGCAAGGGTAATTCAGGCAAAAATTAGAGACTTGAAAAAAAAAAGATATATTTGCATCCCGCTAGATTGAGTACCTCACTCTGGGGCAATCTAGGCAAAAATTAGGGATTTGGCAAGTAACTGCATCCTGACAAGACTTTCTGGTTCATCAGTCGTCATTTTGTCAGAAGATTCTCGATTCGTCGTCAACTGAAGCCTCGGATACATCGAGACTCAAATTGGTAGAGAAAGGATCATTATGTTCAATGTAGCCCTCTTCCAATATATATCACTGATTTCAAATTTGTACAGATCTATGGAGTCTTGCCATTTGCAGACTACCATTCCATCAAATCAATTTGAGCTTTTTATCCAATTATTTGCACTCTTATTTGTTTCAATTCAACAAATGTTTTGCATGTTTTAAATTGATAAAACGTCATTGTTTTAAACAAATCAAATTTTTCAAAATTTTGTTTTAAACAAAGTGAACATTCACAAGATTGAAAAGATACTCAAGAATATCTCAGTGCTCTCCCGAGGGTGGCATGATTCCCAACAGGTAAGACATTTGTTCATGCTCCTGGTTTGGTGGTATCTTCCTTCTCCAGATCGTTGTTGAGGTTGTTCCTCAGACAGAGTTGTTGTTGGGGTTGTTCCCCAGTACAGTCGCAAGTGATTTGTTGTTGAAGACTTTGCTTTCTCCAGCAGCAGTTTCCCCAGCATGGGTGTTTTTTCTTGTAGAAGTTTCGGTGGTTGATGGTTTGTCATCTTGGTGCCCCGTCACTTTCTCCAGTGGGTCGTATACCCCCAGACTTTATTTGTCTCCTCAGCAGTCATGAGTAACTGATTGACTGATACTCCCCTCGGAGTCGCGAGTAGAGCTGTTATTGATATCCCCACCAGGGTTGCAAGTGGAGTTGTGACCGCTTTTCCCCATACAGTGTGCCAGCAGGATTTGTCCGTTTCCTCAGCACGTTCGTTTTCTTTTTGAAGACTTGGTAAGTCAGTGGTTTGATACCCGGTACTTTACCTTTTCCCCGGCGAAGTCGTCTGCGGAATTATTGCTATCTCTCCATCAGAGTTTTATCTCTTCAGCAGAGCAGGATTTATTTTCCTACTCAGTGGTTGATTTGGGTTGACATCCCAGTATTGCAACCATCTTTTCCTCAGCTTAGTCTGCAGAGTTTGTTGTGGCAGTTTCGCCCGTTGAATACTTTCTCAACCCCCAGTATGGTCGGATGATGGCTCTAGCCTCCAATGAACGGATTCGATTTCCTGACTGTTTGTGATCCCCAGTAGAGTGGCTTATATTGCAGAATCTACTTGTTGCTCAGTTTGCTGTGTATATTCTCCCCAAGTGGAATGGTTCGTTGCAGGATATATTTGTTTGATCTGTCCTCCCTCAGTGGTTTGTTCCCAAGAGAGTAGCCGACAGTTTTCCCCAGTAGAGTTGCTTATGCAGTTACATTCTATTTGGATGATATCATTCTCCCTCAGTGGGTTGTTCCCCAGCGGAGTTATATGGATTTGCTGCTACAGCAGTTCGTGCTTATGCACCTTTTTGTTTCTCAGTTGACACTGGGATCCCCTGCAGATATCTTTGGGACTTCACTTGTTCCCTACAGATTTGTCTTGGTGGCTGTTTTGCCCGTTGTGACTTTCTGTACCCTGATTGGGTTGTTTCCTGATATCTCCGATTCTCTGCTTCTTCAGCAGTACCTGCAGATCTTTGCTTTACAGCATATGGATCTCCGCAGATTGGCTCTCCAGTTGGTTTTTCCCCTGGAAGTATAATACCGGACGTTTGGTTCCTGAACCTGTTTGTGTTAAGATTGTCTGTTTTGTCAGCATTCATCAAACATAAATCACGCATATTCATGCATATTCATAAACATTCAGATATTCATGTTGCATTTCTTGCCATGTATCCTTTGTTCGTCGTGTCTCCTGCTATGGTGATATAGATCTCTTTACAGATCTCCCCAAGCAGATGTCGGGTGTTTATAAATCTCTCCATATAGAGTCAACCCCATAAGCAGAAAATGCTGTTTTTCCTTCTGCAGTTCCCCACTGAGATATATCCTCGTGGATGACGGTTTCTTCCGTTTCCTCCCAACATATATATTGGGATGGATTTTCCTATTTGAGTTACATCCTCATTAGGACGTGTCTTTATTTAGTCCGTCTCTTCGGATCATTCCCGAATCGGATATTTGTCAAATATCTTGTGCTTCCCAGTGGGTTGTTCCCCAGCGGAATGTTTTTGGGCCTCTACCCTCATAACCGGTAGTTGTAAGTCCTACTTTTCCTGGCTTTCTTAACAGAATTTGTGGTTATACACCTTTTATTCTCCAGCCAGAGTTTTTGGTTTTCTACCTCATTCCCGGTAGTTGTAAATCCTATTTTCCTGCTCTTCAGCAGTTTGTGGTTTGTTATAAACCCTATTTTGGTTTCCCGTGCGGATTTGTGTTTTGTTCTATCCCCACGTGGAGTTTTTGGTCTTCTACCCCGTATTCGGTAGATGTAAACCCTATTTTTTTTTGTAGTTATCTTCATTCAATATTTGATGATGATTTTCCTTTGCTTGTATAAGTTGCTCAGATCAGCACTTATATCCTCAGCAAGTCTTTTGTGGATAATTGCCGTATGCTAACAATTTTATCCCCAGTGGGTCTTTTCACCGTATGCTAATGATTTGTTCCCCGGATCATTGATTCTTTATCAATGCATCCCCAGATATTTCTTTTGTCGATAATTGCCGGATGCTTGCAATTTATCCTCAGCAGATCGCCTTTCATTTACCCTTTTGTTGGTAATGTCTGTTGCTCCTTTTGATTGGTCATCTTGATATACCTATTCTGGTATCCCGATACCCTTCTTTTCGGATCTTATCCTATAAACAACCCAGTAACCGGTTGTGGATAATCTTCCATGCGAGTATATTATTCACGGTCTGCCGGTAATGAATAATATATCTCATGCACTCTTCAGTCGAAGCCTTTTGTGTTTCCCCAGTCGAGTAAGATTCGTTATTTCCCTTTGCGGAGTCGAATATTTCTTTTGTGGATAATTGCCGGATGCTTGCAATTTATCCCTTTGAGTTGTCTTTCGTTTACCCGGATGCTTGGTATCGATTGTCTCTCTTTTTGGTTAGTCACCTATTATATACCCAGTAACCGGTATCTCTGGTGTCTTTTCCTTTCGAGTGTATTATTCACGGTCTGCCGGTAATGAATAATATGTCTCATGCGCTCTTTAGTTGGAATCCTTTGTTGATTTTCCCCAGCTGAGCAAGATTCGTATTCTTTGTAGAATCGAATAGCCATCCTTTAACCAGTTTGTGTTTTGGATGATGAGTGTTTTGGAAGTGAAATCCAATTCACGTTTCGGTAGATCACCTATTATATACCCAGTAACCGGTATCTCTGGTGTTTCTTACCATGCGAGTTTATTATCTACGTTCTGACGGTAATAGATAATATATCTCATGCGAGTTTCTTATCCACGGTCTGCCGGTAATGGATATTATATCTCATGCACTCTTTGGGTTTGTGTCCCCATTTGAGTAAGATTCGTTTTCCCGTTGTGGATTCGAATGCCCATCCTGTAAGTTGATTTGCTTTTTCAAGCCCTCCTTTCGGATGATGAGTGTTTTGGAAGTGAAAACCAATTCACGTCTTCGGATTTTATCCTATAAACAACCCAGTAACCGGTTCAGGATAATTTTCCTTTCGAGTATATTATTCACGGTCTGCCGGTAATGAATAATATGTCTCATCTGAGTATTCTATCCACGTTCTGACGGTAATGGATATTATATCTCGTTCGCTCTTGAGTCGATCTTTTGATTGTTTTTCCCTCAGAGTAAGATTCATTTTCCTTGTGGAATTGAATGTCCATCCTATAAACAAGTTTGCTTTTCTAGCTCTCTTCAGGATGATGAGTGTTTTGGAAGTGAAATCCAATTCACGCTTTGGCCGGTCACCTATTATATACCCAGTAACCGGTATCCTTGGTGTTCCCTCCTTTCTGCTCCCTATTATGACCTCGGTCCCCCTGTGGAGTCAGATTTTCCTGAGTTTTGTTACCCGTATGCCTGGTAACATCTCATGTCTTTGTTATTTCCCCAGTGGAGTTTTCTTTTGCTTCTCCTCAGGAGTCAGCTTGTGTCTCTCCAATGGATTTATTTTCCATTTGGAATTCTTTTCCCCAGTGTGAGTTCTTCACTCCCCAGTGAGTTCTCCAGTCTGTTTTCTGTTTTCCTAATCAGAGTCGTGTTTTGATCACGTTATGTCAGTTTTGTTTTCCCCAGTTTAAAGTCGTGTCTTGTCCACACATTTCTTTTTCTTTACTATCCCCATAGAGTCTTGTCAGAGTCTCTATTCCTGGTGAGTGTATTACTCCGATGGATCGTCTTTTCTTCTGTGTGAATCATATTCCCCATAGAATTTGTGTCTTTTGCATACATACATCTGCATCATGAGGTCTCTTAGGGACCAAAATTTGTCTCATTACTGTTATTTAAGTCCATTCTACCGCGTCGATATGAAGATTTCTAAACTTCACTTCTCCGGCTAGAATGACCTTAAATAGGGGCATCTGTAAGACCCCAATTTTGGCCCTAAGATCCCTCATGGCCCATATCATTCATATCATAACCTCAAGGATCATTGCATGCCTTTGCTTTCCCCTTAGTGGATAGATTGCCTTGTTGGTTTGTTTCTTGATCACCAAGCATACTTTGCATTTGTATATCTTTGCTTTCATATGTTTATCACTCAAAAAGTACAAAAATATTGTCAGTCTAACCTTGTTGCTTGCAGTTGAAGTAATCATCAGCAATTAGGTCAAAGATGGTCAACAGTCAGTCAAAGCAATGGATGATGGCCATTCTTGCAGAATTTGGGCATCATGATCATTAATCAAAGGTTCAAACATCTTGAGACATCATTTGAAGTCAAGTTCTCAAAGAATTAGGGTTTGGAATTCATCAGAAGAAGTTCAATCAGTCCAAAACCCTAGCAAAGTCAAACTTGGTCAACTGTTGATTTAATCAGTGATTTGATGGATAGAATTGATTTGAAGGAGCTCATTCATGCTTGTATAGTCCTCATGTATCATGATCAACCTCATCATGGAAGAAAATCAAGTGAAATCAGAAATTTTCCAGAAATAGAAAGTGGACCTGTAATTTCAACTGCCAAAAATGGAAACTTCTTGATCTTAAACTTACATCATGATACAAGCTCCAAATGAATTTTTTCCCAACATGAAAGTTGAAGATCTTGTCTTCCCATTTTCAAAAAGTCCAAGAACATCAAAATCCCATGTGTGGTTGTCAAGATATGATCAAATCATTTTCACCAATTTTTGAACTTCAACAAGCCATATCTCTCAAACCATAAGGCCAAATTTGGTGGGGTTTTTTCCTACACATCACATTTTTCATCCTCTTTCCAAAAATATAAATTTCATGACCTAAAACCTCACCATTCAAAATGGCATTTTTGGACCTTTTGCATTTAAATTCAAAGTTTGACCAAACTTTGACTTTTTGAGTTTTTGACTTTTTCTCATTTTTACCAATTGGAAAATGTTCCATATATTATTTGTGACTTGTTCCAATTCTTAAACCATGCTCATTTCACCCTTATGCCACAATTATAGACCAAAATGCAAAATTGACAAAATTGGCAATTGGCTTCACATAACCAAAGCAAGTACAGCAATTCATGTGCAGCCACAAAACAGCAAACATACAGTCTGTCTGCAGCCTGTAGCAGGCCCAAATTTGTGCCAATTCACACCTCCACTTCACTTGTACCAAGATTAGCAAATGTGCATTTGGTCATCTTTTAGCTAAATATGATTAAGCATTCCTTAAGACAGTCATATATAATTTGTTTTTCTGCCACAAAGCAACCCTAGAGACCAAGAAATCGCAGCCTCCACAGACCAAAAGGACATTTCTCTCATTCTTGCATTTTTGGCAAAAACCCAATTTCTGCACAAACCATTAAAAGAGCTCGAGTTCTCTTGCATCCTTCATCATCAGAACATCATTTGGAGCCTTGTTACGGCCTCAATCACCAGCTGGAACTCCAGTCTTTGTTCTGTTTTCCAAGCACATCAAACATGGCAGTAAGAGTTTGGAAGGATTTCAAGCAAGTGTGAGTCAAGGTTCTTCAAAGTTTCTTCACGCCAAAAGCATATTGGACCTCTGATTGAGCTGGAAGCATACAAACTGCACTGTTTCATTGGGTTTTCTAAATCAGGTGAATTTTTCGACTTCATTGTTTTCTTAAGTCTTGCTACACACCATGTAGGTCTTGTTTAGTAGGTTGACTTAAGCTTTGAATCACATTAAATGGATGACTATGCTATGAGATATAAGGATTGCTATTTTAGTGAGCATATGCATTTTTCATCGATTTGCTTTGTTGGGTTTGATTTGTTGAAATTGCATACCATATTCTTGTTGCTGGAGGTTTAATGATGCTATTGGCATGTTTGGTTTCATTTTTTTGGGCACTTTGATTCTTGATGATTTTCGCATGATGATGATGAATGCTGTTCTTGATGAAGGCATGTTGCAGTTTTGAAACATTATTGTATGCTGTGCTGTTGTGTAATGTTGTTCAAATTTGTTTGATGTTGAGGAGCTTGCTTGAAGTGCCACGACCATTGCTGTTGTTGAATATGCCAATGCTGCTGTTTGAAATTTCCTGAACATTGCTCATAAAATCCACATGTTGGTATTTGTTGTGTTTGGTCATGAATGTTGGTTTGTTGTATGATCAATGTTTTACATGCTGCTGCTTATTTGATGATGAACATGTTGATGATGTCTACCCCTGCTGTTATGATGAACTGCCCAGGGATTCCACCTGTTGTGTTTGGTTTTGTTGTTAGCTTGATGATGCTTAATATGTACATGCTGCTGTCCATGCCAAACCATAAACTCTGCTTGCTGTATGAACATTTCCAATGTTGCTGTTGTTTGGTTCTGTTTGGATGTTGGCTAAACTTGTTTGAAACTTCCCATGAGCATGCTTGTTCCAATGTTGGTTGATGTTCTATGATGATAGTTGTTGCAGGGCCTGTTAGATTATTGTTGCTGGATGTGTTGAATGTTGTTGATTGTTGCTGTTTTCTTGCTGTTTGAGTGATGATGATTGTATGCTGCTTTTAGAATACTTGTCCTGTCCAAACTTTTGCTCGAATGTTGAATGAGTGCATGCTGTTCTTGGTAAACTCTGCCCAGATTTTTACCATGGTTAATGTTTGTTTGGTTATTGGTTGATGTTGTTGGATGTTCATCATGTCATGCCATTGTGTGTTAGTGCTTGAAACGTGTTTAATGTTGATGAACCATAAACATGAAACTGAAGTTGATAATACCATGCTGTGGCACTTTGTTATTTTCCAGCTAAAACAGAAATTCCACTTGGTTTGTTGGGTTTTGTCATATGATGTTTGTGTGATATCCACTATGCCAAGCCATGCTGCTACAATCCTGTTGATGTCTTGAACTCGCCATGAAAAATCCATTTGATGGTGCTATATGCTGTTGCTTGCTTTTGTTTTGATGAACATGATGATGATGAATATGTCAATGCTGGCTGTTTCGAAACTTACCATGTCCAGATTTTTTCTCATGATTTTGTTGGTTTGATTATTGAATGTTGCTGTGTTCACGTGCTGTCGATTTAAATGATAAATTATGATGAATGCTGTTGTTTCTAAAACCATAGAGCCATGCCCAGAAATTCTTAGGACTGTTTTGGTTTTGTTACTTATGATGTGTTTGCCTTGTTGCTGCCGTGCTGCGTGAGTTGTTTGTATTTGGAATGTGTTGGTGGAAGATGGCCAAATGCCCTGTTGCAGTTTGTTTTTAAACCTTGCAACTGTCCAGAAATTCATGTGATTCATTTGTTTGTTGTGTTTGAATGTGGCTACTTGATTGCTGCATGATCGTCATTTTACATGTTGCTGTTTACCTGGTGATGTTTTAATTGATAACATGAAGATGCATGAATGCCATAGCCATGAATACATGTTGCTAAAACCCTAAGTTCCTTGTTAAACCCAGAAAGATGGACGATGATTGGCTGTTGTTGGTTGTTACACTGTTTCATTAAGAACCGACCAATAAGATCATTTCAATTGCCTTGCCTTATGCTGTGCGTTTCAATTAGTGAGTTGCCAAATGACAAAATTGCCATCCGTTGACTTGGTTGACCCCATATGCCATGCCTTGTGTTCATACTTCACCCATAATTTCACCCAATTTCACAAATTTATTTCTCATTCGATTTTCATCAAAAAATTATGAAATTTTTTCCACATGTTCACAAATGAGTCTAATATTTAATTGTGATTTTTAATTAATTTTTCATGTTCTGGATTTTAAATGATAAATGACTTTCCAACATGTGTGCATAAATGATACATTGTGCCATTTCAATTGTGAAATACTCATGTCATATCCAATGCCTTTGAAATTTTTTGTGGTGAAACTAGACACATTGATCCTCATTTCCATATAAAGTTTGTGCATTTATCATTTGTGGATTGAGAGTTATGATTTTCTGAAGTTATGTGTTGAATTTGGTGTCACAACATGAACATGCATTTTCCCAATTTTTGTTCACATGTTTCCCCTTAACCAAATCACTTCAAATTTTGCATGAATGATCCCTTGTATGTCTAATTGGTGTATGAATTTTCTTGGAATTAATCATGCTGTTTTCCATTTAATTGAGAATTTTCTTCCATATGTGGTCATTTATTGACTTTTTTTGTGCTATGCCTTGCCAAATCTTTTGTGAAATTCTCAAATCATATTGTATGTCCATGAAATTCCATATGTGATAACTAGACATCTCAAGCTTTGCATTGGTGTTAATCTCATTCATTTCTCTTCTGTTTTCAAATTGATATGATTTTTTGAAGTTGACCCATGCTTGTTGACTTTCACCATGCTTACTTGAATTTGATTTGACTTCATGAATTTCATTGACTGCCTTCCTCTCATCCAAATGCCATGAAATTTGACATGTCTACCATGATAGATGTTAGGTTTGAGTGTGATTTATTTCATAATTTTTGAAAATGTTTGAGTTGACTTTTGAATGAAGTCTTTGCTGTTGACTTTTGTATGCTTCTCTTGCCATGCTTTGCATCCTTTTGCATATGAAATGACCATGATGCATGATTTGGTTATGAATCCAATTGAGAATGTTTCTTGAATGATTAAACTTGGTTTGGGTTGACTTTTCTTGCTGCCTTGACTTTTTCTTTCATCTTTGACCCTAGGCTAGTCCTAGTGGTCTTCTAAGCTTATGTTGAGTTCATCTGTTTCAGGTTGAGCATCAATGCCCCAAAGACCTTTCAATTTTGATTGAGTTGGTTTGTTTATCATGTGCTAACACATTTGTTTTGTAGGTGACTCATATGCTTGAGTCTTTGTGCCTTGCACAATTGGTTCCTCTGTGGTTGACTTTTGGTTCATTTCTCTTTGTTTTTAATTGTTGAACTGTTTACTAATTGGTTTGACTTTTTCAGGTACTTTAGTTGCCTAAGTTCTTTGAACTTGCTTGCTTGCTTTGCTTTTTAGCATTTGCTTTGAGGTATAATTACTTCTTCTTCATGTAGTCTGGAGACCCGGTCTGTTATTTGACCGGGCAAACTGTCTGAAGTCCTCCTTAAGAGGCAATGCCTGTGTTTGTTTATATTTGTCCTAAGCAGGAAAAGTCCTTCAAGTAAGGCAATTGGTGGAAGGTAGGGATAAGCAATCTATCCCCCACTATTCAGTGTGTCCTCTCTTTGCTCCCATTACATGGTTGAAGCATTGAGATAAATACCCAAGATCTAATCGAGTCAATAAAGGGGAAAGAGTTCCATCTTTCTGAACTCCCCCACTTTCTATTTGATGCTCTCTCTTATTTGAGATAGAAGCAATGAGGCACACCCCTCATCTCCTTTTCATCTGCTTCACCTGAGTCCCTCAATGGCCAGGATAAGAGCAACTTTTACCTATTACAGTGGACTTTTAAAGTCAAACCCTCTTGTGTGAGCCCCCATTGTTTGGCTATAGAGTGTGTTGTTTGCTATTCATTGTTTGATTGATCTCTTCATGTGCACTTGCTTGCTTATATGTTATGCATCTATCATCATCAATTGCCATTAATGCATGATCATCTCATTTGCTTTTTGTGATGTTATCATTTGTTGTTTGCCCATTGAGGACGATTGTAAGTCCATTGCTTTGGCATTTGCTCCTATGATATGGAAGGATAGAGTGTAAGACCTCATTGGTCACTCATATCTTCTGTTTATCTGTGTGTATGTGAGGTTGCAGTTATAAGTCCCTGTAAGTTGGCATCTGCTTTCCTGTGATCATAGTCTGTTTATCTGTTTGTATGAGAGGTTGCAATTATAAGTCCCTGTGAGTTGGCATTTGCACACCTGTGATCATATTGTTGCTTTTGTTCTTGTATGTGAGGATCCATTGTAAGTCCCAGTAATGTGGCATTGGATTTCTTAGGACCATACTGTGAAGTCAACCTAAGTCCAGATAGATTGGCAGTTGACTTCCATATTTCTTGTTTTCTTCTGTGGAGATTAGTATAAGTCCATTGAGTGGCATCTGATATCCTGTTCTGTTTTAGGAGACTGGTGTAAATCCATCTATTGGTATCCGGTATCCGCCTTTTATTTTCTTTGCCTGTGGAGATTAGTGTAAGACCATTGAGTGGCATCTGATATCCCATTTTGTTTTAGGAGATTGGTATAAGACCAGTGATTGGCATCCGATATCCGCTCTTGCTTGCTTTGTTTGTTTGTTATTATTAATTGCTATTCCAAAGGACACACTTGAATCATCTGCTATATGATTTCAAGAAGTGAACCTTCTAAGAAGTTTTACTATCCATCTTCATCCATTCATCATTCATTATGTCCTAGACTTTTTCACACTTCGCTTTTAAACTTGACATAAGTGTTGTGCAAACATCTTCATGTTTTCTAACTAAAAACCTGGACTCAAGTCCTTGACCCTTTTTTCAAACTTCATTTTCATAATACTCATTTGAATTGATCTTAATCATACTTTGACCTTATTTTCATAATCATAATCAGTAACTCCACTCATTCACTTGTTTTGGCTTTGTCCATTAATGTTTTCATACATGAGCTATAGGTTTGATTTATCTTAGTGGTTGATGTTAATCTCACCTTCTGTCTTTAGTGATTGAATTGTAAGCCTTCCTTGCCTATTATAGGGTTAACCCCTCCCTGGCAAGTTGAAGCTGTTCTCACATGGTGGACGTTGTTGTTTGTATAAGGTTGAGTTTTCTCCCGTGGATAACGTAAGACCTGGGGTTTGTGTTTAAAATTGAACCTAACCCACTTTTTGGAAATCTTTTAGCCGAACTACGGCGTTCTGATCCTTACCTTTGATGGAAGGTACGTAGGCAACGGGTTCATCCGTTCGAACCCAATAACCCAATAAAATTGTATATTCTTTTCTCATCATCCCAATCATGTTTGCACAATCTTTATGTCATAACAAATAACAATCTTTTACAACAAGTGTGAAAAGGGCTCCCTAGGAGTACCTAGGACGTAGTGGGTGCCTAACACCTTCCCATTGCGTAATTTACCCCTTACCCAGAATCTCTGATCTTTTTATTAGTTTTCTACGTGTAAAACTTCTTAGGCTTTTGTTCGCTTTTTAGCCAGTCCTTTGGATAAATAAAAGTGCGGTGGCGACTCGAAATTTCAACGTATCTCATAGCTTATGATTTAACCAATAGATCATATAGCGACGAATACACCGCTACACCACCCCCACATGATTCGAGCCTACATGGTGAAGGCTCCTCTTTTATGTCTCAGGACCAGTGGGGTTGGATCCAGACGGAGATGGGAACTCTCCGCACCGAGCAGACCAGACAAGGTGCGGAATTAGATAGACAGAGTGTGGAACTGTTCCGACAAGGGACAGTCATGGATGACATGCAGGCCATGATGCAACGTCTGATGTTGCATTTCCCGCACGATCCCCCGCCTCCTCCATAACAGTGATCACTGTAAGTCCCCTTCGTGTTTGAATTTAAACATTAAGGTCAATGTTTAGTTCAAGTGTGTGTGTGTGTGTGTGTGGGGGGGGGGGGGGGGTTATCCTTTCATGTTTTTATTTTCTTGCAATTTGTTTTGTTTTTGTTATGTTATCGTTATATTAGTATGGTTGTTTGTTTTGTTTATTTTCTGTTCTTTTGGACCTACTGTGTGTACAGAGTGATGAGAAACGGTTGGACGAGCCCGGGATCAATGGTAGTGGATGAATGACACCCCTCAAACTTAGGCTGATAAGGCACCCCGGAAGTTGATGCAACCTTGAGAAAAGAAGTCGGACACAATTTGGGGACACCGGACCAAGAGAGCGGTATGGAAAGACCAAGTCAGAAAAGAACCACATAACACGAGGAGACTTCAGAGCTTGCAAGCTAACCAACATGGTGAGATCACAAAAAGCCAAACACTAAATATCAGCATGAGAGTTCAGCCAGGTATGACTTTATCACTCTGATTTTGCGTATGTCCTGTTGACACGTCACAGCATGACAACACACACTGAGGCAAGTTGTTTGTTTCGCCAGGGCCTTTCTAACCATCCCTATCTGTATGTTTCCCTTCGTAAACCCCGTTGAGCCTTAGCCATTTTATTCATCATAAACCCCCTGTTAAGTTTTAATCATTCATTTTTTTCATAACTCGGTATGATTGTGTGAATTGCAAGATGTGCAATAAAACTAAGTTTGGGGTGGAAATCTTGAAAGAGAAGGCAATTGCATAATAAGAGATCATACAAAAACAAAAATAGTATGTATTTTCTTTAAAAGAAAAAAAAAAAGAGAAAAGAAAAACAAAAGAGAAAAATGCACTTGCCGAGACTTAAGACTCTAACACATATAAAATGCTCGGAAAATTTGAGTAGAAAAAAAGTCAAAAGAGTGAAATTAACCCCCAGAGTATACGTGATGCACGAGAAAAAGAGAAAGAAAAATCACACAACATGACTACCGAGTTCAAAACCCTTTGTTATCCAATTTTTTGTTTATCCCACCGTACCCAAGCCCCGTTACAACCTAAAAAGACCTCGAAAAGTGTGTGGAATCTGCTGTGGTAGTGACATTAGAATGTATTCAAAGTTAAGAGTTTGGTATTGCATACTGTGCTGTGAGTGTACACACCTAACCCTGAGAGATATTGTGAGTGTGTGAAAAGCTTGCAGGTGAAGAGGTTTCTGATGTGGAAATGTGGTAAACTGCCTGAATCGGAGAGACCTGAAACTCGATTGGAAAGGAAGAACACAAATGGTGAAAGACTAGGTTGCATTGTGGAAAATGAATTCGGGGGTGACCTTTGTTTGGACTCAATACATCACTTGAGGACAAGCAATGAGACAAGTTTGGGGTTGTGATCGGTCACCATTTCCATTGAGTTCCCACCGTTAATCCGACATATTTTCATCACTTTGGTAAGATTTATGTTTGTTTTTAGTTGCTTTGGAGTCATTTATCATGTTTTCTTGGTTTGGTATCGCATTGCATTCGATTACAAGTTTATGTCAAAAAGATCTCGTTTATGCTTCGTTTGGTAGTGTCGTTGTTACAGGCCATTGCACAGGTTTAAAAGCAATAATGGTGAAGTTATGGATACTCAGAAAGGAAAAAATATGAAGAAACAGCAGGTCAACACGGGTACCCGTGTGCCACAACACTGCCCGTGTTGTTGATCAGGCAGAGCAAAATGGGAGAAGAAAAATAGAGATCAACACGGGCACCCGTGTGTCACCACACGGCCGTGTTGATTAAAACAGTGCATTAACACGGGCACCCGTGTGGAGGAACACGGCCCGTGTTGTTGCCTCTGTAGCTTGTGCTAAAAATAGTTATAATGGAGAGCAACACGGGAACCCGTGTGGTGACACACGGCCGTGTTGATTGGACGCAACTTGGAAACCCTAACTTTTGCTTTGTGAACCGATTCTGCTCATTAAGGGTAGTTTGGACCTTTTGCTTGGAAGAGTTTCATCTGAAGCTATAAGAAGGCTTGGAAGAGAAAGAAGAAGACACTTTTTGACGGACGAAAGAACACATTGCATTGGAGAAGATAGCTAATACGAAGGATTTGAAGACGGCGAGATTCAAGGGCATCAACCATTGAAGATCAAAATCTCCTAATTCTTTGTAATGTCTAATCTTTACATTATGAATTCTTTAAGTACTATGAGAGGCTAAACCCCCTGATGCTAGGGGGTGGTCCTGATGTTATCGCATGTTATGAATTTGAACAAATGATTTCTTGATTACTATGTTATTTATTTCAATTCAATTGTGTGATGTTATTATGCTTTTGTATCGGACAAATACAAATTGATCTATGACTTTCAATAACAGGAGTGTGATTGTTAGGGTTTTCACACAATTGGGTTTATGAATGCATCATCTAGGACTAGTAACTTTCGTAAATCACCGTAAACCTTGATATTATGGACATTTGAGTAAGAATTGGTAGTTTAATAGTTTCTTCCTTAAGGACTTAAGTAAGAACATATTGAGGTTAGGTGATTGAATGTTTCATATGTATTAAGGAAATCTTGACTGAATTCATAACTGGTTAAATCAACCACTCACCCTAGCATCTTTTATCTTAATCAATTACTTTTACTATTTTTGTGTTTACTATTATAAATTCCAAAACAACCAAACCATTATCCTTTTGTTCTGATAGAATCAAATTAAAATAAGTATTTCCTACGCAATTCCTGAGATCGATACTTGGAAATAAAACTCCTTATTACTACATCGGTAAAAATAGTACACTTGCTATTTTCCCGATCAATTATCACATTCTTTGATAGTTCTTTCAAGAACTCCTTTTAAAGCCTTAAATTTTTGTTTAAGTTTCTGATATGAGTTTAGAGTTTCAGACAGACATGATTCAAGGTCAGAGCGAGAAAGATCAGAAAATACCTCTTCAGAGTCAGATTCTCCATCTGATGTATTTCTGGAGGTGATAGCCATGAGTGCAATATTTTCTTGTTCTTCAGAGTCTAATTCGGATGAGTCATATCCACTATTGTCCCAGGTGGCCATCAGTCCCTTTTTGGTTCTGAATGAACTTTTCTTGAAATTTTCTCTTCTTGAGCTTTCTTTCTTCAGCTTGGGACATTCGTTTCTATAATGACCTGTTTCCTTACATTCATAGCATGTTATTTCTTTGTTTGACTTACCTCTGGAAGTAGATTCTGAGAGATCTCCCTAGGGTCTTGGTCTTCTGAAGTTATTATTCCTTTTTCTCCAGAGTTGCTTAACTCTTCTGGTCAAAAGGGATAACTCTTCTTCATCGTCAGAGTCTTCTTTTTCAAAGTCGTCATTGTCTTCTTCTTCATCTTGGAAGGCTTTGTTTCTTTTTGGTTTGCATCTTTCATATCTAGACTTCAGTGCTACAGACTTGATCTTCTTTTGAGGCTCATCTTCCTCGAGTTCTATCTCGTGGCTTCTGAGTGAACTGACGAGTTCCTCAAGGCTGATATTGTTCAGATCTTTGGATAATTTTAAAGCTGTGACCATGGGTCTCCATTTCTTTGGTAAGCTTCTGACTATCTTTTTGACATGATTTGCAGTTGTGTAGCCCTTGTCCAGAACTTTGAGTCTTGCAATTAAAGTTTGAAATCTAAAAAACATTACCTCTACAGCTTCATCGTCCTCCATTTTGAAGGCTTCATATTTCTGAATTAGAGCCAGAGTCTTTGTCTCTTTGACTTGAGAATTTCCTTTGTGAGTCATCCTCAGGGAGTCAAGTATTTCTTTAGTTGTTTCCCTGTTGGGTGATCTTTTCATATTCATTGTAGGAAATGACATTTAGTAGTATCGTTCTGGATTTGTGATGGTTTTTGAATTCACGCTTCTGATCATTTGTCATTTTGCTTCTGGGGATGGCAACACCAGCGTCAGTCACATGTGGTGTGTAGCCAATTGTGACTATATCCCATAGATCAACGTCGTAGCCCAGAAAGAAACTTTCAATTTTGTCTTTCCAATAATCAATTTTTTCTCCATCAAAGATTAGAGGTTTAACATTGTAACTATCTCTTTCATTTGTGTTGGCCATAGTTTTTCTCACGCTGGATCTCTCTACACTGTTAAGTGTTTGATTAGAAAATCAATAATAGAGACGAAGCTCTGATACCAATTGAAGGTAGAGAAAAACAAGAAAGGGGGTTTGAATTGTTTTTGGAAATAAAAACTTTTTGAGATATCAGACACACAGTGAATAAAAAGGAATATGACACAAAATTTTATATTGGTTCGCTTGAAATCACCTTGATTCGCCTTCAAAAAGGTCTTAATCCACTAATCTTGAAAGATTACACAAGCAATCGTCTAAGAGAATAATCCCTTAGCCCTCTCAAGTATTCAGACTGCACAGAGTCACTTGAGGAAATATCTTAACAAAAATATGATTTGTAATGCAATGTGCTTCTAACAAAAAGCAAATATTACAGAATTATAAGAACATTAGCTTCTCACGCGAGAGCAGCAGCTCGTGAAAAATGAGAGAGAATGAATGAGAGTTTTTGTATTTTGTGTGTCTCAAGTGTGTCTTCTTGTGAAGTATCTAGTCCTTTATATAGGCGTTGAGAAGAACCGTTGGAGTGATGAAAGGATCTTGGTAATTGAAGAATGTTTATTGTCATTACTTTCCTTGTTTCTTTCTAAAACAGTTTTGTGCGCCTCATTATTTCCTTCTAGAAATAATTTCTTTCCAAAACCAGATTTCTTTTCAATTACGTGTTCTGAACTGGTGAATCTGTATCAGAGTCTTGGTAAATTAGAGTTTAACGTCAGAGGTTGATTATATCTGACCACATCAGAGTTTCTCTATGCTCTTGACTTCTTCAGATTCGGAGTTTGGATTCAGTCTTCTTTACCAGAGTTTCTGACTTCTTTCTGTTGCGTTGGTAACTGCGTTGATTAGAGTCAGAACCTTTTGGACGTGTTTTCTCTGAGTAGCATTTGATAGTTGAATTCTGTATATGATGTATTTTTCTATCTGATGTTTGAGTAGAGTCATGCATACTTAAGAAAAATTTCGTTAGAGTACATTGTAGAACCAACTTTGTTCTTACAGAGTGGACTTAAATAACAACAATAGAAACAAATTTTGGTCCCTAAGAGACCTCATGATGCATATGATATGAAATGTTAAAAAAATAATCTTTGTGGGGAAAATGTTGCCACAAAGGAAAAGAAATCTAGAGAGTCTGAGAGTCCGCGGGAGCATAATGCATTCCGTAAGGAAAACTCATTGGGCAGACAGAGACTCTGGGGAATAAAAGGTTGTGCGTAGGCCAGGCTACAACTTAAAACTGTCGGGGTACATGAGAGATTCCATAAATCAATGGAAAGACTCAGCCGAGGATAAAAGGAAAAAATCTGCAGGGTAAACAGGTAAATCAGAACAAAGCTGAAATGCCTGAACCAAGCAGGGGACGGCGATTTCACTGAGGAAATACGCACTCAAATTCGATTGGGGAAGAAATGAACGTTAACACAGGAGTATTAGAAGTATATTATCTACTACCGGTTACTGGGTAAAGAGATAATAAAATTCTGTCAGAGAGGACATTCGTTACCGGTTAGGGTAAACATATCCAGGATGACTCGCTGAGGGCAACCAGGAGGTGTATTCATTACCAGTTATTGAGTAAGAATAAACTGCTGGGGAAAAACCAAAATAGGATTTACAACTACCGGCTACTGAGAAAAAGACCAAAGAAAGAGAATATTTGTCACTGATTAGAGTGAACATATCAAGGATAGACTCAAAAGGAATAATATCCGCCATCGGTTAAGATGAACATATCAAGGATAAACTCCAAGGGGAGCAATAGGAATTATATCTATAAGTTACTAGATAGAAAACCAAAAGAGAGAATATCCATCATTGGTTAGGGTGAACATATCAAGGATAGACTCCGCAAAAAGGGGAAACAAGATTTACAACTATTGGTTACTGGGCAGAAGATCGCAAAGAGGAGGAAACCTGTCATTGGTTAGGATGAACATATCAAGGATTAACCCTCTGGGAATGAAATAGGGATCACTACTACCTTTTTACTGGGTAGAATACCAAAAGAGAGAATATCCGTCATCAATTAAGATGAACATATCAAGGATAAACTAAAAAATGAAAGAAAAATTGTCATCAATTAAGATGAACATATCAAGGATAGACTTTCTGGGGAATGAAATAGGAATTACGACTACCTTTTTACTAGGTAGAATACCAAAAGAGAGAATATTCGTCATCAATTAAGATGAACATATCAAGGATAAACTCAAAAATAAAAGAAAATTTGTCATCAGTTAAGATGAACATATCAAGGATAGACT
The DNA here is from genome assembly GCF_024323335.1 of Lathyrus oleraceus. Taxonomy (NCBI): domain Eukaryota; kingdom Viridiplantae; phylum Streptophyta; class Magnoliopsida; order Fabales; family Fabaceae; genus Lathyrus; species Lathyrus oleraceus. The sequence goes on along the minus strand of NC_066580.1, from coordinate 322,711,676 downwards.
TTCTGGGGAAACGTGAAAATGGATCAGCTGGGGAGAATAGATTAATTTTACCGGGTATTGGGCAAGAGTAAAATACTCACAAATCAAGAAGAATATTACCAGTTACTGGGTAATAGACTCTCAGTGGACCCAAAAGCATCTATCTAGGCAAGATCTAGAAAGAAAAGGTCAATCAAAGACTCAACCCAATAAGGATATAACTCAAGGGGGGTGATTCCATCAAGATAATCAACTAGGGAGGAGGATGAAATGATAATCATCTACGAGGAAATAACTCAGTGGAGAATGAGACAACTTAAATTCTTTCTGCTTAAGGAGGGTGACACTCTACAATTGAAAGAGGACAGACACACCGAATCTGCATGGGGGAAAGGATACCACCATAGTAGAGGATCAGAGAAATAATGAATCACAAAGTGTAATAATGTAATAATGAAATCTATGAATGTATATGTATATGTATATAAGATGATTATGCTGACAAAACGATCACAAAGGATACAAACATGACCGATCTGAATCATCAATACAACACTCAGCCAATCTTAACAGAAGGGAATCAATTGGAGAAAGAGAGGTAAAGGATGAATGCGAATTATCCGTCTCAAAAAAAGGCTTGACCCTGGCTAGGGAAAAGGAAAAGATCTGCTGAGGATCTGCACCCTCAACTCTGCGGGGAATTTTAGGTCAACACCATATCAAATGGGAGACAACCTTGCAGAGGACCATAAATATTGCTCAATAACTGAAATCCGCTGGAGACTTGAGGGGAAACAAAATTTGTGTTGGATCTATGCAGACCGCTGAGAAAAATGCTCCTACAAATCAAAAGAGGCAATTACAAACTCAAGAGGGGGAACCAACAAAACTCGGTTGGAGATGCTGAAATGTTGTTGGGGAGGAAACAAGGATCACGCCAACTGCTTGGGGAAAAACCAACAATGCTTCGCATTCTAGGGCTCACCTGTTTTCAGACCGCTGTTGATATTCCTTAAATGAAATTGATTGCTCTTAAAAAGCAACTGCTTTTATTATTTAAGAAAACATGATTTTGAATTTCAAAATGATCATCATAAAATGTAATTCTATTTGGTTGAAATAAACAAGAGTAGAAACAATTGGATAAAAAAACTTAACTTTATTTAATAGAATGGTAGTCTGTAAATGACAAGACTCCATAGATCTTTACAAAAGTTGAAAAATGGTAATTTACACTAAAAAAGGCTACATTGAGTAAAATGATCACTAATCATTCTACCGACTTCAATATCCACACTGCTCTTGGCTTTGGTTGAAGATGAATCAGAACCAAACATCATGCTCAAGAATGTCTTTAGGACTGAAGATCAACAGGATGCAGTTACTCGCCACAATCCCTAATTTTTGCATAAATTACCCCAAGATGGGGTACTAAATTTATCGGGATATGTTTTACGTCTCTAACTTTTTCCTGGATCGCCCTTTTGAGTTTTCAATCCACCGAGACGCTCATTTTTGCCTAAGCCCTTTCGGGTTTTCAACTTAGCGAGCTGTTCTTGTCTTTTTAGGCGAAGTTTTTCTTGACTGCATCAGCATTCACAGGATGCATGAACTCTTCACCATCCATAGTTGTAAGGATCAAAGCGCCGCCTGAAAAGGCTCTCTTAACAACATATGGACCTTCATAATTAGGAGTCCATTTGCCCCTAGAATCTGGTTTGAAGGATAAAATCTTCTTGAGCACAAGGTCACCTACTTTAAACACACGAGGTTTGACCTTATTATAAAAAGATTTCTTCATTCTTTGTTGATATAACTGACCATGACATATGGCATTCAACCTCTTCTCTTCAATTAAATTCAACTGATCTTACCTTGTCTGACACCATTCAACCTCAGTCAATTTGGCTTCCATCAGCACATGCAGGGATGGGATCTCAACCTCTACCGGGAGCATAACTTCCATACCATAAACAAGTGATAAAGGGGTTACCCCTGTTGAAGTGTGGATGGATGTACGGTACCCATGCAGAGCAAATGGGAGCATCTCATGCCAATCCTTATAGGTTACAACCATCTTCTAAATGATCTTCTTGATGTTCTTGTTTGCAGCTCCAACAACCCCATTCATCTTAGGTCTGTAGGGAGAAGAATTATGATGTGCAATCTTGAAGTCTTTGTAAAGAGCTTCCACCATATTGTTATTAAAGTTCGATCCATTATCAAGAATGATTTTACTTGGCACACCATACCGACATATAATCTGATTCTTGATAAACCTTACAACAACTTGCTTGGTCACATTCACATACGATGCCGCTTCAACCCACTTTGTGAAGTAGTCAATAGCCACCAAAATAAACGATGTCCATTCGAAGCTTTGGGCTCAATCATACCAATCATATCAATTCCCCACATGGAGAAGGGCCATGGGGAGGAAATGGCGTTCAATAGTGTCGGAGGAACATGAATCTTATCTGCATAAATTTGGCACTTATGGCATTTCTTCACATATTTGCAACAATTAGATTCCATTGTCAGCCAATAGTAACATGCTCTCAACATCTTCTTAGCCATAACATGTCCATTGGAATGAGTACCAAAGGAAACTTCATGGACTTCAGTCATCAACAAGTCTGCTTCGTGTCTATCCACGTATTTGAGCAGAAGCATATCAAAATTTCTCTTGTACAACACATCACCATTCAGGTAGAAGTTGCCAGCTAATCTCCTCAAAGTCTTCTTATCTTTCAAAGATGCCCCAGGCGGGTACATCTGACTTTGGAGAAAACATTTGATATCAAAATACCACAACTTTTCATCCTTGAACTCTTCAACAACAAACATATGAGCTAGCCTATCAAGACGCATCATAGTCAAATTGGGAACTTCATTTCAAAAATTCACCACAATCATTGAAGCCAACGTTACAAGAGCATCTGCCATCCTATTTTCATCTCGAGGGATATGATGAAATTCAACCTTAGTAAAGAAAGTTGAAATCCTCCTCGCATAGTCTCTATATGGTATCAAACCGGGTTGATTCGTCTCCCATTTACCTTTGATCTGATTCACAACCAAAGCTGAATCTCCATAGACGTCAAGATACTTGATTCTGAGATCAATGGCCTCTTCAAGTCCCATAATGCAAGCTTTATACTCAGCCATGTTATTTGTACACTTAAAAGTCAATCTAGCTGTAAACGAAAAATGTGTGCCTTGAGGAGTAATAACTACTACCCCAATTCCATTACCATACTGATTAACAAATCCATCAAATATCATGCCCCAACGACAACCAGGTTCTGGCCCTTCTTCAAGCAATGGTTCGTCATAATCTTTCATCTTCAAGTACAAGATCTCTTCATCAGGAAAATCCTACTGCATTGACTGATAATCTTCAATCGGTTGGTGAGCCAAATGGTCAGCCAAGACACTACCTTTGATAGCCTTTTGAGATCGGTATTCAATATCATACTCTGATAACAACATCTGCCAACGGGAAATCCTCCCAGTTAAAACAGGCTTCTCAAAAATAGACTTGATTGGATCCATTTTGGATATCAACCAAGTGGTATGATTCAACATATACTGACGCAGACGCTTAGCAGCCCAAGCCAATGCATAATAAGTCTTTTCTAGCATAGAATACCGAGTCTCGCAGTCGGTGAATTTCTTACTGAGGTAGTAAATAACAATTCTTTCTTTCCGATTTCATCTTGCTGACCAAGAACACAACCCATACTCCCATCAAGCACAGTCAAATACATGATCAACGGTCTTCCTTCAACAAGCGGAGACAGAATCGGAGGTTCAAGCAGATATTCTTTGATACTGTCGAAAGCTTTCTAGCAATCCTCGGCCCAATCACAAGACTGATCTTTCCGAAGAAGCTTGAATATAGGTGCACATGTGGCAGACATGTACGATATAAATCTCGAGATATAATTCAAGCGACCGAGAAAACCTCTAACTTGCTTCTCAGTTATGGGCTCAGGCATCTCTTGTATTGCTTTGACCTTGGCAGGATCAACTTCAATATCCTTCTCACTGACAATAAAACCCAACAACTTACTAGAACGAACACCAAATGTACATTTATTGGGATTCAAGCAGAGTTTGTACTTCCTCAAACGCTGGAATAACTTCAACAAATGGTCAACATGCTCTTGTTTATCACTCGATTTAGCAATCATATCATCAACATATACTTCGATTTCTTTATGCATCATATCATGAAAAAGAGTGGTCATAACTCTCTGGTAGGTTGCACCGGCATTCTTTAGACCGAAAGGTATCACTCTATAACAGAATATTCCCTAGGGTGTAATGAATATGGTCTTCTCCATATCCTCGGGTTCCATCTTGATCTGATTATAACCGGAAAATCCATCCATAAACGAAAAGACTTTGAGTTTAGTTGTATTGTCTACCAACATGTCAATGTGTGGCAAAGGGAAATCATCTTTCAGACTAGCTTTGTTCAAATCTCTATAATCGACACACATACAGACTTTTCCATCCTTTTTCAGAACATGCACAATATTGGCCACCCACTGCGGATACTCAGCAGTAACAAGGAAACCAACATTAATTTGCTTCTGCACTTCTTCTTTGATCTTCACTGCCATATCAGGATGAGTCCTTCTCAACTTCTGCTTGACTGGAGGGCACTCTGGCTTCAACGGCAATCTATGCTCCACAATCTCAGAATCCAAACCAGGCATGTCTTGATAGGACCAAGCGAACACATCTGAATACTCTCAAAGAAGATCAATCAACCCCTTCTTAACCTCTGGACACAGTTGAGACCCAACTTTGACTTCCTTCACATCATCTTCGGAACCCAAGTTGACTAACTTAATCTGCTATTCGAATGACTGAATGGCTTTTTCCCCGTGCTCAAGTAGACGAGATAATTCATCAGACACTTCTTTATCACTTTCAAACACTGGGAATTCAAAGTTTGGAGAAGGAGTAGGATCATTGCATTCAATGGATTTAGAAACCAACCTGCATAATAATTTGATATTTTGATTTTAGAGAAGTGAATTGTGACCAAATATTATGCAGATGGACAATTATTATTTGTTTATTTATGTTTTATGTGATTACCATTTTCAGAAAAAAACAAAAAGTAAAAATAAAAACATCATAGATGTGGATGAATAAAATTGCATTTTATTGATGATTAATTTGAAATATGCTCAACAATGCTCAATTCTCCCTTAGACATAGGAGAATGATTTCTCTAAAATTATGAAAACAAATTACTTAGAGCGATGGATAATAACAGTAACATCAGCAGCGATCCAATTGTTGTAAGTTTTTCCACGCGTCACAAAATTGGCGCAGTCTTCATCTTCATCACCCTCGATCACAGCAGCTGAGTGTTGTTCATTACCATGGATGAACCCTCCGCTACGGAAACTCGATTGCATATCTTCAACTTTGACATAAGACGACCCTCGCTGAAATCCCAATCCGGATCGGCTCTTGTTCTCGGCGACCTCTACCATACGGCCCCACTGATCTGAACTGCCATCTTCGATAATCTTCTGAGCATCTTTGAAAGAGGACATATGTGCCCTAGTTTTCTTCACTTCAGCAATAGATAGAGTTTGGGACGGAGTTCCAACCTCATCCTTAGCTTCCACATACGAAAAGGATGACAGGTGACTTACCAACAACGCTTTCTCTCCACTCACAATGACAAGCTTGCCATTCTTTATAAATTTCAACTTCTGGTGCAGAATGGACGTTACAACTCCAGCTTCATGCATCCATGGCCTTCCCAACAAGCAGCTATAGGCCGGGTGGATGTCCATTACTTGAAAAGTAATTTGTAAATCACTCGGACCTATCTTCACTGGAAGGTCCACTTCTCCTATAATAGTCTTGCGAGAACCATCAAAAGCTTTGACGATCATGCCACTGTACCTCATAGGGGAGCCTTGATATGATAACCTTGATAAAGTTGACTTGGGGAGTACATTCGACGAAGAACCGGTATCAATCAACACATTTGACATCGCATCTTCCTTGCAATTCATCGATATATGCAGTGCTGGATTGTGATTTATGCCTTCCTCGAGAAATTCTTCATCACAAAAGCTCAAGTTGTTGCAAGAAGTGATGTTAGCCACGATGTGGTCAAATTGATCCACAATTACATCATGCTCTACATAGGCTTGCTCCAACACCCTTTGCAATGCTTCTCTGTGCGCTTCAGAGTTCATGAGCAGAGACAACACTGAAATCTTTGATGGAGTCTGGAGCAACTGCTCCACCATATTGAATTCACTTTTCTTTTATAATCTCAGTACCTCATCATCATCATTAGGCTTCAATTTGTTGGACTCACCAGACTGACCCATTGGAGCACTAACCGGATTCACGATCGACATATAAACCTTCTTACCAACATCTTCTACATCTCTCGGGAAAATGGGACCAAAAACACAACCGCTACGGGTCACCTTTGTAACATCAACAATGTTCACAATAGAATTCGTCGTAGGCAACAGAACCTCTTGACCATTCTCCATCATTGTTGCATTATATTGGTACGGAACAACCTTATCGGATGAATACGGGATGGGGCCCGCTAACCGTATCACTAACGATGATACTGATCTATTGATGTTGTTACTGATGCTGCTGTTAAACTAAATCACTACCCGTTCTGGGGTCTTGAACACTGATACTATCACATTCACATCATCTATATCCCTCGAGTGTTGAATCTGGATTACATTCTCATCCATCAACATCTGGATATCTCTCTTGACGATTGAACACCCACAGGGGTTTACATTGCAAATTGCACAACCGTCATGGTCGTGCTCATAATCACTGATGGTACGCAGGGTCTTATGCATCTCTACCAAGGACTGACGAATACGTTGCACATCGAACACTCGGAAACTTCTTGGACACCCATCTACCATATTAACAGAGGAATTACCATGAGCGGGAAAATGATTGGCTTTCACATTCGGTGCACGGTCCTCAAAGGACACCATCCCACTCTTTACAAGCTTCTAGACTTCATACTTCAAAGGGTAGCAGTTACCAATATCGTGGCAGGGAGCTCCTTGATGAAAGGCATAACGGAGCTCTAGCTTATACCACCATGGGAGTGGTTCTGGAATTTGTGGCGGATTTCTTGGCTGAAGTAGGTTCTTGAGAACCAAAGATGGATAAAGTTCGGCATATGACATAGGAATAGGGTCAAAAAAGACTTGTTTCCTCTCGAAATTCTGTTATTGTTGATTATTGTTGTTGCTGTCGTTGTTTGTTCTTTGTTGTGGTTGTTGTTGAACTGAAATTGATTGATTGTTTGAAAATACTAGAATAATGGATGAAACTTGATGATGATGCTGACGCGGTTGCAGATTTCTTTTAACACGAGGCCTCTTCTGCCTCCCCATAGATACTGCATTGGTTTCCCCTTCCTTCTTTCTAGCAAAACTGCCTCCATATTTCTTGCTGGATGATACCTCTTCCTTAGATAAACGTCCCTCTCGGACTCCTTCCTTTAACCTCATCCTCATGTTTACCATCTCGGTAAAATCACTGGGGGCACTAGAAATCATGAGTTCGTAATAAAACAGACTCAAGGTATTAAGGAAAATCTTGGTCATCTCTTTTTCTTCCAACGGAGGATTGATCTGAGCAACAAGCTCTCTCCATCCCTGGGCATACTCTTTGAATGTCTCTTTGTCCTTCTGATACATAGACCTCAATTGGTCTCTATCAGGCGCCATGTCCACGTTATACTTGTACTGCTTCACAAAAGCTTCACCCAAATCATTGAACGTGCGAACACTTGCATTATACAACCCTATGTACCACCTCAGAGCAACACCAGTCAGGCTGTCTTGGAAATAATGAATTAATAACTGATCATTATCAATTTGTGTTGACATTTCCTGGCATACATGACGAGGTGACTAAGTGGACAAGTATTTCCCTTATACTTTTCAAAGTCAGGGACTTTGAACTTCATCAGGATCTTGACATTCGACACTAAGCAAAGTTCAGCAGCACTCTTACCAAACAGATCTTTACCTCTCAATGTCTTCAATTCCTTTCGTAGCTCAAGGAACTGATCTTTCATCTCGTCCATCTTTTCATAAACATCCGGACCCTCAGACGACTCGGAATGGTAGATGGTGTCCTCGACACGAGGCAAAGTGTGAACAACTAGAGGCGGAACAGACATGACCGGGCTAGATGCCGATATGGAATTAAAAGTAGGCGCAAACCCTTTAGGCACAAAGTTCGGTGGCATTCCCCACGGGAATCCGGCAGGCATAGTCGCAATAAACCGAGTGGTAGGCACAGTTGAGGTAGCAACCTCTGAGATAACAGTTCTCTGAGGAGGAGGAGTTGCAGGCGTTGGAGAAAACTGATTATGAGCAGCTAGAACAGACTTCATCATGGCAGTCAAACGAGCAATCTCTTCCTTTAACTCTCGGTTCTCTTGTTCCAAATGTTCCATGATTCTCGGTTGATTGGCGCAAGTGTTGTATCAGTGAGTTAGCTTGGCTGAAGCACAAAAGAATAAACAATAAGACATCTAGCAGAAGAAAACCTGTTATGAAAATGATGCATTAAATGCAACATTTTGATTGTTTTTATTTTCAAGGAACATACTATTTTATTTGCAAGTATACACTAATAATAACAATTTGATTGACCATAAAAAAATCTCTTTTATTCATATAATTTTGGAAGGATTACACCGAGTACAATTTCAGAAACCAAAATACAAGTACAAGAGAAAAGGAAACTAATCATCCTAAGGATCCCCTAACAACAGTATCAGATGATCTGGCTGCAGGCACGTACTTCCTTCGGATGTATCAAATCTCAGACTCAAAAGAAATCTTCATCTGAGCCTTCTCGAGGATAAGCTGATCAACAATCTTCTTCCAAGAACTGGAAGGCTGAGGCATACTAGAGGAAGATGGACCCTCTGATTCTCTCTGTCTTTTCACTGCTCGATCTTCAAGAAGTTCAATAAGCGCGTCTTTATTCTAAGACTCAAGCTGCAACTCCTCATGCTTTCAGCTCAAAGCATGGAACCGCTCTTCCCACATATCCTTTTCTTGCTTCATCCTGGCGAGTGCGTCTTCCAACTCCTCTACATATTGGTTAAGTAGAGTTGATGGCTCAACCACAACCATAGACATAGGTGTCTCACAAGCATACGACATCTTCAATTCTAAAGCTCTCTTCTTCACCCAAGTAGTGTAAGCCTCCAAAGATACACAATTGCATGGACCAAGCTCGAATCTTCCTTTCCTATGCATATTATGCTAAACATGCATCATCTTTTGCTTCAAATGTTGGGGATCTTTACCCTCTTGATAGAAAATACCTTCTAACTGAGTGTTATTAGGTTTGTCTCTCAAGGGGAACCCAAGTTGACGACGAGCCAAAGCAAGGTTGTAGTTGATTCCTCCTCGTGTACCAATGAGAGGCATATTAGAGAATTCACCACAACTATCAATAATATCCAATCTACTCAATGAAGAATCATACCAAACTATATCATCATTAGTGAGAGACATAAGTCTCTAAGACCACCGTAAACATTGTTTGTTCTCCACAAAAACAGGCGTCTGAGGCAAGTGCGAAATAAACCACTTGTACAGAAGAGAAACATAACACACGATAGTTCCACCACCCTTAGAATTCCTTAGATTAAAAGAGAAATACATATCACCTAACAGAGTAGACACAGGATTTCCAATCAAGAAAATTCTAATGGCGTTAACATCAACAAAACCGTCAATGTTAGGGAGCAAAGCCAAACCATAGATGAGCAACACAAAGATGGCTTCAAAAGCGTCCACACTACCGACTTGAGCAAAGGGAAGTAGCTTTCCCAATAAGGAACTTAGAAGTCAACCCAAACATTCCTCCTTTCTTCATCCAATGAGCCTCAATCTCAGACTTCTTCAGATGAAGAGCTTCAGCTAAAAGGCACTTTGTCATAAACGGGTATTCCCAAGAGAGGGCATACTCTTCTAACATAGGCATAAGCTGATAATTGGGAAAAGTAAAGCAACGATAGAGAGGGTCATAAAACGGAACCAAAACACTCAAGAGTCCTTCAACCACATCAGTAGATAATACAGATAGAAGCTTCCCATGACGTTGTTTGAAGTCCAAAGGATCTAATACCAAAGATGATAGCTTCCTTAGCTATTTCAAATCGGGACATCTGAACTGTACTTCTTAGTGTTCCTTCGTCCGTAATCCATGATCTAAAAATATTTGCAAATAAAACCTCAGTTCCTTGAAGTTATTTTTCGTGTGATGAATGCCATGATGCGCATGAATGCATGAATGCAACAATCACAAATAAGGGACCACACACAAGGCAAACAAATAAAGGTTAAGGGATGAATCAAGTCATTGTCAAGATCAATCATCCATTTTGGTGGATTATGGTTTTCACCTTATCAACACCCAAGTTCCACTGATATTGACAAGACTTGATTGGATCAACCAAGAATCAAGGGTTTGTTGTGAGTTGCGACCATGGAGTCAGGTTAAGAACCATCCCAAAATAGTGTACTAAGGATAAAACATGTAGATCATGTTCTAAAAAGTTCCCAGAGTCTTAATTCCATCTATCAGATATTACAGGTTAGGATGACTGACTCATCGACCCATAATATTCTCAAGAGAAACTCTTCTGAGTGTAGTATCGCGTAACAACTGTTATCAAGTCTACACTTGAATAGTCTTCTCACTACATCCTAAATAGGCCAAGTTGGGTTAAATGTTCTACGGTCCTCAGCTTCTCGGACCCCAAATCAGATAAAGTAATGCCTAACCACAAATAACTTGTGTGACATCAATAGCTCCAAAAGGGTCTCCACTGAATAGATGGGTCTCAAGCCAACTTGTTAAGGACTACTCCACACAAGTCGAACATGACTATACCATCCTCCTATCTTAATTCCACTCAAGTTCAGGTTAGAACTTATCTCACCATTCAGAGATCGCCAAGCATAACAAGCATATTATATCACAAAAAAAATACAAGCATCAAATACACAAATATATACACAAAAAAGTAGGCTAAACCCACTGAGGACTACTCCCCAGCAGAGTCGCCACTTAATTTTTGTAGCGGTAAATTCATGACCATTAAGCTATGGATAAACTTAATGTCAATAAAACCAGAGTCGCCACCACGCTTTTATTGTTTCCAAAGGAAAAGGGAAAAGTACGAACAAAACGCAAAGATAAGAAGTTTTCAAATCAAAAATAATAAAATGCCAGAGATTATAGGTAAGGGGGTTGGTTACACAGAGGGAAGGTGTTAGCACCCGAAGTGTCCTAGGTACTCCTAGGGAGCCCTTTTTTATGTGTGTATGTGTTTTGGTATAAAATGATGTTTTAAAAAATAGAGTGTGTGTGTGTGTGGGGGGGGGGGGGTGAGAAAAGAATTCATTAATTATATTTTGTGTTTGACAAAACCTTCAAACTTGTGCCTATGTACCAACATAAAATGAGGGATCAAAACCTCGTAGTTCGTGGTATCAATTTCAAAGTGAGTGAATTGCTTTTAACAAAAATGTAAGTTTTAAAGAGGCACAAAGAGGCCTAAAAGAGTTTTGAATGAATGTTAGTTCTTTTGGTCTTTTGAAATTTTAAGTCAATATGGTTAAGTTCATTTACAAGTTTGATTTAAGAAAAAAGTGTAAAAATGCAATGGCATAAGGCCAAAGTTTCTAATTTGTAATAAAGTCTAAGTTTAGAAATCACAAGCAAAGAAGATTTTGAAAAGGGGGAGAGATTTGAAATTTAAGAAATGAGAGGAGATGAAGAGACTAATCCTAAGCAAAAATTTAAAAGTTAAGAGTTGAAAAGATCTGACCAATGGGATGCAATCCAATAAACAAGAATGTCATATAGAAACTCATTTTTCCTTTGGGCTTTAGAATCAAGCAAATACCCATGAATAAGCAAGATGAAGAGTAAGACATCAAATAAAGATAGCCACATCCAAGCTAGCAACTTCATAGTCTTCTTCATAATCTTCCCATGTATCAGATGACATACTCCTTGAATGGCTTAGAATAAGGCATTAGACACATGTTCAAAGTATCATTTGCATCAAGACCATGTAGCAGATGAACTCATGTGGATCTCAAACACTTGCATCAGATGAAATCTCAAATCGCAATAACTTGGTTTCAGAAATGTTGGCATTGGCCAATTCCTTTTGCATAGGGAATGTTGCCTAATTCTAATTCCAAAGCTCAGATCAAATCCAACAGTCCACACAAACATTTTTAGGTTTTTTGTTGTTTATTAGGTATTTTAAGGTCATAAGACCACAAACACAAGCAAGATACACAAACAAATATATACAATCACAATATGTGGCTCAAGTGAGCAAAGTGAAAATGGAATAAACATAAACAAGTTAAATGGTATGTAAAATGGAAAATGAAATGGTAAATGACTTGAATTTAAATTGCATAAAGTAAATGACTTGTAATTAAAGGTTAGTCAAATGTTAGTTGATTAGGTGTTAGTGGAGTTTTGCTTTTCAATTGTTTAAGTCATTCTTTGGAGAACACTCAACCCTCTATTCACAAGCATGTATCCTTGAACCAAGACATCTTCCAAAGGAAGGAAAAAAGGACAAGTTTCCACACAATACCATAAAAAGGGGAGACTTACAATCTCACTTACTAGAATGCTATGCCTTTGGGTCAAAATTTAGCGCTATGTTAAGCAATCGTAATTGGACTTATGTAGAAGTCACAACTATCTAAGGCCGGACAATAGAAATTTTGGTGTTAATGCATGTTAGAGATATGGTATAATGAACCATACTCCTAAAACATACCACACATAAAAAGAACATCATCAAAGGATGGACCTAATCTCATCCATACTTGTATTGGTTCATCTAACATGAAGTTATTGATGAACCAATTAGCTTTAGGATATTGAGACTTCATTGTTCAATGAGAGGGATGGGATATAATGGGATTGAAGATGAAGAGGGAGGGGAAATAAGACAAACACAAATTGGTCATGGGAGGAATTTTATCAAACAAAAGTCAAATCAACCTTGACCAAGGCCCAAACACATAGTCAAACTTCACAAGTCAATAAAAAATGGCTCAACATAATTTTCACACAATTAAACAATTAAAAAATCAAATTAAAATGCATTAAATTAAATTATGTTTTATCAAAAACCTAAAACCTCTTCAAAACACCAAATAAATGGCCAAGAGATTTATCATAGGTCAAACAAGGTCAAAGGACCTTGGAGAACAAATTTCATTATTTTTGAAAAGTCATAAGTATTTTTAAACAATTAAAAAATATGCACAAAAACAATTAAATCATGAAAAATATCAATATTAATCCAAAAAATAATTTAAATTCAGAAAATGAAAGAGGAAAATATTTGAATTTTTATGGTGAAAGTCCCATATTTTTTGGATCAATAATGAAATTAATATGAATTAAATAAAATAAGCAATTAAAAGAAATATTCAGAAATTCAGAAAAAAGAGAGCCATATGATCTCCCTCATTAATTGAGGTGGGAGATCAGATAGATGAAAGTGTGCGTTCCATGGTGCACTGCAGTCAACGCGGCATAGGCTTGGTATTCAAAAGCAATGCATGAGATTAAAACATTTTAAAAGGATCTTATGGTTGAGATGCAAGACAACTCATCACCGGAGCCAGAGCCCCGGTCTTTTTCTCCGGTGGACCTCACTGGACTGGTCCACAATCAGCCATCACCAAAATGAAAAAGTAAGACATGGATTTAAAGAAAAAATGCTCAGGAGCTCGAATCTGGCCTCAATTTTGTCCAATTCCAAGTATATGAAAAGATACATGGATTTGAATTTTGAGGATCATGAACTGAGTTGCTTCGATTTTACCTCAAAGTAACTCAATCTTGTTGCCTACATTAGTAGGACTTCAGCAAACCAACAATCAGTCAAAATGGATGAGAAATGAGGGAGAATCGAAGAAGAAAAGTTTCTGAAATCTCACCTTCGAGGAGCTTCAGATTAGCTTGATCTTGCTTCCAACTTGGCTTGGCTTGACTCTAGAAGCTTGTAGAAGATGATTTGGATGGTTAAAAAGTTTGGACTCTTGGAGTTTCAATCCTAAAACAGAAGGAGAATTGAAACTCAGTTTCTCAAGAAACCTTCAAGATTATCCTTTCAATGGTGTTTGGGGAAGAAGGGGGGTCGAAGCTTGGGCAAGAAGGATCCCATTTCTGATCATGAAGGGTCTTATTTATAGCCAATGTGAATGATATTTGCACACTTCCAAATTTGGAAAATTTTCAAATTCTCCCTTGCATGGATGAATGGGCGTGCATTAGGCCCATGAGATGATGTCATCTGATCCAAAGTTCAATGTACTTCATGCTGAAATCATGTTAGAAGCTCATGCAAATGTATGTGAAAATTGGAACTTGAAATTATCCAAATGGTGCTTTAACTTACACCCATGCGTAATTCCCTCAATTTTAATCCAAATGAGAAGATCTTGGATGTTTTGGAAATGTGAGATCAAGGGGAATAACTTTCATGTTGAACACTTTTTCATTTGAAGCTTGGAATTTTGAGGTGGAAGTTTGAGAAATCAAACATGTTTTAAAATTTCTAAGTCCCAAGTCAAATGTTCACTTCTTCCACCTTGAATAAATTTTTCTATGGACTTCAAATGAAAAACATTCCTTCATAAAAGTTGTATCTATTTCAAACCTATTCAATTTGGTCACAAATTTGACCTCATTTGGATTTGTCATGAGGGGGTTATTCATTTTAGAAGTTGAGAAAATCACTTGTTCAATGGTATTGGCCCAAAATGACCTATAATGTTTCCTCTTGGCACATGCATTTGTAAGTTGAATTTGCACTCCCTCCAAACATAAAAGTTGAATTAGACATGTTGAATTTGATCATGAAATTTGAATGGATTTCATCTCATAAAAATTGAGCAAGTTATGATCTTGGGAAGTTGACCTCCAAACTAGGGTTTAGACAAAATGACCTATAACCTTTCACCATAAAAAATGACTTTACAAGAAAAAGTAACTCTTGAATTCAACATTAAAGTTGTTTGGAATGTCATTTAGAGTAACTTTTATCTTGGAATCATTTTCATATGACAAATATTGTAGGAGATAGGGTCTAGGGAACCCCAGTTTTGACCAGTTGACTTTCTCTGGTCAACCACCATGAACCAACTTGCTAGATTGACATTATCTTGACTTTTGGGACTCATGGAGGATCATATATGAATAAGATTATGTAATGTGAAGTATCCCTTGATATATTTGATCAATTATTGAAGAAACTTGTTGAAGAAGTCACACAAGATACTCGGATGAATTAGGTTTCCAAAGCAAACCAACTCCAAACTCTTGATGATTTCTTGATCAAAATAACATGTGAAAATCATGGGGATCCATATATGATACTTAGAGCCATAGTAAACCATTTCTTGATTGAGCTCCTAACATTGAGGGTCTCAAACCCTAGATATGAGCTTGATAGAGCATAGGTAAGCATGTTCACTACCTACAAAAGCAACAAACTATACATTGACATATTTTTGATATTTTGGTTAGTGAATAAAGAAAAAACATAGTATGATACAATGTAAAGTGCTTGGTGACCTCTCCCAATGCAAACCCAATGAATGAGGGGTAAGGAGGATGCCAAAGTGTGATCTCAATGCTAATGCATATGATGAGATATCATGAGGGATCTTAGGGTCAAGATTGGGGTCTTACAGTCGGTCTTGTAGTAAACTCTGGCAAAAAAACAAGCCGACTCCAACGCCATGAGCGATGCTAGAAAGTCATGTGAATATGCAGAATGAATGATTATGAAACGTCTCCATAATGGCAGGGGGCATGGACAGGGGTAGTAAGAAGAAAGGGTGGGCCCATGCCCCCAACACATTCATCATTGATTAATATTTAATAATATAAGTAATATATTAATATATTTAATATACTAAAAATTAAGGAGAAAAGTTAATAATGATCCCACTTAATAAAATGATATAGAGTATCACACACATCCACCTGCATTTAAAATAAAATAAATTCTTTAAAAAAAATTAAAAAAAATTAATTCCTATTTCTTTTCATATTTCTATTAATTCTCTTTTACTCTTTCCAAATAGAAATAAACCACTTTTCATATTCTTCTTTCTCCCACTCCTTATTCTCTCACTACAAAGCGTCTCTCTGTTTCTAACTTATTCTCCATTGTTGTATTTTTAAAAGGTAAATTTTTTAATTTTAATCTTTATGAATTTATAATTTATTTTTATTATTGTAATAAGAGTAAAAAATATACCCAGATGAATTAGGGTTTCCAAAGCAAACCAACTCCAATCTCTTGATAATTTCTTGATCAAAATAACATGTGAAGATCATGGAGATCCATATATGATACTTAGAACCATAGTAAACCATTTCTTGATTGAGCTTCTTGCATTGAGGGTCTCAAACCCCAGATATGAGCTTGATAGAGCATAGGTGAGCATGTACACTACCTACAAAAGTAACAAACTATACATTGACATATTTTTGATATTTTGGTTAGTGAATAAAGAAAAAACAAAGTATGATACAATCTAAAGTGCTTCGTGACCTCTCCCAATGCAAATCCAATGAATGAGGGGTAAGGAGGATGCCAATGTGTGATCCCAATGAAAATGCATATGATGAGATAATATGAGGGATATTAGGGTCGAGATTGGGGTCTTACAGTCGGTCTTGTAGTAAACTCTGACAGAAAAACAAGCCGACTCTGATGCCATGAGCGATGCTAGGAAGTCATGTGAACATGCAGAATGGACGATTATGAAACGTCTCCATAATGGCAGGGGGCATGGACGGGGATAGTAAGAAGAAAGGGTAGGCTCATGCCCCCACCACATTCATCATTGATTAATATTTAATAATATAAGTAATATATTAATATATTTAATATACTAAAAATTAGGAAGAAAAGTTAATAATGACTCCATTTAATAAAATGATACAGAGGATCACACACATCCACCTACATTTAAAATAAAATAAATTATTTAAATAAAATTAAAAAAATTAATTCCTATTTCTTTCATATTCCTATTAATTCTCTTTTACTCTTTCCAAATAGAAATAAACCACTTTTCATATTCTTCTTTCTCCAACTCCTTATTCTCTCACTACAAAGTGTCTCTTTGTTTTTAACTTCTTCTCCATTGTTCTACTTTTAAAAGGTAAAATTTTTAATTTTAATATTTATGAATTTGTAATTTATTTTTATTATTGTAATAAGAGTAAAAAAAATATATTATTACTTTATTGAGCTTGAGATTGTGTTAATGACAGAAAATTTATTTTAGAGTTTTATAGTGTTTGTTTGAAATTGTTGTGTTTGTATCAATTTTATAGTATTATTATGAATTTTCTAAATATGATTTTAATTGTGATTTTTTGTTTTGTTTTTAGTAATAAGAAATGGAAAAATATTTCAAAAGAAAATCAACAGAGCAATCATCAACTCCTAATCCTCAAACACCTAATGAACATCAAAGCCCCAAACTGGATCCTCCTATGAAAAAAAAAGGTTTTTGGAGTTTGAATTGGAAAAACTTCCTAACGATCCCGGTTAAAGGCCAAAAATATCAGATTATCATCCAAGTGATAGAGATGAAATTAGAAGACATTATTTGCAAAAGGGTCCTTGTCAACCAAAAGAAATTGTTTTTCCACAAAGAAATTTTAGACATACCTTTTGTAAGTTTAATTCAGATTGGTATTTAAAATATAGTAGTTGGTTGGAATATAGTCAAAGTGAGGATTCTGCATATTGTTTATGTTGTTATCTTATGAGGTCACATCTTGAAGAACATAAAGGTTGTGATGATACCTTTATAACAAAAGGCTTTACATATTGGAAAAAAAGTGAAAGGTTTCGAGTTCATCTTGGTGGTGTAAATAGCTCTCATAATCAAGCATGGAGAAATTGTCAAGCTCTAATGAAACAAAAGCAACATATTGAAGGTGTCTTGTGTAAACAATCCAATCAAGTTAAAGAGGACTATCGAATTCATTTGACAAGTATAATTGATTGCATTAGATATTTTTTAGCATAAGGTTTAGCTTTTTGTGGTAATGATGAGTCAATTTCATCCAGAAATAAGGGGAATTTTCTTAAACCTATGAATTTTCTTGTTAACCATAATGAAGATATTTATAAAGTTTGGAAAAATTGTCATGAAAATCTTAAGTTAACATCTCATGATATTCAAACGGATATTGTTAAAGTTGCTGCAATGCTCATTATTCAAGTTATACTGGATGATTTTGAAGATGATTTATTTGCTATTTTAATTGATGAATCTCGTGATATCTCAGTGAATGAGCAAATGATTGTGGTTATACGTTATGTAAATAATGAAGGAAAAGTTATTGAGCGTTTTCTTGGTGTTGTTCATGTTTCAAATACTAGTATTCTAACATTGAAATCGGGGTTGGAGTCATTATTTACAAAATATGGATTAAGTTTGTCAAGGATACGTGGACAAGGCTATGATGGAGCAAGTAATATGCAGGGTGAATACAACGGTCTAAAAAGTTTGATTTTAAAAGAGAATTGTTCTGCATTTTTTATTCATTATTTTCCCATCAACTCCAATTAGCTCTTGTGGCATTAGCAAAAAAAGCATTCTAAAATTGCTTTATTTTTTAATTTGGTTGCTAATTTGTATAATGTTGTTGGAGCATCATGTAAGCGCGGAGATATTCTTCGTGAAAGTCAAGCTACAAAGATGAAACAAGCATTGAGACATGGAGAAATCTCTAGTGGGCGTGGCTTGAATCAAGAAATGACAATTAAGAAGGCGGGGGAAACAAGATGGAGCTCACATTATGGTACATTACTTAGTATAATTTCTCTATTCTCTTCTATGATTGATGTGCTAGAAATGGTTGAGGAAGGTGGAACAAATTTAGATAAAAAAAGGCGAAGCACTAATGCTGATAAATTATATGCAATCTTCTGAATTTATTTTCATCTTGCACTTAATGAAAATAGTTTTAGGAATTACACATGATTTATCTCAAGCATTACAAAGAAGTGATCAAGATATTGTAAATGATATGAAGTTAGTAAAAATGTCCAAAATAAGGCTACAAGCTATAAGAGATAATGGTTGGGATTCTTTGTTGAATGATATTTCATTATTTTGTGAGCATAATGATATTGACATTCCAGATATGAATGACACTTTTCAACCGACACAAAAAAAGTCAACGAGAAAAATGGAGAAAGTATCTAATTTACACCATTTTCAAGTTGGATTGTTTTATGAAGCGGTTGATCGACAACTTCAAGAGTTAAACAATCGTTTTACAGAAGTGAATATCGAGTTACTCCTTTGTGTAGTTTGTTTAAGTCCAAGAGATTCATTTTCTGCATTTGATAAGGAGAGGTTCATTCGTTTAGCTCAATTTTATCCTTCAGAGTTTTCTCAAGTTGAAATATTGGCACTAGATTGTCAGTTTGAAAACTATTTCTTAGATGTATGCTCTGACAGTGAATTTTCAGAATTATAAGAGATTGATGATCTCTCTATCAAGCACGTAGAGACCAAAAAACATGTTGTGTACCCGTTGGTATATTTGCTTTTAAAGTTATCTCTGATATTACCGGTGGCAACTGCAACAGCTAAAAGAGCTTTCTTTGCTATGAATATTATCAAGAATCGAATGTGAAATCGTATGGGTGATGATTGGTTAAATGATTGTTTAGTTAGTTACATTGAGAGAGATATTTTTGTTGATGTTCAAAAATGAGAAAATCATTCAACATTTTCAGAAAATGAAAAATCGTAGTGAACAATTATAATTTATATTTATATTTTTGAAAATGAAATGTTATATTTATATTGACCCCGCTACTCAAAATTTCTGCCTCCTTCCTTGACAGGGGTTACATAAGTTGAGAGAAAAACATTATGATTATGAAAGACGACACACGTTATTGCAAGTCGGGGTTACATAAGTTGAGAGAAAAACATTATGATTATGAAAGACGACACACGTTATTGCAAGTCGCCTTAATGATGAATATGAAAAACCACCCATTTTTAAGGGCCATTGATGGTTGAAGGAGTATAAATGGGAGACTTCCTCTGTGAGGAAAGGACAGACAAGAGCTATTTGAGAAAAATATTTACAGACACTTAACAAATCATTTGAGACTCTCTCTAACTTATATCGGAGAAATCAACCTTTTAGTATTTTTTAGCAAGAATAAAATAACAATTATACACATAATCATCATAACTTATTTGTTACGTTAAATTATATAAAATTTGCATTATTAATGATGTGTTGCTATCATTATTAGTGATGTGTTACTAAATATTAAATGATGATTAATCTTATTGTTAACATTAAGAGAGTTTATAAGGTCACACTATAAATGTTAAATCAGAAAGTAAATATTTAATTATATTATGATTTATTTAAAATAGATTTAATTAAATAAAAGGAGATTGGATTTTGATAAAAATTAGAGATAAACACCACATATATATGATACAATGTGTGTCCATTTTTTACAATCCTAAAATTCTTTTTTGTAAGAGAAGGTGAGATTCTTGAAATTATCCATTACCATGGTGAGAAGGTGAAGTGCATTTATAAAATATTGAAAATAATTCTTGTGATATTTCATTGTTTCTAAAAAAACACACAATTATTTAATTTAAAAATTTATTATTTTGTTTTTTCTGAATTAACAACAACAACAAAATTTGATATATTAAGCATGAATATGAGTTTCTCCTTAAATAGAAAAATACATATTAAATACTTTATAAATGAGAAGACTCCATGAGTATAATGTCTTAAAGGTTTTAAATTAGATTTGGTATCTCATCTGACTCTGATTGCAATGCCATGATTCATGGAGGCATGGTAGCCCAATCCAAATGTCATGCTTCCTTTGCATATAGACTCATGAACTTAAACAAAACAGTGAGCAAATAAAACTACTATAGGCAAGAGTTGAAATTCTAATGGTTTTCACCTTCATTGAAAAGTGTCAAAAAAGAAAGTGTTATATCCAATAAACAGTACCAAAATGTTTGGGCACAGCATACAGGTAAATTTTTGTATTTCTTAATAATTAATGTAAAGAACACAATATGATCATGTGGTGGTGCACCAATGTGACATTGTAAGAGGACTATATTCATTTCATTATTATTAAATAAATTTTATGGAAAATAATGAGAAACATATATTTCTTTTTCTTTCAAAACTAAAAGTGAAATAGGTATGAAATTAAAAACAGAAAATCAACATGTAATTGTTTTACCCAAAACACCTGAATTACCAAGTGGAGCCATTATGAAGTCGAATATGATTTGTGTATAATATAATATGCTGATTACCATTACATGCAAGATATTATGTATTGACAACACACATCCAGTTATTTTTCCAATCCTATATTCCCCTATTGAGTTTGATTGTATTCAGCAGCAAGTAATAATTGTTCACTCACCAAGCTGCTTCAGATCTGCATAATAAACAAAGTCATGTATAAAGAATGAGAAAGAAAACAATGTCAAGAGAGCATTAAGTGTACTCCAATTCCCTTTTAAACTTTCAATTTTCATTAATGAATACAATCAATGAAAAGGTACTAATTCCAGTGGTATTCAATTCAAGATGGAAAAGATCTGTGACGATTGCTTGTACAAGACTAATTGATGCATCAAGAATATTAACTTTTATCACATTTTCAAAAAAATGTTCATTTCAGATGCTCAACATTGTACATAAACAAATAATATATATGAATGAATATAGCTTCTAATTGTTCAATTAACCAAAGAATACATATATGAATTGAATATTATAAATAAAATCAACAACCAAAAACTCAAAGTGGCTCATGACATTTCAGGATAATGACTATTATTAGGATTGATTTTTCACAACTATCCCAAACATAATACACACACATAACTTGAAAAGAGGTCATCACCATTCAAGGATTCTTAATCTTTATTCTTAACTTCCGAGCAATCTGCGCCGCTTTAGGGTGGCTAGGTCTCTTGTTGCTATGGTATTGTTCTACCTCAACCCAGTTCATAACTTTAATTATGAGAGACTGAGAAACTTTACGAACATCCCCGTTTGACGCTTCCTTTGTTTTCTTCAAACCTGCTTCCAATGCCTTCTCAATGAAATCCATAAACCAATTTCCAGCTTCTGTTTCAATCTGTTTTCCCAACTTGATCGTGTTGCTTAAGCTGCAAGATATTGGTTTCTTATTCTCGTCGTTTTCAACAATAGGTTCCAGGGTAGAACCTTTCTTCTCCAAAATCTCCTTTGGGTTTGAACTCGATGATCTCAAAAGTTTCCCCACTTTTGCTCTATAAGGACATCTTCTTTTTGACGTGTTTGATTCGATAGAGTTTCGTGATTGGTCGACAGAATTTAGCATAACTTCGTGTAAAACCTGTGGTTGTTGTTCTTCAACTTGTTTATCTGATTTTGAAGCCAATTCTGAAGCTGAAGTAGCTGCTTGCATTGACATCATTGCACTAACTCCTAGTACAATATCATTATGAAATTCCAAAAACCGTTCGAAACATGTAGCAGGTGCATCAACTCGGGCCGATTTGCATAAATTTGAAAAAATCCTGAAAGAAAATACCAAAACTAAAGTTAATTAGTTACTAGTTTACTCTCTAGTAGCTAAAACAAATATAAAAAGTGCAAAGCTAGACCAAAAATAGAATCGGAGAAAGAACACATACTTAAGGGATCGAACTACTGTCTCAGTGGCCGAAGCATCTCTTAATGCTTGAAGGGCAATCTTTTGAGCAACTTCTCTTTGCTGCACAGCTTCCTGTCATGCAACATAAAATATGATTATAGCAGACAGCGATCTAGCTACCGTGGTTCTATACAATATATAGGTCGTGATTGTAGTTTTAAAGTTTAGGACTTAACAAGTAAGTTCAATCCTTAGCACTAAGAAAATGTACCTTTCCTAAGGAGCTGAGTCTTGCTGGTAAATTCATGGGCAGACTAAGATTGTTACAATCATCGAAAGCTGAATTAGTTGTAGACTGAGATTTCTGTTGAGGGGTGACACTTGAGTCCTCTTTGTGAGCATCTCCTCCAGTAACACCAATAGAATTCGCCACTCTTGTATTTCTTAGCCGTGGTGGCGGAGTGCCGCCTTTCTTTTCCTGCTATTACGCAAAAATTTATCAAACAAACAAACTTAGAAAATTGATAAACAATAAAAAGCCAATATATAATTAAAAGATGTCATATTACAATCCTAGATACTATGTAGAATTGCACACTCAAATTCTCAAATACAGCTGATGCAACCTCAATTATAACAGTTTACTCTCACAAACATAACAAATCACAATTGCAGTCAAAATCAAATACAGTTGATACATCCTCAATTGCACTCATTTTGAAGCCATGAAAACATCAACAATCATAAATCTGCCACTTAAATTGCAATTGGCACATTTTTGTTTAAAAAAACCTTGAACCTTAGTAAAATTACTTAAACACCAACAAATGAGTCACTAGACAAATGAACAAGATACTCAATGAGATAATGAACTAGTTGAATGAAACTAATGTGTCAAGTATCAGACACAACATGTGTCACGCACCATACACAACTAGTATCAGAAATATCCATGCTACAAAGCTATTGAACGGCTCAAATGAAACTAATGTGTCAGAGTATCAGACACCAAGAGTATCGGACACCAACACACCTACGTCTATGCCACAAAGCTATTGAACGGCTCGAATGAAACTAATGTGTCGAGTATCAGTCACTAAGAGTATCGGACACTAAGAGTATCGGACACCAACACGTGTCATACACCATACACACCTACGTCTATGCTACAAAGCTAATTATCATCCACAAAGAATCAAAGAAGAAGGAACAATGTACCTACATTTGACTTGAAGGGGCTAGCAGAAGGCATCCTATTCTCTCTTTCAGAGACACTTCTACTTCGTGTAATCTTTGAATTCGAAGAACCAACCACACAGCTTTTTCTAAGCAACGCAGGACTTTCACCTTTTGCATCACTCATTTTCCCAAAAAGCCCACCACCAACCGAACATCTAACCGGCGTTCCATCTTTTCCAACAAAATTCCTCCCTCTAACAGGTGTACACTGATCAAAATCCAAATTAAGCGGTTTAAAAACCATAGGAGAAGAAGAAAAAGCACCACCATCATCACCATCACCATCTTCCTCATTCTTCTTCTTCCTCCCTGTTCCTCCTGTTCCCCAAGAACCTCTAATGGGCTTACACGACTGGGCCTGGGCTTGGGCTTGGGTTTTCTCCCTTAGGCCCAACAAAGGCTCTGGCGTCCCAATGAAAGGATGTCTACCAGGTAACGGTTTAGCTCCTTTGAGAACCGGAACAGGTGAACCGGGTTCTAATCTATCAACATAGATAAACTGACCTAACTGCATTTTGTTACTCAGAACAAAATCGTGTTCATCAGAAGGAAGAGTAACGTAAATCGAATGCGAAGAATCCGAAACCTTGATGTAGAAGCCTTGTTTGGGAAAGAGGCTTTTCTCGTCAAGATCCGCGGGGACAATGTCGGTGACTTGTAAGAGAGAATTTCGATGCTCGCTTGTTGGTTTTACACCGGTGTTAATTCCGTTTAGAAGCTTTAACAGAATTCCAGGTGCTAGTGTTGCCATTGTTGAAGCTGTGAATTTTGATGAATTTGGGAAACTCTGTTGCTATTTTTAGGGTTCAAGAATGGAGTTTGAAGAAGACAGAAAGGTTGGTGAAGAAGAAGAGTGATTTGTTCGTTGTAACGGTAACTAGGAATGATAATGTAGTATTTTTTTTTTCTTTCAAAATTTGGTTATTTAAGTTCCAACGGTCATATTTAAGTTGTACTAATAATGTAAGTAATGTTACTACTAACAAAAAGTAAAATTAAAATCTTATAAAAGTTGGGTTAATTTGTTTTATTTCCTCTTATAACTAATAATGGTTGATTGCAAAATGAATTTAATTTTGAATTTTTATTTTTACTGATTTTGATTCTATCATGATTGGTTATTTATTATGATGCCTTTATTAAAAAGAATTCAGTCTCACAATTTTAATTTTATTTTACAAAAATATTATGGTCTCTCCCAAAAAATCAATCTCCTAAGTGATTTATATAACAAAAATAATTGTTTTTAAATATATATTTTGTACGGGGTTCAATCAAAGGTACTAATTTTTTAAGTTTTTGGAAATCAAAGCTAAATTAGGTATAGCGTGCTAGTTATTATTTTTCTTTTTTTTTAAGTAAGAAGTTTATTGTTTTATTGTTTGGATAATACTAACTTGTATCCCATGGACACATGTTAAGTCATTCATAAATAAAAAATATTTCTACAATTAGCTATTAACATGTGTCCCTAGGGCACAAGATAGCATTACACTTATTGTTTTTCATCAATCATTTGAAAATGGTATGATAAAATTTCAATGATAATAATGTTTGTCTTTAAAAATAAAAATTCACGATTCTCTATTGTAATATTTGATATATTAATTCAACTCATATTTTTGTTAAATTAACATTGATCAAGTTATTGTTTCACTCATCACATTAGAGATAAAAATAATTATGAGAATTTGGGAAGAACAACACCATCATAGTGTTTTAAAATATTTATGAGTTTGCTGTAAAAATCGAATATCATCTACACATAATTATAGAAATTAATAATTTAATTTAAATTATTAGGATTACAATGAATAACAAAACTCCTCAAATAAATTTAACATTATACATAGAATCGAATTCGAACTTAAAATCTCTAATTAAACGAGAAAAGATTCATTATCGAATAATGAATATCAATCTATAATATACTTGTTGGATTAATAATTTAATTAATTTAAGGATAGTGATAACTTCGACACAAGTTAAGAATTAAACATTGAAATAATATTTTAAAAATTGTACGCAAATTTTAATTAAAAAATATAGTAATTAAAGTTTTATTAATTTTTTCAATATAATTTTTTTATAAAATATCTTAATTTGTGCTCCTAAAACACAAGTCAACATTACCCTAAATAAAAAATTATTTTAAAATAAATGTTATTTTTAGTTTTTAATGTATAAATAATTATTACTTTTCCAATTATAATTATTTAATTATTAATCTGTATATTACTTCCAACACATTATAAGGTTAATTTAGTAGTATTAAAATTGTAATGTCTTAGGACAATTCAATGTGTTTGAATCCGCGTTTCAGTATCTCTAGTAAAATAGAAACCCACATCCCAATAGACGTTTGATGCAAGAATCATGAAGCTAAACTTCTACATTTACCTGAGAACGTGATAACTTGTCACGATTTTGCTGTGAACATAAAAACCGACCCCCCAACTAAACATCCGTATAATAAATAGTGTACTGTTGTCGTTCTCTTACTCCCTTATCTTTGCCCATGCCATGTTTGTGAGCATTTATTCAATGCGACAATTTGAGAAGTGAAAATTTAGTAATAATAATTTTGTAATTGTACGTAAAAACAAATAAAAGGGGCTGAAACTTGATCCAATAAGAAAAATGACATTTTCACATCCTAATTTTTAGACCCATTTTGTAGAAACATCTCTGTTTCATTTCTCATCATTTTTTTTGAAAGACTAAAGATATAGAAATGAACAAAAGGAAAATAAATACTGCACCTTCCAAATTTTCAAAATTGATTTCAACTTCAATCCACCCAAACTAATAAATTGAAGCTTTAAATTCAACTGGGCCACCAAAATACATGAAAACATCAAGAGGTTCAACAAGTAGTCAACACAACTAATCACCAAAATTCAAACTAAATTAAACATCAAGAGGATCAACAAGTAGTCAACACAACTAAGAACCAACATTCAAAGTAAATTAAACACCATGCAATATACTAGCAGTCTTTCTGCCCCCAGGAAAAAAATCATCTAAGTTTCTTTTTCTCTTCATTTCCTCAATTTATATAGTTTTGAAAATATAAACATAATAGTATAGCATTAAATGGAGTGACAAATTGAGAGAATTCAGTGCATCTTGTGAAATACAGTAATAAGAAGATCAATGGTTCCATCATGCAAGCCACGCGTCAATCTTAGAATTAAAAACATGATGATCAAATCATGAAGTTTGATATGTGCCATGCAAAAACAATTTATAAGAGGCCATATAATTTGGGACCATAGGAAAAATAACTAATAGGAGATTATATAAGACATGATAAAAATAATTAACCGAAGATTCATGCAAAATAAAATCACTTGATAAACTGGTATACATTTTACATGAAAAATTTCTTAGATTGAAGGTTAACCATCGGAAAAAAACCGAAAGTTCAAAATGACCCGAGAGAGTCTCAGTATATAAAGAAAAATGAATCAAATTATATTATTAATGGCAGCACCAACTAGGAACAAGTGTTGGAAGAAAACCTGCATCTAACACTATCTTGATGGCCTAAAAGCAAAGATATCATCCTTGTGTTATAAAGTTGTTGCAAAACCTGTCATAAGATCAAGTAAATGTTAGGGCTCTTGTGTATTAATGAAAGTTTCTTAGGTATTTCCAACAAGTGATTTGGTAGCACTAATTTGATCATTAGGTTCTGCAATTAATGGTACAGCCAGACGGATAAGGGGGATAACCCCAGCTATTCTTTAAAATTAGTACACCCATTCACCCAACACGACGGAGCCGTATATACGCTAATAAAGACATTCACATTCTTTTTTATTACAACATTATAACGGAGGACTTCGAAATGCAAGAATCCTGTCATATCTATTGAACTCTATGTTAGATTACCCCAGCTCAGTTCAATGTAGCACAGCCAATCAATAGTCCCCTAATTGTGTATGTAAATTTAGGAATCAATAATGTGATAGGAAAATGTGGTTGTAAATTTCTTCCATCATTCAACACAGTCTATTGGCATCTCTGTTAACCTTGTCTTCAATTTGGCCTAATTGTATATGTAAATGAATAAAGAAAACAATACCTTCTGAAAGACAACCCCAGTTGTTATTATGCAAAGACAAGAGTGAAGTGAACAATGCAGAAGCAGTGGCACTATGCAATGGCGTCAATGAGACTTGTGCACCAGCCAATTGCACCGGGAGCCTAAAAAGTAACCATGATAATTATTATTCAATTAAGATGCATTTATGAAAATTGAAATGCATAAATCTAATTTCAGTGTCACGAAATTTACCAGGAGCTGGAGAATGAGCGTTTGTGTGGGGAAGCTTGGAAAGAAGAAGCAGAGGCGTTGAATTTATTGGGGTTTGAAGAAGATGAAGGTAAAGGAGATCGACGAGAAATTAGGGTTTTGGCAGAAGATGAAGCTATTTGGAGAGATTTCCGAACACAGTTCGACGACACCGCCATTTCGTGTTCTCAGTCAGTGTGGTACGAAGGAGTCGCCGAACAAGGGGTTTGTCATCTGGGCTGGGTCTAATCAAACGGGTCTTTCTATCCACAACAAAAATGAGAGCTTGTAATGTAAAAGAAAATTTTACAACATACCCTATCAATTATACCTTCACCTCTACAAACTATAAAATTCAAATTTTATCATCAACTTTTCTTTTTAAGTATATAAAAGTGTTCTCGGCAAGTCATATGGACCCCGCCGATCACCATGAAGTGGCCCCCACTCCCTACGGAATTCTCTCTAACACACGAGAATTGTCATCATCTTGTTGATCACAAAATATCCCAATCGTGACTACATCCAACAAACCTCTAAGAAGAAGCTAAGTTTATGAAGAAGGTCAACTTAAGTAAAAATATGGTGTAAAGAGATTGTGGGTTGATCATATGATAAAAGTTCAAACTTATAATGAAAATCTCATGAAAAAATTCTTGGAAACTGGAATAAGCCACGTGATTTAAGGACGAACCAGTAGAAACTATAGTGTATTATTTCTAACTCTTTTCTTTTACTTTATTGTATTTTATCTTCCACACTTAAATCTTGGTCTCATTTTTTTTCTTAAAATTGATAAAGCTAAAGTCAATATTTTTGTATAAGCACGCAAATTGTAATTCTATCTGACACATATCTTATTATAAGTTAAGTCACATCCAAAAGAATGTCGTTGTGACGTAATATAAGTTTGAGCATTTCTTTTTCGTTTGGAGTTACTCACATGCTCATGGTTAGTTAAAAGGCAAAGTTGGGAAAGCAAATCCCGTGAAGAGTTCTTTAAGATTAATACTACCAGAAGTACCATACCCTAGACTAACATCATCAGCTCTCGAGCTTTCCATGACTTCCACACCAATAGTTCTAGCAAAGGATAAACAAAGTAGTAAATATGAAAATCAATTTACTACCTTCGCAAACCCATAATTTTTAATACACGAGGAGATTGAATAACGTAATTCCAAGAATGTCTTCAAAAGATTGAGAATAAAGAGGACAAATGCACGATGGGTTGAGCACAACCGTTGGAAAAGGAAAGATAAATGTTTAGAAAATGATAGAAACGAAAGGAATATCAAGTTCGCTCTTTGACGTTTATACATAGGTTGCGAGAGATCCCACTATCTACGGTTAATTATCGAGGAAAACATACAAACATAACCAACAATTCAAATTTGGCCTCGATCTTGGTACAACACTTGATTTTGGCAATACTATTGTATTGTTCAAATGATACATGCCACTGGTAAATGAAGCACCACATCAGTTCAAATCCATCTTAGTATCATGGGTCGAGCCCATATAATTCATATTCAAGTATAGTTTGCAATTAGTGTTAAGGTCAAGTTCATAAAAAATCATTATTACTAAAACGAATAATAAAACAATTTGGTTTCCAATCTAACATTCTCTCTTCAAATTGGTCTCATGGACTATTAAATCATATTTAAAGGTCCATAATTTATTCTCTTATAAATTGGAAAGACGATGAGTAGGGATTGGAAAAGATACTATAAAAATGAACAAATGATACATCTTACTGATAAAAAAACACCACATCATTTCAACTCCATTGTAGTGTCACAGGTTATTCTCATATGATCCACATCCAAGTCTAGTTGCTATTTCCACCCTTAAGGATGCGGCTCACACTTTTGGAAATCCCAAAATGTCCTTCATGTGTCTGGAGACACATCTTCAGACGGACCGAAAATCACACCAATCTATGTCTTTCTGAGATCCACTCCATTTTGAACAAAAAACTGTCTGAAGATGCATCTGTTGGTGTAAGCCCTAGAGGTCAATACTTTTGGTACTTGTATCGAATTATTTATTAATAATAAAAGACCTTTTCTTTATTATGTTTGTTAATAAAGTCCCTAGAATAGCTAGTCCGTTTAATGTATCAAGTATGACTTAATCATGAGATCACATTAAACATAAGGACACTATTCTTAAAGTATCTGTAGTCGAGCTTTATTGTGAAGTGGGATAACATTAAAGCATTATGACTATTATGTACATAGACTGATGATCACATCTCATGGATCATGGATAAGGAGTTATCAAGTCTTAAACATAGGTATGAATATTAAGAGTAATATTTATACCGGATTGACCCGCTATGAGAATACTATATAGAATGTTATGCAAAGTGTCATAAGTTATTCTCATGGTGATAATGGTGTATACCACTCTTCGACCTGAAACCACTATGGACCCTGGATGTAGAGTCAAGTGCTTTATTGCTGATCAAACATTGTCTGTAACTGGATAACCATAAAGACAGTTGATGGGTACTCCACGAAGCATGTTGAGGGACATGAGTGACCTAGATGGAATTTTCCCACCCTGCGTAACAGGATAAATGTCTATGGGCCCAATATTGAACTAGACAAGCATGACACGGTCTATGCCTTGTGTTCAATATAGACATAAGGGCAAAAGGATAATTATACACATAAGTATTATCACAGAAGGATTTGTCAGATCACATGACATTTTCGTGTCTTGGGTAGCAGTGATGTGTTGCTAGATACCGCTCACTGTTTATTATGTTAAGTACATGATTTAATATAATTGCCAACGTCGCGAAAACCTACAGGGTCACACACAAAGGACGGATTGATGAGAGATAGAGTAACTAAGGAACACCGTAAGGTACAGTGCACTTAAGTGAGTTGTAGAACATCGTAAGGTACGGTGTACTTAAGTAGAATACGAAATATGGTAAGGTACCATGGGCTTAAGTGATTTTGGGAATATTATAAGATATGGACCAAAATACACTTAAGTGGGCTTTTTAGCTTGAAGCCCACACAAGTGGTTCTATAAATAGAACCCTTGTGCATAAGCATTAGTTGCGGTTGCATTATTTTTGTTTTCTCTCTCTCTCTCTCTCTCTCTCTCTCTCACTCAAAGCCTTCATTCGTACCAGCTAGCACTGAGATTGAAGGAATCTGTTCGTATGGACTGAGTAGAGACGTTGTCATCGTTCAACGTTCGTGATCACTCCGTGGATCTGCATCAAAGGTTTTGATCGTCACAAGAGATCTTCACCAAAGGTTTCAATCGTCACAAAGAGGTAAATATTCTATCACTGATCTTGACCATTTGTAAGGATCTCTAAAGGAGAAAATTTTAATTTTCGCTGCGTTTTGGATCACAATTCTCCTTCAGTGGTATCAGAGCCACTTACGAAACCATGAATCGGATAGCTGTTTATTTTCTGTATTAATATGATTAAAAGACAGAATGAATCAATTAATTAAACGGGTAATTAAATTTGGCATCATGAGTGTACGGGTTGGATGATTGATGTTGACTATTGTCATACCCCGATTTTGATCCTGAATTTTTTCCATTTTTTCATTTTATTTGGCACTTGGCCTAAAGTTCATTTGCATACATTCGTGACCAAAGGCAACCATTAACCTCCAAATCCTTAATCATGTATCCATAATCATTTCATCATTTTCGAATTAATTCTAGGAGTAGCGAACTAAGTTCAATTTGATTTTGATCCAAAATTGACTTCAGAGATTCAAATTGATTTTGAGGATTAGATTAATTTTGGAAATTATCTCAATACCTTTTGTCAATTTAATTTTAGAAGTTTCAATTAATTAGCCATGGTTGTATTATTTGTTGGTAGGCCATTTAACCACTTTTTTTTTTATCATAAAAAAATTCTGCATGAGTTTACAAATTTCAGCCCATATCCAAATTCCTTAAACCCACAATTAAATCCATTTTTCCCAATCCAATAACCCAACTCTATTTTTAAATCCATTTTTGTTTCAAACTATATCCAAAATCCACATCCATTTTCATTATCCATTTGGAACCAATTTAAACCATATTCATACATACATGTTTCTCCCAAATGCACGTCTATTTTTACAATAGTAAACCATATTTCACCAAGTAAAAGCATCATAATTACAAACCATGACCGTACATGCACACACCATTTAACAAGAATAATAAGCAGGCGGTTAGTTTCATCTACCATCATGGCCTAAGTGGACAAACTTCACACAGCTCCATTTACTAAATTCAATCCAAATCATTTCTAAACGCACCATGACTCATTCAAACCAAAGCCATTGCGTCATTTCACGGACCTTTGATTACAATGTTTGAAACGAAATGCAAAATTCAAACCAACACATTCACGTTTCAAAGCTGCTACAACCTTGGGCAATCCCCGAAATTACAGCGGATTCTCATTTGTTACATCCAATTTTCAAATTCACAAAATAGAACCTTCACGACGATACAACACACAAAAAGCTAACACAAATAATCCTAAATCTAGCAACTTTGCCGCCTACCAAATTCAGAGTTACTAATCCTAACCACGGCCATGCTCAACAAGCCGTTTACGAGCCAAAACCAGTTTGCAATGCATCAATCTAATCAACCACGAGCCTATCATAAATTCTGCTCTATTCAGGAAGCCAACATGCTGCAGAACAACATTGTCCACTAGTTGTATGCTGGTGCCGGTCTGCAATGCATAACAACCGGATCAGGACCGCAGAGATGGCAAAACCTGCAAATAGCAAGGAAAAATGCAAGTGACACAGAAAATTACTACTACAATAACCACTTTGTTGTCCTTCATGATCTTCTAAGAGAGTTTGGAATTTATCAAAGCATACAGGGACCTTTTGAACAAAGAAAAAGACTTCTTGTTGACATAAATGAAAACAAACATAATTGGTCGCTAGGGGGGAAGCAGAAAGGCACAATGACTCGAATATTGTCCAAATATTCTAAATGTTTGGTCCCAAGTGCAGCCAGCTCAGGTTGAGGTTCTGATTTTAAATCTTCAAACCTGCAACACAAGGACAGTTACCACCCATGAAAAATGATAGAAGTCTACTACAAATCAATAACTTGTCCGAAACATACATGAGCTTCTTGTCTCGGTGAATCAACAATTCGGAACCATGTTAACCATGACATGAACTCAACAAAACAAGAGCAAACCATGACCTACACTTATTCCAATACAATGAAACCAAAGTCAAAATGAGGTGCAATATAAACCAAAGAAACATGAATTGTCAAGCACACCAAGTCAGAAATGCATAGGTGGACCAATACCATTTGAATTCATGTGTACATGAGCAATATGATATTCATGATGTAGATGCTATAATGCATAAGCCAAAACACATGAACAATGCACATAAGTTCAGACCTGCAAGAATTGCATGAAACACTCCAAGGCATCCAACATGTTGCATCACCAACACAACCATGCCAATGAATGTGCACTTGCAGCATAGCAGGACATAACAACCGTCAACATTCATCAAGCGACATTCCGTGCCCAAGTGAAACAATTGGAGTAGACCTGCAGAACATATGATACATACTACATCAGAATCACAAACCATTTCACATATTGACCTGCTACGATAAGGCTGCAATCATCATGCACATTCAACAAGTCAGAGTTCAAACACATCAAATCCATTTTCATAAACCTGCAAACATTAACACACTTAAACAAGTCTCCCAGATGGCATGAACAACTGCAATGTTGGTGCTTAAACTTCAAAGGCCGTGTTACAGTGGCTTCGGTTAAGAACTTCCAACTTGTGGCTGCTGTTGAGCCATGTCATAATGTTTCTGCCGCAGAGCAAAAAAAAAGGGTTATCTTGCAGTTTGGAAAACTAACTTTTTAGTATGCTTAGCGCAAAACGCTTGCCATGAGACGTCTAAGGATATGCCAATGAATCCTATAGTCAGCAAAAAAAAAACCCAAAGACAAAGCTGATCCATCGGATAAAAAGTTGTCAAAGATTAGTCAAGAAGTTGTTTTATCCACCGACTTGAAGAAATCTGATGGAACTTCAATTACTTTGAAGAAGCTTTTGCTCCAAATTTCACTGCAGTAACACAAAATAATTACTAAGTGTTAAAATTCGAAAAATCCCAAAATGGAATAGAGACAAAAATGAAGAAGAAAGCACGAGTTCAGAATATCATTTTCAAGTTTAGCATCAAACAGGGCAATTCGATTTTGAGTACATCCAAAGTAGTTTGCAGAGATACTCTTCTGGAACACCAAAGACACCAATTGAAACCCTAATTTACAGAACATAAATAGGAGAGAGCGGATCAGTGTGAAAAGAAAAAAAGGGAAATTAACGGCGAAAAAGTTTCAAAAACGAAAAACCCTAATCCCAAAATAAAAGCAAAAATCAGTGTTGGAAGAGACGAAGGGAGAGGATTGAATAGTTACCTGAGCCGCCGAATCACCGCCAAAGGTGAGCACCAGTTTGTTTTTCCTCTAAATCTCCGTTCTGTTGCGTCTTTGGGTTAGAGGTCGTGAGAAGTGAGAGAGATTGAGGAAGGCGAGTTCGTTGAGAGTGATTTAAGTGAGGTTGAGAGCGATTGAGAGAGTTTTGCTGAGAGTGATTGAGAGAGATTCGTGAGATTGAGGAAGGCGAGATTTGTTGAGAGTGTGAGAGAGAAGTGAGGTTGAGGGAGATCTGTTACACTATTCCCATTGTTTTTTCTTTTAATTTATTTTAAACAGAATAAACCATTAAAAACACGTTTAAAATTCCTAGGTCTTAGTTAATAATTGTTTTTATATTTTCAACTTATACCCCATTGAAAAACCCAACAGCCAAGCGGCTGGGTTTAATTATGGTAGTCCAACAGATTTCTTTTTTATTAGTTTTTATTTTAATCCTAATTTTTAATCTATCTTGATTTATATATCCAAGTTGTTGTTGTAAATAATAATTAGTCATGAATGGCCTAGTGGAGAGAGGGTAGTTTCTAGGTCTTTAGTGGAGTGGGTTCAATACCCACATATGTAGCATTTTTTTTCTTTTAGCATTTTATTTCTTTTAGCATTTTTTTTTATGTTTATGTTTTTATTATACTCATAGTTTCATTATTGTTTAATAGCGCAAATTTGATTTCTTTTAATTTCATCATCCATTCAAAACCATTTTTAACTATTAAAATCACATTTTCTCGATTCAATGTCGAGCCCATTTCCATACCCTTGTAAGTTGATTGCTTTTAAGCATCGCCATCAACCTCACATAGCTTACTCTTGGGCTTTCTTACAATGAGCCGGTTCTCTTGCACTTACACTCATACATTGCATTATTTGTTGTTTGGGCCCGATTTAATTATTTCATGATTTTGAATCCCCATTTGACAAAATGTACCCCACTCCCCCGATGTGTAGTAATTTTGTACTGTTTTATTTCTTTATTCGCTTGACTGTTTAGTTAGCTATTAACACAAGAATAAAACCAACCATTTCCAAAAAATACAAAAATAAGGACTCGATCCAACGTCGAGTATTTTCTCAATAAACAAATCAAGTCATTTCTCCCTCCTATTCCATTCCAGTTCTTTCAAACTTTCATCAAACGCTTGATTCAATGTCAAGCCATTTTTTCTAATAAAAAACTCGAAAATATTAATTCATGTTCAAGACCTTTTCAATGAGATGGAAGTGGAACGTGGTGTATACCGCGCACTCCTGAGACTAGGATTCGAGATGTATATCTCGCCAATTCTAGCTCTCGCCATCATCCAAATTCATTCACTTTGCTCTCTCAAACATTCATTCAAATTTCTCTTAAACGTCTATCACTACTTGATCTAGGGTCAAGTCATTTTCACAACAAAACTCAAAATACCTAATTCTTATTTAACACTTTTTCAATAAAGATGGAAATGGAACATGGTGTATACCGTGCACTCCTGAGGCTAGGATTCGAGATGTATATCTCTCTCATCCAAGTTCTCGCCATCGTCTAAAATTGTCAATGCGGTTTCTTCAAACCCTTTCTCAATCAAATTCCAAAATACTTAATTCCTATCTTAACCTCTTTCAATAAAGATGGAAATGGAACGTGGTGTATACCACGCACTCCTGAGACTAGGATTCGAGATGTATATCTCGCTCATCCAAGTTCACGCCATCACTCAAAATAAATCCAATAAAATCAAACTCTTTTCTCGCCGCCGTGCGACTGATCAAAAACCTTTTTTCATAAATGAAAGACATATTGTCTTAAGGTGATGCAAAACAATGTTTCGGCCATGATTGTTGAGTAGAGATAGATGACGCTTTTCCGAATGTAGATTTATAAATCCGTTCGATGTGTGGTATGCGTCCACTCCTCATCTGTTTTGGGTAAAACAATGTTTCCGTCGATTAATACAATATAGCTTTCGCTAAAATCGACCAGCAAACAAAACATTTTTCTACCCAGAACTACGTAAGCCTTGATTTCTCTTTTGAGATACGTAGGAGCAGGATTTGTAAATCTTGTCAGGCCCACTAATAAAAAACTTAGGTTTAGTCCTTAGTTAAAAATCCAAAAACTTTTCTTCTCATCCTTTCTTTCTTTCCCACCTAATAATTCGAAAAGCCTAACATTTCAAACTAACACTAACGCACACAACTGACCTAATGGTTCCCGTTGAGTACAACGGACGTGAGGGGTGCTAATACCTTCCCCTTGCGTAATCGACTCCCGAACCCTGATTTGGTTGCGACGACCAATAATCATTGTCATTTTGTCTTGGGTTTTATCGATATTTCCCCTTTCCTTTTTAGGAATAAATAAAGTTCGGTGGCGACTCTGTTCAGTCCATCATTGCGAGCGTGCGATCGCGCTTCGCTTTGAAGTCGTATCCCCATTTTTCGAGGTGCGACAGATGGCGACTCTGCTGGGGAATCATACCCAATCCCTAAGTGAGTCAAGCCTAGTTAGGACGTGTGTGTGCCTTTGTTTGTTTAAATTGTGTGGCTTTTCCTTATTTATTGCTTTTATTTATCTTTATTATTATATTGATATATCTGTTGAATATTGGTTCTATTGTGATTATTGGTACTTGGATATTTGATTGCAAACCATATGGGAAAGACTCTACACCCGAGTCTAGAGTGAAAAAAACATAAGATAGGACGATGGTTGAGTAGTACGGACTCCCGAGGTGTATACTTCGTAAGAGTCGGTACGAGAACCTCACTTAGAGTAGGTCCTTTTGCAAATATTGTCGCCCGAGGTGTATACCTCGTAAGCTTCGATGTTTCAAAGGGGTCCATGACTCTAAGAACCTTTTAGAACATTGAACCTTTGGCCAACTAGAAATGATGGTTGCGTAGTATGGATTCCCGAGGTGAATACTTCGTAAGAATCGATACGAGAACCTCGCTCAGAATAGGTTCTCTAGATGGAGTTGATGACCGGAAAGTATTTTTCGTAAGCGTCAAACAGTCTTTTGAATCCATGACTCTGAGTACCCTGTCTAGAACCCAGTCGATGGTTGCGTAGTACGGACTTCCGAGGTGAATACTTCGTAAGGGTCGGTACGAGAACCTCACCCAGAATAGATTCCCTTGATGGAGTTGACGACCGGAAAGTATTTCCTGTAAGCGTCAAACATTCTTGTGAATCAATGACTCTGGGGATCCTTTGTAACAAAGCCCTAAATCATACCCGGTGAGAACCCCTGTTTGGGAAAGCAATCAAATTTATCCATACCTCGGACCTTTGAACCTATCCAAAAAAAAAACATTGCATCCATCCATTCATTGCATACGCATAAAAAGCAAAACTCTTAGTTTGTTTCGCATTATTTCAGGAATCCAAGACTTGTTAGCAAGATGAATCCTGAGAGAAGAGGCACTTTTCAGTTCAAATACAAGAACGTGGACCTTACCAGCCTACAGAAGTTGAGTGCCAAAGTAACACCCCTCAAACTCAACAGCTTTGTACAAAACTATGGAAGAATTCTGGACATCCTGAATGAGAAGATGGACATGATGACCACAGTGACTATTGCTCAGTTCTATGATCCACCCCTACGTTGTTTCACATTTTCTAACTTCCAATTGGCTCCTACCTTGGAGGAGGTTGAAAGGATCATAGGCCGGAATTTGAAGGATCATAATCCATTTCCTAAGCTCGATGAAGATATTCCTCCCAAGAGGATAGCTTTAGCTTTGGGTCTAAAGGTTTCTGAAGTCGTGGACAATTGGGATGTGAAAGGACCTTTCAGTGGTTTTTCTAGGAAGTTCTTGGAAGATCAGGCCAAAAAGATGGAAAAAGAAGGGAGTTGGGAAGCCTTTTATGCTGTGTTAGCCGTGTTGGTATATGGGATAGTTCTCTTCCCAAATTTTGACCATTTTGTGGACCACCTGGTGGTGAGAATTTTCCTCTCTGGTAACCCTGTACCGTTCCTCTTGGCAGATCTCTACTACACTCTCCATGATCGTCATGAGAAGAAGGGAGGAATCGTCTTATGCTGTGCACAGTTGTTGCATGCTTGGTTTAGATCCCATATGCCCGAAGAAGGTCCTTTTGTCTCGAAGGAACTCAAGCCCTTCCAGAAGTTAGCTTCCCTCACCTCCAGTCATGTTAAGTGGTATATCAGGGATTGGGAAACCGAGAATGTGATTGTCAGCATTGGAGACTTCCCCAATGTGCCGTTGATAGGAACCAAGGGTTGCATCAACTATAACCCCATGTTATCTCTAAGGCAGCATGGGTACCCTATGAATGGCCCTCCAAAAGCTGAAGCTCTAGAGCCTTTCATCTTACATGGTGTTGAAGCGGATCATCCCATGGTGAAAAAGATCAAGAGGTCTTGGCAAGCAGTTATCAGGAAAGGTAAGGAGTTGGGTAAGAGAAATGTCATTGCCCAAGAGCCTTACACTTGTTGGGTTAGAGAGAGGGTTCAGATGATTAAACTCCCTTATCCATTTGATCCTTCTATCTATCCATTGGTTCCTGAGCCAGAACCCATATTACCCGAAGATGTAGAGAAGCTCAACGCCCGTATCAAGGAGTTGGAGTTGGAAAATGCTGATTTGAGAATCAAGCTTGGCCGAGTCTCGATAGAGAATGGGAATTTGAAAGACGATCAACAAAAGAAGGACAAAGAGCTTGAAGTCTCCAACAAAAGAGCCAGAGAGTCTGAAGCGAGG
The DNA here is from genome assembly GCF_024323335.1 of Lathyrus oleraceus. Lineage (NCBI taxonomy): Eukaryota > Viridiplantae > Streptophyta > Magnoliopsida > Fabales > Fabaceae > Lathyrus > Lathyrus oleraceus. Next base: position 322,672,121 of record NC_066580.1, on the reverse strand, counting down.
AGAGAAAAGTTTGGACAAGCGCTCTATAGCACTAAATCTGTGTTCAAATCAAAGGAAGAGGAGTTGGATAGAGCTCTACTCCGGATTCAAAAACTCAACAAGACTCTGGAGCTGACCCTTGAAATGAAAAGGGAAGCACGGTTGATTTCCGAGATTCGTACTCGTGAACTGGAGAATACCATTCAAAAATACAAGGATACTCTGGAACGCGAGAAGCTGAAGACTGAAGAGTCAGAAAGAGTTTGCACACGGTTGAAACATCATTTGGATCGAGCCGATGCTAGAATCCAGGCACTTGAAGGTGGGGATCAGGATGCTGCCTATATGGTGTTGCTAGGAGAGTGCAGATATTGGAGAAACCTCTATAGGGACATAGAGGTGACCAAGGCTGAAGACGTGCGCATCATTCAAGATCTTCAAGGGCTTTACACTGAGTGGAAGGGCAAATTTCTGAAGCTGTCCGGATTTGCGAGTTCCATCATGCGTGAGCTACCTGAGAAGCTGCAAGAAGCTGATTGGTGCATGTGTCCAGAGAACACCCCGCATCAAGTCTTTAATTTCATTAAGTTTTGTAAGGCGATGTTAGAAGGGTTAACTACCGACCTTGCTACGGTTCGGAAAGCCCATAAACCATGAGCACGTTGTTTGTATTTGAACTTTGATATGAAATTAATGAAAATCGCTTTTGAGATTCATTTTATTGTGTTTCATTTCCTTATTTTAAATACTTGCGAACAAGTGTTGTGACATTTTTTGAAATGAATGATTGAAACTAACCAAGAGTTTTGCAAACTAAATGCATCCATACATGCATTCATGCATTTTTCAAAACAGAGTCTCATTCTGTCCTTTCTTCCTCCAGTTTCACGCTGAATTTTCAACACCAGTATAATACTCGTGCCAGAGCTCGTCAAAGAATGGCAGATCAAGAGCATGAATTGGAGCGAGTGAGCTCAGAGCTCGAAGACCTGCGTGGAAACATGGGTCAGGTCATGGAAATATTACAGGTCATCAGGGCAAAGTTAGACACCCAAACCACGGTTGTGTCAGAAATCGCCGGTCCAACGATTGAACCCCAACCTGCGAGGGCGGTACCAACAACCTGGCCAACCTATGGTTTACCTCCCGGTTTCACGCCTACAGTGGAAGGCGCCCCTGGTTTTGCACCATCCGCTCAGCAGACGGCTCCTCTACCGACCATCAATGAAAATCATCCAGTGGTTCACACGTTCGCACCTCCTCTCGTTCGTGCACATGTGCAACCCTACTTTGAGGATCAACAACATGCTCCAGACTTTTCCGATGAAGATGAGGAAAGGAAAGAGGACATAAGAGGGATGAAGGAGAATTACCAGATGCTGGAGAAAAGGTTGAGGGCTATGGAAGGTGACCAAGTCTTCGGTGCTACCGCTAAGGAGATGTGTTTAGTGTCCGGTCTTGTGATTCCTGCGAAGTTCAAGACCCCAGATTTCGATAGGTATGGGGGCCACTCGTGTCCTAAGAGTCACCTTATTATGTACTATCGAAAAATGGTTGCGCATATAGAGGATGACAAACTTATGATACATTGCTTCCAAGACAGCTTGAGGGGTGCTCCCTCTAAATGGTACTTAAGCCTTGATCAGAGTAGGATTCGTTGTTTCCAAGACTTATCTGATGCTTTCATCCAACATTATAAGTATAATATGGATATGGCCCCAGATAGGAGACAATTGCTCAGCATGTCCCAGAAAGATAAGGAGTCTTTTAAGGAATATGCGCAACGATGGAGGGAAGTGGCCTCGCAAGTCGAACCACCTCTGGCTGAGAAGGAGTTAGCGGATTGGTTCATGGATACAGTCAAACCTGTGTTCTATGAAAGAATGGTAAGTAGTGTATCTGCAAGCTTCTCTGACCTGGTCGCCGTGGGCATAAAGGTCGAGTTGGGATTGAAGAATGGAAAGATGATGACTACCTCTGAAACATCTGGTAGTAATGCCAAAAAGTTTCCTGGAGGATTTCAAAGAAAGAAGGAGGGTGATACAAATGCAGTGTCAACCAGTCAAAGAAGGAGTCATTCATGGAAGAAACAACACCAATTTGCTCAACAACAACCGATTTATCCAGTACAATATGTTCAACAACCGTATGTGGCAGCTGTCACACCAAATTTCACTCAATCACAAGCTCATGTTTATCAACCTGCTCAACAAGCGCCGGTATACCAGCAAACGCCCGCGCCACCTACTTATCAACAGCCACCGACATAACAGTGGTAGATGGAAAGCCCAAAGCTACTGAAAGTGAAAGAGGCTTGAAGAATGTTGACGCCGACATCACTAACATCGCAGGGACAAGCAAGATGACCCGCAGTGGTCGGATTTATACTCCCAATTTTAATGTGAACCCTCAAGAGCCAACAAGGGGAGCTGCAAATGTAAATCCTACCCCAGAACATGGAGGGGCACAGCCGGTTGCGCAAACAGATGAAGCAAGTGAGTTCCTAAGGATAATAAAGAAATCTGACTACAAGATAGTTGATCAGTTGCATCAAACGCCATCAAAAATATCTATCTTGTCTTTGCTTCTGAATTCCGAAGCTCATAGGGAGGCTCTGCTGAAAGTGCTTGCTCAGGCTCATGTTACCCAAGATATAACGGTCGGCCAATTCGATGGAGTGGTCGCCAATATCACAGCCTGCAACACTCTAAGCTTCAGCAATGAAGAGCTACCCAAGAAGGGGAAGAATCACAATCGCGCTTTACATGTATCCATAAAGTGCCAAGAAGATGCTCTGGCCAGGGTCTTAGTTGACACTGGATCATCCCTCAATGTTCTGCCAAAGAGGGCACTTGCTAAATTGTCTTACCAAGGTTCAGAGTTGAAACCTAGTGCGCTTGTGGTGAAAGCATTTGATGGTTCACGAAGGACAATAGTTGGGGAGGTAGAGTTACCAATACAGATCGGACCGCATGTATTCCCCATCAATTTCCAAGTCATGGACATAAATCCAGCTTATAGCTGCCTTTTGGGACGCCCATGGATACATGCTGCTAGGGCAGTAACTTCTACTCTGCATCAAAAGATGAAGTTTGTTATCGATAACAAGCTCGTCATTGTCTCGGGTGAAGAAGATTTTATCATCAGTCAACTCTCCTCTTTCCGTTATATTGAAGCCGATGAGGATGCCTTAGAAACCTCTTTTCAAGCACTTGAAATATCCAATGCCACACTTGAAGAAGTTAAGGATCCTGTTGAGAAAACCAGTTTGTCATTCGCTTCTTTGAAGAGCGCCAGATCAGCAGTTGAAAGTGGAAGCCCTGCAGGTTGGGGGCAAGTCATCAACGTCAATGAGAAAAATGACCATTTTGGTTTGGGGTACAAGCCTTCTACTAATGGAGGAGCCCTGGTCCCTGCAAAGGACCGTGTGCGGAGCATACAAGAAGTTTTCCTGAGCAATGGATTTATCCATGGAGATCAAGTTGGTGCAGTGGAAGATGACACTGAAGATGGAGAAACATCAAATCTGATATACCGGTGTGAAGCAGCCCTGACAAACTGGGAAGCAGTTGAGATTCCAGAAGTTTTTCCTGTGTCAAAGTAATTGTTGTTTTCCTTTGTGTTTTTGAAAATCCTTAGCTCTGCCCAAGGCTAATGGATCATTTGTAGGGCCTCTTTTGAATTTCAAAAAAATCATTATGACAAATAAAGAGCATTTTGTTCAAATTCTTGTCGTTCATTTATCTGTTGTTTTTCTTAAAATGGCAATCCTTTCAAAAACTACAAAAATATTTTTTTACTTCTTTTGCATTTTATTTCCATTTTTCTAAAAAAAAATCATCAAAAAACATGCAGAATAATCAATAAACCAGTTGAATTCGATGACCCCGCTACTTCCTATAATTTTGAACTCCCCATCTACCAAGCGGAAGAGGAGAGTGAGGAAGACTGTGACTTCCCTGAAGAACTGGAAAGGATGCTCGAGCACGAGTCAAAGGCCCTTCAGCCACATCAAGAACCAGTGGAAACAATCAACCTTGGCACCGAAGAGGACAAGAAAGAGGTCAAAGTTGGGACTACACTTGAGGCAAGCATCAAAGAAAGATTGATCAGGTTGCTACATGAATATGTAGATGTATTTGCTTGGTCGTATCAGGATATGCCAGGTTTAGATACTGACATTGTTGTCCACAAGCTACCACTACAGCCAGATTGTCCGCCAGTGAAGCAGAAGCTCCGAAGAGCAAGACCCGACATGGCTCTAAAGATTTGTGACGAGGTGAAACGTCAATTTGATGCCGGTTTTCTAGCAGTTGCAAAGTACCCTTAATGGGTAGCTAACATAGTACCTGTACCCAAAAAGGATGGGAAGGTCAGGATGTGTGTTGATTACAGGGATCTAAACAGAGCTAGTCCAAAGGACGATTTCCCCCTGCCGCATATCGACACTCTGGTAGACAATGTAACACCCCGATAATAATAAAATAATTATTTAAATTGAATTAATAATTTATTTATTAATTTAATTAAATAATTGGAAATTTTATTATTATTATTATTATTGGAAAATATATATATGTTGGAAATAAGGAAAAGAGCCCATTTGGAGTAAAAAGGTTTTTACGTGAAAAACAGAGAAGCGATCGTGAAAGAGGAAAAGGGCAAAGAGACAGAGCAAGGGCTGAAGGTTGAAGAGAGAAAAGCTTGGAGCTCAAAGATTCGCCGAATTAATCAGGTAAGGGGGGGTTTATCGTCGATTAATGGGTATTATGGGATAATATGTGATGGGTAGTGATAAGCCGTTAATTTGACCCTAATTGGGATTGTTGATGCTGAAGAATTGAATTGGATAAATTGTATTTAGACTTTAATTGAATCTGTGTTTGGGTTAGTGGTGAAATTCCGAACGTATAGCTTTTTACGGAATCGGAATCGGAGGTCCGGAAGTCCTCCAACGGCGGAAAATGCGGAGAATTCTGCATTCTGCCTTGTGTTAGCGCAGGAGCTGCTGTTTTGTACCACTAATGTAACACCCTTCTAAAATACCCCAAATATTTAACTAAAAATAATAAACATATAACAATTCAGAGTAATTATGCCATTCAAGGGTGTCACACATAATATTCACACCATATTCAACAATATTACGGTCATGCTCTTTTATTTATTCAAAACATAAACATTTGCATAAAACGCAACGGATAGAGATCTCCTCAATCATGTAAAACATGTAACATTCACATGTAAATTATTCAACAAGGTAAATATCCCATCCCGATGTTACATCTATCAGAGCACGACCCACTAAGGAGACTACACTAGACTCCAAGCATTCGCTTCTACTCAACTCATTTCTCGTTACCTGAAAAATAGTTGTAAGGGTGAGTTCCTCAATCAATATAATAAGCATTATAGAATATAATGTCATGTTAAGTAATTTAACACATTAATCACCCTAATCGCAACATACAATCAGTAACAGCACATCAGCTCAACATCAACATAAAGCACAAGTATAATCTCAAATCATACTCCACAACAACTCAAACACACGTATAATATTGGAATACATCCATTCATATTATACGCCATACATACATTATGCAATGAGACTCCACACATGCGGTACCGACTATTCTTGAACATATAGTTCAAGCTCACCGATCCCTCCAGATACGGCTACTAAGCTCACTAGTCCCACTCATTTGAGACCTAGTGACTCACTCACTAATTCCTCACCATGGGAATTAGCTACAGCCCCGAAGGCTAGACTATGCACACTAATCATCTAGCATGCAAACATCAACAACAAATCCACAATGATTCACTCACTAATTCCTCACCATGGGAATTAGCTACAGCCCCGAAGGCTATGCTATGCACGCCAATCATCTAGCAATGCAGCATCAACAACAATTCACAATGGACATATGCTCACACTCTAAGCCATACAACAGTCCATTCACAAATACATGCATAAAATATACATTCATAGCATTATGCATATCATCATACATCATCAACACATGTATCAACACATCATTATCATGTCAATCAATTAAACACAGTATTAGCACACTCTACTAATACCTATACTGCTCAAAACAGCGGGATATAATCCCTATTACATCACACGCCAACATAGGCCAACTCTCAATTATGTACACAACATTAAAAAGCCAATTTTTCCACTCTGCAACAGTGTTAACCGGTTAACGCCCTGGGTTAACCGGTTAACGCAGGCAAAACACGCTCACTGCCCAAAACTTAACAGTGTTAACCGGTTAACGCCCTGGGTTAACCGGTTAACGCAGGCAAAACAGCACCAATTTCACAATTCATAACAGTGTTAACCGGTTAACCCAGGGTGTTAACCGGTTAACACTGTTATGAATTGTGAAATTGGTGCTGTTTTGCCTGCGTTAACCGGTTAACCCAGGACGTTAACCGGTTAACACTGTTAAGTTTTGGGCAGTGAGCGTGTTTTGCCTGCGTTAACCGGTTAACCCAGGGCGTTAACCGGTTAACACTGTTGCAGAGTGGAAAAATTGGCTTTTTAATGTTGTGTACATAATTGAGAGTTGGCCTATGTTGGCGTGTGATGTAATAGGGATTATATCCCGCTGTTTTGAGCAGTATAGGTATTAGTAGAGTGTGCTAATACTGTGTTTAATTGATTGACATGATAATGATGTGTTGATACATGTGTTGATGATGTATGATGATATGCATAATGCTATGAATGTATATTTTATGCATGTATTTGTGAATGGACTGTTGTATGGCTTAGAGTGTGAGCATATGTCCATTGTGAATTGTTGTTGATGCTGCATTGCTAGATGATTGGCGTGCATAGCATAGCCTTCGGGGCTGTAGCTAATTCCCATGGTGAGGAATTAGTGAGTGAATCATTGTGGATTTGTTGTTGATGTTTGCATGCTAGATGATTAGTGTGCATAGTCTAGCCTTCGGGGCTGTAGCTAATTCCCATGGTGAGGAATTAGTGAGTGAGTCACTAGGTCTCAAATGAGTGGGATTAGTGAGCTTAGTAGCCGTATCTGGAGGGATCGGTGAGCTTGAACTATATGTTCAAGAATAGTCGGTACCGCATGTGTGGAGTCTCATTGCATAATGTATGTATGGCGTATAATATGAATGGATGTATTCCAATATTATACGTGTGTTTGAGTTGTTGTGGAGTATGATTTGAGATTATACTTGTGCTTTATGTTGATGTTGAGCTGATGTGCTGTTACTGATTGTATGTTGCGATTAGGGTGATTAATGTGTTAAATTACTTAACATGACATTATATTCTATAATGCTTATTATATTGATTGAGGAACTCACCCTTACAACTATTTTTCAGGTAATGAGAAATGAGTTGAGTAGAAGCGAATGCTTGGAGTCTAGTGTAGTCTCCTTAGTGGGTCGTGCTCTGATAGATGTAACATCGGGATGGGATATTTACCTTGTTGAATAATTTACATGTGAATGTTACATGTTTTACATGATTGAGGAGATCTCTATCCGTTGCGTTTTATGCAAATGTTTATGTTTTGAATAAATAAAAGAGCATGACCGTAATATTGTTGAATATGGTGTGAATATTATGTGTGACACCCTTGAATGGCATAATTACTCTGAATTGTTATATGTTTATTATTTTTAGTTAAATATTTGGGGTATTTTAGAAGGGTGTTACATTAGTGGTATCAGAGCATAGTCGGTCGAGTCGAGTCGTAATTATTCTGTTTCCCCTGTACGGGATAGGTGTTGTGTAACCCTATCAGTACTCATTGTTTTAGTTTGTTGGGTTTTCAGAATAGAGATGGCTGGAAGAGGTAGAGATGATGCTGCGATTGCTGAGGCTCTGGGTATGCTAGCTGGAGTACTTAGAGGAAATCCGAATGTTGTGGGAATGGGAGCTGCTCGTCAACTGAGTGAGTTCCAGAAGAACAATCCTCCAATGTTCAAGGGAGCATACGATCCAGATGGCGCTCAGAAGTGGTTGAAGGAGATCGAGAGGATCTTCCGAGTAACTGAGTGTGCCGATAACCAGAAGGTCAGGTTCGGTACGCATATGCTGTCAGAAGAAGCTGATGATTGGTGGGTGGCTACCCGCACTGAGTTGGAAAATGCTGGGAATGCTGAGATCACTTGGGCTGTGTTCAGAGAGAGATTTCTGAGGAAATACTTTCCAGAGGATGTTAGAGGAAAGAAAGAGATAGAGTTTTTGGAATTGAAGCAGGGTAACAGGTCTGTTACTGAGTATGCTGCTAAGTTCACAGAACTGTCGAAGTATTACACTCCCTATAATGAGGCTGCTGGAGAATTTTCGAAATGTGTGAAGTTTGAGAACGGGTTGCGTCCCGAGATCAAACAGGCCATTGGATATCAGCGGATCAGAGTGTTTTCTGACTTGGTTGACTGTTGCAGGATTTTTGAACAGGATTCCAAAGCCAGAGCAGAGAGTTATCAACAGAGAGTTGATAGGAAAGGCAAGAATCAGAATGATCGTGGGAAACCGTATGCAGCTGGCAAAGGTTTCCAGAAGCAGAGTGGGATGAAGAGGCCTAGTGGGGGAGACTCTAGTGCTCCTGCTAAGTGTTATAGATGTGGTCGGGCTGGACATCGTGTCCATGAGTGTACCAGTGCTGAGATGAAGTGTTTCAAGTGTGGCAAAGGTGGTCATTTGGCTGCAGAGTGCCGGTTGAAGACTGTAACTTGTTTCAACTGTGGAGAGTTGGGTCATATCAGTCCACAGTGTCCTAAGCCGAAGAAAGAGAATCAGTCAGGAGGCAAGGTCTTTGCTTTATCAGGTTCTGAGACTTCTGCAGATGATCGTTTGATCCGAGGTACGTGTTATATTAATGGCTTTCCTCTTGTAGCTATTATTGACACCGGTGCTACTCATTCCTTTATATCTTTGGATTGTGTTGTGAAACTTAAGTTAGAGATATCTGAGATGTATGGTAGTATGGTGATTGATACTCCTGCGAAGGGTTCAGTGACTACTACTTCAGTTTGTTTGAATTGTCCCTTGAGTATTTTTGGTAGAGACTTTGGGATAGACCTTGTGTGTCTTCCACTAGTGCAGATTGATGTTATCTTGGGTATGAACTGGTTGGTGGTTAACCGAGTTTATATTAACTGTTTTGATAAGACTGTGATATTTCCTGAGGTTGAGGAAGGAAAGGATTTGTTTCTATCAGCAAGACAAGTGGATGAGGAAGTCGCAGATGGGGCAGAGTTGTTTATGCTGTTAGCGACTTTGGAGGCTAAAGATAAACTTGTGATTCGCGATCTAGCCGTGGTGTGTGACTTTCCTGATGTGTTTCCAGAAGAAGTGAATGAATTGCCGCCAGAGCGTGAAGTTGAGTTCTCGATTGATTTGGTACCTGGTACTAGACCGATATCGATGGCTCCGTACCGTATGTCTGCTGTTGAGTTAACTGAATTGAAGAGTCAGTTGGAAGATCTGTTGGATAAGAAATTTATTCGTCCGAGCGTGTCACCGTGGGGTGCACCAGTGTTATTGGTTAAGAAGAAAGAAGGTACTATGAGGTTGTGTGTAGACTACAGGCAACTGAATAAAGTGACGATCAAGAATCGGTATCCTTTGCCGAGGATTGATGATTTGATGGATCAATTGGTTGGTGCGAGGGTGTTCAGCAAGATAGATTTGAGATCTGGGTATCATCAGATACGTGTGAAAACTGAGGATATTCAGAAGACTGCTTTCAGAACAAGGTATGGACATTATGAGTATTCTGTAATGCCTTTTGGGGTGACTAATGCGCCTGGAGTATTTATGGAGTATATGAATAGGATTTTCCATCCGTACCTAGACCAGTTTGTTGTGGTATTTATTGATGACATTTTGGTGTATTCGAAATCTGAAGAAGAGCATGCTGAGCATTTGAGAGTGGTTTTAGAAGTTCTACGAGAAAAGAAGTTATTTGCTAAACTCTCTAAATGTGAATTTTGGTTAGAAGAGGTTAGTTTTCTTGGTCATGTGATTTCAAGAGGTGGTGTTGCTGTTGATCCTTCTAAGATAGAAGCGGTGTCTAAGTGGGAAGCTCCGAAGTCTGTTGTTGAGATTCGAAGTTTCCTTGGTTTGGCTGGTTACTATAGGAAATTCATTGAGGGATTTTCTAAGTTGGCGTTACCGTTGACGATGTTGACTAGAAAGGGGCAAGCGTTTGTTTGGGACTCAAAATGTGAAGAAGGTTTCCAAGAATTAAAGAGAAGGTTGACTACTGCTCCTATTCTGATATTACCGAGTTCGTCGGAACCATTTGAGGTTTACTGTGATGCTTCATTGTTGGGTTTGGGTGGTGTGTTGATGCAGAATAAGCAGGTTATAGCTTATGCTTCGAGACAACTGAGGGTTCATGAGAGGAACTATCCGACACACGATTTAGAGTTGGCAGCTGTGGTATTTGTTCTGAAGTTATGGAGACATTATTTGTACGGGTCAAGATTTGAGGTTTTCAGTGACCATAAAAGTTTAAAGTATTTGTTTGATCAGAAAGAGCTGAATATGAGACAGAGGAGGTGGTTAGAATTTCTGAAGGATTATGATTTTGGTTTGAATTACCATCCGGGTAAAGCAAACGTAGTAGCTGATGCATTGAGTCGGAAATCATTGCATATGTCTATGTTAATGGTTAAAGAATTGGATTTAATTGAGCAGTTTAGAGATTTGAGTTTGGTGTGTGAGAGTACTCACAATAGTGTTAAATTGGGAATGTTGAAATTAACGAGTGGTATTCTGGATGAGATTAGAGAGGGTCAGAAATCCGATATGCTTTTGGTTGATAAGTTGACTTTAGTGAATCAAGGTCAAGGTGGTGAATTCAGAGTTGATGAGAATGGTGTTTTGAAATTTGGTAATCGGGTGTGTATTCCGGATGTTACTGAGCTTAAGAAGAGTATTCTTGAAGAAGGACATCGTAGTGGTCTGAGTATTCATCCTGGAGCTACGAAGATGTATCATGATTTGAAAAAGTTATTTTGGTGGCCGGGGATGAAAAGAGAAATTGCGAGTTTTGTTTATTCTTGTTTGACTTGTCAGAAGTCAAAGATTGAGCATCAGAAGCCGTCTGGGCTAATGCAACCGTTGGCTATTCCAGAGTGGAAGTGGGATAGTATCAGTATGGATTTTGTTTCTGGGTTGCCGAGGACAAGTAAGAATTTTGAAGCTATTTGGGTGATTGTTGACAGATTGACAAAGTCGGCTCATTTCATTCCGATCAGAATGGATTATCCGTTAGAGAGATTAGCCGAGTTGTATATTGAGAAGATTGTAAGTTTGCATGGTATTCCGTCTAGTATTGTTTCGGACAGAGATCCTAGATTTACATCGAAGTTCTGGGAAGGTTTGCAGAGAGCTTTGGGAACTAAGCTGAGATTGAGTTCTGCATATCATCCGCAGACTGATGGTCAGACTGAGAGGACCATTCAGTCATTAGAGGATCTTTTGAGAGCTTGTGTTTTGGAAAAGGGAGGCGCTTGGGATTGTTATTTACCTTTGATTGAGTTTACCTACAACAATAGTTTTCATTCGAGCATTGGTATGGCACCGTTTGAAGCTTTGTATGGTAGGAGATGTCGGACGCCTTTATGTTGGTATGAGTCCGGTGAGAGTGCTGTGGTTGGACCGGAGATTGTTCAACAGACTACAGAAAAGATTAAGATGATTCAGGAGAAGATGAGAATTGCTCAGAGTCGTCAGAAGAGTTATCATGATAAGAGGAGGAAGTCACTTGAGTTCCAAGAGGGAGATCATGTGTTTCTTCGTGTTACTCCGATAACTGGTGTCGGTCGAGCTTTGAAGTCGAAGAAGTTGACACCTCGATTTATTGGTCCTTATCAGATTTTGGAGAGGATAGGGGAGGTAGCCTATCGTATCGCTTTACCGCCGTCACTTGCGAATTTGCATGAGGTTTTTCATGTGTCTCAGTTGAGGAGGTACATTCATGATCCGTCGCATGTAGTCCAAGTAGATGATGTACAGGTGAGAGATAACCTGACTGTTGAAACATCACCTATGAGGATCGAGGATCGAGAGTTGAAGCAGTTGCGGGGTAAAGAGATTGCCTTGGTGAAGGTAGCTTGGGGAGGACCAGCAGGTGGCAATGTGACTTGGGAACTGGAGAGTAAGATGAAGGAGTCTTACCCAGAGTTATTCGCTTGAGGTATGTTTTCGAGGACGAAAACTCTTTTAGTGGGGGAGAGTTGTAACACCCCGATAATAATAAAATAATTATTTAAATTGAATTAATAATTTATTTATTAATTTAATTAAATAATTGGAAATTTTATTATTATTATTATTATTGGAAAATATATATATGTTGGAAATAAGGAAAAGAGCCCATTTGGAGTAAAAAGGTTTTTACGTGAAAAACAGAGAAGCGATCGTGAAAGAGGAAAAGGGCAAAGAGACAGAGCAAGGGCTGAAGGTTGAAGAGAGAAAAGCTTGGAGCTCAAAGATTCGCCGAATTAATCAGGTAAGGGGGGGTTTATCGTCGATTAATGGGTATTATGGGATAATATGTGATGGGTAGTGATAAGCCGTTAATTTGACCCTAATTGGGATTGTTGATGCTGAAGAATTGAATTGGATAAATTGTATTTAGACTGTAATTGAATCTGTGTTTGGGTTAGTGGTGAAATTCCGAACGTATAGCTTTTTACGGAATCGGAATCGGAGGTCCGGAAGTCCTCCAACGGCGGAAAATGCAGAGAATTCTGCATTCTGCCTTGTGTTAGCGCAGGAGCTGCTGTTTTGTCTGCGTTAACCGGTTAACCCAGGGTGTTAACCGGTTAACACTGTTATGAATTGTGAAATTGGTGCTGTTTTGCCTGCGTTAACCGGTTAACCCAGGACGTTAACCGGTTAACACTGTTAAGTTTTGGGCAGTGAGCGTGTTTTGCCTGCGTTAACCGGTTAACCCAGGGCGTTAACCGGTTAACACTGTTGCAGAGTGGAAAAATTGGCTTTTTAATGTTGTGTACATAATTGAGAGTTGGCCTATGTTGGCGTGTGATGTAATAGGGATTATATCCCGCTGTTTTGAGCAGTATAGGTATTAGTAGAGTGTGCTAATACTGTGTTTAATTGATTGACATGATAATGATGTGTTGATACATGTGTTGATGATGTATGATGATATGCATAATGCTATGAATGTATATTTTATGCATGTATTTGTGAATGGACTGTTGTATGGCTTAGAGTGTGAGCATATGTCCATTGTGAATTGTTGTTGATGCTGCATTGCTAGATGATTGGCGTGCATAGCATAGCCTTCGGGGCTGTAGCTAATTCCCATGGTGAGGAATTAGTGAGTGAATCATTGTGGATTTGTTGTTGATGTTTGCATGCTAGATGATTAGTGTGCATAGTCTAGCCTTCGGGGCTGTAGCTAATTCCCATGGTGAGGAATTAGTGAGTGAGTCACTAGGTCTCAAATGAGTGGGACTAGTGAGCTTAGTAGCCGTATCTGGAGGGATCGGTGAGCTTGAACTATATGTTCAAGAATAGTCGGTACCGCATGTGTGGAGTCTCATTGCATAATGTATGTATGGCGTATAATATGAATGGATGTATTCCAATATTATACGTGTGTTTGAGTTGTTGTGGAGTATGATTTGAGATTATACTTGTGCTTTATGTTGATGTTGAGCTGATGTGCTGTTACTGATTGTATGTTGCGATTAGGGTGATTAATGTGTTAAATTACTTAACATGACATTATATTCTATAATGCTTATTATATTGATTGAGGAACTCACCCTTACAACTATTTTTCAGGTAACGAGAAATGAGTTGAGTAGAAGCGAATGCTTGGAGTCTAGTGTAGTCTCCTTAGTGGGTCGTGCTCTGATAGATGTAACATCGGGATGGGATATTTACCTTGTTGAATAATTTACATGTGAATGTTACATGTTTTACATGATTGAGGAGATCTCTATCCGTTGCGTTTTATGCAAATGTTTATGTTTTGAATAAATAAAAGAGCATGACCGTAATATTGTTGAATATGGTGTGAATATTATGTGTGACACCCTTGAATGGCATAATTACTCTGAATTGTTATATGTTTATTATTTTTAGTTAAATATTTGGGGTATTTTAGAAGGGTGTTACAGACAACACTGCTAAGTTCGCAGTCTTCTCCTTTATGGACGGATTCTCGGGTTATAATCAAATCAAGATGGATCCAGAGGACATGGAAAAGACCACATTCATCACCCCTTGGGGAACATTTTGCTACAAGGTAATGCCATTCGGTCTCAAAAATGCTGGGGCAACTTACCAAAGAGCAATGGTCACCCTTTTCCATGATATGATGCATAAGGAAATTGAGGTTTATGTTGATGATATGATTGTGAAATCTCAAAGTGAAGAGGATCACATAGACCACTTACAAAAGCTATTTGAGCGTCTTCGGAAATTTCGACTACGGTTGAATCCTGCTAAATGCACCTTCGGTGTCCGATCCGGAAAGTTGCTTGGTTTCATTGTCAGTCAACGAGGAATTGAGGTAGATCCAGACAAGGTTAGGGCGATACAAGAAATGCCTGCCCCACGTACAGAGAAAGAAGTTAGAGGATTCCTGGGACGTTTGAACTACATCTCTAGGTTTATATCTCATATGACTGCTACGTGTGAACCTATATTCAAGTTGCTCAGAAAAGATCAAGCAGTTAAATGGAATTCTGACTGCCAAATGGCTTTTGAGAAGATCAGACAATACCTGCAAGAGCCCCCTATTCTAATTCCACCTGTTCAGGGGAAACCACTCTTTATGTACTTAACTGTGCTTGAAAGATCAATGGGATGTGTGCTGGGACAACATGATGAAACCGGTCGAAGGGAACATGCCATCTATCATCTGAGTAAGAGATTTACCGATTGTGAATCCCTGTCATACCCCAAAATTTGCCCATTAATATTTCAAGACATTTTTCAGGGCACTCCGACTCATTTTTATGACACTGACCTTAAAGGAACAAAGGCCCAGCTCACGAGTGGCCCAATCCAGAAAATGGCCCAAACTGGCCTGCTCGCTAGGCGAGCAAATCCTTCGCCTAGCGAACATTCGCTACACGCTCGCCTAGCGAAGCTGGCAGATAACAGAAAATTATGGGCTTCATTCTGAGCCCATTAGGTCACCACGATCACTATAAATACTAGCACTTCAGCCACGAAAATGAGGAGGAAGACAGGGGGAAGACGGACGGAAACCCTGGCACAGAAACCCTGGAGGCTACTTTAGAGAGTTCCGAGTGAAGAAACCCTGAAGGCCGCTCCTCCGCTCCGAAGCTACCGCCGCCCAACTCCATCCGATGCCAAAAGCGATCAGTCTCTTCAACATAGCAACTTAGTTGCAAGCAGGTTTGCGCATCACTATTGTTTTATACTTTTAATCGGTAATCTCTATATACATAAAGCATCATGATTGAAGTTTCGAATATGTAATTTGATTTCACATGCGAATTTAAATATGCTTGAATATCATGAATGTTTGTCCATGCTATTCCGGTAATCAAGTGCCATACCAGTTCAGGTTTTCGGAGGTCATGCTGCTGTCAAGCTCTAAACCCGTGGCCGCTCGCTAGCACATCGCTAAGCGAGCCTGTAGCGAGCATTCGCTGAGCCTTCGCTAGGCGAAGCAGAGGCGAACGGGACAGTGGCTGCTTTGTTTCTTTTCTATTCTGCCTTATGTCTATCTAACCAAGATTTATTATAATTCTGCATCATTTGGCCTGAGATTATGACTGTTGTGTTGTAGTGCAATTTTCAATTGTACTTTACTTTGATGCTCTAACCCGTGCGTTGAATTGTGCAAAGGTTTACACATTCCCGAGGAAACGGCCGGCTAGGTATCCCACTTTATGTGTGGGAGATCCTTATGGAGATTCACCCTGAATTACTCAATTGATTTTAATGTATTCATTTCATGGCGAAGATCCACCCTAATGGCTTAATTGATCTTAATGTATTGATTTTAATATGGACCTAATTACCTACTTGATTACGGTTACCTAATTAATTGTAAAACTTTGCCTTTGAATAAGTGATCTCGGACCTCTCTTTGTTACCCTACGATTAGGGTATTATGGTCATGTCCCGCGAATATGGGGATACACTTAGCAAAGACCCTTCGGTTAAATCATCATAGTCCCTCGAATGTTGCCTTTGTCCCTCGATGACCCTTCGGTGTAGCCTACGGTTAAATGATGATCGTCCCTTCGAATGCTAAGGTATCCTCACAACTGTTGCCTTCAATGACCAATCGATGACCCTTCGATGACCCTTATACATCCAAAGGATAAAACTGCTTACTTCTCAATAGTAAGGACAATTTTACCCTCATAAGGATAGGAAATGCCCGGAAAGACCTCGGATAGGTATAACTCTTAATTGCTTATTCACAATTTAAAACTACTTTTCACACCTTACACCTTTCCAAACCTCCATTAGAAAATCACCACTTGGCATACATTCGCACTAGAATCATTGCCGAGTTATATTTTTCTAAACTATTTTCAAAACTAAACGAGATAACCACTTTGCATACATTCATTCAAGAATCATTACAAATTTAAATTCTCCTTTTCAAAACATTTCCTACACATTTCTCAACCACTTTTTCAAACTAGAAAAACATAAATGATTGAGCAATTAAGAGCCCTTGGATAACCATGGATACAAAGGGTGCTAATACCTTCCCTTTGTATAATGTACCTCCCGAACCTAAGAATCTAAATTAAGGTCTTTCCTGTTCTTTTCCACCTTTCCTTATTGGATAAAAGAAAAGTCGGTGGCGACTCTTGCTAACCGCGACATTGCGATTAAAAAACACAAAAAGTCAGTTCACCGTATGACAGAACTGGCGAATCTGCTGGGGACTACAAAGAGAGGTCACCTTAAAAAATCATTTATGTTTTCAAATTGTTCCTTCTTTTAAGGGAATTTTTGAGTGAAAGATCCTACACCCGGATCTAGTGTACCTTAGGTAAGTAGCAATAGATCATCGCGACTATCCGGCGTATACTGGAATGGTTAAAATGATGGCTACGGTTAATGTGACACTTTGGATGTCCTGATGTTTCTCATGTTTACTTGAGGAAAAATTTGGCATTCGCGTGGTGTCATCAAAGCATTAACCAGACCTTTAGAACCCTAATTGACTCATCCTAGCCATTAGAAAGTAGTGAGATAACTGACTTCGGTTCCGACTGGGGTTGGTTGAGACTCGATACTACACTCTTTGAGATTGGACTTTAGGGAAGCTTTGGTCAACCACTTGGCGTTGCACTGAAGTGGACTTAAAGAAAGGTCGATGATCTGAGATCCTTCTAGAACCCGGTTACTATTCTAGGACAGGTTGAACCAACCAAACTTCAGTGGGGAGGGTACTTACCTATGGAACTCATGCAAGCCTTAAAACTTAGGAATGATGGTTGTGTGACTTGCTTGTGCTTGTTATTTACTTAACATCATAACATCATCATAACATCATGGCATTGAACTAACCATTTCGAGGACTTAGGGATTTAACTTTGCTCTATTTTGTAAAAAAAAGAAAAAGAAAAAAAAGTTTCCTTTTTTGGTAGTTTATGCAAAGTTAGATTCCAAAAGTCCTTGAAAACATTTCATACATTGCATAGCATAACATTGCATAACAGGTGTTCTAAAGGGATCAATGTTCTCACGGTTTTCATGCAAACAGAAAAATGGACCTCGGACAGACTGTCAAAGATCTCCATGCTCAGAATGCTCAACTCCAGGAGATGATCTTGAACTTATCCAAGGGGCAGGAAGAACTGAAGGCTCTCTTGCTCGAGAAGAAAAAAGACAAGAAATCTGTGAGGCACATTAACCCGGGAAGAAGGCAGTTTACGAAGATCAATATGACTTTAGCACAAGCACTGCAGGGTATGCTAAAAGCAAATTTAATTACCCTCAGAGATCCTCCTGCAAAACCCAACACTACTTCTCATAGTTATAATCCCGACGCCAGGTGTGCGTATCACTCCGATAGCCCCGGGCATAATACGAACGATTGTTGGTCGTTGAAGAATAAAATTCAGGATATGATCGACGCCGGAGAATTTGAATTGGATCCGCCTGAGACTCCTAAGGTCATCACTGCTCCTCTGCCTAATCATGACAAAACTCTTAATGCTATAGAGGATGCTGACAGCGATTGCGACCTAGATAACTGGGTCTACCCAACAATTGGTGACAAACTCAATAATTGGAAGGCTGAAGACACTATCCCGATTTCCTTTAGTCGGGAGTAATTGTTATTGCTATTTTAGTATTTCAAAAGCATTGTGTCTATACCCGGGGCATAATAGCTAATTTTAAGGGTTTGTCATTTTCATAAGCATATTCATATTCAATAAATCAATGGACTTTTTGCATTCAAATATTGCGCTCTTTATCTTTCCTGTCATTTTTCAAACAAGCTATGTTTCTTGCACACACTCACGTAACAATTTGCCGATCCATATCCACTCTGGATCCTGTTGGTAATGACTCTGCTATTGTTCATTATGACTTTGAAAATCCGATCTACCAAGCCGAGGATGGAAGCGAGGAAGATTGTGAAGTCCCTGGAGAACTTGCCCGACTACTGCGAGAAGAAAAGACTATACAGCCGCATGAGGAATCAATTGAAATTGTAAATCTGGGTACTGAAATAAACAAGAAAGAAGTCAGAGGTTTCTTGGGGCACTCGAATTACATTGCCCGATTCATTCCACACTTGACTGCTACCTGCAAACCATCTTCAAATTACTAAAAAAGAAAAATCAAGAGATGGTATGGAATGATGAATGACAAAATCAAGAAGTATCTCCAAGAACCTCCAATCCTGATACCACCAGTTGAAGAAAGACCTCTCATCATGTATTTGATCGTGTTAGAAAATTCAATGAGGTGTGCGTTGGGGCAACATGACGAGTCTGGTCGAAAAGAGCATGCCATATACTGCCTTAGCAAAAGGTACCGACTGTGAAACAAGATACTCACAGCTCGAGAAAGCTTGCTGTGCTTTGGCTTGGGCTGCTCGCCGACTAAGACAGTATATGTTGAATCATACCACTTTATTGACTTCTAAGATGGATTCTATCAAATATCTATTTGAGAAACCTGCTGTCTCCTAAAAGAGTTATCACTGACAATGGTACTAATTTGAACAACAAGATGATTACTGAACTCTGCACGCAGTTCAAAATAAAACACCATAACTCTTCTCCGTACCGGCCAAAGATGAACGGCGCCGTGGAGGCTGCTAATAAGAGTATCAAGAAGATCATACAAAAGATGACAGTAACGTACAAAGACTGGCATGAGATGTTACCATTCGCTCTCCACGGTTATCGCACTTCAGTGCGCACTTCGACAGGGGCAACTCCGTTCTCTTTAGTCTATGGAATGAAAGCCATCTTACCAGTGGAAGTTCAGATTCCCTCTCTAAGAATCATGAAAGAGGCGGGCTTAGATGAAGATGAACGGATTCAGACTCGACTCGATCAGATAAATTTGATTGAAGAGACTCGCGGCTGTTTGTCATAGGCAAATATATCAGAAGCGCATGATCCAGGCATTTAACAGAAAGGCCAAGAGACAGGTATATCAAATTGGCGACTTGGTGATCAAGCGTATCATTCTACCGCAAGGTGATCCCAGAGGTAAATGGACTCCCACATGCGAAGGGCCATTTATGGTTAAGAAGATATTCTCTGGTGGAGCCATGATACTTGCTACAATGGACGGCGAAGACTTCCCGCATCCCGTGAACGCAGACATAGTCAAAAAATACTACGCATAAAAGAGACCCGCTAGGTCGACGTATCTAGGCAAAAGTAGGGGCATCTCGGCGAACCAAAAGGGTTCGGGCAAAAATTAGGGATAAACATATAAAAACATACACCCGGCAAGTCGAAAACCTGAAAAGGCGGCTTGGGCAAAAAAGGGTATCCTGATGGACTGAAAACCTGAAAAGGCGGTCCAGGCAAAAATTAGGGATTAAAGCGTAAGACTATGTCCCGTTCTCAGTCAGCTTCAACCAAGTTCCAAGGACTGAACAAGCCAATCACTTCTATCCGACAACAGGAGATGAGACGCTTGAAGACATAATGACAGTAGTGGAATTAAAATCAATAGGACTTTTTCTGCATAGCTTTCTCTTTGTTTTCTTGACGATTTCCTCTTACTAGGATTTCTGTCTCCTTGTACACAAATTGCCTGTTTACAGGCCCTCTTTCAAAATCAATACAATTTCATTTCCAAAAAGATGCTTTTGTTTTACCTTTTCTGTTTTGTTTGCGTAAACGTCCATTGATTTACTTTGAATTGATTTATGCATTTGAATATGATCAATGTTTACCAAAAATGCATGCCTAGAATAGTAATAGCAATTACTACACGACTTCAGGATCGAGGAGAAGGTCTAATCACGCTTCCCAATGAATCCATTGCTAATTCGATTCCCCGGCAACGCCAGTTATTCCCCAGAAGAAATTGGCATCACTAGACTGGTCATCTCTTCTACCCCCAGCCAGGCTCTGTTGAATATCTCTGCCATCATATAAAAGTCAAATACCCCTAGCTAAGGAAGGGTCATCAATACAAATATCTCCGACCAGAAGACTGAGATTTATTTCCCCAGTAGAGTCCCCTGGAAGAACGTTTCAGACACATAGTGCATTCATTACATCATTTCACATCACATACCTACATACAATTTGCATTCCGCATCATATACATTACGTCATTTCATAACATATACATGTATACAATGCTCTCATTTATTCCAGACGCATAATTCACTCATTACATCATTTCACAGCACACGCATGCATACAACATTTGCATCTCATGCATCATGACATGGCATGAAGCTAACTTTATTTTTCAGGTTAATTATCCTCTTGATACAGTCAAAACAAAGGTCCATTCAGACGGACAGCTTTATCAATTACATTCAGGATTCAACTATACTCCATGTCAACATTCATTCTGACATCCTCCTAACGATGGCATCTATAAGCTCATCCCAGACATTTATCGCAGATACAACATACACAAATACTATCAGATTCAGCCTAACGTACGGTTCGTTCTGATTCAGCCCAACATATGACTCCTTCAACTCAGATACGACCTAGCGTACGATCCATTCTGACCTTCAATAACTCAGATACGGTTTAATGTACGACCCAGTTAGACCTTCATCTGCTCAGATGCTACCTAGTGTACGGTATATTTCTGAAGTGTAGTCTAGCATATGACTACCCCCTTTTATAATCAGATTCAGCCTAATGGACGACTCATTCTGCTCAGATACGGTTTAATGTACGACCCAGTTAGACCTTCATCTGCTCAGATGCTACCTAGTGTACGGTATATTTCTGAAGTGTAGTCTAGCATATGACTACCCCCTTTTATAATCAGATTCAGCCTAATGGACGGCTCATTCTGCTCAGATACGGTTTAATGTACGACCCAGTTAGACCTTCATCTGCTCAGATGCTACCTAGTGTACGGTATATTTCTGAAGTGTAGTCTAGCATATGACTACCCCTTTTTATAATCAGATTCAGCCTAATGGACGGCTCATTCTGCTCAGATACGGTTTAATGTACGACCCAGTTAGACCTTCATCTGCTCAGATGCTACCTAGTGTACGGTATATTTCTGAAGTGTAGTCTAGCATATGACTACCCCCTTTTATAATCAGATTCAGCCTAATGGACGGCTCATTCTGCTCAGATACGGTTTAATGTACGACCCAGTTAGACCTTCATCTGCTCAGATGCTACCTAGTGTACGGTATATTTCTGAAGTGTAGTCTAGCATATGACTACCTCCTTTTATGATCAGATTCAGCCTAATAGACGGCTCATTCTGCTCAGATACGGTTTAATGTACGACCCAGTTAGACCTTCATCTGCTCAGATGCTACCTAGTGTACGGTATATTTCTGAAGTGTAGTCTAGCATATGACTACCCCCTTTCATCGTCAGATTCAGCCTAATGGACAGCTCATTCTGCTCAGGTACGGTTTAATGTACGACCCAGTTAGACCTTCATCTCCTCAGATGCTACCTAGTGTACGGTATATTTCTGAAGTGTAGTCTAGCGTACGACTACCCCCTTTCATCATCAGACACAGCCTAACGGACGACTCATCCTGCAACTCCAATACGGTCTAGCATAAGACCCATTTGGATCTTCAACTCAGATACGATCTAGCATACGATCCGGTCTGATCTTCTATCCCCAGTGAAATCACCCGCTTAATGGAGGTCTCATTTTGCAACTCAGAGACGATCAAGCGTACGATCCATTCTGATTTTTCATCCTCGGCAAAGTCATCCGCCTGATGAACAACTCACTTTGGTATTCAGATACGGTCTAGCATATGATCCATTCTGATCCCTTACCCCCAGCAGCGTGTAACACACTCTGACTCCCCAGCAAAGTCGACAGCATAATGGATGACTCACTATACGGTCTATCGTATGACTCGGTACGACACCCATGTCTTCAGATATCGTCTAATGTACGACGCACTCTGAAGTTCTCATCATCAAATTCCCTGGATGGCATCTTTAAGCCCATCTCCATCAAGACTAGCTCCTGGTTGACAAGCGCAAATTTTTGGGGCATTTTAGTGTTCAATAATCTTCCACCTCCAGACCACGAATGGTGCACATACCATTCTACTCTCTCGGTTCAAGAATATTGAACATGGGCAGCTGTCATACCCCAAAATTTGCCCATTAATATTTCAAGACATTTTTCAGGGCACTCCGACTCATTTTTATGACACTGACCTTAAAGGAACAAAGGCCCAGCTCACGAGTGGCCCAATCCAGAAAATGGCCCAAACTGGCCTGCTCGCTAGGCGAGCAAATCCTTCGCCTAGCGAACGTTCGCTACACGCTCGCCTAGCGAAGCTGGCAGATAACAGAAAATTCTGAGCTTCATTCTGAGCCCATTAGGTCACCATGATCACTATAAATACTGGCACTTCAGCCACGAAAATGAGGAGGAAGACAGGGGGAAGACGAACGGAAACCCTGGCACAGAAACCCTGGAGGCTACTTTAGAGAGTTCCGAGTGAAGAAACCCTGAAGGCCGCTCCTCCGCTCCGAAGCTACCGCCGCCCAACTCCATCCGATGCCAAAAGCGATCAGTCTCTTCAACATAGCAGCTTAGTTGCAAGCAGGTTTGCGCATCACTATTGTTTTATACTTTTAATCGGTAATCTCTATATACATAAAGCATCATGATTGAAGTTTCGAATATGTAATTTGATTTCACATGCGAATTTAAATATGCTTGAATATCATGAATGTTTGTCCATGCTATTCCGGTAATCAAGTGCCATACCAGTTCAGGTTTTCGGAGGTCATGCTGCTGTCAAGCTCTAAACCCGTGGCCGCTCGCTAGCACATCGCTAAGCGAGCCTGTAGCGAGCATTCGCTGAGCCTTCGCTAGGCGAAGCAGAGGCGAACGGGACAGTGGCTGCTTTGTTTCTTTTCTATTCTGCCTTATGTCTATCTAACCAAGATTTATTATAATTCTGCATCATTTGGCCTGAGATTATGACTGTTGTGTTGTAGTGCAATTTTCAATTGTACTTTACTTTGATGCTTTAACCCGTGTGTTGAATTGTGCAAAGGTTTACACATTCCCGAGGAAACGGCCGGCTAGGTATCCCACTTTATGTGTGGGAGATCCTTATGGAGATTCACCCTGAATTACTCAATTGATTTTAATGTATTCATTTCATGGCGAAGATCCACCCTAATGGCTTAATTGATCTTAATGTATTGATTTTAATATGGACCTAATTACCTACTTGATTACGGTTACCTAATTAATTGTAAAACTTTGCCTTTGAATAAGTGATCTCGGACCTCTCTTTGTTACCCTACGATTAGGGTATTATGGTCATGTCCCGCGAATATGGGGATACACTTAGCAAAGACCCTTCGGTTAAATCATCATAGTCCCTCGAATGTTGCCTTTGTCCCTCGATGACCCTTCGGTGTAGCCTACGGTTAAATGATGATCGTCCCTTCGAATGCTAAGGTATCCTCACAACTGTTGCCTTCAATGACCAATCGATGACCAATCGATGACCCTTCGATGACCCTTCTACATCCAAAGGATAAAACTGCTTACTTCTCAATAGTAAGGACAGTTTTACCCTCATAAGGATAGGAAATGCCCGGAAAGACCTCGGATAGGTATAACTCTTAATTGCTTATTCACAATTTAAAACTACTTTTCACACCTTACACCTTTCCAAACCTCCATTAGAAAATCACCACTTGGCATACATTCGCACTAGAATCATTGCCGAGTTATATTTTTCTAAACTATTTTCAAAACTAAACGAGATAACCACTTTGCATACATTCATTCAAGAATCATTACAAAGTTAAATTCTCCTTTTCAAAACATTTCCTACACATTTCTCAACCACTTTTTCAAACTAGAAAAACATAAATGATTGAGCAATTAAGAGCCCATGGATAACCATGGATACAAAGGGTGCTAATACCTTCCCTTTGTATAATGTACCTCCCGAACCTAAGAATCTAAATTAAGGTCTTTCCTATTCTTTTCCACCTTTCCTTATTGGATAAAAGAAAAGTCGGTGGCGACTCTTGCTAACCGCGACATTGCAATTAAAAAACACAAAAAGTCAGTTCACCGTATGACAATCCCGATATTCACTCTTGGAGAAAACTTGTTGTGCTTTAGCATGGGCCGCTCGTCGTCTAAGACAATACATGATTTGCCACACTACTTTGTTGATCTCAAAAATGGATCCAATAAAGTACATCTTTGAAAAGCCTGCTTTGACTGGAAGACTCGCCCGTTGGCAGATGTTACTATCTGAGTATGGTATCCAATATGTGTCTCAGAAAGCCATTAAAGGGAGTGTGTTGTCTGATTACCTGGCAAACCAGCCCGTTGAAGACTACCAGTCGTTGAAGTTTGACTTCCCTGATGAAGACATTATGGTAGTAAAAGATTGTGAAATCCCAGGACTTGATAAAGGACCTGAACCCGGATCTCGGTGGAAGCTTATGTTCGATGGTTCTTCCAATTACATGGGGCATGGCGTAGGAGCTGTCCCGTTGAATCCAAATGGTGGATACACTCCTTTCACAGCAAGGTTGTGTTTTGATTGCACGAACAATATAGCAGAGTATGAGGCGTGCATCATAGGCATTGAAGCAACAATTGATCTCCGAATCAAAATCCTCGAGGTATGTGGAGACTCAGCCTTGGTGATACACCAAGTCAAGGGCGAATGGGAAACCCGTGATACCAAGTTGATCCCATATCGTGCCTATGTCATGGAATTAATAAAATACTTTGACAAAATCACTTTCCGTCATATCCCAAGAACTGAGAATCAAATTGCTGATGCTTTGGCTATGTTGGCTTCAATGTATCAAGTTAGATTCCATAATGAAGCACCTCTCATTCAGATCGAGCGGAAAGTTGAGCCTGCCTACTGTCAGTCGGTTGAAGAGGAAGCCGATGGTAAACCCTGGTTTCACGACATCAAATACTTTTTGCAAAATCAAGAATATCCAACAGATGCAACAACCCTTGACAAGAAAACATTGAGGAAGTTAGCATCCAAATTCTTCTTAAGCAATGGTGTGTTGTACAAGAGAAATCACGACATGATCCTGCTCAGATGCGTGGATGGACGTGAAGCGGACCTGTTGATCAAGGAGATTCATGAAGGATCCTTTGGAACTCATGCCAATGGGCATGCCATGGCCAAGAAGATTTTGAGAGCGGGTTATTGCTGGTTGACCATGGAATCCGACTGCTTCAATTATGCTAGAAAATGTCATAAATGCCAAATCTATGCTGACAAGGTGCACGTGCCTCCGACCCTGCTAAATGTTTTGACGTCACCTTGGCCTTTCTCAATGTGGGGCATCGACATGATTGGCGCCATCGAGCCTAAAGCTTCCAATGGCCACCGCTTCATCCTAGTTGCCATTGACTACTTTACTAAATGGGTAGAAGCTGCCTCTTACGCTAATGTGACAAAACAAGTGGTTGCACGATTCCTCAAGAAAGAGATCATTTTCCGTTATGGAATTCTAAGTCGGATCATCACATATAATGGGACGAATCTGAACAATAAGACCATGAAAGAATTATGCGAAAGCTTCAAGATTGAACACCATAACTCTTCACCATATCGTCCAAAGATGAACGGCGCTGTTGAAGCCGCTAATAAAAACATCAAGAAAACCCTGCAAAAAATGGTGAAGACCTATAAGGATTGGCACGAAATGCTACCCTTTGCACTGCATGGATACCGGACTTCCGTCCGCACTTCAACAGGGGCAACCCCTTTCTCTTTGGTATATGGGATGGAAGCAGTTCTCCCAATTGAAGTGGAGATACCTTCAATGAGAATCTTGATGGAGACCAAGCTAGAAGAGGCTGAGTGGATTCAAAATAGATTTGATCAGTTAAACCTCATAGATGAGAAGCGAATGACTTCTTTGTGCCATGGACAGTTATACCAAAAACGGCTTAAAAGGGCTTTTGACAAGAAAGTACGTGTTCGACAATTCAGAGAAGGAGACCTCGTGCTTAAGAAGATCTTGCCAATGCACAAGGACTCACGTGGGAAGTGGACTCCCAATTATGAAGGCCCATATGTTGTGAAGAAAGCTTTCTCCGGAGGCGCCTTGATTCTCACAACTATGGATGATGAAGAGCTCTCACACCCCGTGAACTCTGATGCAGTTAAAAAATACTATGCCTAATAAAAACCCGCTAAATCGAAAACCTGAAAGGGCGATTTAGGCACACAAAAAAAAAGGTATCCCGGTGGACTAAAAACCCGAAAGGGCGGTCCAGGCAAAAGTTAGGGATGAATAAAAATGGTAGCTCGCTAAGTTGAAAACCTGAAAAGGCGACTTAGGCAAAAAGGAGCGTCCCGGTGGATTGAAAACCCGAAAGGGCGATCCAGGCAAAAGTTAGGGACAAAAGGCATAAACTGCATCAGTTGTTACTGATTAACACCGAAGAATTTGAGGTGGAAGATTAATCCAGTCACTCCTCTTAGGAGCATGGTTTTGGGGGAATCATATCTATTAAAGATGTTAGTGGTCACTGAATTCAATGTAAACCTTTCCTTATTGCCATTTTCCAAAACTTGTAACACTCTATGGAGCTACGCCATTTGTGTGCTACCATTCTTGAATAAAATACAAGTTTTCCCAATCATTGTTAGTTGTGTTCATCTATGCTTTTCTTTGTTATGCTAAGTGTCATTTATTTGTTAATAATGAAGTTTTGAAACTTGAAAAAAAAAGAATTTGAAATTTAAAAAAACAAAACTACTTTGATATATGTGAAAATCAAAGGAAAATCATTTGTTTCCCCAAAAGCCTCAAGGTTGCATGAATATCCCTGGATCACCAACAAAAGTCCCCATGGAGTACAACTTATTAATCCTCTAGAAGGATGGACCTTTGGTTATTTATAACTGTCAATCATGATAGTTTCTCCTCTGGATGCACCTGTTAATTGTACGGGCATGAGTTATTGGTGTTGAGGAATCAGAATCTCTGTCCCTACAAACTCCCAGTCTGCCAAGTGTCAGCATTCTCATAATCATGATCATTCATATATCATGCCTAAAAGCATTCAAATCATGCATAGCCGAAAGGTATTTCGTGTTCATTGTGCATTGACCTAGGTCTTGTTGTTGATCCTATGTCCTTGGACCTCTAATTCCAGTTTGTCTTTGGTATCCTTAAACCAACATCCGGTTTTCGCAGTCATTTTCAAGTCCAATTGTTGTTGGCAAAATCCGTTAACGGCTGGTTGTAGTCCATTGCTTACGGTCAGAGTCCAATTGTTGTTATTCCAATATCAGGTCATATATGAACCTGTTGTTCAAATGCATTCAGGTCATATTTGAACCTGTTCTCAAGAGTTTTTCTATAATTGTTTCCATTCAGGTCATATATGAACCTATTTGTTCAATACTATTCAGGTCATATATGAACCTGTTGTTGAGCTTTGTTCCGGTTCGGGTCATATATGAACCTGTTCCGAAGAGTTTTTCCAATTTTTGTTCAATACTATTCAGGTCATATCTGAACCTGTTGTTGAGCTTTATCCCAGTGTCAGGTCATATATGAACCTGTTCTAAAGAGTTTTTCCAATTTTTGTTCAATACTATTCAGGTCATATCTGAACCTGTTGTTGAGCTTAGTTCCAGTGTCAGGTCATATATGAACCTGTTCTGAAGAGTTTTTCCAATTTTTGTTCAATACTATTCAGGTCATATCTGAACCTGTTGTTGAGCTTTATTCCAGTGTCAGGTCATATATGAACCTGTTCTGAAGATTTTTTTTCTCTGTTTGTTCAATACTATTCAGGTCATATCTGAACCTGTTGTTGAGCCTTATTCCAATGTCAGGTCATATATGAACCTGTTCTGAAGATTTTTTTTTCTATGTTTGTTCAATACTATTGTCAGGTCATATGTGAACCTGTTGTTGAGCCTTATTCCTTTGTGAGGTCATATATGAACTTGCTGTTGAGCTTTCATTCCAGCATTACCAGGTCATATATGAACCTGTTGATACACCCTTCTTGAATTTTTCTGAGTTTGTTAGGTCATATCTGAACCTGCTGTCAGAACTTCTTGATATTCCCCAGCATTGTCAGGTCATATATGAACCTGTTTTTGTCGTGTTTTATTCCAGTTTTGCCAGGTCATATCTGAACCTGTTGTGACATTTTCTTTCTTATTGGGGTCTAGTAAGTCATATGTGAACTTACTACCGAAATCTCTTGTACTCTGAATGTTGTTTATCAACTTTCACTTTGAGTACTCCCCAGTGTGTGTCTGATTCTCCAGCAGGATTTGTTTTCCCCAACGGGTTGTTTCTTACCATTTGTCTGTCTTCCTGTGGACCATCAGCATTCCCCACAGCTTGGTCTGTCTAGTAGCATCTCTTGTCAAGGGTCCACCATATCCCTAGCAGGGAAGAAAATTAAAAAAAAAAAGAATCCTGCATCCATGCATATCATATCATATCATATCATATCACATCATGTCATAGGGATTCAGGATCAAAATCCGGGTCTTCTTAGTATTTAACCATCTCCCACTATGATCATATGAAGAGTGTTCTGCTTCATATTCTCTAGTTGAAGATACTTA
Source organism: Lathyrus oleraceus (assembly GCF_024323335.1). NCBI lineage: Eukaryota > Viridiplantae > Streptophyta > Magnoliopsida > Fabales > Fabaceae > Lathyrus > Lathyrus oleraceus. Next base: position 322,642,863 of record NC_066580.1, on the reverse strand, counting down.
AATAGGGGCAACTGTCATACCCCGATTTTGATCCTGAATTTTTTCCATTTTTTCATTTTATTTGGCACTTGGCCTAAAGTTCATTTGCATACATTCGTGACCAAAAGCAACCATTAACCTCCAAATCCTTAATCATGAATCCATAATCATTTCATCATTTTCGAATTAATTCTAGGAGTAGCGAACTAAGTTCAATTTGATTTTGATCTAAAATTGACTTCAGAGATTCAAATTGATTTTGAGGATTAGATTAATTTTGGAAATTATCTCAATACCTTTTGTCAATTTAATTTTTGAAGTTTCAATTAATTAGCCATGGTTGTATTATTTGTTGGTAGGCCATTTAACCACTTTTTTTTTATCATAAAAAAATTCTGCATGAGTTTACAAATTTCAGCCCATATCCAAATTCCTTAAACCCACAATTAAATCCATTTTTCCCAATCCAATAACCCAACTCTATTTTTAAATCCATTTTTGTTTCAAACTATATCCAAAATCCACATCCATTTTCATTATCCATTTGGAACCAATTTAAACCATATTCATACATACATGTTTCTCCCAAATGCACGTCTATTTTTACAACAGTAAACCATATTTCACCAAGTAAAAGCATCCTAATTACAAACCATGACCGTACATGCACACACCATTTAACAAGAATAATAAGCAGACGGTTAGTTTCATCTACCATCATGGCCTAAGTGGACAAATTTCACACAGCTCCATTTACTAAATTCAATCCAAATCATTTCTAAACGCACCATGACTTATTCAAACCAAAGCCATTGCGTCATTTCACGGACCTTTGATTACAATGTTTGAAACGAAATGCAAAATTCAAACCAACACAGTCACGTTTCAAAGCTGCTACAACCTTGGGCAATCCCCGAAATTACAGCGGATTCTCATTTGTTACATCCAATTTTCAAATTCACAAAATAGAACCTTCATGACAATACAACACACAAAAATCTAACACAAATAATCCTAAATCTAGCAACTTTGCCGCCTACCAAATTCAGAGTTACTAATCCTAACCACGACCATGCTCAACAAGCCGTTTACGAGCCAAAACCAGTTTGCAATGCATCAATCTAATCAACCACGAGCCTATCATAAATTCTGCTCTATTCAGGAAGCCAACATGCTGCAGAACAACATTGCCCACTAGTTGTATGCTGGTGCCGGTCTGCAATGCATAACAACCGGATCAGGACCGCAGAGATGGCAAAACCTGCAAATAGCAAGGAAAAATGCAAGTGACACAGAAAATTACTACTACAATAACCACTTTGTTGTCCTTCATGATCTTCTAAGAGAGTTTGGAATTTATCAAAGCATACAGGGACCTTTTGAACAAAGAAAAAGACTTCTTGTTGACGTAAATGAAAACAAACATAATTGGTCGCTAGGGGGGAAGCAGAAAGGCACAATGACTCGAATATTGTCCAAATGTTCTAAATGTTTGGTCCCAAGTGCAGCCAGCTCAGGTTGAGGTTATGATTTTAAATCTTCAAACCTGCAACACAAGGACAGTTACCACCCATGAAAAATGATAGAAGTCTACTATAAATCAATAACTTGTCCGAAACATACATGAGCTTCTTGTCTCGGTGAATCAACAATTCGGAACCATGTTAACCATGACATGAACTCAACAAAACAAGAGCAAACCATGACCTACACTTATTCCAATACAATGAAACCAAAGTCAAAATGAGGTGCAATATAAACCAAAGAAACATGAATTGTCAAGCACACCAAGTCAGAAATGCATAGGTGGACCAATACCATTTGAATTCATGTGTACATGAGCAATATGATATTCATGATGTAGATGCTATAATGCATAAGCCAAAACACATGAACAATGCACATAAGTTCAGACCTGCAGGAATTGCATGAAACACTCCAAGGCATCCAACATGTTGCATCACCAACACAACCATGCCAATGAATGTGCACTTGCAGCATAGCAGGACATAACAACCGTCAACATTCATCAAGCGACATTCCGTGCCCAAGTGAAACAATTGGAGTAGACCTGCAGAACATATGATACATACTACATCAGAATCACAAACCATTTCACATATTGACCTGCTACGATAAGGCTGCAATCATCATGCACATTCAACAAGTCAGAGTTCAAACACATCAAATCCATTTTCATAAACCTGCAAACATTAACACACTTAAACAAGTCTCCCAGATGGCATGAACAACTGCAATGCTGGTGCCTAAACTTCAAAGGCCGTGTTACAGTGGCTTCGGTTAAGAACTTCCAACTTGTGGCTGCTGTTGAGCCATGTCATAATGTTTCTGCCGCAGAGCAAAAAAAAAGGGTTATCTTGCAGTTTGGAAAGCTAACTTTTTAGTATGCTTAGCGCAAAACGCTTGCCATGAGACGTCTAAGGATATGCCAATGAATCCTATAGTCAGCAAAAAAAAACCCAAAGACAAAGCTGATCCATCGGATAAAAAGTTGTCAAAGATTAGTCAAGAAGCTGTTTTATCCACCGACTTGAAGAAATCTGATGGAACTTCAATTACTTTGAAGAAGCTTTTGTTCCAAATTTCACTGCAGTAACACAAAATAATTACTAAGTGTTAAAATTCGAAAAATCCCAAAATGGAATAGAGACAAAAATGAAGAAGAAAGCACGAGTTCAGAATATCATTTTCAAGTTTAGCATCAAACAGGGCAATTCGATTCTGAGTACATCCAAAGTAGTTTGCAGAGATACTCTTCTGGAACACCAAAGACACCAATTGAAACCCTAATTTACAGAACATAAATAGGAGAGAGCGGATCAGTGTGAAAAGAAAAAAAAGGGAAATTAACGGCGAAAAAGTTTCAAAAACGAAAAACCCTAATCCCAAAATAAAAGCAAAAATCAGTGTTGGACGAGACGAAGGGAGAGGATTGAATAGTTACCTGAGCCGCCGAATCACCGCCAAAGGTGAGCACCAGTTTGTTTTTCCTCTAAATCTCCGTTCTGTTGCATCTTTGGGTTAGAGGTCGTGAGAAGTGAGAGAGATTGAGGAAGGCGAGTTCGTTGAGAGTGATTTAAGTGAGGTTGAGAGCGATTGAGAGAGTTTTGCTGAGAGTGATTGAGAGAGATTCGTGAGATTGAGGAAGGCGAGATTTGTTGAGAGTGTGAGAGAGAAGTGAGGTTGAGGGCGATCTGTTACACTATTCCCATTGTTTTTTCTTTTAATTTATTTTAAACAGAATAAACCATTAAAAACACGTTTAAAATTCCTAGGTCTTAGATAATAATTGTTTTTATATTTTCAACTTATACCCCATTGAAAAACCCAACAGCCAAGCGGCTGGGTTTAATTATGGTAGTCCAACAGATTTCTTTTTTATTAGTTTTTATTTTAATCCTAATTTTTAATCTATCTTGATTTATATATCCAAGTTGTTGTTGTAAATAATAATTAGTCATGAATGGCCTAGTGGAGAGAGGGTAGTTTCTAGGTCTTTAGTGGAGTGGGTTCAATACCCACATATGTAGCATTTTATTTCTTTTAGCATTTTATTTCTTTTAGCATTTTATTTCTTTTAGCATTTCTTTTTTTTTTATGTTTATGTTTTTATTATACTCATAGTTTCATTATTGTTTAATAACGCAAATTTGATTTCTTTTAATTTCATCATCCATTCAAAACCATTTTTAACTATTAAAATCACATTTTCTCGATTCAATGTCGAGCCCATTTCCATACCCTTGTAAGTCGATTGCTTTTAAGCATCGCCATCAACCTCACATAGCTTACTCTTGGGCTTTCTTACAATGAGCCGGTTCTCTTGCACTTACACTCATACATTGCATTATTTGTTGTTTGGGCCCGATTTAATTATTTCATGATTTTGAATCCCCATTTGACAAAATGTACCCCACTCCCCCGATGTGTAGTAATTTTGTACTATTTTATTTCTTTATTCGCTTGACTGTTTAGTTAGCTATTAACACAAGAATAAAACCAACAAATTTCCAAAAAATACAAAAATAAGGACTCGATCCAACGTCGGGTATTTTCTCAATAAACAAATCAAGTCATTTCTCCCTCCTATTCCATTCCAGTTCTTTCAAACTTTCATCAAACGCTTGATTCAATGTCAAGCCATTTTTTCTAATAAAAAACTCGAAAATATTAATTCATGTTCAAGACCTTTTCAATGAGATGGAAGTGGAACGTGGTGTATACCGCGCACTCCTGAGACTAGGATTCGAGATGTATATCTCGCCAATTCTAGCTCTTGCCATCATCCAAATTCATTCACTTTGCTCTCTCAAACATTCATTCAAATTTCTCTTAAACGTCCATCACTACTTGATCTAGGGTCAAGTCATTTTCACAACAAAACTCAAAATACCTAATTCTTATTGAACACTTTTTCAATAAAGATGGAAATGGAACATGGTGTATACCGTGCACTCCTGAGGCTAGAATTCAAGATGTATATCTCGCTCATCCAAGTTCTCGCCATCGTCTAAAATTGTCAATGCGGTTTCTTCAAACCCTTTCTCAATCAAATTCCAAAATACTTAATTCCTATCTTAACCTCTTTCAATAAAGATGGAAATGGAACGTGGTGTATACCACGCACTCCTGAGACTAGGATTCGAGATGTATATCTCGCTCATCCAAGTTCACGCCATCACTCAAAATAAATCCAATCAAATCAAACTCTTTTCTCGCCGTCGTGCGAGTGATCAAAAACCTTTTTTCATAAATGAAAGACATATTGTCTTAAGGTGATGCAAAACAATGTTTCGGCCACGATTGTTGAGTAGAGATAGATGACGCTTTTCCAAATGTAGATTTACAAATCCGTTCGATGTGTGGTATGCGTCCACTCCTCATCTGTTTTGGGTAAAACAATGTTTCCGTCGATTAATACAATATAGCTTTCGCTAAAATCGACCAACAAACAAAACATTTTTCTATCCAGAACTACGTAAGCCTTGATTTCTCTTTTGAGATACGTAGGAGCAGGATTCGTAAATCTTGTCAGGCCCACTAATAAAAAACTTAGGTTTAGTCCTTAGTTAAAAATCCAAAAACTTTTCTTCTCATCCTTTCTTTCTTTCCCACCTAATAATTCGAAAAGCCTAACATTTCAAACTAACACTAACGCACACAACTGACCTAATGGTTCCTGTTGAGTACAACGGACGTGAGGGGTGCTAATACCTTCCCCTTGCGTAATCGACTCTCGAACCCTGATTTGGTTGCGACGACCAATAATCATTGTCATTTTGTCTTGGGTTTTATCGATATTTCCCCTTTCCTTTTTAGGAATAAATAAAGTTCGGTGGCGACTCTGTTCAGTCCATCATTGCGAGCGTGCGATCGCGCTTCGCTTTGAAGTCGTATCCCCATTTTTCGAGGTGCGACAACTATGCTTCAGAACCGACATTAGTATGGTGAAGCAGCGATACATCGATCGTCCATAGGTTACGCAATTGAGACCAATCAACTTATATATGATATAAGTAATCCTAATGCAAAGTACGACATATATGATATATTGTTTCTGTTTCGTTCATTCAAACACTAAATGGTTATTTTCCTTTGAGCGATCAATGGTCATTTGCTTCGGAATCCGACATTAGTATGGTGAAGCAATGACCTGTTGATCAATCATACTGAATCAACAATCAAGGTGTGTTTGACGGTCTGAAATTGGTGCATTAAGGTTAGTGACGGCGCAAGGGTTGTGCCATCAAGAAGTTGTGAATTAAGGGCTTGTTGGAATACGTCTGTTGACTGTTTCAAAGCGTTGGTTTTGGCTGCGTGACGATCGTCATGGACTTGTGACGATCGTAACAATCTGGACGTGACGGTCGTCACGTGCTTTATGACGGTCGTCACATTCACAGATCCAGAATTCTAGGCGTTTTTGTTTTTGGCCGCGAGACGTTCGTCATGGGCCTGTGACGGTCGTAACATGCTTGTGACCGGGCAGCGGACCCCCGGCTAACTCTGTGTAGTGTGATCGGTCGTTGAAATTTAATTTGGTTTTAATTAATTAAAGGAATTAAAATTAATAATAATAATAATGTGTTTATTATTATTGCCTTGTGGTGATCAGTTATGGCCTTAGTTATCCTTTATTTTGTTTTGGGTTTTTAAATACGACCTGCGTGTCGTGCCTCTCCTTTTAATCTCTTAATGTAACTTCTTTTCTTATCTCAATCCCTCGTATGTAAAACGAGTTTCTTCTATAATGTAATGTTATGAAGAAAGAGAAGAATTCAATATCAAAGGAGGACAATGTTAAGAGAAAGAGAAGAATTCAATGTCAAAGGAGGACAATGTTATGAAGAAAGAGAAGAATTCAATATCAAAGGAGGACAACCTTGAAGATGTTGCTTGGAGAAGCTTAGATCGTTGTTAGGTTATCTTAGGTTCTCTCATTGGCTTGGGAGAACAATTGCGCTAGGGGCCATAACTGTTTCATTATGTATGTTGATGCATGTGTATGTATGTTGATGCATGTGAATATATGTTGATGCCTGTGAGAGACGATTTATATGATAAATAAGCTGGTGAGATCATCACAATTACAATTCCCTCAAATTAAATATTAAGTTTATGCTTTCCAAGTTTTAGCACTCATCAAGACTAGTATCGGATAATGTAGGTTTCGCCTACGCGAGGTGCATGTTCTATATTAGTAAGGTGCGATGGGATAATTATAATATCCAATTGCTAAAACAATGGGGCAAACTTAACTAAACAAATATAATAAGATTATATATGTTTAGAAGCAAGAGTTGGGAATGATCCATATGATGGATTGGAATAAGGAGTTATTCACCAAACTGAAATTTTCGAGAATTGTATTAGATACAATTGGAAGGAGTTCCTACCTAAATAACCTAGTTCTGTGTAATCCGCCTACGCGGACTTAGAACGAAGTGAAATATGGATCTCGACCCACTAGAAAATCTTCCAACGGGATTTTCCGAATCAAATGATGAGGGTCATTTGTTTTGAGTAAAATAGTGGGAGCATATTTAATTAAAGGCCTAATTAAATATGTTATTGATACTTATATTTTCATTAATTCTTATGTAGATTACCATGACAACAAACACCTCTAACAACATCTTGCGATCAATCCTTGACAAGGAAAAATTGTTTGGGACAAATTTTCTGGATTGGCACCGAAACCTGAGGATTATCGTCAAACATGATAAAAAGCTGTATGTCTTGGAGAAACCTGTTCCTGAAGAGGAACCTCCTAGTTCTGCACCTAAGACAGAAAGAGATGCTTATAAGAAGCATGTCGATGATGCCAATGAAACTGCTTGTCTCATGCTAGCTACCATGAACTCAGAATTGCAAAAGAAACATGAGAACATGGCAGCGTTCGATATGATCGAACACCTGAAAATGCTCTATCAAGAGCAAGCAAGGCATGAAAGGTTTGAAGTTTCAAAAGCCTTTTTTTCAAAGCAAGTTAGCTGAGGGAGCCCCTGTAAGTCCCCATGTGCTCAAGATGATTGGGTATGTGGAAAACCTTGAAAGGTTGGGTTTTCCCCTCTGAAAGGAACTTGAGACTGATTTGATCTTGCAATCGTTGCCAGATAGATTCAGTCAATTTGTCCTAAACTTCAATATGAATGACATGGACAAATCGCTTCCTGAACTGCTAGGCATGTTAAGAACTGCTGAGCAGAACCTGAAGTCAAAAGGAAAGTCCATTCTGATGATCGGAAATGGAAAAAGACAGAACAAAAGGCCCATCAAGCAGGGTGATAAAGGGAAAGGCAAGGAAGTTGCCAAACCCAGACCCACTGTTGCTGCTTTGAAGCCTAGTGGAGGCATAGCAAAGGCGGGCACCTGCTTCCATTGCGGTAAGACTGGACACTGGAAGAGAAACTGCCCAAAGTACCTGGAAGATACGAAGAATGGAGTAGAGACTTCAACTTCAGGTATTTTTATTATTGAAATAAATTTATCTAATTCTGCATCATGGGTATTAGATACTGGATGTGGTTCTCACATTTGTACAAATGTGCAGGGGCTAAAAAGAAGTAGAGATTTGGCAAAAGGTGAAGTTGACCTACGAGTTGGCAATGGAGCAAAGGTTGCTGCTTTAGCCGTAGGAACTTATGTATTGACTTTACCTAGTGGTTTAATAATTCAGTTAGAGAACTGTTATTATGTACCTGCAATTAGCAGGAATATTTTTCCATTTCTAGTTTGGACAAGTTTGGTTTTTCATTTATAATAAAGAATAATTGTTGCTCAATTTATTTGAATGATATATTCTATGCTACTGCACAAATGAACAATGGACTTTATGTCCTTGATCTCGAAATGCCTATTTATAACATTAATACTAAAAGGATGTGAAATTCTGGTATAGTCAGAGTTCAGATGTTCTACACGAAGTCATGACATCTGATCCAACATTGTTACTAATACAACAAGACAGTTATAACAATTAAAGCCTAGTACTCATATGCACTCAGTCACAGATGTCAAGACATTTTCTAATATACCACCATGGAAAGAAGAACATCCAGTTTTATCCATCTAGTGCAAAGACACAGTAGAAATCAAACATAGCCCTTATGTTTATTGATTCTGCCCAGTTATCAGAATGATGTCACAACATTGATTTGAACATCACCTGTCCCAGCATTACAGATGGGTGAACTGTAACAGACCAACCAGTCTATCAGTATCAGCAGTCAATGATGAATGTCATAACATTCTATTTTGCATTCAGACTGCAGGCTATGTGTTAGGTCTGTTATTCCCTTCATAAACAGACTCAAAACAGACTGAGTAATAACAAACAAAATATAGTGTGCAGAAGGTAAAAACACCAGTAATTGTTAACCCAGTTCGGTACAACGTTACCTACTCTGGGGGCATACCAAGCCAGGAAGAAGATCCACTATTAGCAGTATTAATTCAGAGTTAAACTCCCCCGTTTACAACTCTTCACTTAATCCCTACCCAATGCAATCTATACCTAGGCACTCCTAGATAGAAACCTCCAGTTTCCATTCCTATCATTACAAGTACCATGTAATGTTTAAACAACTTGAACTTGCTTCACAGCTTCGTTCAAGAACATAACCACTCTTGCCTACAGGCTTTGAGTTACAAATAATCTCATGCTTTCAAGCACTGAGAAACACTTGGTAACCTTCCCACAGGTTGGGAGGTTTACCTCACACATACCCCTAATTTTTACATTGTTTGAGGCTTACAAAACCTAGGTTACAATCTACTATTTATAACCTAATCACCCAACTGGATTTGGGCCTTCAGAAATCGCAGCAAATCTTTCCTTTGCTGTTACAGAGCTGGCAGAAATCTTCTGCTACAATCAAGGTCTTCAATCTTTTATTTCCTCAAAGATCTCCATATTTGGAAACTGCATATTCACCAAATATTCTGATTGAATCTTCAAGATCTTCACATAGGAGATAGGATATTCACCAGATCTCCTAATTAATCACAAACCAAACCAGAATTAACTAATTCAGTTTGATCCACATGTGAGATGTCACAGTCCCGATGTTGTGACATCTTACATGACATGTTGGTCCAGATGTTGAATTTCTTCAACCCAACATATTAAAACTACAGAGGTGATTACATTATTTGTTTTACAAAATTAATGCCAATCCTAAGGTACTAACAATCTCCCCCTTTGGCAAATTTTAGCTAAAACAAATAATCCCAATATGGGTCTGCACTCCCTCTTTGTCTTTGACAGCCCCAATGCCACCACCACTGTTGGTGTACATGAGGAAGAAGCTGTACAAGACACAACTGCATAACAACCCTTCCCCTCAACAGGAGGGCTTCTTGAAGAATATGTAATACTGAGTAGATAGATAATGTAACTCAGATCACAAGACACAACTGTCTTCTTAACTCAGATCACAAGACACAACTGATATACCCAGTTAGTGACTTTTGTGTCTGAATCCATCTTCTCCTTGCTACCAGATGTTGCTTGCTTCTGGTGCATCCTCAGGACAATGTTTCTCTCCCCCTTTTTAGCTAAACATTTGTATATGACACCTTCACAAAACCAGATCCAGGAGCAATACGCCCAGATTTTAACAAACCCCATGGTTTAGAGGGAATGGAATGTCGCTCTTGTGAGAAGAGGAGTGCTGAAACCTCCTTTAAATAGGCCAGACCATGCTTAGGAATTAACGGTAGGAGTAAATGCTTGGTCAAGATTCATAAATATTTGCTGAGAATCAGTCAGAGAATCACCACCAATATCCCAGACAATCTTTGAATACCTTTTACAGCTCTTGACTGTTTCCAGAAACAGCAGTTCCAAGATTATTCCATAAATGCTGTCAGACACGTTACAAGCTATGTCTTAACATTTGATACTGCTTTTGTCTGCATTCTCCATATATTCTCCCTGTCACCATTCCCTAAGACCACTTCTCACTTTCAATGATAGCTTGACATCTGGCACCACACATCCACATTTACTTATATAACTTCCAGCAGGAACATAGGATATCTTATGTTAAGACATCACATATGACATCTTGTGAACACTCTGTCCTTTTTTGTTCACAAGGCAAACTAGCAGCACTTAAACCACACACCAGTAGTTTAATCACCAGCAGAAGCAGAAAACAATTACTAGCTATGGCTACTAGTAATACACACATGCACAAGGGTACTTTTCCTCCCTCTAAATCTGTGCAACAATCAGAATTACTAGTTATGGATGCAACTAGTAAGACACACAAATGCACAATGCACCAGGGTACTTCTTCTCCCCCTAAATCTGTGCATTCATACAAAATAGCTACTGAAAACTCCAGCACCTGTACCAGCCAGACTATCATACTGACATCTGCTTCCATAATTCCTTATGACTGTAAGTTTCAGAAGGAAATAACAGTTTTGTCCAAGGCAATGTCATGACATCCGGTCAGACATTCTTCTGCTCACTCAGCCTTGACACACACCACATCATCCCACTAACTAACAAGGTTCCATACCTTGTTAACTGAGAACACATAGACCACAAGCTTGATGATTACTTGCAGTGCAAAGACAGAACTCCCCCTGTCATGAACAACCAACTCTCCTCTTGAAACTTGGAGATGAACATATCCAACACCCCAAAGTTGGACCTTCACATACTTCCTGATTCAAAGAGAACCCAGACAGCTTGATGAATGGAAAATATAAGATGCATCTTCATGTTTTCAAGAGCACACTCCCTGTTCAACCTTCTTGGCTGAACACATCCACACCCTGTGACAATCTCTCTTATAACCAGAACAGAAAACAACATAACACCATCTGATATTCTTCAGATATCACTGAATCACGAGCTTGATCCAGACACAAATTGGGACATATACATTCTTATCCCATTACAAGAGATAGTCTTCCATATAAGCTCCAGCAGGTACAACCAATATCAGAAGCCTTGTCATTGTATGTGGCATTCTGAAACAATCCTGCTTGCACCTGTTCTTTAACTCCAGCCACAAGCTCCAAGAGATGACTAGAAAACACCTCCTTTTGTCTTCAACTTACTACTTTTCTGCTCAAAAGTAACTTGTCTCAGACTATCCTCAAGAATAATCAGTTGCCATATGTAGATTATCTTGATTCTTCGAACTCACTTCTGAGATAGACCAAATGCCAATGGTTGATTACCTCCTTCATGAATCCTCATATGAAAAAGTCAAATGCCAATTTTTGACCTCTCCACGTTTATCAGACTTCTCCCAAAGATATTCTGACCTTCCAAGTGAGACTTGAACTTCAAGCTACATGTTGAACACAACTTAGATTTTCTAAGACATGAACATGTAACATCCTTTCTATCCAGCAACTCCAAAGAACTGCAACGAGAACGACCTTTTTGAAGTATCCAATCTACAACCCTATAGACCCTTCTATCTCAAGTTGACGTGCCACTTCACCAACTAAGATTCTGATGTTGAACCAAATGTCATAACCTTGTGTTTTGACATCTAGCTGTTGAATTCAGCTCCTTCTTCTGCCACTTGAAAGAACTTCCTCCCTTCACAGAACAAGAGTTCAATGTTCTCATAGACTTGATTGTGGAACCAAGTTTGAGTAAACATCCTCCATCCTTCAGGTTTGCAGTTAAGTCATCCAAGCTCACACCTTGATGAATCCCTGCTTCTTCTCCAAAGACATCAGACACTCTGATGCATGAGTCTTCAGAAGGACTAGTTAGAAACTATCCCTTCAGCTATACCAAGGATTCCACTTCCTAAAGCAAAGTTGTTTCCATGATGTCAAGACTGCTGCCACTTGTTCTTGACTCCATAGTGTGCATTAGCTAATGCACTTCCTTACCTAGATCAGAAGTAAACTGATCCAAGTAACCACCATCAGGAATATGATGTTTTCTTCTTCTTGTACACACCAAGGCTGAACATGTTTCTTGCCAGGAAACCTTTTCAGAGATCACATGCTTTTGCTGCCACCAAAGTGATAGATCATAAACCAATGTACTATCCTTCCTGTGATTCTGCGCAGGATCTTGAAGATGAGATGTTCCAACATCTTTCAAAACATCATTTATCTTGAGCTCCAAGGATAATCAATTAAATACTTGTACTTGGCACAAGTAGACATTGATCTTAAATCCTTTCCCAATATTCCTTTCAGATACTTCCACCATAAGACTACTTTTGAAAATACTCTTCTAGTGTCAACATCTTCTGCTTGCAAGCACCTCAACAGTTTTGAAAATCTTCCCAGATTAAATTCACCCTTAGGAATGAGAGAGATGAATTTTTCCTTGCAAATGTGTCACACAATCGCCAGAACCCATGTGACACAGGTTAACAGCCAACCAGACCCTAGGCTGACCGAACGTGAGGAGGTTAACCAAAACTCCCCCTCAAATTAACAATCATGGAAACTCCACACCAATATCCATGCATTGTGCAGACATGTCTCAACATGACATACACCATCTCTACCAGTGGCAACTAACTCTATGAGTTATACCTATTCACACTCCAATCACACCAATCAAACTCCAGCTGACCATCAGTACTAGTGAAAGAGAACAACACCAGTCAATAGTAGATATGCATTGCCAGAGCATACTACCTCAACCAACCTCTGAATCTTCATATTCTCACTCCTTGAAAGAACTGCCACTTCTGAGCGTGGTGTTTGAATAACAAGATTCATGGTCCCAATTCTCTTAAATGAAATATCAATCAGGTTACCCCATTATTGACTTCTAACGTCCAGGGGACTTGTCTTCCAACACAACATAGTACTTCAGGGAACAACTATCCAATCCTGATCAATCTATAGGAATAAGACAGACAGCAGGAAATTGCACCATGTCACATCTCAACCAGCTCCACTTCTAGAGATCACACGTCTAAAAGTGACCTTCTTGAGCACACACACAGTTGACCCTACCCTTGTCAACTTAGCACCCACAGATGTCTCCTCTTCCAGGTCAGGAGTAGGTTCCAAACAAAAGTATCCCTTTGTTTGACACCTAAAAACATATGTTCTTCAACCAGTAGTTGCATACTTGTTGAGCAACATGTTCTAACATCACATAGAACATTAGTTCCACCTCCTTGGAACAAACCCTCCTTGAAAGTCTTCAAGGTCTTCATATACACTACCCAAGAGGGTAAAAGAATAAGTGATCAGGTGATTCTTACCATCCTGGAGTGAGAACGTCATGATGAGTGGACTTGAGGAGACTCAAGTATCTTTGACATCTTTAGTAGATTATAATGAAATCTTGAATACAACAGCCTTTCATCCACATGAGGGGAAACTACATCAGAGTTTGAGTTTTGCCAGGTATTATGCAGCGGAAATCATAATACAACTCAACCTATGAACACACACTTCACCAGATCAGCCTCCAAGATCATACTAAGTTTGAATATGATTCAATACTAGCAGAGTTGTCCCACACAAAGGCCAATTGCCAACCTCCAGAGACAGGTACACACAGTTCCTGTCATGAATAGTCCATCCACCTACTTCAAGGGACCATTCAGGGAAATCACAGAACCTTCCACAGGTTCCAACATCAGTACTGGCATAACTCCTTGCAAGATACGAGAAAGTATTACCCATGGATCTCATCCAGAAACAGAACAGGATGCCTGCTCTGATACCAATTGAAATTCTGGTATAGTCAGAGTTCAGATGTTCTACACGAAGTCATGACATCTGATCCAACATTGTTACTAATACAGCAAGACAGTTATAACAATTAAAGCCTAGTACTCATATGCACTCAGTCACAGATGTCAAGACATCTGCTAATATACCACCATAGAAAGAAGAACATCCAGTTTTATCCATCTAGTGCAAAGACACAGTAGAAATCAAACATAGCCCTTATGTTTATTGAACCTGCCCAGTTACTAGAATGATGTCACAACATTGATTTGAACATCACCTGTCCCAGCATTACAGATGGGTGAACTGTAACAGACCAACTAGTCTATCAGTATTAGCAGTCAATGATGAATGTCATAACATTCTATTTTGCATTCAGACTGCAGGCTATGTGTTAGGTCTGTTATTCCCTTCATAAACAGACTCAAAATAGACTGAGTAATAACAAACAAAATATAGTGTGCAGAAGGTAAAAACACCAGTAATTGTTAACCCAGTTCGGTACAACGTTACCTACTCTGGGGGCATACCAAGCCAGGAAGAAGATCCACTATTAGCAGTATTAATTCAGAGTTAAACTCCCCCGTTTACAACTCTTCACTTAATCCCTACCCAATGCAATCTATACCTAGGCACTCCTAGATAGAAACCTCCAGTTTCCATTCCTATCATTACAAGTACCATGTAATGTTTAAACAACTTGAACTTGCTTCACAGCTTCGTTCAAGAACATAACCACTCTTGCCTACAGGCTTTGAGTTACAAATAATCTCATGCTTTCAAGCACTGAGAAACACTTGGTAACCTTCCCACAGGTTGGGAGGTTTACCTCACACATACCCCTAATTTTTACATTGTTTGAGGCTTACAAAACCTAGGTTACAATCTACTATTTATAACCTAATCACCCAACTGGATTTGGGCCTTCAGAAATCGCAGCAAATCTTTCCTTTGCTGTTACAGAGCTGGCAGAAATCTTCTGCTATAATCAAGGTCTTCAATCTTTTATTTCCTCAAAGATCTCCATATTTGGAAACTGCATATTCACCAAATATTCACCAAATCTTCGATTGAATCTTCAAGATCTTCACATAGGAGATATGATATTCACCAGATCTCCTAATTAATCACAAACCAAACCAGAATTAACTGATTCACTTTGATACACATGTGAGATGTCACAGTCCCGATATCGTGACATCTTACATGACATGTTGGTCCAGATGTTGAATTTCTTCAACCCAACATATTAAAACAACAGAGGTGATTACATTATTTGTTTTACAAAATTAATGCCAATCCTAAGGTACTAACAGGATGAAACCTAACGAGTTAAATCCAACTTACCTTTGGCATTGTCGATTAGGCCACATAAATGAGAAACGCATTTCCAAACTCCATAAAGATAGACTCTTGGACTCTTTTGATTATGAATCATATGAGACATGCAGATCTTGTTTAATTGGAAAGATGACAAAGTATTCACATGAAAAGGTGAAAGAGCTAATGATCTTTTGGTCCTCATACATACTGATGTATATGGACCACTGAACATACCAGCCAGAGGAGGTTTTCAATACTTCATCACATTTACTGATGATTTCAGTAGATATGGTTATGTGTATTTAATGAAACACAAATCAGAGTCCTTTGAAAAGTTCAAGGAATTCAAGAATGAAGTACAAAACCAACTAGGTAAGAATATTAAAACTCTTCGATCAGATCGAGGTGGTGATATTTAAGCCTAGAGTTTGATGACCATCTGAAAGAGTGTGGGATCCTATCCCAACTTACTCCTCCTGGAACACCCCAGTGGAATGGTGTATTTGAGAGAAGAAATCGAACCCTGTTAGACATGGTACGATCCATGATGAGTCACGCCGATCTTCCAAACTTCTTTTGGGGACATGCACTATTGACAACAGCTTACACACTTAACCGTGTTCCATCTAAAAAGGTTGAGAAGACACCATATGAGATATGGAGTTGTAAGAAACCACATATGTCTTACATGAAGATCTGGGGTTGCGAAATTTATGTGAAACGAAAAATTTCAACTAAGCTTGAGCACAAATCTGACAAATGCTTATTTGTGGGGTATCCTAAAGAAACAAGAGGGTATTATTTCTACAATCCTTCTAAGGGCAAAGTGTTTGTCGCTCGAACTGGAGTTTTCCTAGAAAAGGATTTTATTTCCAAAGGAACCAGTGGGAGGAAAGTAGAGCTTGAAGAAATTCAAGAATCACAAAGCATAGATACACCTATGGAGGAATTAGAGCAGGAAACACAAGTAGTTGTGGAAGAGCAACCTGCTCAAGTAGAACAAGACCAGCGTAGGTCAAGCAGGATACGTTAACTACCTGAGAGATATGGATATCTCATAACTGATCAAGGTGATGTATTACTCATGGATCAAGATGAGCCTGTGACCTACCAAGAGGCCATAACTGGTCTCGAGTCTGAGAAGTGGCTAGAAGCCATGAAATCTGAAATGGATTCCATGTACACAAACCAGGTTTGGACCTTGGTAGAGCCTCCTGTAGAAGTTAACCCTATAGGATGAAAGTGGGTCTTCAAAAAGAAGACTGACATGGAGGGTAAGGTACATACCTATAAGGCAAGACTGGTTGCAAAAGGATATAAACAAATTCATGGGATTGACTATGATGAAACCTTTTCACCAGTTGCAATGCTTAAATCTGTTCGGATTTTACTTGTTATCGCTGCATATCATGATTATGAAATATGGCAGATGGATGTCAAAACTGCTTTCCTTAATGGAAATCTTCTTGAGGATGTGTACATGACACAGCCTGAAGGATTTGACATACCAGAGGAAGCCCAAAAGATATGTAAGTTACAAAGATCAATCTATGGATTGAAGCAAGCTTCCAGAAGTTGGAATCTTCATTTTGATGAAACAGTAAAACAATATGGATTCATCAAGAACGAAGATGAGCCTTGTGTCTACAAGAAGGTTAGTGGGAGCATGATCGTTTTCCTGGTATTATATGTAGATGACATATTACTCATTGGAAACGATATCCCTACCCTACAACAAGTAAAGTCTTGGTTGGGGAAATGCTTTTCTATGAAGGACCTAGGTGAAGAAGCCTATATATTAGGAATCAGAATCTATAGAGATAGATCACAAAAACTGCTTGGCCTAAGTCAGAGTACATACATAGACAAAGTGCTGAGACACTTTAATATGCATGATTCCAAGAAAGGATTCATACCTATGCAACATGGCCTGTGTCTATCGAAAACACAATCCCCTTCAACTAAGGAAGAAAGGGATCGCATGAATAAGATTCCATATACATCTGCAATAGGATCTATCATGTATGCCATGTTATGTACTCGACCAGATGTCTCGTATGCTTTAAGTGCAACGAGTAGGTACCAATCTGATCCTGGTGATGCTCACTGGGTAGCTGTCAAGAATATCCTTAAGTATTTAAGAAGGACTGAGGACTCATTCTTGATATATTTAGGTCAGGAAGAGTTGGCTGTATTTGGATACACCGATGCTAGCTTCCAGACAGATAAGGATGACTTTAGATCGCAATGTGGTTATGTGTTTTGCTTAAACGGTGGCGCTGTGAGCTGGAAAAGTTCAAAGCAAGATACAATTGCTGATTCTACAATCGAGGCCGAGTATATTGCTGCCTCAAGTGCATCAAAGGAAGCTGTTTGGATAAAAAAGTTCATCAATGAACTTGGCCTAGTTCCTAGCATTGTGGATCCCATTGGTCTCTACTGTGATAACAATGGTGCTATCGCACAAGCCAAGGAACCTAGATCTCACCAACGATCCAAACATATACTTAGGCGTTATCACCTCATTCGAGAGATAATAGATAGAGGAGATGTGAAAATATGCAGAGTACCTACACTTGACAATATTGTTGACCCACTGACAAAGCCTCTTGCGCAACAAAAGCATGATGGCCATACTAGATCTATGGGTATCAAGGGTATGCCTGATTGGCTCTAGTGCTAGTGGGAGATTGTTGGTGTAAGCCCTAGAGGCCAATACTTTTGGTACTTGTATCGAATTATTTATTAATAATAAAAGGCTTTTTATTTATTATGTTTGTTTAATAAAGTCCCTAGAATAGCTAGTCCGTTTAATGTATCAAGTATGACTTAATCATGAGATCACATTAAACATAAGGACACTATTATTAAAGTATCCGTAGTCGAGCTTTATTATGAAGTGGGATAACATTAAAGCATTAAGACTATTATGTATATAGACTGATGATCACATCTCATGGATCATGGATAAGGAGTTATCAAGTCTTAAACATAGGTATGAATATTAAGAGTAATATTTATACCGGATTGACCCGCTATGAGAATACTATATAGAATGTTATGCAAAGTGTCATAAGTTATTCTCGTGGTGATAATGGTGTATACCACTCTTCGACCTGAAACCACTATGGACCTTGGATGTAGAGTCAATTGCTTTATTGATGATCAAACGTTGTCCGTAACTGGATAACCATAAAGACAGTTGATGGGTACTCCACGAAGCATGTTGAGGGACATGAGTGACCTAGATGGAATTTGCCTATCCTGCGTAACAGGATAAATGTCTCTGGGCCCAATATTGAACTGGACAAGGATGACACGGTCTATGCCTTGTGTTCAATATAGACATAAGGGCAAAAGGATAATTATACACATAAGTATTATCACAGAAGGATTTGTCAGATCACATGACATTTTCATGTCTTGGGTAGCAGTGATGTGTTGCTAGATACCGCTCACTGTTTATTATGTTAAGTACATGATTTAATATAATTGCCAACGTCGCGAAAACCTACAGGGTCACACACAAAGGACGGATTGATGAGAGATAGAGTAACTAAGGAACACCGTAAGATACGGTGCACTTAAGTGAGTTGTAGAACATCGTAAGGTACGGTATACTTAAGTAGAATACGAAATATGGTAAGGTACCATGGGCTTAAGTAATTTTGGGCATATTATAAGATATGGGCCAAAATACACTTAAGTGGGCTTTTTAGCTTGAAGCCCACACAAGTGGTTCTATAAATAGAACCCTTGTGCAGAAGCATTAGTTACGGTTGCATTCTTTTCGTTTTTTCTCTCTCTCTCTCTCTCTCTCTCTCACTCTCACTCATAGCCTTCATTCGTACCAGCTAGCACTGAGATTGAAGGAATCCGTTCGTGTGGACTGAGTAGAGACGTTGTCATCGTTCAACGTTCGTGATCACTCCGTGGATCTACATAAAAGGTTTTGATCGTCACAAGAGATCTGCACCAAAGGTTTCAATCATCACAAGAGGTAAATATTCTATCATTGATCTTGACCATTCGTAAGGATCTCTAAAGGAGAAAATTTTAATTTCCGCTGCGTTTTGGATCACAATTCTCCTTCAGCATCTCTGTATGGTATTTTGGTGTAACCGGAGATGTATATCTGAAATACTCCCTGGACTCAATTATGGTGTTTTTATCCCTTAAATTTGTATTTTTTTTCAGCCAACATATTTTAGGTCATTTTAGCCCAACATATTTTAGGAAACACATACATTAATTGATTCAAACATAGTAATCAATTATGAAAAAAGTCATATAATTATCAAAATGTACGGACAATGCATAAGTTGTTCCAAAAATACAAAAATAATACAACCAAACAAAAATCATATTGGGTCTATATAACCTCCTGCCTTCTCCTTAATCTGTACTGCAAGATATTCCATGCCTTAACGATCATGCCTTCTACGAGGACCAAATGAAGATTGTCTTCCTAAAAAAGTCTTGTCTATATGCCTGATCTCCCTATCTCCACAATACACTGACAGACCGTCTACATGTTCTCGATGTGGTCATCTCTAGCCTCAGATAACTCCTGATTAGATGACCTATGTGGTGTTACAAGAGCGTTTAGTGTCATGATAGGGTGTGACACCCTATAGAACCATGTCATGTTGCTGTCTGCATATGTCCGATGTACAAGAGCTACTACTCTACGATATTCCTCTGGTACCACATGACTCTCAAAATCGTCAAGTATTGCATCAATATGCATAATAGTGATATATATATACAATTTTATATTATAATATAAATAAAAATATATAAATATATATTGAGCATTTTATGTTATTATATAAATGACTATATATAACTATACATTGTGCAGATATGAGACGTGATTGATACTAAAATACTTGTACCCACATCCATACCCGTTATTTTAGTGAATATTACATGTGTTCGTGTTCGACTCATTTTGCAAATTTTTGCCTACCCATAATAAATATTTTTTGTGAATACTCTCGGATTATCTTCAATTGTAATCCCTACTTATAAATTATTTTGTTCCTTCCATAATTGATTAGTATATTTGTTAATACATCAGTATCGTCTCTAAATCATCATACAAAACAAAAACACTTTTTAGCACTTCAATTCAGTCCTTCAAATTCTTAATAGTATTATTCTCTAACTTCTTGATTTTTTTAAGTTTCAAAACAAATCAAGTTATTTCCAGTCATGACTAGTATAACTGGTTGGTATGACTGACGAATCATTCAACAAAACTTAGCTTGAGATCAACAAGGAAAAAATATCATTGAGCAGTGTGTAAAGGAAATGGACAAGGGAGGATCCAGATGAGGGAATCTCTTATCTCATCCAATGGGGTGGAAAAACACCTTATAGAAAACCGAAAATGCTCCTCATATTTCAGAGATACATCTTCGGATGCACCATGCATCACTTTTATGACGCACCAAACGAGTGTCACCCCATATTAAAATAAAAAATTATTCTGGAGATGCATTCATGGGTATTTTCAACAAATATATTGACATTTGAGCAGCCCAGTGGGTTTTCTGGAAATGCATCTACATAATTTTGGGGCGGAATTTTGAAATTTCGGTCACCTTTGCATGTCAGATATTTCCAGAGATGCATTTCTGAAATAAGTTGATGAAACACTTACCTGCATGATCACAAACATATACTTGTTTTCCACTCCAAATCCTTACAAAAAAATCATCCATTCTCAATCCACATTTTTATTCTAAATCTTCATTTTTGTGTTTGATCACATCAAAGGGAACAAAAGGAGTTGAAATTCCATGTAAAAATCATTTGCTCCAAGCTTCATTGAACACGTTTATCTTGTTTTAGTCTGAAAAATGTGTGTTTAATCCGGAGACACATCTCCGGAGTTTGTATGAACTCGTCTAGAAATGCATCTCTAGTATTTGTCTATTCACATTTTTCAACTTTGTTTACAATATCAGAACTTATTGAGTGTTTTATTGTAACTGTTTTCATTAGATATGGTGCACCCCTATGTTTTCCACAAATATGTTGTGTCTGTGGATGCCAAAGGTGTTGTTGTGAAGGCGGTAAATGTTGGCAACCAATTTAAAAATGAGCAATAGTTTGAATTTCGTGATCACATGCTTTAATGGATTTGTACAGAGGCCTCTGTCATACCCCAATTTTGTCCGGGCATATTTAAATTTTCATAGAATTGATTTCATTTTTATTTAGCATCATATGCACAACATGGCATACATTTCATCACGAGAATACCTCACCTTAGTTTCTTATCACTATTACGTCATTTCCGTACTACATAGAAACATGCATTTCATGAAACCAATTTTTGTCCAGTGTGATTTATTATACGAATACGAGGAAAAGGACATGATGAAAGGATGTTACATATGGTGGAATACTAGGTTGAATCAAGGTCATAAGCACCTCTTATCATGCAAGTATTGGGACGATGAATCCAATAGCATGGCCATGAGCATGTGTGATTACGAGCAATGATTGCTAATACGCCCAAGTTGGTTTGCAACTTTGTTGACTTTACCTTTGCTTTGGAGGCATGGATCACTTTAAAAGTTTGCATCTTCTCGAACATAGATGACAAAGGGCAATGAAATTCATGAATAATTCAAAATAAATTCACAGCTTTCTATTCGCCAATCTTTTGAGTGATATATTGAGGAGTCTCTTAGAATGGGTATTAAGTGGTTATTTATGCATAAATAAGGCCATGGACTTCAAGATGAAACATTGTTTGGTTTAGAATTTCGGTTTGAAATCGCATTATCCGAACAAAGTTCTGGGGTAGCAGACATATTTATTTCAAATACCATCAATGGAAATACATCCTGTTGTCGGTTACAAGCAATCCCGAGGTTCTGAATAATATTACAGCCAATCCAAATGAAAGAAATAAAACCAAAAATACACATCATCCTGTCATAACAGTCGCCAGTGCCTCTCCTTGCATTTTTGCCTCCACAAGACCGTTTAGGAACCGCAGGGGTATCCCCTAGCATCATACTCTGACCTGCAAGTTCAAGACCCACAACCACAAGCCGTGAGTGTGAAACCACCATCAAGGAGGTTCTTGTCAAACCTTAATCCGCTGCAGAATCTGGTACTGTTCCTGCGTGGCTGCTAAGAGAATGTAGTAGAATCCTCCTGCATTTTGCTTTCCATAGCCAACATTGAGCATAACCTGTTGAAAAAACCGAAACAGCAGGATGCACCAAAATTAAGCAGTGACCTATCAGTGGAATGAACCAAAGGCATGGCAGTACCCCTGTCATGAAAGTCGTCATATCCATTTCATGGATTAAACAAATAAGCCGGTATTATGCACCACGAACCAAACAACACGGGAAGGTTTGGTAAGCTACTTCACAGGCAAATGTCCAAAACCGGCATTATGTAACATGCACCAATCTACGAGATTGGAATTCATTATAAATGTCCAAAACCAAAAAGTAATTGTTACCATGACAAAATTTCATTCCAAATGCTAACACAATAGTTAACAATATCACATGTTCATACAAATACAACATGTTCATACAAACACAACAACATTTCAAAACCACAGAGTGGCCAAGCAAATAGCATAACGGTATAGTAAACCAGAATTGCTAACGGTAGTGTTCCAAGCAAAGCCGCAACACTGAGTTGGCTGCAAATGAAGACATCACAGTGACGCCGAATGGTAGCCAATGCAATGCGAAGATAAAGGCATTTGTAAATTGAATAAGAGTTTCAACGGTGTCCCCCATATGATTCCCCAAAGCTCCAAAGCTGTGACCAAAACTGAAATGACTGAAACAACAGAAACATGAATCAGCAGCAAATCACAACATTTAAATCGATACATCGTAAAAATTCAGTATCATACCTGTTGCACGTCAAAAGAGGAAATAAAGCAAAGCCGACATTTGAGCCATTTCCGGGTTTTCAAATCATTCTCTAATCGCATTGCCAACATGTGTACAACCTGCGAGAAAAAACAAATCGTCAAAGCATTACCAACTCCCTCCTGATGCTAAGCCAAAGCCATGAAAAGTAACTCAAGGCAGTTGGGATTCTTAAACATGGCATGGAGATCACTCACTTATTAAAGAATCAAAAACCTATTCAATTTATTATTGAGGTTGTTGTCAACAATGGTCCCAAAGAGGAGGAAATATAATTTAAATAATATCCATGAAGAAAGACGTAATGATCCAAGGATCATATTAATCATACGTCTTCTTTAAATTGGTCTGCCGGTCCCTGATGCAATGAACAATGCTGATGTTTATAACTGGATAGGGATTTGGTCGGTAGCAGAGATGTTAAAAAGTCGAGAAAACTGATATGCTAAACACATTTAAGAGTATTTCTTAGCCTGGACTTGGAAATGAGGATACATTTAAAGATTTACCTTTTGAGGACGCAAGGTTTAGCTACAACGGCAAGACTATTGCATTATGAATCATCAATTAAAGACGGGATCAGATTAAATACCATAATGTTGCAAACCATAACGGTGCAAGGGCATGCCTCAAAAACCTGTTACAATAGAACCCATTATCAAACCATGACAGATGTTGAACCATGAAAAGAAAACCCGTTACCAAACCATCAACATGGAGTGAATTCACTTGTGCCATTATCATGCAACCCAACAAGATACATGGTTCAAACTTTACGGCTACGATACCGGCAGCATTGCCAATCTTCTTGGAAGTTTGCCGCCAAACCAAGCATATGTCCCTTGCGATAGCAACAAAGTCAGCATCTGTGTATTAACTCAAAGGCAACCGTGTGCCATCTTGAAGCAATAACCCTGCTACCAAAGGTGACCAAACATTAAAAATACAAACTCAATGGTGGTCTGCGGCTCATAGTAGCCAGCCATGGATATTGTGTTTAAACAAGACTTCATACTCATAATAGAATTCAAAACTCGCACCTGATGGAACTTGTGGATGTTGACTGCTTTATGGATTGATACTAGAGATTTGCCCGACACTGTCACACAAGTTCACAACTACGACCTGCTAAATCTCACTGCTTTGCCTTGAGCCAACCATTGAATTGGGATGCATCACCCAAACTCAATCACCAAAGCTCAAAGCATCCAAAGTATACTCAAAGTTCATCATCAGAATTTTGAGTAGACTGAGCTAAACCACTGCACAATAAAAACTCAAGGTCGATAAAGAAGAACGGAGAAGGAGAGGGAAGATCAGAGACCAAGCAAACAAAGGAAGAAACTTGAAACAACACACAAAAGAAGAAGGACAACGTCATACATACTCACCGAAGGTAATCATGGCCGTCGGGTCTTCGTCGGGGCTACGATGCTCCGGTGGAATCTTTCCCTTGTATTTTGCTTTAAAGTGCTTTGACCCTGTATTTTGACTCGTTGATTTCTGCTGTTGATTGTGATATAGAAAACGGATTAGAAGCTAAGATTAGGCTTTCCTTTGAGGTTCCGATTTGTTACTGTTTTCTAGATCCCGTCGAGGATTTGGAGGTTTTAGGGATTTGGGATCGTTTGTCACGTTGGAAGTTTTGAACTTCATGTTATACCAAATCGAGTCCTGATCTGTTTAAGGATAAACACCGAAGGGTGTTCATCGACTTCCTTTCAATTTTTTTCTTTCTTCTCTCTCTGCAGCTTGGTTGTAGACCGTACACGCGATTTAATAAGGAGGGGATGTTTTCCAGAAAGAATGAAAATTCGTTTTAAGAGAGGGAGATGAAATTATTTGGATTTATTTCTTTACTTTAAGAAGTGATTGTTTCTTCTTTTAAAATGTTATTAAAAATAAATCAATGCTATTAATGATAGTCACTTAAGGTACTGTTAGATCATGTTCCCCAAAACCTTCATGTTGTTACCAATGTTATAATAATAGTAATCATCCTTGAACCATACATGTGGTCTTGAAAAGCAGAACCAAGGCCAATCGCTTCTTCTTCTTGGCCGCACGATTTGGTTGATTGGGAGAGGGTTTGAGCCTTGTGGCCCATCCCAAAATTAACTTCAACTTAAACCCCTTGGGCCTTTCGTGATCTAATGTTTAAGACCTAACCTTTTTATTTATTTCCCAAACATTTCAATTGGGTTTACTTACTTTATGAATTATTTTCAAATGTTTCAATTAAAATTAAGATGACTAGTTTTAAATAATAATGGTAGAAATGTTAGTTAATTTGATTTTGATTTCATTTTTTCTTTTCATATCTTTATTTATTTCGTTAAGATGTTGTAACCGAAAATTGATTATTAATGTTAGCAAATAATTCTTGTTTTTCTTTCTAAAAAAATCTAATTTTGGTTCAATGCCAAGTATTTTCGTTTAAAGCCCAATTGACGCTAACGAATTCAAATCCACATCCTTTCTTTATCAATATATTCCTCAACACGTTTAATTCTTAATTTTGAATGAAAAGGAGAATAGTAAGCCTCCGCTTCACTATCTCTCGACTATTCGAATAATTGGCGTACGCCATATTGCTCGGATTTTCGTCATTCAATTTAAAACCCTAAAACTCCATAAAATTAAAATCACTCCCCCAAGTAATTGTAAATCCTAAAAGTTTCATTATCTAAATTAATTTTGAATGAAAAGGAGAATAGTAAGCCTCCGCTTCACTATCTCTCGACTATTCGAATAATTGGCGTACGCCATATTGCTCGGATCTTCGTCATTCAATAAAAACCCTAATAATCATACAAAGTTCAAACCATGTTTTTTTAAAATTAATATAATACTTAAGAATATTCTTAACATAAATTTTGGGATGAAAAGACATAGGAAGCGTTCGCTTCACTATTTCTCAAGCACTTGAATAATTGGCGTACGCCATATTGCTCGAGTTCTTGTCACCCGATTAAACCTTAATCATACAATTTCAAATCACTTTTTCAAATCAAATATAAGTTTTAAATTCAAATTATTTTAAGACCATGATTATACACATTCAAATCATTTCTTCAAAATCAACTACAAATCCTAAATTCTTTTAATTCTAAATTTCATATAATAAAAGGATAGGAGGCGTTCGCCTCACTATCTTCCGATTATTCGAATAATTGGCATACGCCACATTGCTTGAATTTTCGTCATCAAAATTAAAACCACAATTATACAAAATTCAAATCAAACATTCTAAATTACATTTCTAAAACATTCTAAATTCTAAATTTCCGATAATAAGAGGATGGGAGGCGTTCGCCTCACTATCTTTCGATTATTTGAATAATTGGCGTACGCCACATTGTTCGAGTTTTCGTTATCCAATTAAAACCGCAATCGAATAAACTCAAATCACCTTTTATATCAAACACAGTTTCAAAATCAACTTTATAACTTAATTTTCAAATGAAGAGAATGGGAGGCGTTCGCCTCACCACTCCTTGATTATTTGAATAATTGGCGTACGCCACATTGCTCAAATCATCGACTTTCCAAACATACCAAATCAAAATCCAAAATTCAAACTATTTTCGCCAATCAAATACAAACATCTAAACATATCTTTTACAATAAACCTCAGATGATAAAAGATGGGAGGCGTTCGCCTCGCCATCTCTCGATTATTTGAATAATTGGCGCTCGCCATATTGCACAAATTATCGACTTCTGATTAATACATTTTAACTAAACTTGGATAAGGGAATAGGTGGCGCTCGCCTCATTATTCTTTGAATAAGCAAGTAGGAGGCGTACGCCTCACTACCGTGCATATTCAACATCCACAAACAAACTTTCAAAATAATTCGAATGAAAAAGGAGTAGAAGGCGTTCGCCTTGTTATTTCTCGAAAGAATTGGATGATTGGTGTACACCATATTGCTCAATCTTTCGACGTTCTCCAAAACATCTCAAACAAATCAAACCTAATTTCTCGCCCCCGTGCGATCAAAACCAATCAAAACATCAAACACCTCAAATCGATTTGTCACCCCCGCGTGACCAAAAAGAACACTGTCAATCCTTTCTAATGCGCACAACAAACCAGTGTTAGAGCCTCCACCGAGAGTAGACAAGCCAGCGTTTAGCCGTTAGAACGCCGACCTATACAATCGTTCATCAAACAAAACACACCAAATATTCGTAGTATCCCGAACTACGAATGCTCTGATTTCCTTATTGCACCATAAGGATACATAGGAAAGAGCTTGTTGTATCTTCGCGAGCACACTAATAAAAAAACCTCCCATTTCCCCTCCTGAGGTCTTCATCCATATCTCATCAATTCAATTTACTCGAAACAAGCGAATAATATTCAATTAACAGTCAAATAGCAAAATCATACTAGAAGGTTCCCGTTGAGTACAACGGACGTGAGGGGTGCTAATACCTTCCCCTTGCGTAATCGACTCCCGAACCCGAATATGGTTGCGACGACCATTATTCTTATTTCTAAAAGTTTTCTCGATATTTTCCTATTCCTTCATTGGGATAAATAAAGTTCGGTGGCGACTCTGTTTCGAACAACATTTTTTCCGCGTTCCATCGTGAGGGATCACATTTTTTCGAGGTGCGACAGACTGGCGACTCTGCTGGGGACATTTTTTCCGTGTTCCATCATGAGGGATCGCATTATCATTTTTTTGAGGTGCGACAGACTGACGACTCTGCTGGGGACCCTACTCCAAGCAAGAGAGAGTCTAGCCTAACCTAGTCTGATTTTGCTATGACTGTTGGAAGATATTCTTTCTTTCCATGTTTATCTCTCTGTATTTCATTCTGATTAATTGTGTTGTATGTAATGTGTTGATACTTTGACATGGGACTTGATGTTTGCTGTGAGATAAGCTCCATACCCGAGCTTCGAGAAAAACTTAGAACCCGGAGTTGTGTAGTATTGAACCGAGGGGTGTACACCTCATTGGGACAATACGAAGACTCCACCTAGAGTAGATCTGTTTGGAGTTTCCATCACAATATGGCTAGCCCATTATTGTGGGGAGGTTCTAAATACGATCCGTGACTCTAGGGACCTCGCCTTAAACCCAAGTTTTGTTTTCATGATTGGCGATTATGTATTATTGAACCGAAGGGTCTACACCCTGTTCGAACAATACGAGAATCCCACTTAGATTAGATCATTTCAGAATTCCCATCACGATGTGGCTAGCCCACCATTGCGAGGAAGTTTTGAACTTGATCCATGAGTCTAAGTTCCTTCCTTGAAAACATAACTTTAGAACCTACCTTTGGGAATTTCTAGTAATCAGAGAAACCCGTACTTCTTCCTGTTATCCTTGCGTACCTGACGCGTGATTGATCTTGAATATCTGTATTTCTTTGCGAAAAATATGGCAAAATTTCATGCATTTTCATATCATCAACATGCACTGCATATCATCTCCCAGAAACAAAAACTTACACCATATTCTACCCTTTGTCCAGTAACGCTGACTACTCGACACCGGTACAAGACACGCCGCAACTACAAGATGACACTCGAACAACTTGAGGCAAACCAAGTCTCGATGAGGACAGACATTGACTCCATGCAGGCAAAGATGGATCGCTTGCTTGAGACCATGTTGCTTCTGGCCCAGAAGAAGAAGGATGCAGAGACTAGCGCCGAAGCCAGGAAAGTTGCTGCCCAGTTTGGATCACCATCACTCAGTATCCCTGGAGTGATTGACCTTGATGGTAACCCTAATCAGCCTAGAGGAGGACCGATCCCTATTCCTGTTCCCATGGTCAACATGAACCCCCATGAGCACTCTGCTACATCTGCTCGCCATGGATCCATTATGGGTGATGAAGATCCATATGACGCCTTCTTCATGCCACAACCTGCCAAACCTGCTGTTGGAGGTATCCCAGACCCAACTGTTGAGGGACTTCATGCTCTGGAGGAGAAATTTAAGTCCTTGGAGGTTCACACTACTCCCGGTTTGGACGCCGTTGATATGTGCCTGGTGCCAGGACTCGTGATTCCACAAAAATTCAAGGTCCCAGACTTTGATAAATACAAGGGAATCAGCTGCCCGAGAACTCACCTCAGAGCTTACTGCCGCAAGATGGCTGCCCACATCAGTAATGATCAACTCCTGATTCATTACTTCCAAGATAGCCTCATTGGGGCATCCTTGGAGTGGTACATGCAACTAGAGAGAGGTCAGGTCCAGTCATGGAGAGACCTTGCTGAAGCCTTCCTCAGGCATTATCAGTACAACACTGATCTAGCACCCAATCGCACACAACTGCAAGACATGACTCAACGCAACAATGAGTCATTCAAGGAATATGCACAGCGGTGGAGAGAGCTAGCAACTCGTGTCCAACCTCCTCTCCTTGACAAAGAGCTAATTGACATGTGTTATGGGAACCCTGCACACCCAGTACATGGAAAAGATGGTAGGATCCAGTTTCCCATCTTTTGCTGAGGTCGTCTCCGTGGGAGAACGAATCGAGAGCCAGATCAAGAAGGGAAAGCTACCTTGTGCTGCCAATGCTTCAAGTGGGATGAAGAAGCCTTATCCTAATCTCCCGAAGAAGCCAGAAGGTCAGACTAACGCCATAATGTGAGAAGGAGGATATAGGGCACCTCCATATGCTCATACGCCTTATCATCAGGTTTCCGCGGTCATCCCGACACCATATCAACAACAATATCAGCAGCCGTTTCAACAACCAGCTTATCAACAACAAAATCAACAGCAACGTGCTCCGTAACAACGTCAACCTAACCAACAGAGGGCAAGGAGGCCAGAAAGACATTTCGATCCTTTGCCAGTACCATACAGCAAGATCCTTCCTTACCTGCTAAAGGATGGATCGGTTGTTCTGAAGGAGATAACACCTGCAACTCCACCATATCCTCCAGGCTACGACGCCAATGCTCACTGTGAGTATCACATGGGTGCTCCAGGGCATACAATAGAGAACTGTAAGGCCTTCAAGCACAAGGTCCAAGACTTGATTGACAACAAGGCAGTTACATTCACGCCAGTTAGGCCTAACGTTGCAACAAACCCCACGCCGGCGCATACAGAGCATAGTGAAGCTCGAAGATAGAGCCCCTCACCGGCCTGAGCAAGCAGAGCAATTCCGTCGAAGAATCCAAAGATGAAGGCCTGTTCATTTGAATGAAGGCGATCATTATGCCAGTTTTACCTTTTCGCACTCTTGTAATTTGTTCTTATTTGTTTAAGTACTGTATGCTTTAAACATTGTTATTTGTATTTGGTCTTATTAATGGGATAATTATGCATGCTTTGAATCAATCTTTCATATTCACTCATCTATCACATTTGCAAATCACAAACACATACTTTTCCACTTCACCTCCTTTATCGCACTATTGTTAGTAAATGTTGGAAGGAGGATGACGAAAACGAAATACTCGTAATTGTTGCTCGTATGGTTTCGGATAAAACTTTGCTAATGATGTACAGGCATTGTTTCAAATCCCCAAACACTGGAGAGATAAGGAGTTAATCCCTAGTCAACCACTTCGAGCCTAGAAGTAGGAGTTTCTTTCGTATCTACAAACCCTTACACTTAACCTGGGGCAGGGTAGTGTTCAGTTAATCTAACTACACTTTCAAATCACAAGATGAAATATCCCATACAAGGATCAACCACACGATATTCTTCACACACATCCTGAAGTGTCGAAGGAACCGTACAAATCCAAATTCTATGTCTGTTGTTCTTCAATGACCAATGTCTTGGCAGTCACAACTTTCCAAAAAAAATCAAAGAAAGAGTCCGCTAAGTCGAACACCTTAAAAGGAGACTTAGGCAAAAACTAGGGCAATCCCGATGGATTCAAGCTTCAAACAAAGCGGTCCATGCAAAAGTTAGGGATCAAAACAAAAATCGAAAGAGACAATGAAAGTCTCCAACAAAATAAAACAAGATTCAGTGACCACCATACCAAAATCAAAGGGTCACCGACATAAAAAAAAACGAAATAAGGTGGTTGCCATTCTAAGAGACCTTGAATCACCATCTTTATCCTTACACCTGCAAAAGACGAATGTGTGTGAATTAACTGAACGTAGGATTGGAGATCATCATGAAGAAGGGGTGGGTTAAAATAAACTTTGAGCCTTATATCCTTTTGTTTCAATAACCATGAACCAAGCCACATTACAACCTTCAAAAGACCTAATTGAAGTAGGGTTTATTCTGAAAGCATACTATAGCAAGGTTGTGTAAGCTGACTCCTAGAAATTTGCTAATATTCTATTCTCACTACATCATCCACTCACTGGAAAAATCAATACCGCGTTTGGACTCATGATCCACTCGTCACACATTACCACAACACTCCAAATGAATGACTGTTTTTCAAAACTTGCATAACTGTTGCATTAACATCACCACTTCTTGGATAACAATTCTTAATTGTCAGTCAGTACTTGACATCGAGAAAATTCCAACAAGGGGCAATTCAAGAGGCACTTGATCGTTGGTGCTGAAACGAATCAGGACCGTCTCAGGGATCAGAGACATGGCATCTTTTGATTATATTGACCTAAGAAGTAGTAAGTATAAGACAAATCTCCAAGCATCGGTTGATCAGGGAGGAAAAACACTTCAATACTCAGTCCGTCTGAAGCAAGTCCCTCAAAGGCTAATCAGGGGCAGACCACTGGAAGATCCAGGAGCTGGGAAAAACAGACTCAGACCACGTCATCGGGTAATCACTCCCAAGGTTTCCTTGCGAGGAGAATTCTTTTGAATACCCTATAGACTGGGGCAAGACAAGTTGCAAGGGGCAGATTCCCTTCATCTCTCCAAGTCAGTCAAGCAGATTGCATCAGACAGTAGTGACTGCTTGAATTCACAACCAAGACGTCGAAAGTTCATACCAGTACAACATCATACCTTGACAAGAATCCTTAGGGCATATCAAAGGCATAATCATCATGCATTGATCACGTCGCTATGCTCAATTACAGGCTGGCCAAATGCATCAGAAGAAGAAATCAAGATCTTCTCAAAGACAAATACACAATATATCAGCAAGAGATCAAACTTGGGGCACCAGGAGTATCCACATCCATTGCGTGTTCATCACATCATCAACTACCGAGTTTTGGGAAGTCATGTCCTTTCACCAACCAACAGTACAACCCACGTCGACAACTACAAAAAACCCAAAGCCCACCTTGTTGGCACCCGCATAAAAACAAATACAACCAACACTGGTTTCCACAAAATACATTGCCTGTGAAAAGGGGGGCCAATCCCAAACAAACCAATCATCCTTTGCATTCAAACATGCATCACATGCATCACCTCGTACATAATGCATACATGACATTTATGCATATAGCACAAATCAAAATCCAAGGTTTAGTCGTGGGTATCCAGGCCAACCCTCAGTTGAGTCATTGTCACTTCCTCTAAGTGAGTTCCTACCCTACTATCGGGCGTTCCCCATTGAGTTACATCTTTCAACCTTTGTTGATAAGATGTTATCCTCAACTAAGTCAAACAATGTTTCTCCAAACATTTACCTTATTTCACGTTGAGCGTCCCTCAATGAGTCGTTTCCTGTAACCTTTTGTTGACAGAAACTACATCTCCCCAGAGAATATTTGTTCTGCAACCTTTTGTTGTTGATCCCAAACAAGTCCTACCCGATAATGTTCCAATACTACCCAACAAGTCAGGTTTATTGAACTTTGTCAGTAGCCTTGGTTTCCAATATTTTTCTCACTATCATCCTTTTGGTGAAAGTCCGTTGAGGAATAATATTAATCATCACCCTATTTACGATCACCGTTATCCTTTTGGTAATGGTAAATCCTTGACATTTGTGATCTTACTGTCATCCTTTTGGTGTCGGCGATCCTTGAAGTCTTGGCCTAACCTTCATCCTTTTGGTGAATGGTGACCTCTACAATTATTACAGCCTACCATTATCCTTTTGGTGTCGGCGATCCTTGTGGTGATAAGGATCCTTGTCATTTTGGTTTAACCATCATCCTTTCGGTGATGACGTCCAGTTCAATCTAAATATCAACCTTTTGGTGATAGAGATTAGGGAGTTTGGTTTAAGATATCATCCTTTTGGTGATGGTGACATTTGGAAAGTCCAATCCCATTGTCATCCTTTTGGTGTCAGCAATATTTGAAGTTATTATAACTTATTATCATCCTTTTGGTGGTAACAAGTTTCGAAGTTATGATCTCACCTTCATCCTTTTGGTGATGGTGATTGTTGATTCATTATCATCCTTTTGGTAATAACGAGTTTTATTATTGTGGTACCTTCATCCTTTTGGTGATGGTGATCAGTAAAAGTTGTCGACTTATTATCATCCTTTTGTTGATAACAAGTTTTATGGTTCGACCCTACCTTCATCCTTTTGGTGATGGTGATCCATAAAAGTTGTCAACTTATTATCATCCTTTTGGTGGTAACGAGTTTTGTTGTTTAATTCTACCTTCATCCTTTTGGTGACGGTGACCATTTGAGTTATGGGCTCATTATCATCCTTGTGGTGATAACGAGTTTTGTTTTGATCTTACCCTCATCCTTTTGGTGATGGCGATCATTGAGTCTGTTTCAGCTTATTATCATCCTTTTGGTGATAACAAGTTTTGAAGTTTTGTCCTTATTATCATCCTTTTGGTGGTAACAAGTTCTATTGTTGATCTTACCTTCATCCTTTTGGTGATGGTGATCAATTGCGTTCTGTGCTTATTATCGTCCTTTTGGCGATAACAAGATTTGTCTTTTAATTATACCTTCATCCTTTTGGTGATGGTGATTATTAACTTATTATCATCCTTTTGGTGGTAACAAGTTTCGTCTTTGATCTTACCCTCATCCTTTTGGTGATGGCGATCATTGAGTTTGTTTCAACTTATTATCATCCTTTTGGTGATAACAAGTTTTGTTGTTTAATCTTACCTTCATCCTTTTGGCTGGTGATCGTTTGAGTGGTGTGCTTATTGTCATCCTTTTGGTGATAACAAGTTTTAAAGTTTTGTTCTTACCTTCATCCTTTTGGTGTTGGTTATCATTTAAAGTTATTATTGACATATTATCATCCTTTTGGTGGTAACAAGTTCTGTTGTTGATCTTACCTCATCCTTTTGGTGATGGTGATTGTTTTGACTTATTATCATCCTTTTGGTGGTAACAAGTTTTGTCTTGTAACTTACCTTCATCCTTTTGGTGATGGTGATCATTGAGTTTCAACTTATTATCATCCTTTTGGTGATAACAAGTTTGTTGTGTGACTATACCTTCATCCTTTTGGTGATGGTGATCATTGAAGTTATTTGACTTATTATCATCCTTTTGGTGATAACAACTTTTGTTGTTGGATCCTACCTTCATCCTTTTGGTGACAGTAATCTTTGAAGTTGATGAGTTAACTATCATCCTTTTGGTGATATCATTGATATTATACTCTCGTTAATGGGAAACTTTATCAGAATAACCATCATCCTTTTGGTGACGGAGTTATCCTTTTGGTGATAACTACTTCTGAAGCTCAGCTTATCCATCATCCTTTTGGTGATGATGATCCTGGAAATCATGGTGAGTTACTATCATCCTTTTGGTGATGGCAATTAACTCTACTGTCATCCTTTTGGTGCCACAAAACCTGTTCAGTATTGTCTTTACATCAGAAATGACCTTTGCAAGACTTGAATGTCGACTTGAGGGTTGACACTGATTTAGCATTCTACCCCTATTACCTTGGTGCTGTTAGAATCTATTGCATTTTTCGTCTGCATTTCTCCATTGCATTCCAAAGGACAAAATTCGTGTCTTTTCGTATTTAATTACCTTCCACCACGAATGTATGAAGACTATTGTCATTCTTACTTTCTAGTTCAAGATAATTAAATAGGGGCAGCTGTCATACCCCAATTTTGTCCGGGAATATTTAAATTTTCATAGAATTGATTTCA
This sequence comes from Lathyrus oleraceus, assembly GCF_024323335.1. Classification (NCBI taxonomy): domain Eukaryota; kingdom Viridiplantae; phylum Streptophyta; class Magnoliopsida; order Fabales; family Fabaceae; genus Lathyrus; species Lathyrus oleraceus. The sequence goes on along the minus strand of NC_066580.1, from coordinate 322,607,431 downwards.
TTTTTATTTAGCATCATATGCACAACATGGCATACATTTCATCACGATAATACCTCACCTTAGTTTCTTATCACTATTACGTCATTTCCGTACTACATAGAAACATGCATTTCATGAAACCCATTTTTGTCCAGTGTGATTTATTATACGAATACGAGGAAAAGGACATGATGAAAGGATGTTACATATGGTGGAATACTAGGTTGAATCAAGGTCATAAGCAGCTCTTATCATGCAAGTATTGGGGCGATGAATCCAATAGCGCGATGAATCCAATAGCATGGCCATGAGCATGTGTGATTACGAGCAATGATTGCTAATACGCCCAAGTTGGTTTGCAACTTTGTTGACTTTACCTTTTCTTTGGAGGCATGGATCACTTTAAAAGTTTGCATCTTCTCGAACATAGATGACAAAGGGCAATGAAATTCATGAATAATTCAAAATAAATTCACAGCTTTCTATTCGCCGATCTTTTGAGTGATATATTGAGGAGTCTCTAAGAATGGGTATTAAGTGGTTATTTACGCATAAATAGGGCCATGGACTTCAAGATGCAACATTGTTTGGTTTAGAATTTCGGTTTGAAATCGCATTATCCGAACAAAGTTCTGGGGTAACAGACATATTTATTTCAAATATCATCAATGGAAATACATCATGTTGTCGGTTACAAGCAATCCTGAGGTTCTGAATAATATTACAGCCAAGCCAAATGAAAGAAATAAAACCAAAAATACACATCATCCTGTCATAACAGTCGCCAGTGCCTCTCCTTGCATTTTTGCCTCCACAAGACCGTTTAGGAACCGCAGGGGTATCCCCTAGCATCATACTCTGACCTGCAAGTTCAAGACCCATAACCACAAGCCGTGAGTGTGAAACCACCATCAAGGAAGTTCTTGTCAAACCTTAATCCGCTGCAGAATCTGGTACTTTTCCTGCGTGGCTGCTAAGAGAATGCAGTAGAATCCTCCTGCATTTTGCTTTCCATAGCCAGCATTGAGCATAACCTGTTGAAAAAACCAAAACAGCAGGATGCACCAAAATTAAGCAGTGACCTATCAGTGGAATGAACCAAAGGCATGGCAGTACCCCTGTCATGAAAGCCGTCATATCCATTTCATGGATTAAACAAATAAGCCGACATTATGCACCACGAACCAAACAACACGGGAAAGTTTGGTAAGCTACTTCACAGGCAAATATCCAGAACCGGCATTATGTAACATGCACCAATCTACGAGATTGGAATTCATTCTAAACGTCCAAAACCAAAAAGTAATTGTTACCATGACAAAATTTCATTCCAAATGCTAACACAATAGCTAACAATATCACATGTTCATACAAATACAACATGTTCATACAAACACATCAACATTTCAAAACCGCAAAGTGGCCAAGCAAATAGCATAACGGTATAGTAAACCAGAATTGCTAACGGTAGTGTTCCAAGCAAAGCCGCAACACTGAGTTGGCTGCAAAAGAAGACATCACAGTAACGCCGAATGGTAGCCAATGCAACTCGAAGATAAAGGCATTTGTAAATTGAATAAGAGTTTCAACGGTGTCCCCCATATGATTCCCCAAAGCTCCAAAGCTGTGACCAAAACTGAAATGACTGAAACAACAGAAACATGAATCAGCAGCAAATCACGGCATTTAAATCGATACATCGTAAAAATTCAGTATCATACCTGTTGCACGTCAAAAGAGGAAATAAAGCAAAGCCGACATTTGAGCCATTTCCGGGTTTGCAAATCATTCTCTAATCGCATTGCCAACATGTGTACAAGCTGCGAGAAAAAACAAACCGTCAAAACATTACCAACTCCCTCCTGATGCTAAGCCAAAGCCATGAAAAGTAACTCAAGGCAGTTGGGATTCTTAAACATGGCATGGAGATCACTCACTTATTAAAGAATCAAAAACCTATTCAAGTTATTATTGAGGCTGTTGTCAACAATGGTCCCAAAGAGGAGGAAATATAATTTGAATAATATCCATGAAGAAAGACGTAATGATCCAAGGATCATATTAATCATACGTCTTCTTTAAATTGGTCTGCCGGTCCCTGATGCAATGAACAATGCTGATGTTAATAACTGGATAGGGATTTGGTCGGTAGCAAAGATGTTAAAAAGTCGAGAAAACTGATATGCTAAACACATTTAAGAGTATTTCTTAGCCTGCACTTGGAAATGAGGATACATTTAAAGATTTACCTTTTGAGGACGCAAGGTTTAGCTACAGCGGCAAGACTATTGCATTATGAATCATCAATTAAAGATGGGATCGGTTTAAATACCATAATGTTGCAAACCATAACGGTGCAAGGGCATGCCTCAAAAACCTGTTACAATAGAACCCATTATCAAACCATGACAGATGTTGAACCATGAAAAGAAAACCTGTTACCAAACCATCAACATGGAGTGAATTCACTTCTGCCATTATCATGCAACCCAATAAGATACATGGTTCAAACTTTACGGCTACGATACCGGCAACATTGCCAATCTTCTTGGAAGTTTTCCGCCAAACCAAGCCTATGTCCCTTGCAATAGCAACAAAGTCAGCATATGTGTATTAACTCAAAGGCAACCGTGTGCCATCTTGAAGCAATAACCCTGCTACCAAAGGTGACCAAACATTAAAAATACATACTCAATGGTGGTCTGCGGCTCATAGCAGCCAACCATGGATATTGTGTTTAAACAATACTTCATACTCATAATAGAATTCAAAACTCGAACCTGATGGAACTTGTGGATGTTGACTGCTTTATGGATTGATACTAGAGATTTGCCCGACACTGTCACACAAGTTCACAACTACGACCTGCTAAATCTCACTGCTTTGCCTTGAGCCAACCATTGAATTGGGATTCACCTGCAGCAACATAGAGATGAGTATGTTAAACGCAGCATGCAAGTAATGCAGAACTTAGGCAGACACAAAATCAGGATGAGAATCTGCGAAATGAGAAGAGTAAAACAAGGGCATTAGAACAGACAGTAAAAACAGGATCTTAACCACAATACATGAGTATTCCACAGTAGTAAAAACGAAACTAATACAGGACCACATTTTTTGGTGGATTTCACTACAGACAAAACGAGGAAATGACTCACATATCTTTGGTCCCCACGAAATCCAGTGAAAATTCCCCCCCTAACAGAATGATTTTGGATAGATTTGACAGCTCATGATTTGAGGATCCGAGGAGAAAGCTCTATAAATAAATGTTGAGAGTCATCTAAAAAGGAGAAAGCACTGTTACTCTGCTAAGATTTCACCCAAACTCAATCACCAAAGCTCAAAGCATCCAAAGTATACTCAAAGTTCATCATCAGAATTTTGAGTAGACTGAGCTAAAACACTGCACAATAAAAACTCAAGGTCGATAAAGAAGAACGAAGAAGGAGAGGGAAGATCAGAGACCAAGCAAACAAAGGAAGAAACTTGAAACAACACACAAAAGAAGAAGGACAACGTCATACATACTCACCGAAGGTAATCATGGCCGCCGGGTCTTCGTCGGGGCTACGATGCTCCGGTGGAATCTTTCCCTTGTATTTTGCTTTAAAGTGCTTTGACCCTGTATTTTGACTCGTTGATTTCTGCTGTTGATTGTGATATAGAAAACGGATTAGAAGCTAAGATTAGGCTTTCCTTTGAGGTTCCGATTTGTTACTGGTTTCTAGATCCCGTCGAGGATTTGGAGGTTTTAGGGATTTGGGGTCGTTTGTCACGTTGGAAGTTTTGAACTTCATGTTGTACCAAATCGAGTCCTGATCTGTTTAAGGATGAACACCGAAGGGTGTTCATCGAATTCCTTTCAATTTTTTTCTTTCTTCTCTCTCTGCAGCTTGGTTGTAGACCGTACACGCGATTTAATAGGGAGGGGATGTTTTCCAGAAAGAATGAAAAGTCGTTTTAAGAGAGGGAGACGAAATTATTTGGATTTATTTCTTTACTTTAAGGGGTGGTTGTTTCTTCTTTTAAAATGTTATTAAAAATAAATCAATGTTATTAATGATAGTCACTTAAGGTACTATTAGATCATGTTCCCCAAAACCTTCATGCTGTTACCAATGTTATAATAATAGTAATCATCCTTGAACCATACGTGTGGTCTTGAAAAGCATAACCAAGGCCAATCGCTTCTTCTTCTTGGCCGCACGGTTTGGTTGATTGGGAGAGGGTTTGGGCCTTGTGGCCCATCCCGAAATTAACTTCAACTTAAACCCCTTGGGCCTTTCCTGATCTAATGTTTAAGACCTAACCTTTTTATTTATTTCCCAAACATTTCAATTGGGTTTACTTACTTTATGAATTATTTTCAAATGTTTCAATTAAAATTAAGATGACTAGTTTTAAATAATAATGGTAGAAATGTTAGTTAATTTGATTTTGATTTCATTTTTTCTTTTCATATCTTTATTTATTTCGTTAAGATATTGTAACCGAAAATTGATTATTAATGTTAGCAAATAATTCTTATTTTTCTTTCTAAAAAAATCTAATTTTGGTTCAATGCCAAGTATTTTCGTTTAAAGCCCCATTGACGCTAACGAATTCAAATCCACATCCTTTCTTTATTAATATATTCCTCAACACGTTTAATTCTTAATTTTGAATGAAAAGGAGAATAGTAAGCCTCCACTTCATTATCTCTCGACTATTCAAATAATTGGCGTACGCCATATTGCTCGGATTTTCGTCATTCAATTTAAAACCCTAAAACTCCATAAAATTAAAATCACTCCCCCAATTAATTGTAAATCCTAAAAGTTTCATTATCTAAATTAATTTTGAATGAAAAGGAGAATAGTAAGCCTCCGCTTCACTATCTCTCGACTATTTGAATAATTGGCGTACGCCATATTGCTCGGATCTTCGTCATTCAATAAAAACCCTAATAATCATACAAAGTTCAAACCATTTTTTTTAAAATTAATATAATACTTAAGAATATTCTTAACATAAATTTTGGGATGAAAAGACATAGGAAGCGTTCGCTTCACTATTTCTCAAGCACTTGAATAATTGGCGTACGCCATATTGCTCGAGTTCTTGTCACCCGATTAAACCTTAATCATACAATTTCAAATCACTTTTTCAAATCAAATATAAGTTTTAAATTCAAATTATTTTAAGACCATGATTATACACATTCAAATCATTTCTTCAAAATCAACTACAAATCCTAAATTCTTTTAATTCTAAATTTCATATAATAAAAGGATAGGAGGCGTCCGCCTCACTATCTTCCGATTATTCGAATAATTGGCGTACGCCACATTGCTTGAATTTTCGTCATCAAAATTAAAACCATAATTATACAAAATTCAAATCAAACATTCTAAATTACATTTCTAAAACATTCTAAATTCTAAATTTCCGATAATAAGAGGATGGGAGGCGTTCGCCTCACTATCTTTCGATTATTTGAATAATTGGCGTACGCCACATTGCTCGAGTTTTCGTTATCCAATTAAAACCGCAATCGAATAAACTCAAATCACCTTTTATATCAAACACAGTTTCAAAATCAACTTTATAACTTAAATTTCAAATGAAGAGAATGGGAGGCGTTCGCCTCACCACTCCTTGATTATTTGAATAATTGGCGTACGCCACATTGCTCAAATCATCGACTTTCCAAACATACCAAATCAAAATCCAAAATTCAAACTATTTTCGCCAATCAAATACAAACATCTAAACATATCTTTTACAATAAACCTCAGATGATAAAAGATGGGAGGCGTTCGCCTCGCCATCTCTCGATTATTTGAATAATTGGCACTCGCCATATTGCACAAATTATCGACTTCTGATTAATACATTTTAACTAAACTTGGATAAGGGAATAGGTGGCGCTCGCCTCATTATTCTTTGAATACGCAAGTAGGAGGCGTACGCCTCACTACCGTGCATATTCAACATCCACAAACAAACTTTCAAAATAATTCGAATGAAAAAGGAGTAGAAGGCGTTCGCCTTGTTATTCCTCGAAAGAATTGGACGATTGGTGTACACCATATTGCTCAATCTTTCGTCGTTCTCCAAAACATCTCAAACAAATCAAACCTAATTTCTCGCCCCCGTGCGATCGAAACCAATCAAAACATCAAACACCTCAAATCGATTTGTCACCCCCGCGTGACCAAAAAGAACACTGTCAATCCTTTCTAATGCGCACAACAAACCAGTGTTAGATGTAACACCCTTCTACCCAAACGACATATTTAAATAGATTATCAGAGTACAACATGTAGAAGAGTTTACATTTCTTACAACATAACACTTATCGCATCACAACATAAAACATATTATTTATTTTATTAAAACTTCGCAGCGGACAACAACACAAATATTATCATTCATCATATAACAATTCATAATAATGTTTCAACATTATCTCAACAAAGCATCTCAACATATTAGTCATCATAAACAACATAAATAATAACCAATTATCTATCGAATCCCATAACCCCGGTGTCACATGACCAGAGCATTTGACTCGACTCTGTAGAATAACTCTACACTTATTCTTCAAACCTCAACAATAGCTACTCCTCTTTATCTGCACATTGCTCATCATAGATGAACATAAACACATGCAGAAGGGGTGAGAAATATAAACATAAATATATTTCACATATGCCAACACAGCTCATCATAATCATCATAATCAACATATTCATGAACATCAACAAAACAACATATCAAATGCAATGCACACACCCATGCATGACTCAACACGACTCGGTATACCCATTTTGTGACCAACTACAGGATCACCACTCCCAGATTCATCACCATAGAATCCGAGTTCCCCGCAAGGAACCAAGCCTCTCAACAAGCCCGGAGTCAACAACATCATTGGAACTCAGTCCGTTCATCACTAGGCATCGGCCTTTCATGAATGCATGCACACCAAGCATGCATCATAATCAACATAGCAACAACAGCATCATATAGTCATGTTATCATCATCATTAACACATTCTATCACAAAAGCATATCACATCATGCCACATAATCAAACACAGTATTAGCACACTCTACTAATATCTATACCACTCAAAGCAACGGGAAATGATCCCTCTTATACCATGCATCAGCTAAGTTACCTCGCTCAGCCTAAACAACCAAAAACTGCACAACAACAGCCCAGGAAAGACCACAAGTCTGCCCATACGCGTATTGCCTATGCCCATACGCGTATTGCCCACGCCTGACCAAATCCATACGCGTATTGCCCATGTCCATACGCGTATGCTACGCGTATCACATTCCCATACGCGTACCAACAGAGACCAAAACACGTTCAAAACATCATCTTCCTCATCCATACGCGTATTGCCTAGTGCCATACGCGTACCAGCAATCTCATACGCGTATTGCCTAGTGCCATACGCGTATGACCAGAAACCAGATTTCCAGATCTGCAATGGCTTTTTCTGCTACGAGATCTATCCAAATTCATCCTTCCACAGTCCAAATTTCACACAAAATCACTCATATCATCTAATACAAATAGTCCCCTATTCGATTTCACAAATCCTAACATCATTGCATATAATTTCTACGAATTCCTTCGATTAAAATCCCAATTTCGTTCATCCAATATTTCACCATTTTCAGCATATTATTGTTTAATAAGGTTCAGACCCCTTACCTCTTTGGATTGAAGGAAGTTCTGAGCAATCTTTGGCCTTTTCCTCTTCCTTCTCTTTCTCTTCAGCGCTTCTCCCTTTCTCTGACTCTGAGGCAAAATACGTGAAAAAAAACACCCTGAGTTCTCACTTTGGCCTCTTTTATCAAATTCCCCTTTTACCCTTCCACTCTTCATATTCCATTTATTTTATTTATTTAATTATTATTAAAATAAATAACATCTATAATAATAATAATAATTCCCAATATTATTTAATAATTCATTTCACCTTCAAATAATCGTATTAAAATAATATTTAAATTAATCTAACAATATTCGGGGTGTTACAACTCTCCCCCACTTTAGAAGTTTTCGTCCTCGAAAACATACTCAAGCAAATAGAGCCGGATACGACTCCTTCATCTGATCTTCACGCTCCCAAGTCAAGCTCTCACCAGCTGGACCTCCCCAAACAACTTTCACTAGAGCAATCTTCTTACCTCTCAGGGTCTTCTCTTCTCGGTCATCTATCCGAATTGGCAACACCTCAACGGTCAAATTATCCCTCACCTGGATATCATCCAACTGAACAACATGCGAAGGATCCGCAATATATTTTCTCAACTGAGATACATGAAACACATCATGCAGGTTAGAAAGCGACGGCGGTAAAGCTATCTGATACGCCACTTCTCCAACCCTCTTCAAAATCTGATACGGACCCACAAACCTCGGAGTAAGCTTTTTAGACTTTAAAGCTCTACTCACACCTGTCGTCGGAGTAACTCTCAAGAACACATGATCTCCCTCTTGGAACTCAAGTGCCTTTCTCCTCTTATCATGATAACTCTTCTGACGACTCTGAGAAATCTTCATTTTCTCCTGAATCATCTTAACCCTTTCAGTCGTCTGCTGCACAATCTCAGGTCCGAGTACAACACTCTCACCTGATTCATACCAACACAATGGAGTTCTACACCTCCTACCATACAATGCTTCATATGGAGCCATACCGATACTAGCATGAAAACTATTATTATAAGTAAACTCCACCAACGGCAAATAACTATCCCAAGAACCACTCTGCTCCAACACACAAGCTCTCAACAAATCCTCCAAGGATTGGATAGTTCTTTCGGTCTGACCATCAGTCTGAGGATGATAAGCTGAACTCAACCTCAACTTAGTTCCCAACGCTTCCTGCAAACTTTCCCAAAATCTAGAAGTAAATCTGGGATCTCTATCAGACACAATACTGGATGGAATACCATGCAGCCTCACTATCTCCTCAATATACAACTCTGCCAACTTCTCTAAAGAGTGATTAATCTTCATCGGCAAGAAATGCGCCGACTTAGTCAATCGATCCACAATCACCCAAATAGAATCATTACCTTTCGTCGTCCTCGGCAATCCCGTCACAAAATCCATGGAAATGCTATCCCACTTCCATTCAGGAATCTTCAAAGGTTGCATCATACCTGCCGGTTTCTGATGTTCAATCTTTGACTTCTGACAAGTCAAACAGGCATACACGAACTTAGCAACATCTCTTTTCATACCAGCCCACCAAAACAACTTCTTCAAATCTTGATACATTTTAGTTGCACCTGGATGGATACTCAATCCACTCCTATGGCCCTCTTCAAGAATACTCTTTTTCAATTCAGACACCTCAGGAACACAAACTCTACCTTTAAATCGCAGGATGTCATTCTCATCAATCTCAAAATTACCACCATTACCCTGGTTAACCATAGTAATATGATCAACTAGAGCGACATCAACTTGCTGACCATTCCGAATATCTTCCAGAATTCCACTAGTCAACTTCAGCATACCCAACTTTACACTATCAGCGGAAACTTCACAACCCAAACTCATATCACGGAACTGTTCAATTAACTCAAGCTCCCGAACCATCATCATAGACATATGTAGAGACTTTCTACTCAGTGCATCTGCAACTACATTAGCCTTACCGGGATGATAACTCAATTCAAAGTCAAAATCCTTCAGTAATTCTAACCACCTTCTCTGCCTCATATTTAACTCTTTCTGATCAAACAGATACTTCAGACTCTTGTGATCACTGAACACTTCGAATCTGGAACCATACAGATAATGCCTCCACATTTTCAACACAAATACAACAGCTGCAAGTTCTAGATCATGCGTAGGATAATTCCTCTCATGAACTTTCAACTGTCTAGAAGCATAAGCTACAACTTTACCATTCTGCATCAAAACACCACCAAGACCCATCAAAGAAGCATCACAATAGACAACGAAGGACTCACCAGGATTAGGCAAGATCAACACTGGAGCACTGGTCAACCGCCTCTTCAACTCCACAAAACTCGCTTCACAAGCTGTATCCCACACATATACCTGACCCTTCTTAGTCAACTGCGTCAACGGCAATGCCAACTTAGAGAAGCCCTCAATAAATCTGCGATAATAACCAGCTAACCCCAGAAAACTGCGTATCTCAGTAGCAGACTCCGGAGTCTCCCACTGTAATACAGCAACAACTTTAGCAGGATCAACCGAAATCCCACCGCTCGAAATCACATGGCCAAGGAAACTCACTTCCTTCAACCAGAACTCACATTTAGATAACTTTGCATATAATTTCTTTTCTCTTAACACCTGCAAAACAATTCTCAGATGTCCTGCATGCTCTTCTTCCGTCTTAGAATATATCAATATATCATCTATGAACACCACAACAAAATTATCAAGGTACGGATGAAATATACGATTCATATATTCCATAAACACACCTAGAGCATTAGATACACCGAACGGCATCACAGTGTATTCATAATGACCATACCTCGTACGGAAAGCAGTCTTCGCAATATCGTCTGACTTCACTCGGATCTGATGATAACCCGACCGCAAATCAATCTTACTGAAAACATGAGCTCCAACCAACTGGTCCATCAAATCATCAATCCTCGGCAATGGATATCGATTCTTGATAGTCACCTTATTCAACTGCCGGTAATCGACACACAACCTCATCGTACCTTCTTTCTTCTTCACTAACAATACTGGTGCACCCCAAGGAGAAACACTTGGACGCACAAACTTCTTCTCAAGCAATTCTTCAAGTTGCTTCTTCAATTCAACTAATTCAGTTGCCGACATTCTATAAGGAGACATCGACACTGGACTCGTACCTGGTACTAAGTCAATGGCAAATTCGACTTCACGTTCTGGAGGTAAATCACTTACATCCTCCGGAAACACATCCTGAAATTCACAGACAACAGGCAAATCTACACTCACCACTTTCTTATCCGATTGCAGAGACGCAAATAAAGCGAATATCTGAGCTTCATTTTTCACAAAATCCCCCACCTGCCTAGCAGATAGAAATCTTGCCTCATCATTCTCACCAACTTCAGAAAACCGCACCGTCTTCCTATAGCAGTTGATAAACACGCCATAGAATTCTAGCCAATTCATTCCCAGAATAATATCAATTTGGTGCAAGGGTAAGCACACCAAATCAACCACGAACTCTCTCTCAAAGATCGTCAACTGACAACCTCGACAGACCACAGAAGTCTTCACAGAACCATTAGCAGGAGTATCTATCACCATACTTCCGCCTAGGGACGACATAATCACACCAATCCTGGTCGCACACTCATATGAAATAAACGAATGGGTAGCACCAGTGTCAACAATAGCAAGCAATTCAACATTATTAATCAAGCAAGTACCTTTAATCAGATTATCTTCTTTAGGAGCTTCAGCCCCACTCAGAGCAAACACCCTACCAGTAGTATGAGCTGCAGTAGCCGCCTTCTTCGGTTTCGAGCACTGCGAACTGATATGGCCTTTCTCGCCACAATTAAAACATGTCGGACCAGCATCCTTACATTCAGTAACTCTAGGTCCAGCCTGACCGCATCGGAAACATCTCAGCACTTTCTTGGTACAGCTATCCGCACGGTGGCCTGGCTCGCCACACTTGAAACATTTACCAGCTATGGGAGATCCTCCTCCACTTGGCTTCTTCTCATCTACCACTTTCTGCTTACCTTTACCATTCGGAGATGCATAAGGACTACCACGATCCTTATTCTTCTTCTCACTAAGACTCTTGTAATGAGCAGTCCTAGCCTTGCTATCTTCATCAAATATCCTGCACTTATTAACCAGCGTATGAAACCTACGAATCTCCTGGTAACCAATGCCTTGTTTGATCTCGGGACGCAACCCGTTCTCAAACTTGACACACTTGGGTTCCTCAGCATCAACACCATTATAATGAGGGCAATACTGCACCAGCTCCTCAAACTTCGAAGCGTAATCAGCAACAGACATGTTACCCTGCTTCAGTTCTAGAAATTCCATCTCCTTCTTACATCGCACATCGGCAGGAAAATATTTCTCTAGAAAGACCGTCTTGAACCTTTCCCAAGTCATCTCAGCACCTGGTACTTCAATCCTCTGGCGAGTGTTATCCCACCAGTTTTCAGCCTCTTCAGATAACATATGCGTACCAAACTGCACCTTCTGTGCTTCAGTACACGTCATCACCAGGAAAATCTTCTCAATTTCCTTCAGCCAAATCTGAGCACCATCTGGATCATAGCGCCCCTTGAATGTAGGAGGGTTATTCTTCAGAAACCTTCCCAAATTCTTAAACTCGTCGACCGGCGGATTCTGCTGCGCCTGCATAGCCTGCGCCATAACAGCCAAAGCCTCAGCAATCACACGGTCATTTTCTCCAGCCATACTCTGCACAACACCACCACAACCGTTAAATATCGACAGTGTCATTTACACTAATCGACCATCAGGGAAAACATCACATTATGACTCGACTGGACTGACCATGCTCTGATACCACTAATGTAACACCCTTCTACCCAAACGACATATTTAAATAGATTATCAGAGTACAACATGTAGAAGAGTTTACATTTCTTACAACATAACACTTATCGCATCACAACATAAAACATATTATTTATTTTATTAAAACTTCGCAGCGGACAACAACACAAATATTATCATTCATCATATAACAATTCATAATAATGTTTCAACATTATCTCAACAAAGCATCTCAACATATTAGTCATCATAAACAACGTAAATAATAACCAATTATCTATCGAATCCCATAACCCCGGTGTCACATGACCAGAGCATTTGACTCGACTCTGTAGAATAACTCTACACTTATTCTTCAAACCTCAACAATAGCTACTCCTCTTTATCTGCACATTGCTCATCATAGATGAACATAAACACATGCAGAAGGGGTGAGAATTACATTATTAAATAATAATATAACGACAGAAATATAAACATAAATATATTTCACATATGCCAACACAGCTCATCATAATCATCATAATCAACATATTCATGAACATCAACAAAACAACATATCAAATGCAATGCACACACCCATGCATGACTCAACACGACTCGGTATACCCATTTTGTGACCAACTACAGGATCACCACTCCCAGATTCATCACCATAGAATCCGAGTTCCCCGCAAGGAACCAAGCCTCTCAACAAGCCCGGAGTCAACAACATCATTGGAACTCAGTCCGTTCATCACTAGGCATCGGCCTTTCATGAATGCATGCACACCAAGCATGCATCATAATCAACATAGCAACAACAGCATCATATAGTCATGTTATCATCATCATTAACACATTCTATCACAAAAGCATATCACATCATGCCACATAATCAAACACAGTATTAGCACACTCTACTAATATCTATACCACTCAAAGCAACGGGAAATGATCCCTCTTATACCATGCATCAGCTAAGTTACCTCGCTCAGCCTAAACAACCAAAAACTGCACAACAACAGCCCAGGAAAGACCACAAGTCTGCCCATACGCGTATTGCCTATGCCCATACGCGTATTGCCCACGCCTGACCAAATCCATACGCGTATTGCCCATGTCCATACGCGTATGCTACGCGTATCACATTCCCATACGCGTACCAACAGAGACCAAAACACGTTCAAAACATCATCTTCCTCATCCATACGCGTATTGCCTAGTGCCATACGCGTACCAGCAATCTCATACGCGTATTGCCTAGTGCCATACGCGTATGACCAGAAACCAGATTTCCAGATCTGCAATGGCTTTTTCTGCTACGAGATCTATCCAAATTCATCCTTCCACAGTCCAAATTTCACACAAAATCACTCATATCATCTAATACAAATAGTCCCCTATTCGATTTCACAAATCCTAACATCATTGCATATAATTTTTACGAATTCCTTCGATTAAAATCCCAATTTCGTTCATCCAATATTTCACCATTTTCAGCATATTATTGTTTAATAAGGTTCAGACCCCTTACCTCTTTGGATTGAAGGAAGTTCTGAGCAATCTTTGGCCTTTTCCTCTTCCTTCTCTTTCTCTTCAGCGCTTCTCCCTTTCTCTGACTCTGAGGCAAAATACGTGAAAAAAAACACCCTGAGTTCTCACTTTGGCCTCTTTTATCAAATTCCCCTTTTACCCTTCCACTCTTCATATTCCATTTATTTTATTTATTTAATTATTATTAAAATAAATAACATCTATAATAATAATAATAATTCCCAATATTATTTAATAATTCATTTCACCTTCAAATAATCGTATTAAAATAATATTTAAATTAATCTAACAATATTCGGGGTGTTACATTAGAGCCTCCACCGAGAGTAGACAAGCCAGCGTTTAGCCGTTAGAACGCCGACCTATACAATCGTTCATCAAACAAAACACACCAAATATTCGTAGTAGCCCGAACTACGAATGCTCTGATTTCCTTATTGCACCATAAGGATACGTAGGAAAGAGCTTGTTGTATCTTCGCGAGCACACTAATAAAAAAACCTCCCATTTCCTCTCCTGAGGTCTTCATCCATATCTCATCAATTCAATTTACTCGAAACAAGCGAATAATATTCAATTAACAGTCAAATAGCAAAATCATACTAGAAGGTTCCCGTTGAGTACAACGGACGTGAGGGGTGCTAATACCTTCCCCTTGCGTAATCGACTCCCGAACCCGAATATGGTTGCGACGACCATTATTCTTATTTCTAAAGGTTTTCTCGATATTTTCCTATTCCTTCATTGGGATAAATAAAGTTCGGTGGCGACTCTGTTTCGAACAACATTTTTTCCGCGTTCCATCGTGAGGGATCACATTTTTTCGAGGTGCGACAGACTGACGACTCTGCTGGGGACATTTTTTCCGTGTTCCATCATGAGGGATCGCATTATCATTTTTTTGAGGTGCGACAGACTGACGACTCTGCTGGGGACCCTGCTCCAAGCAAGAGAGAGTCTAGCCTAACCTAGTCTGATTTTGCTATGACTGTTGGAAGATATTCTTTCTTTCCATGTTTATCTCTCTGTATTTCATTCTGATTAATTGTGTTGTATGTAATGTGTTGATACTTTGACATGGGACTTGATGTTTGCTGTGAGATAAGCTCCATACCCGAGCTTCGAGAAAAACTTAGAACCCGGAGTTGTGTAGTATTGAACCGAGGGGTGTACACCTCATTGGGACAATACGAAGACTCCACCTAGAGTAGATCTGTTTGGAGTTTCCATCACAATATGGCTAGCCCATTATTGTGGGGAGGTTCTAAATACGATCCGTGACTCTAGGGACCTCGCCTTAAACCCAAGTTTTGTTTTCATGATTGGCGATTATGTATTATTGAACCGAAGGGTCTACACCCTGTTCGAACAATACGAGAATCCCACTTAGATTAGATCATTTCAGAATTCCCATCACGATGTGGCTAGCCCACCATTGCGAGGAAGTTTTGAACTTGATCCATGAGTCTAAGTTCCTTCCTTGAAAACATAACTTTAGAACCTACCTTTGGGAATTTCTAGTAATCAGAGAAACCCGTACTTCTTCCTGTTATCCTTGCGTACCTGACGCGTGATTGATCTTGAATATCTGTATTTCTTTGCGAAAAATATGGCAAAATTTCATGCATTTTCATATCATCAACATGCACTGCATATCATCTCCCAGAAACAAAAACTTACACCATATTCTACCCTTTGTCCAGTAACGCTGACTACTCGACACCGGTACAAGACACGCCGCAACTACAAGATGACACTCGAACAACTTGAGGCAAACCAAGTCTCGATGAGGACAGACATTGACTCCATGCAGGCAAAGATGGATCGCTTGCTTGAGACCATGTTGCTTCTGGCCCAGAAGAAGAAGGATGCAGAGACTAGCGCCGAAGCCAGGAAAGTTGCTGCCCAGTTTGGATCACCATCGCTCAGTATCCCTGGAGTGATTGACCTTGATGGTAACCCTAATCAGCCTAGAGGAGGACCGATCCCTATTCCTGTTCCCATGGTCAACATGAACCCCCATGAGCACTCTGCTACATCTGCTCGCCATGGATCCATTATGGGTGATGAAGATCCATATGACGCCTTCTTCATGCTACAACCTGCCAAACCTGCTGTTGGAGGTATCCCAGACCCAACTGTTGAGGGACTTCATGCTCTCGAGGAGAAATTTAAGTCCTTGGAGGTTCACACTACTCCCGGTTTGGACGCCGTTGATATGTGCCTGGTGCCAGGACTCGTGATTCCACAAAAATTCAAGGTCCCAGACTTTGATAAATACAAGGGAATCAGCTGCCCGAGAACTCACCTCAGAGCTTACTGCCGCAAGATGGCTGCCCACATAAGTAATGATCAACTCCTGATTCATTACTTCCAAGATAGCCTCATTGGGGCATCCTTGGAGTGGTACATGCAACTAGAGAGAGGTCAGGTCCAGTCATGGAGAGACCTTGCTGAAGCCTTCCTCAGGCATTATCAGTACAACACTGATCTAGCACCCAATCGCACACAACTGCAAGACATGACTCAACGCAACAATGAGTCATTCAAGGAATATGCACAGCGGTGGAGAGAGCTAGCAACTCGTGTCCAACCTCCTCTCCTTGACAAAGAGCTAATTGACATGTTTATGGGAACCCTGCACACCCAGTACATGGAAAAGATGGTAGGATCCAGTTTCCCATCTTTTGCTGAGGTCGTCTCCGTGGGAGAACGAATCGAGAGCTAGATCAAGAAGGGAAAGCTACCTTGCGCTGCCAATGCTTCAAGTGGTATGAAGAAGCCTTATCCTAATCTCCCAAAGAAGCCAGAAGGTCAGACTAACGCCATAATCAGAGAAGGAGGATATAGGGCACCTCCATATGCTCATACGCCTTATCATCAGGTTTCCGCGGTCATCCCGACACCATATCAACAACAATATCAGCAGCCGTATCAACAACCAGCTTATCAACAGCAACGTGCTCCGCAACAACATCAACCTAACCAACAGAGGGCAAGGAGGCCAGAAAGACATTTCGATCCTTTGCCAGTACCATACAGCAAGATCCTTCCTTACCTGCTAAAGGATGGATCGGTTGTTCTGAAGGAGATAACACCTGCAACTCCACCATATCCTCCAGGCTACGACGCCAATGCTCACTGTGAGTATCACATGGGTGCTCCAGGGCATACAATAGAGAACTGTAAGGCCTTCAAGCACAAGGTCCAAGACTTGATTGACAACAAGGCAGTTACATTCACACCAGTTAGGCCAAACGTTGCAACAAACCCCATGCCGGCGCATGCAGAGCATAGTGAAGCTCGAAGATAGAGCCCCTCACCAGCCTGAGCAAGCAGAGCAATTCCGCCGAAGAATCCAAAGATGAAGGCCTGTTCATTTGAATGAAGGCGATCATTATGCCAGTTTTATCTTTTTGCACTCTTGTAATTTGTTCTTGTTTGTTTAAGTACTGTATGCTTTAAACATTGTTATTTGTATTTGGTCTTATTAATGGGATAATTATGCATGCTTTGAATCAATCTTTCATATTCACTCATCTATCACATTTGAAAATCACAAACACATACTTTTCCACTTCACCTCCTTTATCGCACTATTGTTAGTAAATGTTGGAAGGAGGATGACGAAAACGAAATACTCGTAATTGTTGCTCGTATGGTTTCGGATAAAACTTTGCTAATGATGTACCAGCATTGTTTCAAATCCCCAAACACTGGAGAGATAAGGAGTTAATCCCTAGTCAACCAGTTCGAGCCTAGAAGTAGGAGTTTCTTTCGTATCTACAAACCCTTACACTTAACCTGGGGCAGGGTAGTGTTCAGTTAATCTAACTACACTTTCAAATCACAAGATGAAATATCCCATACAAGGATCAACCACACGATATTCTTCACACACATCCTGAAGTGTCGAAGGAACCGTACAAATCCAAATTCTATGTCTGTTGTTCTTCAATGACCAATGTCTTGGCAGTCACAACTTTCCAAAAAAAAATCAAAGAAAGAGTCCGCTAAGTCGAACACCTTAAAAGGAGACTTAGGCAAAAACTGGGGCAATCCCGATGGATTCAAGCTTCAAACAAAGCGGTCCATGCAAAAGTTAGGGATCAAAACAAAAATCGAAAGAGACAATGAAAGTCTCCAACAAAACAAAACAAGATTCAGTGACCACCATACCAAAATCAAAGGGTCACCGACATAAAAAAAACGAAATAAGGTGGTTGCCATTCTAAGAGACCTTGAATCACCATCTTTATCCTTACACCTGCAAAAGACGAATGTGTGTGAATTAACTGAACGTAGGATTGGAGATCATCATGAAGAAGGGGTGGGTTAAAATAAACTTTGAGCCTTATATCCTTTTGTTTCAATAACCATGAACCAAGCCACGTTACAACCTTCAAAAGACCTAATTGAAGTAGGGTTTATTCTGAAAGCATACTATAGCAAGGTTGTGTAAGCTGACTCCTAGAAATTTGCTAATATTCTATTCTCACTACATCATCCACTCACTGGCAAAATCAACACCGCGTTTGGACTCATGATCCACTCGTCACACATTACCACAACACTCCAAATGAATGATTGTTTTTCAAAACTTGCATAACTGTTGCATTAATATCACCACTTCTTGGATAACAATTCTTAATTGTCAATCAGTACTTGACATCGAGAAAATTCCAACAATGGGCAATTCAAGAGGCACTTGATCGTTGGTGCTGAAACGAATCAGGACCGTCTCAGGGATCAGAGACATGGCATCTTTTGATTATATTGACCTAAGAAGTAGTAAGTATAAGACAAATCTCCAAGCATCGGTTGATCAGGGAGGAAAAAACACTTCAATACTCAGTCCGTCTGAAGCAAGTCCCTCAAAGGCTAATCAGGGGCAGACCACTGGAAGATCCAGGAGCTGGGAAAAACAGACTCAGACCACGTCATCGGGTAATCACTCCCAAGGTTTCCTTGCGAGGAGAATTCTTTTGAATACCCTATAGACTGGGGCAAGACAAGTTGCAAGGGGCAGATTCCCTTCATCTCTCCAAGTCAGTCAAGCAGATTGCATCAGACAGTAGTGACTGCTTGAATTCACAACCAAGACGTCGAAAGTTCATACCAGTACAACATCATACCTTGACAAGAATCCTTATGGCATATCAAAGGCATAATCATCATGCATTGATCACGTCGCTATGCTCAATTACAGGCTGGCCAAATGCATCAGAAGAAGAAATCAAGATCTTCTCAAAGACAAATACACAATATATCAGCAAGAGATCAAACTTGGGGCACCAGGAGTATCCACATCCATTACGTGTTCATCACATCATCAACTACCGAGTTTCGGGAAGTCATATCCTTTCACCAACCAACAGTACAACCCACGTCGACAACTACAAAAAACCCAAAGCCCACCTTGTTGGCACCCGCATAAAAACAAATACAACCAACACTGGTTTCCACAAAATACATTGCCTGTGAAAAGGGGGGCCAATCCCAAACAAACCAATCATCCTTTGCATTCAAACATGCATCACATGCATCACCTCGTACATAATGCATACATGACATTTATGCATATAGCACAAATCAAAATCCAAGGTTTAGTCTGGGTATCCAGGCCAACCCTCAGTTGAGTCATTGTCACTTCCTCTAAGTGAGTTCCTACCCTACTATCGGGCGTTCCCCATTGAGTTACATCTTTCAACCTTTGTTGATAAGATGTTATCCTCAGCTAAGTCAAACAATGTTTCTCCAAACATTTACCTTATTTCACGTTGAGCGTCCCTCAATGAGTCGTTTCCTGTAACCTTTTGTTGACAGAAACTACATCTCCCCAGAGAATATTTGTTCTGCAACCTTTTGTTGTTGATATCCCAAACAAGTCCTACCCGATAATGTTCCAATACTACCCAACAAGTCAGGTTTATTGAACTTTGTCAGTAGCCTTGGTTTCCATTATTTTTCTCACTATCATCCTTTTGGTGAAAGTCCGTTGAGGAATAATATTAATCATCACCCTATTTATGATCACCGTTATCCTTTTGGTAATGGTAAATCCTTGACATTTGTGATCTTACTGTCATCCTTTTGGTGTCGACGATCCTTGAAGTCTTGGCCTAACCTTCATCCTTTTGGTGAATGGTGACCTCTACAATTATTACAGCCTACTGTTATCCTTTTGGTGTCGGCGATCCTTGTGGTGATAAGGATCCTTGTCATTTTGGTTTAACCATCATCCTTTCGGTGATGACGTCCAGTTCAATCTAAATATCATCCTTTTGGTGATAGAGATTATGGAGTTCGGTTTAAGCTATCATCCTTTTGGTGATGGTGACATTTGGAAAGTCCAATCCCATTGTCATCCTTTTGGTGTCAGCAATATTTGAAGTTATTATAACTTATTATCATCCTTTTGGTGGTAACAAGTTTCGAAGTTATGATCTCACCTTCATCCTTTTGGTGATGGTGATTGTTGATTCATTATCATCCTTTTGGTAATAACGAGTTTTGTTATTGTGGTACCTTCATCCTTTTGGTGATGGTGATCAGTAAAAGTTGTCGACTTATTATCATCCTTTTGTTGATAACAAGTTTTATGGTTCGACCCTACCTTCATCCTTTTGGTGATGGTGATCCATAAAAGTTGTCAACTTATTATCATCCTTTTGGTGGTAACGAGTTTTGTTGTTTAATCCTACCTTCATCCTTTTGGTGACGGTGACCATTTGAGTTATGGGCTCATTATCATCCTTGTGGTGATAACGAGTTTTGTTTTGATCTTACCCTCATCCTTTTGGTGATGGCGATCATTGAGTCTGTTTCAGCTTATTATCATCCTTTTGGTGATAACAAGTTTTGAAGTTTTGTCCTTATTATCATCCTTTTGGTGGTAACAAGTTCTGTTGTTGATCTTACCTTCATCCTTTTGGTGATGGTGATCAATTGCGTTCTGTGCTTATTATCGTCCTTTTGCCGATAACAAGTTTTGTCTTTTAATTATACCTTCATCCTTTTGGTGATGGTGATTATTAACTTATTATCATCCTTTTGGTGGTAACAAGTTTCGTCTTTGATCTTACCCTCATCCTTTTGGTGATGGTGATCATTGAGTTTGTTTCGACTTATTATCATCCTTTTGGTGATAACAAGTTTTATTATTTAACCTTACCTTCATCCTTTTGGTTGGTGATCGTTTGAGTGGTGTGCTTATTGTCATCCTTTTGGTGATAACAAGTTTTAAAGTTTTGTTCTTACCTTCATCCTTTTGGTGTTGGTTATCATTTAAAGTTATTATTGACTTATTATCATCCTTTTGGTGGTAACAAGTTCTGTTGTTGATCTTACCCTTATCCTTTTGATGATGGTGATTGTTTTGACTTATTATCATCCTTTTGGTGGTAACAAGTTTTGTCTTGTAACTTACCTTCATCCTTTTGGTGATGGTGATCATTGAGTTTCAACTTATTATCATCCTTTTGGTGATAACAAGTTTGTTGTGTGACAATACCTTCATCCTTTTGGTGATGGTGATCATTGAAGTTATTTGACTTATTATCATCCTTTTGGTGATAACAAGTTTTGTTGTTGGACCCTACCTTCATCATTTTGGTGACAATAATCTTTGAAGTTGATGAGTTAACTATCATCCTTTTGGTGATATCATTGATATTATACTCTCGTTAATGGGAAACTTTATCAGAATAACCATCATCCTTTTGGTGACGGACATCATCCTTTTGGTGATGGAAATCTTTGGATTGTGTCTAACTTTCATCCTTTTGGTGATAACGAGATTTGTTGTTGATCTTACCATCATCCTTTTGGTAATGGCGATCATTGTTGTATCCACTGTAACCATCATCCTTTTGGTGATAACTACTTCTGAAGCTCAACTTATCCATCATCCTTTTGGTGATGATGATCCTGGAAATCATGGTGAGTTACTATCATCCTTTTGGTGATAGCAATTAACTCTACTGTCATCCTTTTGGTGCCAGAAAACCTGTTCAGTATTGTCTTTACATCAGAAATGACCTTTGCAAGACTTGAATGTCGACTTGAGGGTTGACACTGATTTAGCATTCTACCCCTATTACCTTGGTGCTGTTAGAATCTATTGCATTTTCGTCTGCATTTCTCAATTGCATTCCAAAGGACAAAATTCGTGTCTTTTCGTATTTAATTACCTTCCACCACGAATGTATGAAGACTATTGTCATTCTTACTTTCTAGTTCAAGATAATTAAATAGGGGCAACTGTCATACCCCAATTTTGTCCGGGAATATTTAAATTTTCATAGATTTGATTTCATTTTTATTTAGCATCATATGCACAACATGGCATACATTTCATCATGAGAATACCTCACCATAGTTTCTTATCACTATTACATCATTTCCGTACTACATAGAAACATGCATTTCATGAAACCCATTTTTGTCCAATGTGATTTATTATACGAATACGAGGAAAAGGACATGATGAAAGGATGTTACATATGGTGGAATACTAAGTTGAATCAATGTCATAAGCAGGTCTTATCATGCAAGTATTGGGGCGATGAATCCAATAGCATGGCCATGAGCATGTGTGATTATGAGCAATGATTGCTAATACGCCCAAGTTGGTTTGCAACTTTGTTGACTTTACCTTTGCTTTGGAGGCATGGATCACTTTAAAAGTTTGCATCTTCTCGAACATAGATGACAAAGGGCAATGAAATTCATGAATAATTCAAAATAAATTCACAGCTTTCTATTCGCCGATCTTTTGAGTGATATATTGAGGAGTCTCTTAGAATGGGTATTAAGTGGTTATTTACGCATAAATAGGGCCATGGACTTCAAGATGCAACATTGTTTGGTTTAGAATTTCGGTTTGAAATCGCATTATCCGAACAAAGTTCTGGGGTAACAGGCATATTTATTTCAAATACCATCAATGGAAATACATCATGTTGTCGGTTACAAGCAATCCTGAGGTTCTGAATAATATTACAGCCAAGCCAAATGAAAGAAATAAAACCAAAAATACACATCATCCTGTCATAACAGTCGCCAGTGCCTCTCCTTGCATTTTTGCCTCCACAAGACCGTTTAGGAACCGCAGGGGTATCCCCTAGCATCATACTCTGACCTGCAAGTTCAAGACCCATAACCACAAGCCGTGAGTGTGAAACCACCATCAAGGAAGTTCTTGTCAAACCTTAATCCGCTGCAGAATCTGGTACTTTTCCTGCGTGGCTGCTAAGAGAATGCAGTAGAATCCTCCTGCATTTTGCTTTCCATAGCTAGCATTGAGCATAACCTGTTGAAAAAACCAAAATAGCAGGATGCACCAAAATTAAGCAGTGACCTATCAGTGGAATGAACCAAAGGCATGGCAGTACCCCTGTCGTGAAAGCCGTCATATCCATTTCATGGATTAAACAAATAAGCCGGCATTATGCACCACGAACCAAACAACACGGGAAGGTTTGGTAAGCTACTTCACAGGCAAATATCCAGAACCGGCATTATGTAACATGCACCAATCTACGAGATTGGAATTCATTCTAAACGTCCAAAACCAAAAAGTAATTGTTACCATGACAAAATTTCATTCCAAATGCTAACACAATAGCTAACAATATCACATGTTCATACAAATACAACATGTTCATACAAACACATCAACATTTCAAAACCGCAGAGTGGCCAAGCAAATAGCATAACGGTATAGTAAACCAGAATTGCTAACGGTAGTGTTCCAAGCAAAGCCGCAACACTGAGTTGGCTGCAAATGAAGACATCACAGTGATGCTGAATGGTAGCCAATGCAACTCGAAGATAAAGGCATTTGTAAATTGAATAAGAGTTTCAACGGTGTCCCCCATATGATTCCCCAAAGCTCCAAAGCTGTGACCAAAACTAAAATGACTGAAACAACATAAACATGAATCAGCAGCAAATCACGACATTTAAATCGATACATCGTAAAAATTCAGTATCATACCTGCTGCACGTCAAAAGAGGAAATAAAGCAAAGCCGACATTTGAGCCATTTCCGGGTTTGCAAATCATTCTCTAATCGCATTGCCAACATGTGTACAACCTGCGAGAAAAAACAAACCGTCAAAGCATTACCAACTCCCTCCTGATGCTAAGCCAAAGCCATGAAAAGTAACACAAGGCAGTTGGGATTCTTAAACATGGCATGGAGATCACTCACTTATTAAAGAATCAAAAACCTATTCAAGTTATTATTGAGGCTGTTGTCAACAATGGTCCCAAAGAGAAGGAAATATAATTTGAATAATATCCATGAAGAAAGACGTAATGATCCAAGGATCATATTAATCATATGTCTTCTTTAAATTGGTATGTCGGTCCCTGATCCAATGAACAATGCTGAATTTAATAACTGGATAGGGATTTGGTCGGTAGCAGAGATGTTAAAAAGTCGAGAAAACTGATATGCTAAACACATTTAAGAGTATTTCTTAGCCTGCACTTGGAAATGAGGATACATTTAAAGATTTACCTTTTGAGGACGCAAGGTTTAGCTACAGCGGCAAGACTATTGCATTATGAATCATCAATTAAAGACGGGATCAGTTTAAATACCATAATGTTGCAAACCATAACGGTGCAAGGGCATGCCTCAAAACCTGTTACAATAGAACCCATTATCAAACCATGACAGATGTTGAACCATGAAAAGAAAACCTGTTACCAAACCATCAACATGGAGTGAATTCACTTGTGCCATTATCATGCAACCCAACAAGATACATGGTTCAAACTTTACGGCTACGATACCGGCAACATTGCCAATCTTCTTGGAAGTTTGCCGCCAAACCAAGCCTATGTCCCTTGCAATAGTAACAAAGTCAGCATATGTGTATTAACTCAATGTAGCACCTCAAATTTGCACCTCCCATTTGTATATACATTTCATTTTTAGATCATTAACATTGCATTAGCATTGCATAACATGTTACATCTCATCAGTCAAGACTGGTCAGGAGATTCAACTGTGCAAGGCAACAAGAGCATTCTCCATGTGATCAAAGCCCTAGGGTTGTTCCATTGAGCTTACATGACTCAAGGATCACTTTGAAGTAATTTGGCCAAGTGTTGAAGGTTCAGAACTCATCAGTGCATGATCAATTCATCTGAGGCCCATAGAAGTCAACGAAAGTCAACTGCAAAGTCAACTGTGGATTTGGAGGTGGGAAGTGATTAGAGATGCTTCATTCATGTTCAAACAAGTCTCATTTGACATTTCAAACATCAACATTGAAGAATTTGAAGTCAGGTCAAGACTTTCCAAAAATAGCAAGTGACCTGTAATTTGAAATTTCCAAAAATGGCAAGGTTTTGGACCAACTTCAACTCAAGATTACATCATCAAGAAATCTTCAAATGAAATTTTGTCTAACATGAAAGTTGAAGATCTTTCTCTCCCATTTCCAAAAAGTCCAAGATCATGAATTTCTCATGTGTGGTTGAGGAGATATGGTCCAATCATGGCAAAGTGTGTTTGAAAATTCAAATGAGCATAACTTTTGAACCAAAGCTCCAAAATGAGTGGTTCTTTTTGTATTTTGATCCTCATAACATGTACTTTCCAAGCATATCATTACATGGCTTAAATTTCCTTTGCATGGGCATGTGCTTATTCATGAAGATTTTTGAAGAAAATTCCATAAAATCATTTTGGTTGATCATGAGCATACAAAACCAATTCAAATGTGTGCATGGGCTTGTTTTAAGTGATTTTGGGCCAGATTCGTGCACTGTTCACGTGCTGCCTCATGCATGGGGGTGAAAAACACATTTTGCACATACACCTCAAAATTGATTAATCTCATTTGCATTTGGCTTAAACAGGTTTTAAACATCATTAGCATGAGGTATATATTGTTAATCCTAACTGTATTGGTCATTAGCACACTTTTCAGATCTGAATCTCAAAATCACCAAATTTTTTCTCAATTTTTTTTGCAAATTCTTCACACAAAAGCATGTTCTATTGTTAGATTCATGATCAGGAAGGATTGTTGAGCAAGTTTGGACGTGAATTCGAAGCAATTGGTGCCATATTGAACCATACTCAAAGCTTGAAGCATCCATGGAGTTTGGAAATTGAACTGAATTCGTGCATGCTGGAGCTTCTAATTCCTCATCAAATTCATCAACAAACATTGTAGAAGAGAATTGAAGCATTGTTGAGCTTGTAGCATACGATTCCAGGTTCTGCTCATCAAGAAGGTTAGGATTCGATCTCTTTAATTCTCAAAATCGTTGTGATATTTGTGTAGATCCTTCATTGGTGATGATGTTGGTGTAAATTTTGAGTGAAATAGAGCAATATCCATGAAGATACATGCGTTTCAAGTTTTGATGACAATTTTTCTTTGCTTCGATCTGAGCTTGTTATGATGATTCGTGTTTAAATGTTGCTTGATCTTTGATCTCCTTCGAAAGACCTACACATTGATGTAATTGATTTTAATTTCTGGAGAAAATTTTCTGGAATTGTATGAACACGTGCATTGTTCATCTTCTTCTTCATGAAGAAGATGAAGTTCAGGCTATGGCAACGGTTTCTGGCCTTTGGCAACGTTTCCCTGCGTGTTTCCATGATGTACTATGGTTTGGCTGGGATTGGTCCACGCAGGCAATTATTTGGCTCATCCATTGGCTCACAGCGCTTTGACTGGCGCCACGCAAGCATTGACTTGCCACATAATTTAATGAAACAGTGCGTTTTGCACCTGGCGCGCTCAATTTCAAAATTGGCTGAGGTTCGATACCTGCCGAAGGCGCTTCATTCAAATTGCCATGCATTTTTATACTTTCCCTCCATATTATTCCATGCTAGCTCCATTTTGATTTTTAATTTTTCCATCAACTTCAAAAAATCACAATAAATTGAAAAATGCATCAATTTCACTCCAATTTTTTGCACAATGCTCCTTATCCTGTCTACTTTTTTATGAGCATAAAATTGCAAGCTGTGCTTGGCTGAAAAATGATTTGTGCTAAGATGTTTGAATACATATGCATGTGTGATATTGCCTTATTCCTTTCATCATAAAATGCTCAAAAATGATCCAATGACCCTGAAAAATGTCTTAAAATATTAATGGGCAAATTTTGGGGTATGACAGCTGCCCCTGTTCAATATTCTTGAACCGAGAGAGTCAGAATGGTATGTATGCCATTCGTGGTCTGGAGGTGGAAGATTATTGAACACTTAGAACGCCCCAAAAATTTGCACTTGTCAATTAGTTAGTCTTGATGGAGATGGGCTTAAAGACGCCATCTAGGAAGTTTGATGATGAGAGCTTCAGAGTGCGTCGTACATTGGTATCTAGAGATTGATTGATGAGGGATGTCTGCAGTTTAGTTGGGCCATGAAAGATCGTGGGGTGGTGTCAACTGTCACCATTTACTTCAAACCGTCCAAGGGGCATGGCCAGAGAATTGTTAGTGCACCCACAACCGTTGGTACCCCTGTTACCATTTCTGCTCCAGTAACTGTCAGTGCTCCCACTACTATCGTTGCTTCTAGTAGAAGGGCTGTTGAGAATAATAGGGCTGTGCCGTGGAAGTATGATAACGCCTACCGCAACAACAGAAGGGCTGAAAGTCAGATCAGACCAGTGAATCAGTCTCCCGTAACAATTGGTTTACCGAGTAAAATTCCTACAACTGTGGGTCCAGTGGTGGACAATGTAGGGGGTCCTGGAGGTTTCACAAGGAGTGGTCGTCTGTTCGCACCGCAGCCTTTGAGAGACAACAATGCCGAGGCTCTCGCCAAAGAAAAGGGTAAGTAGGCTGTGGTTGAGGAAGAGCCTGTTCAGAAGGAGGCGCCTGAGGGCTCGTTCGAGAAAGATGTGGAGGAGTTTATGAAGATTATTAAGAAGAGTGACTACAAAATTGTAGATCAGCTGAATCAAACTCTGTCCAAAATCTCTATTCTGTCCTTGTTGTTATGCTCTGAGGCACACCGTAATGCCTTGCTGAGGATGTTGAATCTGGCTTACGTGCCTCAAGAGATCTCTGTCAACCAGTTAGAGGGTGTGATTGCCAATGTGAGCACGAGGCATGGCTTGGGGTTCACAGACTTGGATCTGACGCCTGAAGGTCGTAACCATAACAAAGCCCTGCATATCACCATGGAGTGCAAAGACGCAGTATTGTCACATGTGTTGGTGGATACTGGCTCGTCTTTGAACGTGTTGCCCAAGAAGACTTTGAGCAAGATAGATGTTGAAGGGGTTGTCCTCACTCCCAGTGATCTCATTGTTCGTGCATTTGATGGATCCAAACGGTCTGTTTTTGGTGAAGTCACATTGCCGATGAAGATTGGCCCAGAGGTGTTCAGTATTGTCTTCTATGTGATGGACATTCAGCCAGCATATAGTTGTTTATTGGGGCGTCCCTGGATACATGGGGCAGGAGCAGTGTCGTCAACTCTCCATCAGAAGCTGAAGTATGTGTGGAACGGTCAGATTGTGACTGTATGCGGCGAGGAGGACATTCTGGTGAGTCATTTATCCTCTTTCAAATATGTGGAGGTGGATGGCGAGATCCATGAAACTCTATGCCAGGCGTTTGAGACCTTTGCTCTTGAGAGGGTGGCTTTTGCTTAGCAGAAGAAGCCAAGTGCCTCAATTGCATCCTACAAACAGGCTAGGGAGGTTGTCAACTCGGGTAATGCAGAAGGTTGGGGCAAGATGGTGGACCTGCCCGTCAAAGAAGACAAATTTGGTATTGGTTATCAACCTCTGCAGGCAGAGCAGGTTGAGCAGAAGGGGCCGAGTACCTTCACCAGCGCTGGGCTGATGAATCATGGTGACGTCTTTGCAACTGGTGGTGAAGACTGTGACAGTGATTGTGATCTGAACAACTGGGTTCGCCCGTGTGCTCCAGGAGAGACGATCAACAATTGGACAGCAGAAGAAGTGGTCCAAGTTACTCTTCAAATAGAGTAATTTTCTTTTGTTTTTCATTTTGCACAAAACCCTACGTTCTGCCCAAGGCGTAGTGGTTCATTGTAGGGCCTCATCATGTTTTTCAATGATATAATTAATAAAGGACGTTTTGCAAACAGTTTTGTGATCCCTGTCTTTCTGTTTCGTTTTTCATTTTAAAAAAAAAATAAAAATGGCAATGTTTTTGTTTTTGTGACTTTCTTGAACTCTTTTTTCTAAAATAAGCATTAAACATGCAGAGGTGATCTTACGGACTCCACTATAAACAGTTCTGTTATGGCTCAGTGTGATTTCAATAATCTCATCTACCAAGCTGAAGAGGAGAGTGAGGAAGACTGTGAACTCCCAAAAGAACTGGTTAGATTGTTGAAGCAGGAGGAAAGGGTCATCCAACCTCATCAGGAGGAGTTGGAAATCATTAATCTTGGTACTGAGGACGTCAAAAGAGAGATCAAGATCGGGGCTGCTTTGAAGGAAGATGTCAAGAGAAGGTTGATTGAGATGCTGAGGGAATATGTGGAGATATTCGCCTGGTCGTATCAAGATATGCCTGGGTTGGATACAGACATTGTGGTGCATAGACTACCTCTCAGAGAAGATTGTCCTTCAGTCAAGCAGAAGCTTCGTAGAACGAGTCCTGATATGGCTGTTAAAATCAAGGAAGAGGTTCAGAAGCAGTTGGATGCGGGTGTCATACGGTGAACTGACTTGGGGTATTTTGCTTTTTATCGCAATGTCGCGGATAGCAAGAGTCGCCACCGACTTTTCTTTTATCCAATAAGGAAAGGTGGAAAAGAACAGGAAAGACCTCAATAGATTTTGGGTTCGGGAGGTACATTATACAAAGGGAAGGTATTAGCACCCTTTGTATCCATGGTTATCCATGGGCTCTTAATTGCGGGATCACTTATATTTTTGTCTGAAAAGTGTTGGTGAATTGTTTAAAAATGTTTCGAAAAGAGAGTTTAACTTTGTAATGATTCTCGTATGAATGTATACAAAGTATTTATCTCGTTTGATGTTGAAAAACAATTTAGAAAAATATAACTTGGTAATGATTCTAGTATGAATGTATACCAAGTGGTGATTTTCTAGGACTTGCAAAGCGTGAGGGGTGGAAAATGTTTTAGGTTATGATCCAGCAATTGAGAGTTATACCTTCCTAAGGTCGTTATGAACGTTTCCTATCCTTATGAGGGTAAAACTGTCCTTACTATTAAGAAGTAAGTAATTAAGGGTCATCATAGGGTCATCGATAGGTCATTGAAGGCAACAGTTGTAAGGATACCTTAGCATTCGAAGGGACGATCATCATTTAACCGTAGGCTACACCGAAGGGTCATCGAGGGACGAAATCATATATTCGAAGGCAACATCCGAGGGACTATGATTTATTTTATTTATTTTATGATGATTTAATCGAAGGGGCCATTGCTAAGTGTATCCCCACATTCGAGGGACATGACCGTGGTACCGTAATATCGTAAGGCAAAAGAGAGGTCCAAGATCACATATTTAGAGGCCGTATTTTACAATCGATTAGGTAATTAGGATGAATCTCCACATTAGAATTAATACATTAAAATTAATACATTAAAATTAATACATTAAAATTAATTAGGTAATTTAGGGTGAAACTCCACAAGGGTATCCCACAAATAAAGTGGAAGACCTAGACAACAATCTTTTCCTGGGAAAGGTGAACCTTTACAAAATTCAGCAAACGGGTTAGAGTACCAAGTCAGGATGCAATCAAGGATTGCACCGCAAAAGAAACCAGAACAGCAGTAGGGTCAGATAAACAATGCATGGCTATGATAAAAACATGACAGGTTAGCAAAGGACAGAACAGAAAAATCAGCGACTGTCCCGGTCGCCGCTGCCTCGCCTAGCGAAGGCTTAGCGAATACTCGCTGCATGCTCGCTTAGCGATGTGCTAGCGAGCGGCTGCGGATTCTGGTTTTGATAACAGTATAATGTCAGCAAGCTTCACACCTTATAGCATCCATTACAGAGATTATGTGGTTAGACATTCAGATGTTCATGCATACTTAAATTCATATGTAAAACTTAAGATAGTTTCATAAATTCAATCATGATACCATATGCAAATTAAGAACATAAGGTAGTAATAGCAATGCCAACCTGTTTGTAATCGAATTGTAACCTTGAATTGGCCGATCGGATCGAATTGAGCGGAAGTGACCTTGCTGCCGCCGGCTTTCCTTCAGGGTTTCCTTTAGGGTTACTCGGAATTCTCAGGGTTAGCCTCCAGGGTTTGCCGTCTGTGAGCGCTAGGGTTTGCTTGCTAGGGTTCTCCTTTCGTCCTTTTTCGTCCTCTTTTTCATTACTGAAGTGCTGGTATTTATAATGCTCTTTTTTGTGACCTAATGGGCTCAGAGTGAAGCCCAGAATTTTCTGTTATCTGCCAGCTTCGCTAGGCGAGCGTGTAGCGAACGTTCGCTAGGCGAGCGTGTAGCGAACGTTCGCTAGGCGAAGGATTTGCTCGCCTAGCGAGCAGGCCAGTTTGGGCCATTTTCTGGATTGGGCCATTCGTGAGCTGGGCCTTTGTTCCTTTAAGATCAGTGTCATAAAAATGAGTCGGAGTGCCCTGAAAAATGTCTTAAAATATTAATGGGCAAATTTTGGGGTATGACAGCTGCCCCTGTTCAATATTCTTGAACCGAGAGAGTCAGAATGGTATGTATGCCATTCGTGGTCTGGAGGTGGAAGATTATTGAACACTTAGAACGCCCCAAAAATTTGCACTTGTCAATTAGTTAGTCTTGATGGAGATGGGCTTAAAGATGCCATCTAGGAAGTTTGATGATGAGAGCTTCAGAGTGCGTCGTACGTTAGAAGATATCTGAAGTCATGAGAGCTTCAGAATGTACCGTACGCTAGGTAGCATTTGAGGCCTTGAAGGTCTAAATGGGTCGTATGCTAGACCGTATTGGAGTTGTTGAAGGTCGGAACGGATCGTACGTTAGATCGCATCTGAGTTGAAAGAGTCATATGTTGAGCTGAATCAGAATGAACCGTACGCTAGGCTATATCTGATAGTATTTGTATATGTTGTATTTGCAATAAATGTCTGGGATGGGCTTATAGATGCCATCGTTAGGAGGATGTCAGAATGAATGTTGACATGGAGTATATCTGAAAGATGTAGTTGAATCCTGAACGTAATTAATGAGGATGTCCGTCTGAATGGACCTTTGTTTTGACTGTATCAGGGGAATAATTAACCTGAAAAATAAAGTTAGCTTCATGCCATGTCATGATGCATGAGATGTTTTATGCTTTCGAAAATAACTGCGAACGATGTATGCATGCGTATGCTGTGAAATGATGTAATGAATGAATTATGCATCTGAAAAGTTCTTCCTGAGGACTCTACTGGGGAAAATAAATCTCAATCTTCTGGTTGGGAGATACTGGTATCGATGACCCTTTCTTAGCCGGGGATGCTTGATTTCTGTCTGATGGTAGAAATGTTCAACAGAAGCCTGGCTGGGGGTGGAAGAGATGACCCATTTGTCTAGTAATGCCACTCTCTTCTGGGAATGACTGGCTTTGCTGGGGGATAGGATTAGCAACGGATTCATTGGAAAGCATGATTAGACCTTCTCCTCGATCCTGAAGTCTAGTAGTAATCGCTATTTCTATTTTATGCACGCATTTTTGGTAAACATCGATCATATCCAAATGCATATATTAATTCGAATTAAATCAATGGACGTTTATGCAAACAAAACAGAGAAAGTAAAACAAGAGCATTTTTTTTTTTTTGAAACTAAAATTATATTGATTTCGAAAGAGGGCCTATAAACAGGCAATTTGTGTACAAGGAGACAAAAATCCTAGTAAGAGGAAATTGTCAAGAAAACAAAGAGAAAGCTATGCCGAAAACGTCCTATTGACTTTAATTCCACTACTGCCATTATGTCTTCAAGCCTCTCATCTCCTGCTGTCGGATAGAAGTGATTAGCTTGTTCAGTTCTTTGAACTTGGATGAAGCTGTCTGAGAACGGGACATAATCATACGCTTTAATCCTTAATTTTTGCCTGGACCGCCTTTTCAGGTTTTCAATCCACCAGGATACCCCTTTTTGCCCAAGCCGCCTTTTCAGGTTTTCGACTTGCCGGGTGTACATTTTTATATGTTTATCCCTAATTTTTGCCCGAACCCCTTTTTGGCTCGCCGGGATGCCCTTACTTTTGCCTAGACACGTCGACCTAGTGGGTCTTTTATGCGTAGTATTTTTTAACTATGTCCGCGTTCACCGGATGCGGGAAATCTTCACCATCCATCGTAGCAAGTATCATGGCTCCACCGGAGAATACCTTCTTAACTACAAATGGCCCTTCGTATGTGGGAGTCCATTTGCCCCTGGAATCACCTTGTGGTAGAATGATACGCTTTATCACCAATTCGCCGATTTGATACACCTGTCTCTTGACCTTTTTGTTGAATGCCTGGGTCATGCGCTTCTGATATATCTGCCCATGACAAACAGCCGCAAGTCTCTTCTCATCAATCAGATTTATCTGATCGAGTCGAGTTTGAATCCATTCATCCTCATCTAGGCCCGACTCTTTCATGATTCTTAGAGAGGGAATCTGAACTTCCACCGGTAAGACGGCTTCCATTCCGTAGACTAAAGAAAAAGGAGTTGCCCCTGTCGAAGTGCGTACTGAAGTGCGATAACCATGAAGAGCAAATGGTAACATCTCATGCCAGTCTTTGTACGTTACTGTCATCTTTTGTATGATCTTCTTGATATTCTTATTAGCAGCTTCTACAGCGCCATTCATCTTTGGTCGGTACGGAGAGGAGTTATGGTGCTTTACGTTGAACTGCGTGCAGAGTTCAGTAATCATCTTGTTGTTCAAATTAGTACCATTGTCGGTGATAATCCTTTCAGGGATACCATACCGACAAATAAGACTATTCTTGATGAACCGTGCCACCACATTCTTGGTGACAGAAGCAAATGAGGCGGCCTCTACCCACTTTGTAAAGTAATCAATAGCGACAAGGATGAAGCGATGTCCATTAGAAGCCGTAGGTTTGATCTCTCCGATCATATCAATGCCCCACATTGCAAAGGGCCAAGAGGCCGTCAACACGTTTAATGGAGCAGGAGGCACATGTACTTTATCCGCATATATCTGGCACTTGTGACAGGTCCTGGAGTGATGATGGCAATCAGCTTCCATGGTAGACCAATAATACCCTGATCTCAGAATCTTCTTGGCCATCGTATGCCCACTAGAATGAGTCCCAAAAATACCATCATGCATGTCTTCCATAATCTTTTCTGCTTCCTTTTTATCCACACAGCGAAGCAAAGTCGAATCATGATTACGTTTGTATAATACTCCATTACTCAAAAAGAATTTAGCGGAGAACCTCCTCAGGAATTTTCTGTCATTGATGGACACCCCTTCAGGGTATTCCCGAGCTTCTAAATACCTTTTTACTTCGTGGAACCACGGTTTCTCTTCTACTTCATCAGCGTTAAGTTCATAACAATATGCTGGTTCATCTAGTCGTTCAATGGTGATCCTGGGAGCTTCATTGTCCCATCTGACTCTGAACATAGATGACATGGTGGCCAAGGCATCTGCCAACTGATTCTCTTCTCGTGGGATATGTTCGAATGTAATCTCTTCAAAGTATGTGATTAATGTCAACACCCGCTCTCGATAAGGGATGAGATTCAGATGTTTAGTGTCCCATTCTCCTTTGATCTGACTGATTACTAATGCTGAGTCCCCGTACACGCTCAAAAACTTGATTCGCAGGTCTATAGCAGCTCTGAGTCCCAAAATACACGCTTCATACTCAGCCATATTATTGGTACAATCAAAACATAGCCTAGCAGTGAAAGGAGTATGGCCACCCTTGGGGGAAATGATTACAACGCCAACACCATTACCCAATGCATTAGAAGATCCATCAAAAACCATAGTCCATCGGGATCCCGGTTCGGGTCCTTCATCCGGTCCAGGTTCTTCGTAATCAGTAACAAGCATGACATCCTCATCTGGGAACTCAAAATTCATAGATTGGTAATCATCCACTGCTTGATGAGCCAAATGATCGGCCAGCACGCTTCCTTTGATCGCTTTCTGGGTAGTATACTGGATATCATACTCTGTTAAAATCATCTGCCATCTCGCTATCCTTCCGGAGAGGGCAGGTTTCTCGAATATGTATTTGATGGGATCCATCTTAGAAATCAACAAAGTGGTATGATTCAACATATACTATCTTAGTCGGCGAGCAGCCCAGGCCAAAGCACAGCAAGTTTTCTCGAGCAGTGAGTATCTTGTTTCACAGTCGGTAAACTTTTTGCTAAGGTAGTATATGGCATGCTCTTTTCGGCCAGACTCGTCATGTTGTCCCAACACACACCCCATTGAATTTTCTAACACGGTCAAATACATGATTAAAGGTCTTCCTTCAACTGGTGGCATCAGAATGGGAGGTTTTTGAAGATACTCCTTGATTTTGTCGAAAGCTTCTTGACATTCATCATTCCATCTCATCTCTTGATTTTTCCTCAGTAGTTTGAAGAGGGGTTTGCAGGTAGCAGTCAAATGGGAGATAAATCGGGCAATGTAATTCAAGCGTCCCAAGAAACCTCTGACTTCTTTATCTGTACTGGGAACTGGCATTTCTTGAATAGCTCTCACCTTGGCCGGGTCAACCTCAATCCCTTTACCACTGACAATAAAGCCCAGGAGTTTGCCGGACCTTACCCCAAAGGTGCATTTGTTCGGGTTCAACCTCAACTTGTATTTCTTCAACCTCTCGAACAGTTTGTATAAATGATCGAGATGTTCCTCCTCAGTATGAGATCTGGCTATCATGTCATCCACATATACTTCTATTTCATGATGGATCATATCATGGAACAAAACCACCATAGCACGCTGGTACGTTGCCCCTGCATTCTTTAAACCAAATGGCATTACTTTATAACAGAACGTGCCCCATTGCGTCACAAACGTAGTTTTCTCCATGTCCTCAGGCGCCATCTTAATCTGGTTGTACCCTGAGAATCCATCCATGAATGAGAACACCTTGTGTTGAGCGGTGTTATCTACCAGAACATCAATGTGCGGAAGTGGAAAGTCGTCTTTGGGACTCGCTTTATTCAAATCTCTGTAGTCTACACACATTCGCACCTTGCCATCCTTCTTCGGCACTGGTACCACATTAGCAACCCATTGAGGATAAGAAGTAACAGCCAGAAAACCTGCATCAAATTGTTTCATA
This sequence comes from Lathyrus oleraceus, assembly GCF_024323335.1. NCBI lineage: Eukaryota > Viridiplantae > Streptophyta > Magnoliopsida > Fabales > Fabaceae > Lathyrus > Lathyrus oleraceus. Next base: position 322,571,073 of record NC_066580.1, on the reverse strand, counting down.
ACCTCGACTTTGATTTTCTCAGACATTTCAGGACGCATGCGACGAACCTTTTGCTTAACAGGACGACAATCTTCCCTCGTTGGCAGCCGATGCACTACTATATCGGTATCCAGTCCTGGCATGTCTTCATAAGACCAAGCAAAAATCTCTACATAGTCATGCAACATCTGAATCAACCTTCTCTTGACACTGTTTTCCAAGCCTGCTCCTATTTTGACTTCTTTCTTGTTTACTTCAGTACCCAGATTTACAGTCTCAACTGACTCCTCGTGTGGCTGTATAGTCCTTTCTTCCTGCAGTAACAGTCTGGCAAGTTCTCCAGGTACTTCACAATCTTCCTCACTTCCATCCTCGGCTTGGTAGATCGGATTTTCAAAGTCATAATGAACAGTAGTAGAACTATTGTCAACAGGATCCAGAGTGGGTATGGATCTGCAATTCGTTACGTGAGTGTGTGTAAGAAAACATAGCTTGTTTGGAAGATGACAGAAAAGACAAAGAGCGCAATATTTGAATGCAAAAAGTCCATTGATTTATTGAATATGAATATGCTTATGAAAATGACAAAACCCTTAACAAATTAGCTATTGTGCCCCGGGCATAGACACAACGCTTGGAGAAGTTCAATTGTAAAAAAAACAAAAATTTGCAACACTAAAATAGACAATAACAATTACTCCTGACTAAAGGAAATCGGGATAGTGTCTTCAGCCTTCCAATTATTGAGTCCGTCACCAATTGTTGGGAAAATCCAGCTATCCAGGTCGCAATCGCTGTCAGCATCTTCTACAGCATTAATTTGACTCTTGTCAGAGCTGAACCCCAGGCCAAATTTGTCAGACTTGTACGGTACGTCGATCAATTGACCCCAGCCAGTACGACCACCATCTTCAACCACGGCTTGAGCGTCCTTCAGAGAAATCATAGCAGGAGGAGCACGAATAACCTTGGGTACACAGGAAGTTGGCTTAAGGACAGGATTGGTCGGAGGAACTACTTCAAATGACTGACAAGGAGTCTCAATGAATTCACCATCCATCTCGACGTATCTGAAGGTATGCACACTACTGACAATGTACTTTTCTTCTCCACACACAGTGATAATTTTGCCCTTTGTGGGATACTTCAACTTTTGATGGAGAGACGAGGCTACAACACCTGCCCCATGAATCCAAGGGCGTCCCAGTAAGCAGGAATAGGCAGGACGAATGTTCATTACATGGAAGGTAGTGTTGAAGACTTGAGGTCCTATCTTGATAGGAAGGACTACTTCGCCATGGACAACGCTCTTCGCACCATCGTAAGCACGTACCACAATGTCACTAGGTTTCAGTTCAATGCTTTTACAATCCAGCTTATCCAGCACAGCTGTCGGCAGCACATTCAAGGAAGAGCCATTATCGATCAACACATGAGACAAAGTGATTCCCCTACACTCAATGGAGATATGCAGGGCTTTATTGTGATTCTTTCCTGCTGGTGTCAGATCAGCGTCGGAAAAGCCTAGGCCATTGTCAACAGCCAAGTGAGCAACATAATGTTCGAACTGATCGACAGATGTCTCCTGAGGTACATGAGCGGTCTTCAAGAATTTTATCAATGCATTGGCATGAGGTTCAGAAGATAACAGCAAGGATAACATCGAGATCTTAGACGGGGTATGCCCCAACTGTTCTACAACATCAAAATCACTCTTGCGAATGATTTTCAGCACTTCTTCCATTTCTTGTTTGGCAACATCTTCGGGAGTAACTTCGACCGGTGTCTCTGACTGAGAAGGATTGACTGGTTCCTTTCCTCGAGTTTCAAGGACAGGAGGTGAGATTTCTGGAGAGAAGATCCTTCCACTTCGAGTAATTTTACTAGTCCCAACGATGCCATTAGGATTAGTAGAATTGTCAATTTGCTTTACGCCATGGACGTAAACATCACCGCCATAATTCCACGGAATAGCTTTGCTTGAGGAATACGGGATCGGGCCAGGTGCAGTAATGATTAGGGGAGCTACCCTGGGCTCAACAGTAATCTTCACAGGCGCCCTAGTAGCGGTAATCTTCACTGGAACTTTGGACCTAGCAATCACAGATATTTCTTCAATAGGGTTTTCCGCCTTAGGAATCCTTTCGAAGAGAACTGTACGATCGTCCATCAGCCGTTGAATACCATTCTTCAATTCCCAACAATCATCTGGTTGGAATATACAGAGATTGCAATCTTCAGCACAACCTGGAAATAAACCAGCTTGCAATAAATTCCTCTTTATGATCGGGAGAGGAGATGTTAAGTCCGCCACATTGGAAACGTGATCGTCGTCATCCACGGCATTAACCGTCTTGTCATGATTAGGCATAGGAGCAGTGATGACATTAGGGGTCTCCGGAGGCTCAAACTCAATTTCTCCAGCTTCGATCATATCCTGAATCTTATTCTTCAATGACCAGCAATCGTTTGTATCATGCCCGGGGCTATCGGAGTGATATGCACACCTGGCATTAGGGTTATAACGAGAAGAAGTAGTGTTGGGATTCGTAGGAGGATCTCTGAGGGTGATCAAATTTGCCTTTAGCATTCCCTGCAGTGCCTGTGCCAAGGTCATATTGATCCTGGTAAACTGCCTTCTTGGCCTGTCTTGTTTGGGCTGGAAGTTTTGAGATGGTGGTGCTGCAATCGTAACTGCTCCGATGTCATGGTCACGGTTTTTCTTGTTACGACCCTTTTGACCGTACACAGCATTTGATTCATTCCTCCCCTGATAGGACCTTTTGGTGCTTGCAGAGGCAGCCGCCTGTATCTTTCCACTTCGGATGCCGCTTTCAACACGTTCACCTGTCAATATAAGTTCAGTGAAACCTGATGAAGAACTTCCCAGTAGATGGCTGTAGAATGGGCCGGTCAGTGTGCCCATGAACATATCCACCAATTCACTGTCAGTCATAGGGGGTTTGACTCTGCCAGCCAAATCTCTCCACTTTTGAGCATATTCTTTAAAGCTTTCTTTAGATCCCATAGTCATATTCTGCAGCTGTAGCCGGGTAGGCGCTAGTTCAGAGTTATACTGGTACTGTTTATAGAAAGCTGTTGCTAAATCAGTCCAGGTGCGGATGTCAGAGCTCTCGAGCTGATAATACCATTCCAACTGTGTGCCAGACAGGCTCTCTTGGAAGAAATGGATCCATAGCTTCCTGCCAGTGGTATGCGGCTGAATCTTTCTCACATAAGCTCTCAGATGCATCTGAGGACAGGACGCACCATCGTACTTAGTGAAAGTGGGGATTTTGAATTTGCGAGGAATGGTCACATCGGAGACCAGACCCAAACTTTCGAAATCCAGACCGGGCGCCTTCTGACCCTCCATAGCTAGCATACGTTCTTCCAGCAACTTGTACTTATCATCTCTTAGAGAGTACTATTCATTTTCATAATCTTCATCGTCGTCCTCAGGGTTGAAGAGATCGACATTCTCCTCTTCTGAATCATTCTCTGTCTCCTCTTCTGGACCATTCGGGATCCCAAACTTGACTCCTGTGGCCTGTCCTTTACGCCTTCTTCCCGGGTTAATGAAACTCACAGCTTTCTTGTCTTTCTTCTTTTCGAGCAAGAGAGCCTTCAGTTCCTCCTGCCCTTTGGATAAGCTTAGCATCATCTCCTTGAATTGAGCATTCTGAGTCTGGAGATCTTTGACAGTTTGTTCGAGATCCATTTTTCTGTTTGTAAGGAAGACCGTGAGAACATTGAACTTGTAGAATACATGTTATGCAGTGTTATGTTATGCTATGCAATGTATGAAATGTTTTCAAGGACTTTTGGGCATTTAACTTTGCATAAACCACCCAAAAAAGGGGAACTTTTATTAATAATTTCTTTAATCAATGTTCATTACAAAAAGGACATAATGAAAATACAATGAAAGCTCAAGTCTCCCAGGGACGGCTTCTTTTTGGGCGAAGATATGCATTGAGTCTTCGTTCCTCATTAAGCTGGCTGGTAAGTTCTAACACTTTCTTCCTCTCGGCACAGAAATGGGCTTCAAAAGTATCCCTTTCCTCTCTCAACTGGATCCAGGATCTCTTCAATTCTTCAACATCGGTAGGCATATCTGGATAAGGAATGATCTGAGGAGTACCTCCCTCAACTTCTGGTTCAACAATCAGCGGTCCGACTGCAAGATATGGCATGACAAGCTCACGAGCTCTGGCGCGTACCCATCTGAGATAAGGTTCCATAGGAACAGAGTTTTTCTGTCCTAAAGTTCTTCTTTTCACCATGCCCCAAGCTCGTACAAATCTTTGACGGAGACCTTGGGAATCGTTGTCATAGTCAAACACCGTGCCTTGGATAATTATTTCATGTGGACCGTCTCTTCGAGCATAACCAAACTGGCGTAGGGCTAAAGCTGGGTTATAAGTAATACCTCCTCTTATCCCCAGGAGTGGTACGTTAGGGAATTCTCCACAACGGTCAATGATGATAACATTTTCTTTGAGATGAGGACACCAACGAATGTCTGAATGGGAGAGCGACATTATCCTTTGAGACCATTTCAGATTTTGCTCGTTCTTCAAGGCTGATTGAGGAAGGTGCGAAATAAACCACCTAGACAATAGAGGTATGCAGCACATGAGAGTCCCTTGCCTTTTCATAGTACGAGTGTGAAGGGAATGCAGAATGTCTCCGAGCAAGGTAGGCACAGGGTTATGAGTGAGAAATATCTTAATAGCATTCATATCTACGAATTGGTCTGGGTTAGGAAATAGCACCAAACCATAGATTAGCAATGCTAGAACATCTTCGAAAGCATGGACATTCATATCCTTTAAGAATTCTCGGGCCTTATTTATCAGAAACTTGGCAAGTAAACCCTTAACTCCACTTTTTGTTACGCAATTGGTTTCAATATCGGACTTTGTCATGTGTAAAGCCGCGGCAACTTCTTCAGACTTCGGAATCTTTTCTAAACCACTGAAAGGTGTTTGATCAAGGATAGGTATCCCAAGCATCCTGGAGAATTCTTCTAATGTGGGTACCAACTGATAATCTGGGAAGGTGAAGCAATGATGTTTAGGATCGAAGAACTGGAATAGGACCCTCTTCATATCCTCTTTGAAACCAGTGGTAACCAAATTGAGGAGAGAACCATGTTTCTGGATAAACTGAGCCTGATCAGGAAGTTCTGACACTAAATCCTTGAGTTGAGGAGAGATTGCTACAAGATTAATCCGGATAGTCCTCCTGGGAGCCATAGCCTTACAAAACAGAGCAAAGTTAAATCCCTAAGTCCTTGAAATGATGTTATGATGTTATGATGTTATGATGTTATGATGTTATGATGTTATGATGTTATGATGTTAAGTAAATAACACGCACAAGCAAGTCACACAACAATCATTCCTAAGTTTTGAGGCTTGCATGAGTTCCATAGGTAAGTACCCTCCCCACTGAAGTTTGGTTGGTTCAACCTGTCCTAGAATAGTAACCGGGTTCTAGAAGGATCTCAAATCATCGACCTTTCTTTAAGTCCACTTCAGTGCAACACCAAGTGGTTGACCAAAGCTTCCCTAAAGTCCAATCTCAAAGAGTGTAGTATCGAGTATCAACCAACCCCAGTTGGAACCGAAGTCAGTTATCTCACTACTTTCTAATGGCCAGGATGAGTCAATTAGGGTTCTAAAGGTCTGGTTAATGCTTTGATGACACCACACGGAAGCCAAATTTTTCCTCAAGTAAACATGAGGAACACCAGGACATCCAAAGTGTCACATTAACCGTAGCCATCATTTTAACCATTCCGGTATACGCCGGATAGTCGCGATAATCTATTGCTACTTACCTAAGGTACACTAGATCCGGGTGTAGGATCTTTCACTCAAGAATACCCAAGCAATCCCTTAAAAGTAAATCAGACAATTTTAAATAAGTGATCTTGTTTTTTTAAGGTAACCTCTCTTGTAATCGTCCCCAGCAGAGTCGCCAGTTCTGTCATACGGTGAACTGACTTGGGGTATTTTTCTTTTTATCGCAATGTCGCGGATAGCAAGAGTCGCCACCGACTTTTCTTTTATCCAATAAGGAAAGGTGGAAAAGAACAGGAAAGACCTCAATAGATTTTGGGTTCGGGAGGTACATTATACAAAGGGAAGGTATTAGCACCCTTTGTATCCATGGTTATCCATGGGCTCTTAATTGCGGGATCACTTATATTTTTGTCTGAAAAGTGTTGGTGAATTGTTTAAAAATGTTTCGAAAAGAGAGTTTAACTTTGTAATGATTCTCGTATGAATGTATACAAAGTATTTATCTCGTTTGATGTTGAAAAACAGTTTAGAAAAATATAACTTGGTAATGATTCTAGTATGAATGTATACCAAGTGGTGATTTTCTAGGACTTGCAAAGCGTGAGGGGTGGAAAATGTTTTAGGTTATGATCCAGCAATTGAGAGTTATACCTTCCTAAGGTCGTTATGAACGTTTCCTATCCTTATGAGGGTAAAACTGTCCTTACTATTGAGAAGTAAGTAATTTTACCCTTTGGATATTTAAGGGTCATCATAGGGTCATCGATAGGTCATTGAAGGCAACAGTTGTAAGGATACCTTAGCATTCGAAGGGACGATCATCATTTAACCGTAGGCTACACCGAAGGGTCATCGAGGGACGAAATCATATATTCGAAGGCAACAACCGAGGGACTATGATTTATTTTATTTATTTTAGGATGATTTAATCGAAGGGGCCATTGCTAAGTGTATCCCCACATTCGTGGGACATGACCGTGGTACCGTAATATCGTAAGGCAAAAGAGAGGTCCAAGATCACATATTTAGAGGCCGTATTTTACAATCGATTAGGTAATTAGGATGAATCTCCACATTAGAATTAATACATTAAAATTAATACATTAAAATTAATACATTAAAATTAATTAGGTAATTTAGGGTGAAACTCCACAAGGGTATCCCACAAATAAAGTGGAAGACCTAGACAACAATCTTTTCCTGGGAAAGGTGAACCTTTACAAAATTCAGCAAACGGGTTAGAGTACCAAGTCAGGATGCAATCAAGGATTGCACCGCAAAAGAAACCAGAACAGCAGTAGGGTCAGATAAACAATGCATGGCTATGATAAAAACATGACAGGTTAGCAAAGGACAGAACAGAAAAATCAGCGACTGTCCCGGTCGCCGCTGCCTCGCCTAGCGAAGGCTTAGCGAATACTCGTTGCATGCTCGCTTAGCGATGTGCTAGCGAGCGGCTGCGGATTCTGGTTTTGATAACAGTATAATGTCAGCAAGCTTCACACCTTATAGCATCCATTACAGAGATTATGTGGTTAGACATTCAGATGTTCATGCATACTTAAATTCATATGTAAAACTTAAGATAGTTTCATAAATTCAATCATGATACCATATGCAAATTAAGAACATAAGGTAGTAATAGCAATGCCAACCTGTTTGTAATCGAATTGTAACCTTGAATTGGCCGATCGGATCGAATTGAGCGGAAGTGACCTTGCTGCCGCCGGCTTTCCTTCAGGGTTTCCTTTAGGGTTACTCGGAATTCTCAGGGTTAACCTCCAGGGTTTGCCGTCTGTGAGCGCTAGGGTTTGCTTGCTAGGGTTCTCCTTTCGTCCTTTTTCGTCCTCTTTTTCATTACTGAAGTGCTGGTATTTATAATGCTCTTTTTTGTGACCTAATGGGCTCAGAGTGAAGCCCAGAATTTTCTGTTATCTGCCAGCTTGGCTAGGCGAGCGTGTAGCGAACGTTCGCTAGGCGAGCGTGTAGCGAACGTTCGCTAGGCGAAGGATTTGCTCGCCTAGCGAGCAGGCCAGTTTGGGCCATTTTCTGGATTGGGCCATTCGTGAGCTGGGCCTTTGTTCCTTTAAGATCAGTGTCATAAAAATGAGTCGGAGTGCCCTGAAAAATGTCTTAAAATATTAATGGGCAAATTTTGGGGTATGACAGCTGGTTTCCTGTCAGTTACTACTTATCCCCCGTGGGTGGCCAACATCGTTCCTGTGCCTAAGAAGGATGGTAAGGTCAGAATGTGTGTCGATTACCGGGATTTGAACAGAGCGAGTCCGAAAGATGATTTCCCATTACCTCACATTGATGTATTGGTTGATAATACGACTCAATCCTCGGTTTTCTCTTTCATGGATGGTTTCTCTGGATATAATCAGATCAAGATGGCGCCAGAGGACATGGAAAAAACGACATTCATTACACCTTGGGGCACGTTCTGCTATAAGGTGATGCCATTTGGACTGAAGAATGCCGGTGCTACCTATCAGAGGGCTATGATGACTCTCTTTCATGACATGATGCACAAAGAGATTGAAGTGTATGTGGATGACATGATTGCGAAGTCGCAGACGGAAGAGGAGCACCTGGTGAATTTGCAGAAATTGTTTGAAAGGCTGAGAAAGTTCAAACTGAGGCTGAATCCAAACAAGTGTACGTTTGGTGTGAGATCCGGTAAGCTGTTGGGTTTCATTGTCAGTGAGAAAGGAATTGAGGTTGATCCAGCAAAAGTAAAAGCTATACAAGAGATGCCTGAACCGAAAACTGAAAAGCAGGTTCGTGGGTTTTTAGGGAGATTGAACTACATTGCACGGTTTGTATCTCACCTAACTGCCACGTGTGAACCGATATTCAAATTGCTAAGGAAGAATCAAGCAATCAGGTGGAATGATGACTGTCAAAAAGCTTTTGACAAGATAAAAGAGTATTTGCAGAAACCTCCAATCCTCATACCTCCAGTCCCTGGGAGACCTCTGATAATGTACCTGTCAGTGACTGAGACTTCGATGGGGTGTGTATTGGGACAGCATGACGAGTCTGGTCGAAAAGAGCATGCCATATACTACCTTAGCAAAAAGTTTACCGACTGTAAAATCAAATATTCGCAGCTCGAAAAAACTTGTTGTGCTTTGGCCTGGGCTGCTCGCCGACTGAGACAGTATATGTTGAACCATACTACCTTATTGATTTCTAAGATGGATCCAATGAAGTACATCTTTGAGAAGTCGGCTCTCACCGGGCGTGTTGCTCGTTGGCAGATGATTCTAACAGAGTATGATATCCAGTATACGTCACAGAAGGCCATCAAAGGTAGTATTCTGTCAGACTACCTTGCCGAGCAACAGATCGATGATTATCAGCCGATGATGTTTGAATTCCCTGATGAAGACATCATGTATCTTAAGATGAAAGATTGTGAAGAGCCTCTTGTCGAGGAAGGACCAGATCCTGATGACAAGTGGACACTGATGTTTGATGGGGCTGTGAATATGAATGGCAACGGTTTTGGGGCAGTGCTTATCAATCCTAAAGGTGCTCATATACCTTTTTCTGCCAGACTGACTTTTGATGTAACCAACAACGAGGCTGAGTATGAGGCTTGTATCATGGGGATAGAAGAAGCCATCGATTTAAGGATCAAAACTCTGGACATATATGGGGATTCAGCTCTAGTGATTAACCAGGTCAATGGAGATTGGAATACCAATCAGCCGCATTTGATTCCTTACAGAGATTACACCAGAAGGATACTGACGTTCTTCAAGAAAGTGAAGCTGTATCACGTGCCCCGAGATGAAAATCAGATGGCTGATGCCCTGGCTACTTTGTCTTCTATGATCAAAGTTCATTGGGGGAATCATGTGCCACATGTTGCGGTGAATCGACTCGAGAGGCCTGTGTATGTGTTTGCAGCCGAGTCTGTTGTTGATGAGAAGCCGTGGTACTATGATATCAAGAATTTCCTCAAGAGCCAGGAATATCCTGAAGGAGCGTCAAAGAATGACAAGAAAACCCTGAGAAGGCTAGCTGGAAGCTTTTATTTGAATCAGGATGATGTGTTGTACAAGAGGAACTTTGACATGGTTTTGCTCAGATGCGTGGATAGACACGAAGCAGACATGTTGATGCAAGAAGTGCATGAAGGATCTTTTGGTACCCATGTCGGTGGTCATGCAATGTCCAAGAAATTGTTGAGAGCCGGTTATTACTGGATGACTATGGAATCCAATTGTTTCAAGCATGCTCGGAAGTGCCATAAATGTCAGATCTATGCTGATAAGGTGCATGTACCACCAAGCCCTCTGAATGTCATGAACTCGCCTTGGCCGTTCGCGATGTGGGGCATTGATATGATTGGGAAGATTGAGCCTACTGCTTCTAATGGACATCGCTTCATCCTGGTTGCGATTGATTACTTCACCAAGTGGGTGGAAGCAGCTTCCTATGCTAACGTTACCAAACAAGTGGTTGCCTGGTTTATTAAGAAGGAAATCATCTGTCGTTATGGGGTTCCTGAGAGAATCATTACTGACAATGGTTCGAATCTCAATAACAAGATGATGAAAGAGCTTTACAGAGATTTCAAGATTGAGCATCACAATTCTTCTCCTTACAGACCAAAGATGAATGGTGCTGTAGAGGCAGCAAACAAGAACATTAAGAAGATTGTACAGAAGATGGTCGTGACGTACAAGGATTGGCATGAGATGCTGCCTTTCGCTTTGCATGGGTACCGTACCTCAGTACGTACGTCGACCGGGGTAACCCCTTACTCCCTTGTGTATGGTATGGAAGCGGTCCTACCGGTTGAAGTGGAGATTCCTTCTCTGAGAGTCCTGTTGGATGTCAAGCTTGACGAAGCTGAATGGATTCGAACGAGGTTTAACGAGTTGAGCCTTATCGAAGAGAGACGGCTAGCAGCTGTGTGCCATGGACAGTTGTATCAGAGAAGGATGAAGAGAGCCTTTGATCAGAAAGTGTGTCCTCGAAGCTATCAAACTGGTGATCTAGTTTTGAAGAGGATCCTTCCTCCCGGTACAGATAACAGGGGCAAGTGGACTCCTAATTACGAAGGTCCATATGTTGTTAAGAAGGTTTTCTCCGGTGGAGCCTTGATGCTTACAACTATGGATGGTGAAGATTTCCCGTCCCTTGTTAACTCAGATGTAGTCAAAAAATACTTCGCATAAATTGACCCGCTGGACAAAAAGAATAAAAAGTCCAGGCAAACAAAGGGCATCCCGGCGAACCTAGAAAAAAAGAGAAAAGGTTCGGGAAAAAGTTAGGGATAAAAATTAAAAAAAAGAATATGTACACCCGGTAAGTCGAAAACCCGCAAGGGCGGCTTAGGCAAAAATGGGTATCCCGGTGGATTGAAAACCCGAAAGGGCGATCCAGCCAAAAGAGGGATTAAAGCGAAGACTACAGTCTGAGTTATCTGTACTTCATCGCGCTTCAATGTCTACCATCTCGAAGGATATGATCGGTCCAATCATTCTTCTCAGAAAGCAAGGAATTTGGGGAGAAATTGATGATCTGTGAGTCATAACAGAATTGGGAAATAGTGGATGCCGTGTTCACATTGCCATTAGGATAGATTTTTCCTTTTGTGCGCAATTACCTCTTCCTAGGAATTGCTTCCCGATGTATTCGCCTTTTCAGGCCCATTTTCAATCAATAAAGATTGTTATTCAGATAAATTGCTCTCTTGTTCTTATTTTTGCTGTTTTGTTTGCAAAAACGTCCGAATTTTTGATAAACATTGCATATAAAAACATGAAGGCTAGACAATAACGTGCATAAAGATAAAACATTTGAAAATCATTTTGAATGTTGAGTACATTTGAGTGTATCTTGTCCATGCAATCCCCTGGGGCATGTTTGTCTTGTGGTTGCAGGTTATCGACTTTGATTCCTGGCTGAAGCCACGGTTTGATCAGGGATGTTGTCAGCACTGTCCAGTAGTGTGGGGGATCTTCCCCAGAAGATGAAGCAAGTTCAGAACTTGTCTACCCAGCATAGTCAAGATCAGGAATTCCTCAGCAGGATTGAGGATGTTTCCCCAGCACGCTTGGAAGTGGCTGTCTCCCCCAAGCAAGGTTGAAAGATGTTATAATTGTTCTTCCCCGGCAGTTTGGGTAGCAGGCCTGAAAGTGGGTTTATCCCTAGCTAGTCTGAAGATTAATTCCCACCGAGTCGGAAGGATGTTGTATCCCTAGCGGAGGTGTTAGTGGAGTAGTTTATTCCCCAACAGTCGGGTTTGAAGTACTGTAATCCTCGTCAGGGTTGTGAATGCTTTTCCCCATCAGGGTTGTGAATGCTTTCCCCTAGCAGATCTCCCCAGCAGAGGTTTGTGTTGATGGTTTTCCCCAGCAAGTTCCCCAAGTGGATCAGGTTCGGTGAAAGTTATCCCCAGTAGAGTTTATCCTACCTGTGGATTGGTCGCTATCCTCAGCAGAGGTGGGCGTTGGTTGTTTCCCCTGGAGGAGTCCCCAAGTGGATTGGATCCGGTGAAGGTTGTCCCCGGTGGGATCTATTCTTTCTCCAGCAGCAATGCTATTCCCCCGCAGAGCACTCCCAACAGTGCGTCTCCCCGCAGAGTTGGAGAATCTATTCAGATTTTTATGCTCAGCAGAGCAATTCGTTGGCTCCCCAACTGGAGTTTTCATCATTTTGCATCTTGCATGTAGTGATCATTGCATCCTCAAATAGCGTAGCATTTCCATTCAATATGGAGCATTACGCCATAGAAAAATTCAAACATATGCATTCATGTGTTAAACCTAATCAGACCGTATCCCCGGCAGAGGCGGATCGTTGTTCAGTATCTGTACGACACATTTGCTACAGTTGCTCCTGACAGCATTCAGGTTGATAATTCCCCAGAGAGGTTTATTTCCTCACCCGTCCGTGAAAGGAAAGCTTGATTCCCCCCAATGAGATCCCCAGCAAGTGTTTAGCCTTGCCTTGACATGTAACGACGTCTTTCTTGTGACACCGGTAAGTGTCATGTTTGCACCTATGTGTATTTCCTTCCTTGGTGTCGGTAAACACCATTGTTTCAGTGTCGGTAAATATCGAGTCTCATTCCAGTCATCGGTAAATGTCTGGTTATCCCTTTTTGATGTCGGTAAACATCATCTTTCGATGTTTGTAACATCTATCTTTTCCATTCATCCGTTGATGTCTGGTCACCTCTCCGTTGGTGTCGATAAACGTCGAGCTTCTCCCGTTCGTCCGTTGACGTCTGGTCGAGTCTTCCCATTCATCCGTTGATGTCTGGTTACCTCTCCGTTGGTTTTGATAAACGTTGAGTTTTTCCCAGTCGTCTGTTGACGGCTGGCTGCATATCTTGTTCCTAGTCATCGGTAAATGTCTGGTCATCCCTTTTTGATGTCGGTAAACATCATCTTTCGATGTTTGTAACATCTCTCCTTTCCCATTCATCCGTTGATGTCTGGCCACCTCTCCGTTGGTGTCGATAAACGTTGAGTTTTGCCTATTCATCTGTTGACGTCTAGTTGTATCCTTTTCCCCAGGTCGTCCGTTGATGTCTGGTCACGTCTCCGTTGGTGTCGATAAACGTCGAGTTTTTCCCAGTTGTCCGTTGACATCTGGTTGCATATTTTGTTTCCCAGTCATTGGTAAATGTCTGGTCACCCCTCTTTGATGTCGGTAAACATCATATTTCGATGTCGGTAAACATCGAGTCTCATCCCAGTCATCGGTAAATGTCTGGTCGTGCGTCCTTCCTTTGATAAAAATCAAAGTTCCCCAGTAGAGTCGTCGGTAAACGTCTTGTCTGGTTCCAGTTGCAAAAATCTTTTTCCTCCCCAGATGGAGATGCCATCGGTAAATGGCCTCGTCTTGCTTCGATATCGGTAAATATCGAATGCCCAGTTTAGCCGCCATCGGTAAATGGCCTCGCTTTCTTCGATATCAGTAAATATCGAATCCCCAGTCGGAGCAGCCATCGGTAAATGGTCTTGCTAAAGTTGATATCGGTAAATATCAAGTTGTTTTGAAGCCACCATCGGTAAATGGTTTTCCTTTTAATATCAAATTCCCAGTTGAAGCCACCATCGGTAAATGGTCTTACTTCCTTTGAAAGTTGTTTCCCAGCAGCCATCGGTAAATGGTCTTGTTGAAGTTGATATCGGTAAATATCAAATATCCAGTTCCCAGTTAAGTAACCATCGGTAAATGGTTTTTCTTTCCTGAAGTTATTGTGCAGTCGTCATCGGTAAATGGCCTGGCTTTTCTTTGTATCATCTCCCGCAGTGTGCAAATTTCTACGGTTCTTTGGTATTCAATCCCTGTTTACCTTGAAGGTCTGACAGCCGTTGCTCTCATCCGTTCCGGTTCCCAGTTGATTGAATAGGGGCAGCTGTAGCACCTCAAATTTGCACCTCCTATTTGTATATACATTTCATTTTTAGATCATTAACATTGCATTAGCATTGCATAACATGTTACATCTCATCAGTCAAGACTGGTCAGGAGACTCAACTGTGCAAGGCAACAAGAGCATTCTCCATGTGATCAAAGCCCTAGGGTTGTTCCATTGAGGTTACATGACTCAAGGATCATTTTGAAGTAATTTGGCCAAGTGTTGAAGGTTCAGAACTCATCAGTGCATGATCAATTTATCTGAGGCCCATAGAAGTCAACAAAAGTCAACTGCAAAGTCAACTGTGGATTTGGAGGTGGGAAGTGATTAGAGATGCTTCATTCATGTTCAAACAAGTCTCATTTGACATTTCAAACATCAACATTGAAGAATTTGAAGTCAGGTCAAGACTTTCCAAAAATAGCAAGTGACCTGTAATTTGAAATTTCCAAAAATGGCAAGGTTTTGGACCAACTTCAACTCAAGATTACATCATCAAGAAATCTTCAAATGAAATTTTGTCCAACATGAAAGTTGAAGATCTTTCTCTCCCATTTCCAAAAAGTCCAAGATCATGAATTTCTCATGTGTGGTTGAGGAGATATGGTCCAATCATGGCAAAGTGTGTTTGAAAATTCAAATGAGCATAACTTTTGAACCAAAGCTCCAAAATGAGTGGTTCTTTTTGTATTTTGATCCTCATAACATGTACTTTCCAAGCATATCATTACATGGCTTAAATTTCCTTTGCATGGGCATGTGCTTATTCATGAAGATTTTTGAAGAAAATTCCATAAAATCATTTTGGTTGATCATGAGCATACAAAACCAATTCAAATGTGTGCATGGGCTTGTTTTAAGTGATTTTGGGCCAGATTCGTGCACTGTTCACGTGCTGCCTCATGCATGGGGGTGAAAAACACATTTTGCACATACACCTCAAAATTGATTAATCTCATTTGCATTTGGCTTAAACAGGTTTTAAACATCATTAGCATGAGGTATATATTGTTAATCCTAACTGTATTGGTCATTAGCACACTTTTCAGATCTGAATCTCAAAATCACCAAATTTTTTCTCTCAAATTTTTTTGCAAATTCTTCACACAAAAGCATGTTCTATTGTTAGATTCATGATCAGGAAGGATTGTTGAGCAAGTTTGGACGTGAATTCGAAGCAATTGGTTCCATATTGAACCATACTCAAAGCTTGAAGCATCCATGGAGTTTGGAAATTGAACTGAATTCGTGCATGCTGGAGCTTCTAATTCCTCATCAAATTCATCAACAAACATTGTAGAAGAGAATTGAAGCATTGTTGAGCTTGTAGCATACGATTCCAGGTTCTGCTCATCAAGAAGGTCAGGATTCGATCTCTTTAATTCTCAAAATCGTTGTGATATTTGTGTAGATCCTTCATTGGTGATGATGCTGGTGTAAATTTTGAGTGAAATAGAGCAATATCCATGAAGATACATGCGTTTCAAGTTTTGATGACAATTTTTCTTTGCTTCGATCTGAGCTTGTTATGATGATTCGTGTTTAAATGTTGCTTGATCCTTGATCTCCTTCGAAAGACCTACACATTGATGTAATTGATTTTAATTTCTGGAGAAAATTTTCTGGAATTGTATGAACACGTGCACTGTTCATCTTCTTCTTCATGAAGAAGATGAAGTTCAGGCTATGGCAATGGTTTCTGGCCTTTGGCAACGTTTCCCTGCGTGTTTCCATGCTGTACTAGGGTTTGGCTGGGATTGGTCCATGCAGGCAATTATTTGGCTCATCCATTGGCTCACAGCGCTTTGACTGGCGCCACGCAAGCATTGACTTGCCACATAATTTAATGAAACGGTGCGTTTTGCACCTGGCGCGCTCAATTTCAAAATTGGCTGAGGTTCGATACCTGCCGAAGGTGCTTCATTCAAATTGCCATGCATTTTTATACTTTCCCTCCACATTATTCCATGCTAGCTCCATTTTGATTTTTAATTTTTCCATCAACTTCAAAAAATCACAATAAATTGAAAAATGCATCAATTTCACTCCAATTTTTTGCACAATGCTCCTTATCCTGTCTACTTTTTTATGAGCATAAAATTGCAAGTTGTGCTTGGCTGAAAAAATGATTTGTGCTAAGATGTTTGAATACATATGCATGTGTGATATTGCCTTATTCCTTTCATCATAAAATGCTCAAAAATGATCCAATGACTCTGAAATTTTGTGTGTAGTTTCTAGACATGTTGCTGGACATGTTAGATTTGGTTTGATATTTTTCCCATGATCTATTTCTGTTTTATGCTCATGCTAACTTGGTGTGACAATTTGTGTCACACATTTGGTTGTCTGTTTTGTACAATGTGATTGCCATGCCTAATGATGTCCAATGCTTCTGATTTTTTGTGTGATGTATGTTATGGATGTCTGGATTGCTCATGATTTTTTCCAGATTTTTTGGAATCATTTCTGTTTTGATTGAGATTTTTCATTCATGTTGACCATTTGGATGCTTTGAAATCACCTTTGACTTCACTTGATCATGAAATGCATTTAGTTAATGATTTTGATATGAGCCTTTTTAGGATATGTCAATAAGTGTTTGAAGTTGCTTTGTGTCAAGTTTGAAGTTCTGTTTTGACTTTTTGACCCTCTTTTGACCCTAGGCTTTGACCTAGTGGTTTGGACTTACCATTTGGATTGTGGATTTCAGGTTCAGATGCACATTGCCATGATTGGAGTGGCTCATTCATTTAAGCCTGATTATTGGTTGATGTTGGCTAACATTGTGTTGTTTTGTAGGATTTGAGAACAAATTCACTTGCCTTGTGCCTTGCTCATTGTTATCTGATGATGCTTTGTCTGTCTGTGTGATTAATTGTTGTTTGTTTGTCTGTACAGTTGAACTGGTTGGTTTAGATTTTTTACAGGTACCTAAGTGGCTTTGAGTTCATTTTGAACTTGCTTTGCTAGCTTGTGGTTTGCTTACCACTGAGGTATAATTCTTTTGACTTCATGTAGTCTGGAAGACCTGTCCTGTTATGTGGGCAGGCACCTGTCTGAAGCCCTCCTTAAGAGGCAATGCTTGTGAATGTTTAATTTTGTGCCAAGCAGGTAAAGACCTCTTAAGAGGCAATTGGCAGATAAAAGAGATGTGTAATCCATCTCCTGCTACTCAGTGTGTCATTCACTTTGCTCACACACCATGTGTTGATGCATTGTGAATAAAAACCCAAACTCTTGTAGTGTCAGTCATCTGTGGAGAAGAGTTCCTACATTCTAAACTCCCACATTTTCTATTTGAGTCAAGCTCTCCCATGCCAAGGATAAGAGCTGTGAGGTCTTACCCTCACTTCCCATTTCATTTGCTTCACCCTAACTCTCAATGTTAGGGTTAAGAGCTAAAAACACCCCATTCCAGTTGGCTTGCTTTTGCAGCCTAGCCTTGTATGAGCCCAAACTGTTTGCATATAATGTGTGTGCTTGTTTATTGTGCTTGTGTTTGTTTGATTGTGCTGCTTAGGATAGCTTGCTCCCTGTGCAAGTTAGATAGAAACCTCAACCTAGGACCATTGTGGATTACATGATAACTATTAGGCTCGAGTCAGGCTCCCTTTTAGTTTGTCATTTCCCAGTCTCTGGTTAGGATAGAAGTTCTTTCCCTGCGTAGGGGAACTACGTCGCCCTGATCCTCATACCAGATGAGGTACGTAGGTAGGAGATGAGCAGATCTCTCCGGGCGCCCCTGTGTCTTGTTTGCTTGTTGGAGTCTGACGTAAGTCCAGCGATTGGCAGTTGGTCCCCTGTGTCTTGTTTGCTTGTTGGAGTCTGACGTAAGTCCAGCGATTGGCAGTTGGTTTCCTGTGTCTTGTTTGCTTGTTGGAGTCTGACGTAAGTCCAGCGATTGGCAGTTGGTTTCCTGTGTGTGTTTGTTGGTTCGGAGTCTGATGTAAGTCCAGCGATTGGTGTTCGGTTTCCATGTTTGCCTGTTTGTGTGGAGTCTGACGTAAGTCCAGCGATTGGCAGTCGGTTTCCTGTGTGTGTCTTGTTTGGCGTGCGTTAGCCGAGCTACGAGTGCTCTGATTCTTCTCTGGATAGAGAAGATACGTATGCATAGGATGCGACATCCTAGCGAGCACGTTTCCCCTGTCCCGAACTACGTCGACTCTGATGTCTGTGCTTGACAGGCTACGTAGGCCCAAGATGCGATATCCTGCCGAGTCCCGTTTCTTTTGTATTTCTGTGTTTGATTCCAGCGTGTGTGCAGTTCTTGAGCAGTTTTTAGCAACCTTTCTTCTATTCTTTTGTGTGTGGATCCCGTCGAGTATGACGGATGCGTAGGGGTGCTAATACCTTCCCTTCGCATAACCGACTCCCGATCCCATCTCTCTCTGATCGCGAGACAATGTCTTTTCCAGGTTTACTTCGAGCGTTTCCTTTCCCTCTTTTGGGATAAATAACGCACGGTGGCGGTTCTGTTGTTTCGTTTTCCCGCCGGTTTTTCGCGTAATGCGACACTCAAAGGCAACCGTGTGCCATCTTGAAGCAATAACCCTACTACCAAAGGTGACCAAACATTAAAAATACATACTCAATGGTGGTCTGCGGCTCATAGCAGCCAACCATGGATATTGTGTTTAAACAATACTTCATACTCATAATAGAATTCAAAACTCGCACCTGATGGAACTTGTGGATGTTGACTGCTTTATGGATTGATACTAGAGATTTGCCCGACACTGTCACACAAGTTCACAACTACGACCTGCTAAATCTCACTGCTTTGCCTTGAGCCAGCCATTGAATTGGGATGCACCTGCAGCAACATAGAGATGAGTATGTTAAACACAACTTGCAAGTAATGCAGAACTTAGGCAGACACAAAATCAGGATGAGAATCTGCGAAATGAGAAGAGTAAAACAAGGGCATTAGAACAGACAGTAAAAACAGGATCTTAACCATAATACATGAGTATTCCACAGCAGTAAAAACGAAACTAATACAGGACCACATTTTTTGGTGGATTTCACTACAGACAAAACGAGGAAATGACTCACATATCTTTGGTCCCCGCGAAATCCAGCGAAAATTCCCCCCTAACAGAATGATTTTGAATAGATTTGACAACTCATGATTTGAGGATCCGAGGAGAAAGCTCTATAAATAAATGTTGAGAGTCATCTAAAAAGGAGAAAGCACCGTTACTCTGCTAAGATTTCACCCAAACTCAATCACCAAAGCTCAAAGCATCCAAAGTATACTCAAAGTTCATCATCAGAATTTTGAGTAGACTGAGCTAAACCACTGCACAATAAAAACTCAAGGTCGATAAAGAAGAACGGAGAAGGAGAGGGAAGATCAGAGACCAAGCAAACAAAGGAAGAAACTTGAAACAACACACAAAAGAAGAAGGACAACGTCATACATACTCACCGAAGGTAATCATGGCCGCCGGGTCTTCGTCGGGGCTACGATGCTCCGGTGGAATCTTTCCCTTGTATTTTGCTTTAAAGTGCTTTGACCCTATATTTTGACTCGTTGATTTCTGCTGTTGATTGTGATATAGAAAACGGATTAGAAGCTAAGATTAGGCTTTCCTTTGAGGTTTCGATTTGTTACTGGTTTCTAGATCCCGTCAAGGATTTGGAGGTTTTAGGGATTTGGGGTCGTTTGTCACGTTGGAAGTTTTGAACTTCATGTTCTACCAAATCGAGTCCTGATCTGTTTAAGGATGAACACCGAAGGGTGTTCATCGGCTTCCTTTCAATTTTTTTCTTTCTTCTCTCTCTGCAGCTTGGTTGTAGACCGTACACGCGATTTAATAGGGAGGGGATGTTTTCCAGAAAGAATGAAAAGTCGTTTTAAGAGAGGGAGACGAAATTATTTGGATTTATTTCTTTACTTTAAGGGGTGGTTGTTTCTTCTTTTAAAATGTTATTAAAAATAAATCAATGCTATTAATGATAGTCACTTAAGGTACTATTAGATCATGTTCCCCAAAACCTTCATGCTGTTACCAATGTTATAATAATAGTAATCATCCTTGAACCATATGTGTGGTCTTGAAAAGCAGAACTAAGGCCAATCGCTTCTTCTTCTTGGCCGCACGGTTTGGTTGATTGGGAGACGGTTTGGGCCTTGTGGCCCATCCCGAAATTAACTTCAACTTAAACCCCTTGGGCCTTTCCTGATCTAATGTTTAAGACCTAACCTTTTTATTTATTTCCCAAACATTTCAATTGGGTTTACTTACTTTATGAATTATTTTCAAATGTTTCAATTAAAATTAAGATGACTAGTTTTAAATAATAATGGTAGAAATGTTAGTTAATTTGATTTTGATTTCATTTTTTCTTTTCATATCTTTATTTATTTCGTTAAGATGTTGTAACCGAAAATTGATTATTAATGTTAGCAAATAATTCTTGTTTTTCTTTCTAAAAAAATCTAATTTTGGTTCAATGCCAAGTATTTTCGTTTAAAGCCCAATTGACGCTAACGAATTCAAATCCACATCCTTTCTTTATCAATATATTCCTCAACACGTTTAATTCTTAATTTTGAATGAAAAGGAGAATAGTAAGCCTCCGCTTCACTATCTCTCGACTATTCGAATAATTGGCGTACGCCATATTGCTCGGATTTTCGTCATTCAATTTAAAACCCTAAAACTCCATAAAATTAAAATCACTCCCCCAATTAATTGTAAATCCTAAAAGTTTCATTATCTAAATTAATTTTGAATGAAAAGGAGAATAGTAAGCCTCCGCTTCACTAGCTCTCGACTATTCGAATAATTGGCGTACGCCATATTGCTCGGATCTTCGTCATTCAATAAAAACCCTAATAATCATACAAAGTTCAAACCATTTTTTTAAAAATTAATATAATACTTAAGAATATTCTTAACATAAATTTTGGGATGAAAAGACATATGAAGCGTTCGCTTCACTATTTCTCAAGCACTTGAATAATTGGCGTACGCCATATTGCTCGAGTTCTTGTCACCCGATTAAACCTTAATCATACAATTTCAAATCACTTTTTCAAATCAAATATAAGTTTTAAATTCAAATTATTTTAAGACCATGATTATACACATTCAAATCATTTCTTCAAAATCAACTACAAATCCTAAATTCTTTTAATTCTAAATTTCATATAATAAAAGGATAGGAGGCGTTCGCCTCACTATCTTCCGATTATTCGAATAATTGGCGTACGCCACATTGCTCGAATTTTCGTCATCAAAATTAAAACCATAATTATACAAAATTCAAATCAAACATTCTAAATTACATTTCTAAAACATTCTAAATTCTAAATTTCCGATAATAAGAGGATGGGAGGCGTTCGCCTCACTATCTTTCGATTATTCGAATAATTGGCGTACGCCACATTGCTCGAGTTTTCGTTATCCAATTAAAATCGCAATCGAATAAACTCAAATCACCTTTTATATCAAACACAGTTTCAAAATCAACTTTATAACTTAAATTTCAAATGAAGAGAATGGGAGGCGTTCGCCTCACCATTCCTTGATTATTTGAATAACTGGCGTACGCCACATTGCTCAAATCATCGACTTTCCAAACATACCAAATCAAAATCCAAAATTCAAATTATTTTCGCCAATCAAATACAAACATCTAAACATATCTTTTACAATAAACCTCGGATGATAAAAGATGGGAGGCGTTCGCCTCGCCATCTCTCGATTATTTGAATAATTGGCGCTTGCCATATTGCACAAATTATTGACTTCCGATTAATACATTTTAACTAAACCTAGATAAGGGAATAGGTGGCGCTCGCCTCATTATTCTTTGAATAAGCAAGTAGGAGGCGTACGCCTCACCACCGTGCATATTCAACATCCACAAACAAACTTTCAAAATAATTCGAACGAAAAAGGAGTAGAAGGCGTTCGCCTTGTTATTCCTCGAAAGAATTGGACGATTAGTGTACACCACATTGCTCAATCTTTCGTCGTTCTCCAAAACATCTCAAACAAATCAAACCTAATTTCTCGCCCCCGTGCGATCGAAACCAATCAAAACATCAAACACCTCAAATCGATTTGTCACCCCCGCGTGACCAAAAAGAACACTGTCAATCCTTTCTAATGCGCACAACAAACCAGTGCTAGAGCCTCCACCGAGAGTAGACAAGTCAGCGTTTAGCCGTTAGAACGCCGACCTATACAGTCGTTCATCAAACAAAACACACCAAATATTCGTAGTAGCCCGAACTACGAATGCTCTGATTTCCTTATTGCACCATAAGGATACGTAGGCAGGAGATTGTTGTATCTTCGCGAGCACACTAATAAAAAAACCTCCCATTTCCCCTCCTGAGGTCTTCATCCATATCTCATCAATTCAATTTACTCGAAACAAGCGAATAATATTCAATTAACAGTCAAATAGCAAAATCATACTAGAAGGTTCCCGTTGAGTGCAACGGACGTGAGGGGTGCTAATACCTTCCCCTTGCGTAATCGACTCCCGAACCCGAATATGGTTCCGACGACCATTATTCTTATTTCTAAAGGTTTTCTCGATATTTTCCTATTCCTTCATTGGGATAAATAAAGTTCGGTGGCGACTCTGTTTCGAACAACTTTTCCGCGTTCCATCGCGAGGGATCGCATTTTTTTTGAGGTGCGATAGACTGACGACTCTGCTGGGGACATTTTTTCCGTGTTCCATCGCGAGGGATCGCATTATCATTTTTTTGAGGTGCGACAACCTCCAAACTGAGTTTTGGTGTTGTAATTGGAAGGTCTGATAATGGTTCAGAGATAAGAGGTGTATTTATAACAACGAAATACAAAAGAAGGGGGAAATACATACCTCCTCACTGGAATTTTAAATGAGATGATACTGGTTCAAGAAAATGTGAGTGTCCATTTAAGTTGAGTGGTTATATGTTGGCAAATAAGAAATGGAGATTTAATGTCATATGTGGTTTATATAATCATAACTTATGTGAACAGTTAGTCGGTCATCCAATTGTGTGTCGCCTCATGCCGGAAGAGAAGAAATTCATTTCAGACATGACATTAAATTTGGTTCAACCTGTCGCATCTCGAAAAATACGACCCCTCGCGATGGTCGCAGAAAAATTTTAGTTCGAACAGAGTCGCCACCGAACTTTATTTATCCCAATAAAGGAATAGGAAAATATCAATAAAACCATTAGAAAATAGAATAATGGTCGCCGCAACCATATTCGGGTTCAGGAGTCGATTACACAAGGGGAAGGTATTAGCACCCCTCACGTTCGTTGTACTCAACAGGAACCTTTTGGTTTTATTTGCGGTTTGAATGTTAGTTAATGTTGTTTGCTTTCTTCGAGTGATAAATATATTAAAAAGAGATGGATGGAAACCTCAGAGATGGGAAAAGGGAGGTTTTTTTATTAGTGTGCTCGCCAAGATCTCACAATCTCGTGCCTACGTATCCTTATAATGCAATAAGGAAATCAGAGCATTCGTAGTTCGGGGAACTACGGTTGGTTGGTGTCTTTTAGTGGACAACTGTTTAGATCGCGTTCTAAAGGCTAAACATTGGCTTGTCCACTCTTGGCGAAGGCTTAAGCACTAGATTGTTGTGTGCATTAGAAAGAATTAAATAGTGTTCTTTCTGAAAAGAGTTTTGGTCACGCGGGGGTGACAAGTTGGATTAATATGTTTGAATGTTTGTTTGATTGGTTTCGATTGCACGGGGGCGAGGACAGATACATTTGATGTATTAAGATAATTTTTTTGGATGACGATTACTCGGATAGTCGAGTAAGACAACCTGTATCCTAATAATTGAGGAGAGGAATCGAAGGCTCTAGACCATCTCCAGCTTCATCCTTAACTGCGAAAGGATTGGATAATGTTAAGGAGTTTTGAATGGATGACGATTACTCGGATAGTCAAGTAAGACAACTCGTATCCTAATAGTCGAGGAGAGGAATCGAAGGCTCTAGACCATCTCCCTTTTCATCCTTAATTGTAAAAGGAGTTTGATAATAGTTAAGGTGTTTTGAACGTATTACGAATACTCGGATAGTTGAGTAAGACAACTCGTATCCTAATAGTCGGGAAAGGGAATAGAAACTCTAGACCACTTTCTTTTTCATCTAAGTGATTATGAAAACAGACTTGTGTATGGTTGATGTATTTTAGATAAATGACAAGTACTCGAATGGCTGAGTAAGACGACTCATATCCAAGTATTTGAGGAGAGGAATCGAAGGCTTAAGACCATCTCCCTTTTCGTGTAGTTTATTATGAAAATGATTTGATTTAATCGAGTTTAGAAGTTTATAAAGGAATGACAATTGTCTAACTAACCGAGTAAGAAAACTCGTATTCAAACAATCAAAGAGAGGAGTTGAAGACTCAAAACCATCTCCCTTTTCATTTCTTATTACAAAAATAGTTCATTTTAATTATGTTTAGGTGGATAGAAATGACAATTATTTGACTAACCGAATAAGAGAACTCGTATTCAAATAATCGAGGAGAGGAGTTGAAGACTCAAAACCACCCCCCTTTTCACTTTTAAACGGAATAATATTCAATCGTGATTTAGGTATTTTAAATTAATTTGAGTAAAAATACTCGATGTTGGATCGAGGTTTTAAATTTGTGTTTGCGAATAAATTGGATTTTATCTAGTGAAACAATCATCTAGTCGATTAATTAATAATCGAATAGGTCTCATTGTAAGAAAGCCCAAGAGTAAGCTATGTAAGGTTGATGGCGATGCTAAAAGCAATCGACTTACAAAGGTATTCGAAAATGGACTCGATGTAGGATCGAGAATTGTGTGATTTTATCAAATGGTTTGAATGGTTTTGAATTAAACGGGCTTAGCTTGAGAATGATTGAAATGGTGGTAAAATGAATTGATCAATGTTTACTTACCAGAGTTAATTTATTAAAATTCGATTAAACTGATTAATTTCGTTAATTAAAATTAATTATCAAAATTATTTAATAAAATAATCAAATTAATTAAGATTAATTAATTAGAATTAAACTAACTAAGCAAAATTTTAATCAATCAATTGATTTAATTAAAAAGAAATAGAAATAAGTGACTGCGTCAATTTAAAAAATCAAATTGAATTGGCTACAATGTGCTCGAAACTGGTTAGGGCGAAATGACAATATGATTAGTGTCATACGCGAGATCGTAACGTGGTGATAATATTTTATTGATGTGTTGGAATATGGGCGGTGTAGTGACATGAAATTGTCAAATCCACGGTTCAAAATTCGATTGTGCAATGTAATATAAACAGATTTTATTTACAAAGTTCATAATACATCACTAAAGATCAGCAACACCATGAAATAATCAAAGCTAAATCACTACACAACACACTATTCATCCAAATATTAACATAATCACACTATCATAATTAAGGTAGGACACACACCCCTTATTCAAATGGAATGAATGCCGACTACAAAATGTCCCATAACTTTTAACTCTGGACTTCTCAACACAGCCAAATATAAGTAGGATTAATGCAGGTGAGAGAAAAACTTTGAGTTTTATTTTTTAATATACCTAACATCAATAATACAATAGAAACCCATCATTTCTACACTATATTAAGCAGTGGTAATTATGTACACTATCCATTCAAAACGAAAACCAGAAAGAACACAACAAATTCTACTTAAAATCAAATGACCATGCAGACCAACACAATATAAAGAAAACGATTCACACTCATCCTTGGATTCTATTTTGATCATACAATTGAATTTGTCCTCGGGGAAGATCTTAGTGATTAGATAAGAACAAGACTCACCTCAACATTCTTTTAAGTTACGTATTGTTTCTTGCCCATTATCATCCATCCACCCATGAATAGCTGCTCATCTCAGGAAACCACATGATCCAGCACCATTAACTTTGCCTAATCACCGTGAGGTAATAGCGTCGGTGGGATCTATTTGTTGCGATCAAGGAGATGTCGTTGGCTATTGCCACTGCAATGCATGTTGTCTTCTCGTCGGAACCGGTTTAGGCAGAAGAGTGACGTGTCGTGTATGAGGTGTATCCGCAATCAATCATGGAAGCGTTTGGAAGAAGATGAGGGTTGGGTGATGTTTGTACGGCGGTTTGTAGATGGCTGTTAGCTGGAGATTTCGACCATTAGGTTGAAGATCTTTGAAAATATTATGTTTTGGAGAATAATATAAAATTGGCTTTGTGAAGCTATTTATTAAATCCCTTTCTTGGGAGAAAGGACCTTTTTGTCGAAGCTTAAGACTTAGAAGATTTTAGGATCTCCACAAGTTCTCTTCGACATTGGCGTTTGGCAGATTCGAAGCTTCGAGCGGGAAAGATTTGAAATTCAAACGAAGTAGTTTCGTCAGGCGAACGCGTGGAAGCATCTGAGACACGCAGTGCTTGAAAACGTCGAACGTGGCAATCATCTGTGTAGAGACCGTTAGGGTCGAATTGTTATAAATAGGAGTCTTAGTTTTTAGATTTTGTGTGTTCAAACTGATATACAAAATTCACTAAAAATACTCAAAGTACCGGAGTGAGAGAAATGAGTCTTTGCTGAAAATGTATGTATGAAGAACACCATGATTACATTTCATGTTATCTTCTTAATGCAAGTTACTTAAATTAAACCATTTACTGTCTTTATTTCTATTTAAGCCTTCTGTCGAATTGTCTTTATCTTCAAAGTCTTTCATCATTGCTTTTACTTTTACCTTTACATTTTGTCAAACCTTTATTTCCAGCACCTTTTCAAACTTAAAACCTTTTACTTCAAGTTATTTATCTTTACTTTTGCCAATTACATTTGTTATGTTTAAAAAAGCCTTTTTACAGAATTACTACCATTTATCCTTTATCTTTAAATTCATAAGCCTTTAGATTTCGTTTAGAGTTCATTGTCGAAACACCTTTTACTTTGTACCATTAACGCTAGATAAAGAACCCTAATTACCATTCATAAACCAGAAACAAACTTAATCATGAATCAAATCACCATAACACTAGTTCTTGAGACACATGTCCTAGGATCAATCTAGTCGATCCTGTAAGTTACCAAGATTAATAATATTGGAGGACTAGCAGTTGTTTGTCAGAAATTATTGGTAAACAAATTGGCACGCCCAGTGGGACCGTGTCAAAAGAACTGTTAATTATAATAGTTTGCTTTACTTTTACAATACAAAATTATTGTTATTATTTTGAGTTAAAAAATCATAGTGTTCCATGAACCTTAGAAGTGGTAAGATAGCCAACAATTCGCAACCTATAACCAAAAGAAAATACACAAAAAAATGGTTAATACAACCAGTCAAGGGGAACAATTTCCTCCCCAGGGAACAGGCACAGTCGGAACAAGTTCGATTGATGCATCCACTGAGATCCCTAGTACACAAGCCATACCAACATCTGGATCCATGGCCTTAAATAATTCGACAACAATGCCTATTATGTCAAGCGTAGCAGACGTTTCTGCAAGTTCAATCCCTGGCCCATTTTCGACAATTGTCGGAACCCAACCAACACCTACTACCCATAGGCCACCGAGATTTGAGAATTTTAGGCCTTGGAGAGAATACCCATATGGAATGCCATCTACTTCCATGGCAGGACTTCAAAATAATACTTCCATATATACTTAACCCCATAATACGGTTGTTTCGCCAATTCAAAATTATGGTTCTGGCATGAACCATGTAGGTCGAAATACCCAATCACAAGGATTATCCACCCTATTACCTACCCATACAACGAATAACCAGACAGCCTTTAGACAACAAATGGATGCTAGTAACCATGATATGGTAGGAGTTCTTGCCAGAGAAATGAATACCATTTTTTCTCCCCTAATACATAATGTAAATAGGACTAACAATGATAATGCCCGAACATACCAACAACTGTCAGCGCAGATGGGACGCATAGCAGATTTCCTAGGCGCCCCTCAGTCATCTGTTCGACGCAAACCAAACCAAGTTATAATCCAGGAAGAAGAACCAACTATAAATCAAGTTCGACCACCTAGATAAGCGCCTGACGAAAGGGTCATAGGGGGCAAGATTAGAACAACAACCAGTTCGATAGGAAGTCCCTGAAGAACAACCTAGGAGAGTAATGATGGTTAATAGAGACTTGGATGCAGAATAAGTAATTCATAGGGTTAGGCAAGAAAACATGATGGGAAATAACTTAACTACTATGATAGAGAGAATCATGGCCCAGAATGGTCTGAATACAGGACTTGGACGGCCAAATTATACCTCTCTTTTATCAGAATACGTCCTACAAACTGAATTACCAAGGGGTTGTAAAATCCCTAAGTTCACCAAATTCTCAGGGGACACTAGTGAATCCCTATAGAACACATAGCCAGATACATGGCTGAGGTAGGGGATTTGGCGAACAGTGAGAACCTAAGAATGAAATATTTCCCCAGTTCTTTAACGAAGAATGCCTTCACGTGGTTTACAACTTTGCCACCAAATTCCTTAGATACTTGGCCTTATTTGGAGATATTATTTCATGAACAATTATACATGGGCCAAACTAAGATAAGTCTTAAGGAATTAGCCAATATTAAAAGAAAATTCACTGAACCTATAGATGATTATCTGAATAGGTTCCGTTTGTTGAAATCTAGATGCTTTACAGTAGTGCCTGAACATGAATAGGTCGAAATGGCCGCTGGAGGGTTAGACTATTCCATTAGGAAAAAGTTAGATACCCAGTATCTAAGAGATATGGCCCAATTAGCAGACAGGGTTCGACAGGTCGAACGTTTAAAAGCTGAAAAGGCCAAAGCGAATAAGAATTATAAGAAAGAAAGGGTTGCTTATGTCGAAGTCGAAGATGAGGAGTCTGAAATCTCTAATGACCCTTATGGTCTCGAGGAATTCGAAGTAGATTTGGCTGAATTAAAAGAAGCACCACCTTATGCTTGTAAATTACTTACACCTTCGAATGGCAGGAACCCTGTCAAAACTGAAAAGAATGATAGATTTCCAAAAAAGACTTACACATTTGATGTTACCAAATGTGATGAAATCTTCGATTTATTAGTAAAAGATGGCCAAATGATAGTGCCTCCTAATAGAAAAATTCCTCCGTTAGAACAATGGAAGAAAAGAGGTTTTTATAAATATCACAATTTTTTAGGCCATAAAACCTCACGATGCTTTCGTTTCAGGGATCTTATTCAGAATGCAATTAAGGATGGCCGCCTCAAGTTCGGTGACAGGGGGAGAAACCAGATGAAGGTTGACGCTGACCCCCTCAACATTGCTGACAAAAATTATGTTGAACCTGTCGAAATCAACATGATTGACATGGTGGAAGTGGAGGTTGTGAAGGAAACACGAACTGAAGGCTATGTGCTAGTTGGAAAGCAGGCTACTGATGGCCTAAATAATGGTGTTCCCTTTGGAATTTATGTCGAAGGTGAATAGGTTGCTGATGTCGAACAAAAGGCCACTGAAGGTCTTAATGGGAAGGCAACTGAGGCTACTGAGGGTCTAAGGAAGAAATTTGAGGAAATTTCAATCGCTGATGGCGCCAATATAGGTGTCAACATGGTGGATCTGAACCAACCTCCCCCCCCCCCCCCCAAGAGATGGAGGAAGTGGAGAGGTGTCTGAAGATAGAGCAAGAGGGAATGCAGTTTGGCTATCCCAAAGCCAATGAGAGCCTACGTGAATACCTTTGGAGGTGTCACAAAAGAAATTCTGACATGTTGTTGTGCCCAAGGTGTAGCATCATGATGTGTCGAAGGGTGGCTGAGGACAATGAAAGATGGCAACGAACTAAGACTGAGAGAAATTGGAGAAAGGAAAGCCAACTACTGAAGATGTATCCCAATCCTGGAGAAGGCCTTCTTGGTTTTATTGTGCGTTGCTACAAGTACGAAATAGAATGCTTGATGTGTCCCCGATGTGGGGCAGTTTACAATAGGGAATTGGCTGAAGCGTTCGAGAGAATTCCATCTAACCAAGGTTGGGATGGACACGGAGGTAACTCGAATATGTACATATTCGACAAGAGGGGAGTTCCTATGAGGCAAGACATCCCTCACCCAAGGACGAAAAGAGTTACGTTTAAGCTTCCGGCAGAAGTCCCTGAGGATAAATGGACTCAGGTGGGGTCGAAGAAGGGAAAGTGGAAAAGTTTTAAGGATGGAGGAAGAACCTCTGGGCTTATAGAAAACAATTTTAGGCATCTAAGAGAGAGGCTATCAGACTGGGGAACTACAAAGGAAAGAATCCCATGTCAAGGTCCCAGTGGAGAAGACATCAGAGGTTGAGGAAGGCTGAAAGAGAGATGACTTCGAGGGAGATTGGAGAATCCAGCAACATCAAGGTCCCTTCAAATGTTAAAAATTCAACCAAACCCCCTGTAGGAAGGATGTTGTTTTCATCTGAAAACAAAAACACAAATCAGAAAGTTCAGGAGGAACAAATAAGGGAGGAAGAAATGCTCACTGATGACTTTGAGTCCGACGAAGTCTCATCTGTTAATATAAATTGCAATGTGGTATCAGTTCTGCCATACGAATATAATCAAGAGACGAAGATTAAAGACAATGAGGAAGCATATGCTATGGAGATGGCGAAGCATAAACCTGTGTGTTACTATGTTCTCAACAACGACGATGTCGAAGAGTAGAATGCTCTTTTTGAAAGGCCTCACCAAGGGAAGCAGAACCATCTCAAGCCCCTATACATTAGAGCTAAAGTTGAACATGTGGGGGTGAACAAAGTTCTGGTGGAGAGAGGAGCAGCAGTCAATCTGATGCCTCAGTTCATGTTAAAAAAGATAGGTATGTTCGATACTGATGTTAAACCTCACAATATGGTATTTTCGAACTATGAGGGTAAGACAGGGCAGACTCTGGGTGTCATACAAGTAGATCTGACTGTTGGATCAATCACAAGACCAACAATGTTCATGGTGTTACCTGCGAAGGCGAATTACAACTTGCTGCTAGGAAGGGAATGTATCCATGGAATATGGGTAGTTCCTTCGACCATGCATCAGAGGGTATCCATATGTAGAGAAGATGGTGTAGTAGAAAATGTTGAAGCTGGCCCAAGTTACTTCATGGAGGAAGTGAACCATGTAGATAAGAAGAACTTCGACAGGAACTTGGCTCATATAGGACCATGCCACCCAGCTGAAGACATCTACTCCCCAAATAAAAATGCTTTGTATTTCTTGACTCTACATCCCAATGGCTTTCAGTGGGATAGGGAAATTATGGGGGACCCAGAAGAAGGGGAATCATCTGAAGTACGACCAATAGGCTGGGATGAATACCTGGATTATTTCTGAGTCTTCTTTTTTGGAAAAGATCTCGGCCTACATGGCTGAGAACAAAAGAAAAGCGGCTCTCGAAGTCGAGATAACTAACATGGCTGACGAAGCCACATATGGTGAAATTTATAATGCAGGACCTGGGGAGAAATTTAAACAAAAACCCCCTGACGAACAGGTGCCTGTGGAATTAACAGACTGATAACACGAAATTATATCACATTTTAGGACTTAATTCAATTAAATTATATTATTATTTACTTTAAATTATTTCATTTTATCAGATATTACGCGGTATTTCCTTCCTATTTATCTCAGGTATCTATTTGAAGCAAAAGTAAAAAAAGGAAGAAAAAGAGGTGTAAAAAGAAGTTTCTGGAAACAAATAGCAAAAGCCAAGCCCAGCCCAAAGAAGGCACAGGCGTTGTGCCTGTGACGAGCGTCACAGAGGTTGTGACGAGCGTCACGCTATATGCACTTGTGTGACGAGCGTCACACATGGTGTGACGGACGTCACACCATTCCCCTATATTTGAGGCACAAGGAACGCTTCAGAGACGTTGAGAGAGAGTTGAGCCCTATTTCCACGCCCAACTATTCTGCACGTTGAAGACTTTTTGACGCGGAAGCAGTTGCGGGAGGTGGCATATAAATAGTAGCTTTTTGGAAAGCTCAGGGTTCCACGCCTTTTTCCAGATTTTTGTCGTTTTCGTATTCTTTCTTTTTCCAGCAGCTTAGGCATATTTTTACAGTATTACTTTGACAAATTTTTATATTGTTTTCCTTTTGCAATTCTATTTTCTTTTCCAGCTCTTAATTAATTTTTCGCACAATAGTTTCTACACCGGAAACTATTGTGTACCTTTTACCGGATCTAACCTTACGTTAGAATCTAGTTTTTTTTTTCCTTCGTTTTATTTTTCTGCCTGATTGAAGAACTCAAGAACAAATCCAACCGGTCTGTGGTGGAGTGTTCAAGACTGCTATTTAATTATTCAGGTTATTTATTTATTTGTTGAATTTATATATGCTTGTTTTTATTATTAATTTTTGCTGCTTGCCTGTAATGAATCTGTTTATGCATGTTATTTATTTAAGTCTGTTTAGCATGTCTGGATGATTTATTTAGGTATCGGTATGTAAAGTAAGCGGAATGAAGGAATCAAAACTAAGTTGGTTTAATTAAGTTTAAAATTAAAATCACTCTTTTTACGGTCTCAATTTACAGGTTTAATAACAAAGTTTTTGTACGAAAGTAAAAGACATAAAGAAGTTAAAATCAATAGAGCGAGAGTTTGAGGTTTTGACTGGACAGTGTAAATTGGACATTAATTCTAGATCAGGGCGAGAGCAATTTTTAGAGTTAATTAAATTCTAACCTTTTTCAAAAAGTATTTTTAAAGATTGAATGTGAGGGCGAGAGTTAAGCATTTGAGTTTAATTATATAACCTAAGTCAACAGAGCGAGAGTTTGAGATAAGGGTGTTTAAACGATTAGTGTTTTCTTAAAAAGAGTTTCTACGGATTCTACTGTTTTCAAAAAGTGGTTTTTGACTTAACTATAAGTGACAGCTACGTTAATATAAAATCATAGTTTATTCAACAGAGCGAGAGTTTGAGATAAAACTTTTAACCAATAGCGTCAACTGAAAAGATTCATTTTAAAACCAAGAGACCAATAAAGAATTGATTCCCTAATTACGACGAATTACATACCGATATCCGCTTATTAGATATTAATTTTAGATCTTATTTTAGTTTTAGCCTTTTCCCCCAAACAATCAAAGCATTACCCGCCTTAGCTTTACGAAGTAACCTTAGATAACGGTATATCGATTCATAAGTCCCTGTGAGATCGATATCTTTTAAAACTACGCGATAGAACTGTGCACTTGCAGTTTGTACCCCAAATTCGACTCATAAAGTCGCGATCAAGTTTTTGGCGCCGTTGTCGGGGACTTTTATTTAGTCGATATCGTAACTCTCCTGTTACGCTGTAGAGACTAAGGCTTTTCTTTTTCTTTTCTTTCTTTCGTTGATTTGTATGCCACGCACTCGCTCTCAAGGCGAACCGCTCTACTTACGAATCAACGATATCGAACTATATCTCCGAGTCTTACGACGAATTCGGGAATATCGTGCTGCAAACAATCTATCTCCTGTAGAACTTCCTGATTTCAAAAATATTTTCCCTTCGATACCCGAGATGGCAGAACCAGCTCGTGCTCTTAGAGATTACGCCGCTCCATCGTAAGATGAACCGCATTCAAGTATTGCTCCGCCCGCAATCGAAGCAAACAACTTTGAACTCAAACCTTCACTGTTGCAGGCAGTGCAACAGAACCAATTCTCTGGGAATCCTACCGAGGATCCTAACCTTCATTTATCCGTATTTGTCCAATACGCTGATACTGTTAAAGCTAATGGTGTCACTTCAGAGGCAATTCGACTTCGTCTTTTTCCTTTCTCACTAAGAGATAGCGCTAGAAGATGGCTTCAATCTCTTTCTTCTAACTCAGTCACCACATGGAACGAGTTGAAGAAAGTTTTTCTTGCTCGATATTTTCCGCCAAGCAAAACAGCTATGTTAAGAGCCCAAATAAATGGATTTAAACAGAAAGATAACGAGTCTCTTTTCGAAGCATGGGAAAGATACAAAGACATGATGAGACTTTGTCCACACCATGGTTTAGAAGACTGGTTAGTAATTCATACATTCTATAATGGTCTCCTGTACAACACGAGGTTAACAATAGATGCCGCCGCTGGTGGCGCGCTAATGAATAAACCTTATGCAGACGCTTACCAACTTATCGAAAGCATGGCTCAAAACCACTATCAGTGGGGAACCAAACGAACAATGGTGGAAAAACCTCAAACGAAAACTGGCATGTACGAGATAAGTAACCTTGATCATGTTAATGCAAAAGTGGATGCTCTGGTCCAGAAAATTGAAAGTTTAAATGTATCACCTCCAGCCACAGTAGTTGCCATAACTCAGAATTGCGAAGTCTGTGGAATCCAAGGTCACACTCCTGCAGATTGTCAACTCCTAACAGGAATCCAAGCGGAGCAAGTAAACTATGCTCAAGGAAGCCCCTATTCGCATACCTATAACTCAAATTGGAAGAATCATCCAAATTTTTCATATAAGAGTAATAATGCTCTATACGCACCTGGACAATCTCCAAATCAAGCCCCAGCTATACCTCCGGGATATCAGAAGCCGACCCCATCTACACCTAACAATAACGCCCCTAGGAAATCCAACTTGGAAATCATGATGGAGAACTTTATAGCTTCTCAACAGCAAACCAATAAAGATTTCTTAAACCAGAATGTACACACTGGCGAACAAATTAAACAGCTAGCAAGTAAAGTAGATGCCCTGGCTACTCATAACAAAATGTTGGAAACGCAAATATCACAAGTAGCTCAACAACAAGCGCCTACTGCTGCCCCAACTGGTACATTTCCTGGCCAACCCCAACCTAACCCAAGAAGCCACGCTCATGCAATTATACTGAGAAGTGGAACGGAAGTGGAAGGACCGTCTGACCCAAGGATAGAAAACCAAAACTCTGAAAGGTCAACTGAGGAAAGTGAACCTAAGGAAAAGGCAGAGAGTAATAAGGAAACCGTAGAAAAGAAGGAACCTTATGTACCTCCACTACCTTATAAACCACCTATCCCTTACCCTCAAAGGCTTGTTAAAACCAAAGATGCGGGCCAATTTAAAAAATTTGTCAACCTACTAAAACAATTAAACGTCACTATTCCGTTTACAGAAGCTATTACGCAGATGCCCTCATATGCCAAGTTTTTAAAAGAAATTCTTTCTAATAAAAGGAAACTTGAAGATAGCGAAACCGTTACACTTACTGCTGAATGTAGCGCTATAATACAGAATATGCCTCCTAAACTTAAAGACCCAGGTAGTTTCTCTATACCTTGTCACATAGGAAAACTTGTCATAGACAAAGCCTTATGCGATTTAGGAGCCGGTATTAGTGTTATGCCTTTATCCATATGCAAGAGACTTGAAATGGGAGAATTAAGACCAACTAAAATGTCTGTGCAACTAGCAGATCATTCCGTAAAATATCCTGTAGGAATTCTTGAAAACGTTCCAGTGCGCATAGGTCAATTCTACATTCCAACTGATTTTATAATTATGGATATTAGAGAAGATGAAGTTACACCCATTATACTGGGAAGACCGTTCTTAGCAACCGCCGGTGCAATCATAGACGTAAAACGAGGACGACTCACTTTCGAAGTAGGATAAGAGAAAATTGAGTTCATCCTTTCCCAATTTTTGAAAGCACCTGCAATAGAAGATACATGTTACTTCATGGATATCATCGATGAATGCATAAAAGAAACGGAGTTAGAAAAAGACAAATCATCTGACTACCTTGTAGAAGAAAAACTTAACCAATGTTTAGCAATAACTCAAGAAACCAACCTTAGACCTGAAAACACTTCCCAAGAATCTGAGATATGAATTCCTAGACTTAGAGCTTGAACGACCAGTGATAGTTAATGCTGACCTAGGAACACTCGAAACAGAAAAACTCCTGCATATCTTAAGAAAATATCCAACCGCACTAGGTTACAACATCACCAATCTTAAAGGAATAAGTCCTTCTATTTGTATGCACCGCATCATGTTAGAAGAAGACTGTAAAACTTCTAGGGAACACCAGAGGAGACTAAACCCGATCCTGAGTGAGGTAGCGAAGAAGGAAATAACCAAGTTATTAGAGGCAGGTATCATATATCCTATATCTGATAGCAAATGGGTTAGTCCTGTACACGTAGTACCAAAGAAAGGAGGTATAACAGTCATTGAAAATGAAAAAGGAGAAACTATAATCAAACGAATCGAATCGGGATGGAGAATGTGCATTGACTATAGGAAACTAAACAAAGCAACCCGAAAAGATCATTTCCCTTTACCATTCATTGACCAAATGTTAGAACGATTAGCAAAACATTCACATTTCTGCTATCTAGACGGTTACTCAGGTTTCTTTCAAATACCAATTCACCCTGATGACCAAGAAAAGACAACGTTCACGTGCCCTTTTGGTACCTTCGCTTATAGACGAATGTCGTTTGGCTTGTGTAATGCTCCTGCAACTTTCCAAAGATGCATGATGGCAATATTCGCCGATTTTCTAGAAAACATCATGGAAGTATTTATGGATGACTTTTCCGTATGCGGACAAAGCTTTGAAGAATGTCTTGAAAACCTAGAGAAAGTTCTAGAGCGATGTGTAAAAGTAAACCTAGTACTTAATTGGGAAAAATGCCACTTTATGGTACAAGAAGGAATTGTTTTAGGACACATCATCTCAAACAGAGGAATTGAAGTAGACAAGGCCAAAATAGAGGTAATCGAAAACCTTCAACCTCCGAAGACTGTGAGAGAAGTACGAAGCTTCTTAGGACATAACGGTTTTTACCGACGATTCATTAAAGACTTCTCTAAAATAACTAAACCGTTGACCGGATTATTGATGAAAGATGTTGAACTCATATTCGACAATAAATGTTTAGAAGCATTTCAAACGCTTAAACAAGCACTGATCTCCGCACCCATAATGCAGACACCAGATTGGAATGAACCATTCGAAATAATGTGTGATGCCAGCGATTACGCTGTAGGTGCTGTCTTTGGACAACGAAAAGATAAAAAGCTTCATGTTATATATTACGCAAGTAGAACTCTAGATGAAGCACAAATGAATTACGCCACAACCGAGAAAGAACTTCTAGCAGTAGTGTTTGCGCTAGATAAATTTCGTTCTTACTTAGTCGGAGCCAAAATAATCATCTACACTGACCACGCTGCTATCAAATACCTCTTAACTAAAAAAGATGCAAAACCTAGACTCCTAAGATGGATCCTATTACTACAAGAGTTCAATTTGGAAATCAAGGACAAGAAAGGAACTGAAAACGTAGTAGCAGATCACCTCTCTAGACTTGAGAACCTTGAACCGGAAAGAACAGCAATTAACGATGATTTCTCGTACGATAAGCTTATAGCTACTTTAGAAGAAAATAACGCTGATAAACAGGTAGAAACTACCTTAGCAAAATCTGTTACACCGTGGTACGCTGACCTCGTCAATTATTTAGCTGCCGGAATAGTTCCATCTACCTTATCGTACCAATAGAAGAAACGATTCTTCTATGATATAAAACAATATTACTGGGATGACCCCTTACTTTTTAAAAGAGGTCCCGATGGTATTTTCCGTCGGTGTATACCCGAAGAAGAGGTAGAAAGTATAATCCAACACTGTCACTCCGCTCCTTATGGTGGACACGCAAGTACATCCAAGACCTGCTCTAAAATCCTACAAGCCGGTTTTTATTGGCCAAGTATATGGAAGGATGTACATGCAACTATTAAGAAATGTGACAGATGTCAACGCACAGGAAACATATCTAGACGTGACGAGATGCCACAAAAGGGCGTTTTGGAAGTCGAGATTTTCGACGTGTGGGGAATAGACTTCATGGGACCTTTTCCATCCTCTTTCGGCAACAAATACATACTCGTGGCAGTTGACTACGTATCAAAATGGATTGAAGCTATAGCTTCTCCAACAACGACACACGAGTAGTAACTAGATTCTTTAAGAATATAATATTTCCAAGGTTTGGTGTCCCAAGAATAGTTGTCAGTGATGGTGGATCGCATTTCATATCCAAAGTACTCGAAAAACTACTGCTTAAGTATGGCGTAAGACATAGAGTAGCGACACCTTACCACCCTCAAACCAGTGGGCAAGTGGAAGTATCTAACAGAGAGATCAAACAGATACTAGAAAAAACAGTCGCCACTTCAAGGAAAGACTGGTCATTGAAATTACCAGAAGCTTTATGGGCATACCGAACTGCTTACAAAACACCCATAGGGACAACCCCATTTAAGCTAATTTATGGAAAATCCTGTCACCTCCCGGTAGAATTAGAACATAAAGCCTATTGGGCTATTAAAAATCTAAATTTAAACTATAAAGCCGCCGGTGAAAAGAGAATCCTTGATATAAGCGAATTAGAGGAACTCAGAAGAGGCGCTTACGAAAATGCCAGAATCTACAAAGAAAGAACAAAACAATGGCATGACAAGCGCATATCAAGGAAAATCTTCAAACAAGGCGATACAGTCCTTTTATTCAACTCTAGACTAAAGTTATTTCCGGGAAAACTACGATCTAGATGGTCAGGTCCTTTTCAAATCACTAATGTTTTTCCCAGTGGAGCAGTAGAAATTAAAGGTAAATCTATGGAACCATTTATCGTAAACGGGCAACGTCTAAAACATTATCACTATGCAGAAAAAAATGAAGATTCGCAAGTCTTGCACTTAGACGAAATGCCTCCAGAAATCATAGATTATAATTGATTGTTTTTATGTCGAGCTTGCGACATTAAACAAAGCGCTTAGTGGGAGACAACCCACAAATTATTTTATTATTCTATTATTATTATTTATTTTTATTTCTTCCTTAATTATTCTTTTAATTTCTGTTTAATATTCATTCTTAATTTATTTTAATTTATTAAAAACTTTTCTCTTCTTTCGGCATTTGGCCAAATCCTGACTAAAACTATTGTTTTTCTTTTCTCTAGCTAACACTAACCTGATGGGACATATTGATCGTATGGGTATCAAATTCAGAGGAACAGCTCAGAAATAAAAGTTTGAGGAACTAGCCACGAGAGAGATGCTACCTAGCCTGTATGCTGATGACTGGGCAATGACTGCCCTTGGACTAAGACAAAGTGTCCTGTATTTGCTGAATCAGATAGGGTGGGAAACCGCTCCTATCCGTAGACAGTTTGTCACTTACCGGAGACTGACTCTAGAATTCCTTAGTTCTCTGATCTATCTACCCAACCATGGAAAAGGAATAAGAAGAGGTTTTATACAGTTCAGAATGTTTAACATGGAGTACCAATTTAATATTCAAGATTTTACCAACCTTTTAGGCTTCCCTACATCCTTTGACACATTCACAGTGAGCCAAGAGGAACTTTTAGAATATAGAGAACTTGAACACTTTTGGGGTAACTTGACTGGAAATGACGATCCCGAGGAACATGAGTTTCTCTCTGGAAACATACATAACCCGACCTTTCGCTATTTCCATAAGATCCTGACCCACACCTTATTTGGGAAGAAGCCAAACAGTACCACAGTTTCACGTGATGAACTCTTCATCATATTTTGTGCTTCCCAGAACCGTCCAGTAAACGGTGCCACTTTTATGTTAGCAAATTTGGACCACCTTATCCAAGATGAGCGAGCACCAATCCGAATAGGCGGTTTGATAACTATGATAGGTAATGCTATTGGATTACGTCAGCCTATACTCGACTTAAGCCCTTTTTGTGGCATTACTACTATGAGTATACCCTTCCTCTTCAACACTTTGTTTATAGCAAACCTAGGGTCTGATGAGTTTGAGCTTATTATTGACAACCAAGTTCTTTGCCTATTCACCATGCCCGATCCTAGGACTAGTGTTCACAACCGCAACAACTGGCTCTACAATCTGAACGAAACCCCCTCTCCTGCTAGATCCACTGAATCCATCCAGGACTATGAGATTTGTGATGACTATGAGACTTATGATGACCAGATTCCTTATGCTGAATCAGATCCTCAGACACCATCTGGATATCATGATATTGACCCTCCTCCTCAACCTGCTCAGACCGAAGAATCGGCAATACCCGACCTTAGACATCATATGCCCGGAATTGATTATAACACTGCCATGGAAGCTTTGATGTCAGAACAAGATGCCCTCAAAGAAGAGTTCACTAGCTTGAGGCACGAATTTCTGGGATACATGAACAGTATGACAAACCAGTTTCACGAGTTGCTATACCGTGTTAACTCCTTTGCTCCTCCGGCCAGAGATCGTGCAGATGGATAGAATTTATTTGTTTTTCTTAGTTATTTAGTCTTAAGCTAGATTAATTCGTTAATGTTATTTCAAATTATATTCGCATTTGTTTCTCTTTCGCACTTTTTGTTTTTCTCCTTGTTACATTATGATTATTTTATTGAAGCTATTTATTCATTTTATTATGTAATATCTATTATGCTCTCTACTATTGCTGCCTACATGACTTATTCAAGAACAATATATATATATATGCATCATTGTGCAACGTAGAATGACGTGCAGGAAAATTAAATAGCAAAATAAAATAATCAAAAGCAAAACAAAATAATAAAAATAAATATATTACCAAAGTAACTATGAAGAACGCTAGCTGAAGCCTTGCCAAAAAGACGGTGTGACGAGCGTCACACAATCTATGACGAACGGCACGCCAAGTACTTGTGACGCCCGTCATGCACCTGTAACGAGCGTAACACCCTCCAGACTAGGTGAACGTTATAGTGCCGTTGGAGACGAACGTTACACCCTTCAACTTTTTATCTTCCCCATTTATTCACATTTACCCACATTTATTTACTTTTCAACCACCTCCTTTCCAATTTCCAAATTTCTTTCCTATAAATACCCACCAAACCTCCCTTCATTCACCACAAACCATTCTCTAATATCAAATACATTTCTTTTCTTTCCAAATTACTCCTTCAAATTCATTCATCACTATGGCGGAAAACCATAATTTCGGAAATATCATCTTCCGATCCGAAGATGAAAATTATCAAAGGGAGCAATTCGAGCGTTTCCAACAGCGAGGCGTCGTCTCCACCAGGTATCCCGATTCAACTTGTTTACAACAATTAGGATTACTCCAAGGTATCGAGTGGATGCTCCGCCTTGCCGACTTAACCTTCCTTTGCACTCATAATCAACCCACCTACCCCTCCCTAACCTTAGAATTCTTAAGTTCATACGACTACACCACTCCCGCCGGTGAGGACGAATTCTTAACCGGTACCGCAACCTTCCGTATGTTTAACACTGAGTACTCCTTAACCCAAAACCAATTGAGTACCATGCTACAATTTCCCATAGAAGGTCAGGTACACCCCAGAATACCTCCAAACTCAAACTGGAACACAGTTGCCGTTTTCGATCTTTTCAAGCGAATTTCCGGTATTGATGCCAACAACTGGGAGGAGCTCCTTCTTTCCCACATACATAACCCAACTATCAGGTACTTTATCCGCATCTTGCAAAACACCGTTTTTGGAAGACCGAACAACAGCAAGGTCAACTCAAAGGAGTTATTCTTCCTCCATTGCGTCTTCGAACCGGATACTAAGGTAAACGCCACCTCCTTTCTATTTCATCATATCCGCACCTTATGTGCTAGAGGCCGGCAACCTTTTATAATTGGTGGATTAATCACCACCATAGCACTTGGCTTAAACCTAGGGGACCGACTCCAAACTTTAGAATCTTTACCTCCCCTATTTATGGATATAGGGTACTGTCGGTCCAGCCGCCTAATAAAGAACCGAATAGGCGGAAAATATTACCTTATGGTAAATAACCAGGTCGTCCCAAGCGTTGTTCTCCCCAACATTTCCCTAACCGATGTCACCAATCCCAACCGCCACCTCTATGATCTGAATGCTCCCGAAGCTACCGAGCCTTCGCATACAAACTCGTCTGCAGACGAGCTCGAAGAAATGGAGCAAGGTGATAACGCTCCTGCACAACAATCAGTTCCGCTCAACCCTTCCGATACTGCAGCTGGCCCATCCTCCCGACGTCGTCGACGAAGAAGGCCTGCAACCAACGACGACATCATAGATGATATTGATGGTATGCAAGCACAAAATGTCGAGATGATGCAAATGATGCGTCAAATGCAACAACAGCAGGAAGAGAGGAATACCATAACCAATCAGCGGTTCACTGAGTTGTTTAGCAGGTTCGACAACTTAGACTTACGTCAGCGATCACCAGGCCCAAGAACAAGAGGCGGAAGGCAACCTTAACTTTCCTTTTTCCTTTCTATTTCATATTTCATTTCGTTTCCTTAAAACATTGGGGACAATGTTTATTTTAAGTATGGGGGGAAAATCATGTTCTTTCTATCCTCCACTTTCCTTTTCAAGTATGTTATTTTCCCTTTTATTGTTATTTCCCTTTCTTATTATGAAAAAAAAAATTATTATAATATATATTTATTTTAAGTCAAGTCCCTAGTGTGAAAAATTCTTATTATCTATTCCCCTCAATTTTCTTGAGCCATAACAGAAATTCAACACACCCGATAAGTATAAAGGTTGCTTATTTTATAAAACTTGAGTGAAATCAAAAACAAAAATTATTACCATAACAACGCTCTGAGAACCTCAACACGTTAGATCAGGATAAGCACCTATTATATCAAGTCCATGGACTTTTAACCTTATAGTAACCCCAAGTAGTTTATACGAGAAGTCAGCACCATCTTAATAGCAAACTACGTGGAGAACCGATGAATATAAGTGAATGATTCCCAAAGTAACATAAAAAAATATATATCAGGAAATGCACTAATTAATTTAGGTGATCCTTACCAGATCACTTAATCTAAAGGTTGCAGATCATACAAAAGCATAATACGAGAGATCCATTATGAGTTGGTTCAGTAGGTATCTGGTACTGAACTTGGTAGGGCGGACTACGGTCCGATCCCCCACAATTTGCAATGGACTGAATAACGAAGTTATCCGACTTATGTACCAGAACTTCTAGCTAAAGGGGGATCAGAATCACTAACCGGTTACTCCACTATGTGCGCGAAAAGATAAAGGGCTTAATGTGATTTCGCTAGAATGAAAACGGGTGAAATAAAGTAAAGGAACTAGGACAGCTATAAGGGCATTACTTGAACTGGTTTTCATAAGGTGAGGTTATCTGAGGTTGTGGCGGTGGTTGTCAATGTCAAGATTAAACTCAAGTCACTTCTAAACAAAGTTTACATGCAACCTAATACGAATCGATGCGTGTTTTGAAATTTCACCTGGCTAAAATTTTTAAGTTCTATACCGTATTTTGCTTGAGGACAAGCAAAGATCTAAGTATGGGGGAGTTTGATAACACGAAATTATATCACATTTTAGGACTTAATTCAATTAAATTATATTATTATTTACTTTAAATTATTTCATTTTATCAGATATTACGCGGTATTTCCTTCCGATTTATCTCAGGTATCTATTTGAAGCAAAAGTAAAAAAAGGAAGAAAAGGAGGTGTAAAAAGAAGTTTCTGGAAACAAATAGCAAAAGCCAAGCCCAGCCCAAAGAAGGCACAGGCGTTGTGCCTGTGACGAGCGTCACAGAGGTTGTGACGAGCGTCACGCTATATGCACTTGTGTGACGAGTGTCACACATGGTGTGACGGACGTCACACCATTCCCCTATATTTAAGGCACAAGGAACGCTTCAGAGACGTTGAGAGAGAGTTGAGCCCTATTTCCACGCCCAACTATTCTACACGTTGAAGACTTTTTGAC
Source organism: Lathyrus oleraceus (assembly GCF_024323335.1). Classification (NCBI taxonomy): domain Eukaryota; kingdom Viridiplantae; phylum Streptophyta; class Magnoliopsida; order Fabales; family Fabaceae; genus Lathyrus; species Lathyrus oleraceus. Next base: position 322,527,082 of record NC_066580.1, on the reverse strand, counting down.
GCGGAAGCAGTTGCGGGAGGTGGCATATAAATAGTAGCTTTTTGGAAAGCTCAGGGTTCCACGCCTTTTTCCAGATTTTTGCCGTTTTCGTATTCTTTCTTTTTCCAGCAGCTTAGGCATATTTTTACAGTATTACTTTGACAAATTTTTATATTGTTTTCCTTTTGCAATTCTATTTTCTTTTCCAGCTCTTAATTAATTTTTCGCACAATAGTTTCTACACCGGAAACTATTGTGTACCTTTTACCGGATCTAACCTTACGTTAGAATCTACTTTTTTTTTCCTTCGTTTTATTTTTCTGCCTGATTGAAGAACTCAAGAACAAATCCAACCGGTCTGTGGTGGAGTGTTCAAGACTGCTATTTAATTATTCAGGTTCTTTATTTATTTGTTGAATTTATATATGCTTGTTTTTATTATTAATTTTTGCTGCTTGCCTGTGATGAATCTGTTTATGCATGTTATTTATTTAAGTCTGTTTAGCATGTCTGGCTGATTTATTTAGGTATCGGTATGTAAAGTAAGCGGAATGAAGGAATCAAAACTAAGTTGGTTTAATTAAGTTTAAAATTAAAATCACTCTTTTTACGGTCTCAATTTACAGGTTTAATAACAAAGTTTTTGTACGAAAGTAAAAGACATAAAGAAGTTAAAATCAATAGAGCGAGAGTTTGAGGTTTTGACTGGACAGTGTAAATTGGACATTAATTCTAGATCAGGGCGAGAGCAATTTTTAGAGTTAATTAAATTATAACCTTTTTCAAAAAGTATTTTTAAAGATTGAATGTGAGGGCGAGAGTTAAGCATTTGAGTTTAATTATATAACCTACGTCAACAGAGCGAGAGTTTGAGATAAGGGTGTTTAAACGATTAGTGTTTTCTTAAAAAGAGTTTCTACGGATTCTACTGTTTTCAAAAAGTGGTTTTTGACTTAACTATAAGTGACAGCTACGTTAATATAAAATCATAGTTTATTCAACAGAGCGAGAGTTTGAGATAAAACTTTTAACCAATAGCGTCAACTGAAAAGATTCATTTTAAAACCAAGAGACCAATAAAGAATTGATTCCCTAATTACGACGAATTATATACCGATATCCGCTTATTAGATATTAATTTTAGATCTTATTTTAGTTTTAGCCTTTTCCCCAAAACAATCAAAGCATTACCCGCCTTAGCTTTACGAAGTAACCTTAGATAACGGTATATCGATTCATAAGTCCCTGTGTGATCGATATCTTTTAAAACTACGCGATAGAACTGTGCACTTGCAGTTTGTACCCCAAATTCGACTCATAAAGTCGCGATCACAGACCAGGGGTTAGATGCCATCTATGATGAAGAGCCTCTGGGATTTGAAAAAGATCCAGTGATGTCGAGTGCGAAGATGTTAGCGCAAGATCCCCTTGAAGAAATTGATCTTGGAGATGGGAGCACAAAAAGAATCACCTACATCAGCACTAAACTAGACCCCAAGTTGAAAGTAAGAGTAATTGAACTGCTAAGAGAAAACAAAGACTGCTTTGCTTGGGACTATGATGAGATGCCTGGTTTGAAGAGGGAACCGGTCGAATTGAAGTTGCCTATCAAGGATGGCAAGAAGCCCATCAAGCAGACTCCAAGGAGATTCACCCCAGAGATCCTCTCAAAGATCAAAAAAGAGGTCGAAAGACTTCTTCGATGCAATTTCATCAGGACCACAAGGTATGTCGAATGGATTGCAAACATAGTTCCTATAATTAAGAGAAATGGCTCTTTAAGAGTATGTATAGATTTTCGTGATCTAAATGAAGCGACTCCTAAAGATGAGTATCCAATGCCTGTGGCAGAGATGCTGGTTGACTCAGCTGCAGGCTATGAATATCTTAGCATGCTTGATGGATATTCTGGCTATAACCAGATTTTCATTGCTGAAGAGGATGTTTCCAAAACAGCCTTTCGATGTCCAGGGGCAATAGGCACTTATGAGTGGATAGTTATTCCCTTTGGTTTAAAAAATGTTGGGGCAACATACCAGCGAGCAATGAATTCTATATTCCATGATTATATAGAGACATTTATGCAGGTTTATATAGATGATATTGTGATAAAATCTATATCAGACGAAAATCATCTAATCCATCTCAGCCAATCATTCGAAAGAATGAGGAAACACGACTTAAAGATGAATCCTCTTAAATGTGCATTCTTTGTGTAGGCTGGAGATTTTCTGGGCTTTGTGGTCCATAAAGAGGGGATAGAAATCAATCAAAATAAGACAAAGGCTATTATGGAGACCAAAGCACCATCAACTAAGAAAGAATTGCAATCATTATTAGGAAAGATAAACTTCCTGAGAAGATTCATCTCAAATTTAAGTGGTCGAACTCAAGCCTTTTCTCCCCTCATACGCCTGAAACAAGGGAAGTTGAAATTCATGATGTTAATAACTACATGCACGTCTTGATGAGACGTTTTGAAAAAGTAAGTTATGATTGACTGACAGTTATGGACTTTTAGGTCTATGAAAGGTCTCTAGTCGAAATCGCGTGATTACAAGAAATGCCCATTTCTGCATTGACTCGAAATAAACATTTATTGGGGGCAATTTGTTAGCTGGAGATTTCGACCATTAGGTTGAAGATCTTTGAAAATATTATGTTTTGGAGAATAATATAAACATGGCTTTGTGAAGCTATTTATTAAATCCTTTTCTTGGGAGAAAGGACCTTTTTGTCGAAGCTTAAGACTTAGAAGATTTTAGGATCTCCACAAGTTCTCTTCGACATCGGCGTTTGGCAGATTCGAAGCTTTGAGCAGGAAAGATTTGAAATTCAAACGAAGTAGTTTCGTCAGGCGAATGCGTGGAAGCATCTGAGACACGCAGCGCTTGAAAACGTCGAACGTGGCAATCATCTGTGTAGAGACCGTTAGGGTCGAATTATTATAAATAGGAGTCTTAGTTTTTATATTTCGTGTGTTCAAACTGATATACAAAATTCACTAAAAATACTCAAAGTACCGGAGCGAGAGAAACGAGTATTTGCTGAAAATGTATGTATGAAGAACACCATGATTACATTTCATGTTATCTTTTTAATGCAAGTTACTTAAATTAAACCATTTACTGTCTTTATTTCTATTTAAGCCTTCTGTCGAATTTCCTTTATCTTCAAAGTCTTTCATCATTGCTTTTACTTTTACATTTACATTTCGTCAAACCTTTATTTCTAGCACCTTTTCAAACTTAAAACCTTTTACTTCAAGTTATTTATCTTTACTTTTTCCAATTACCTTTGTTATCTTTAAAAAAGCCTTTTTACAGTATTACTGCCATTTATCCTTTATCATTAAAGTCATAAGCCTTTAGATTTCGTTTAGAGTTTATTGTCGAAACACCTTTTACTTTGTACCATTAACGCTAGATAAAGAACCCTAATTACCATTCATAAACCAGAAACAAACTTAATCATGAATCAAATCACCATAACACTAGTTCTTGAGACACATGTCCTAAGATCAATCTAGTCGATCCTGTAAGTTACCAAGATTAATAATATTGGAGGACTAGCGGTTGTTTATCAGAAATTACTGGTAAACAACGGAGAGTTTTGTTAAGGAAGAAGGAGGAATTTTGGCATTGAAATGGAATGCGGAGAAGCGACTATGTTGTACGGTGGCAGAAGAAGAAGAACTGCGGTGGTGGTTTGGATCCGCCGGCGAAGTCGATGAACAAGAAGACGCGGTGGATGGAAGGCGTGAGGAAGAAGGAGTGATTTTGTACGGTTGTGACGGAGGAAATGGGTTGGAGCTTGCGGCGGTGCAAGGTAGATGGTGATGAACGATTTGCGTGTGGAGGTGAAGACGAAGGTTTTTCCGGCGGACTGAGAATGAAGAAGAAGAGTTGAACGTCATTTGTTGGTGGTGAGAGCTCGGCGTTGGGTTGTCGTGAAGAGGTCCAAGGTGACAGTGGATGATGGAGGAGTGGAAGAATATTTTGGGGATGTTCGTAAGTGACCTTTGGGGAAGAAGAGGGTCTTTTTCATGAGAGAAAGATCCAAAAACCTTTAATTCGTCTCTTTCGTTGTCTTTCTTTTTTTTATTTTTTCTAACAGACCAAAAGAGAGTCCTCTTTTCTCTATGCCTCCTCCCTTTTTTAGAGGAAAAGAATAACAATAAAATGATCGAATATGAGTAAAGGTCGGGCGCAAATATACTCGAAATATTAAATCGGATGCACTTAAATGATCTAACACAAAATAAACTTATTGGAAAAATACAACATTTCTTTTAATTCTGAAATAAATTTTGACCAGTTAAAAGGCTCAGACGGAACTAAATACAACCAAAAAGTCGCCGAAAAATACAACGAGCACACCAAGTTAAACTACGTGAACCGTAGATTAATAATACTGACGTCTGCAAGCTTGATTTCGAAACTTTTTACCCGCATATTTTGCACGTACTTGAGGAATGATTTAACCAAATTGTCTGTATATTCAAGCATTTATTCCGACTGATATTTTAGGTATTATTCATGATGAAATGCATGTTATGTTGTACAACTGATGCAAACTGAAAATGAAATCAAATTTATGAAAATTTTAAAATGCCCGAACAAAATTGGGGTATGACACAACCGAAAAACATACTTGCAACTTTGAAACGTAAAGGACCAGAAAATATCTCAAATATCAAGCAAGTGTACAATATTCGGTACCAAAATAATAAGGCGCTAAGGAGGGATACAAGTGAAATGCAACAACTATTGAAATTTTTGGATGATAACAATTATGTTTCCAGGTACCAAACATGCAAGGATGAAGTAACGGTTAGAGATATATTTTAGACTCATCCTCATTCCACCAAGTTCTTCAACATGTTTCCTATTGTGCTCATCATTGATTCAACGTACAAGACCAACAAATACATACTTCCATTATTGAAGATGGTTGATGCTACCTTTATTGAGAAAACCTATTATGTCGGGTTTCCATTTCTAGAGAGCAAAAAAGATGAGAATGTTACTTGGACCTTAGAGGTGTGTTGGGCAATGTTGAAGGACTAAGAAGAGATGCCTAAAGTAATTATTACCGACCTGATGCCACTTTGATGAATTCAGTTGCAAAGGTATTTCCAACTTCTTATGCATTACTTTGTATGTATCACATAATAAAGTATATGAGCAGTCGGGTTAAACCCACAGTAGGGACGGAAAAAGATAAAGGCCGAAGACGGAAAAATGGTGAAGGCGGGTGTGATAGTGGAAAAAATAATGGATGCATGGAATCTTATAGTAAATTCTTTTACTAAAGAGTTATATGTTGATTTCGTTATACATTCCAGGAAGGTGTACGAGAAATATTCAGATTTGTTGAAATATGTTGAAAGCACAATTTTAGACCAGGCGACACTACTACAAATAATACATTTCATGATAACGATTTCACTTCACTGTCGCATCTCGAAAAATAAGATTCTTCGCGATGGTCGCGGAAAAATTTATGTTCAAACAGAGTCGCCACCGAACTTTATTTTTCCCAATAAAGGGATAGGAAAATATCGATAAAACCTTTAGAAAATTAAATAATGTTCGTCGCAACCATATTCGGGTCCGGGAGTGGATTATGCAAGAGGATGGTATTAGCACCCCTCGCGTTCGTTGTATTCAACGGGAACCTTTTAGTTCTAATTTGTGTTTCAAGTGTTAATTTATGTTTGTTTGTTATCTTTGGGTTATAAAATATTGAAAATAGAAATGGATGAGAACCTCAGAAAGGAGAAAGGGGAGGTTTTTATTAGTGTGCTCGCGAAGATACAGCAATCTCCTGCCTACGTATCCTTATGGTATAATAAGGAAATCAGAGCATTCGTAGTTCGGGGAACTACAGTTGGTTGGTGTCTTTTAGTGAATAACTGTTTAGATCGCGTTCTAATGGCTAAACGTTGGTTTGTCTACTCTCGGCGGAGGCTTAAGCATTGGTTTGTTGTGCGCATTAGAAAGGATTAACACTGTTCTTTTTTAAAAGAGTTTTTGTCCTACGGGGGTGACAAGTTGGATTAATATGTTGGATGTTTTTGATTGGTTGAGATGTTTTTGGTTGGATGACGATTACTCGGATAGTTGAGTAAGACAACTCGTATCCTAACAGTCAGGAAAGGGAATAGAGGACTCTAGACCACTTTCTTTTTCATCCTTATTTATAGAAAGGATTTGATAATAATTAAGGTGTTTTGAATGGATGACGAATACTCGGATAATCGAGTAAGACAACTCATATCCTAATAATCGGGAAAGGGAATAGAGGACTCTAGACCTCTTTCTGTTTTATCTGAGTACTTATGAAAATAAGGTTGTATATGGTTGACATATTTTAGAATGAACGACAAGTACTTGAATGACTGAGTAAAACAACTCATATCCAAGCATTTGAGAAGAGGAGTTGAAAGCTTAAAACCATCTCCTTTTTCGTATAGTTTGTTAAGAAAATGATTTGATTAAGTTATATGTTTGTGAAAAAATGACAATTGTTCAACTGACCGAGTAAGAGAACTCTTATTCAACCAATTGAGGAGAGAAGTTGAAAACTCAAAGTCAACTCCCTTTTCATTTAGCTTACTGTGAAAATAATTTGATTTTATTGGGGTTTGGAAGTTTGTAGAGGAACGACAATTATTTGACTAACAAGTAAGAGAACTTGTATTCAAATAGTCGAGGAGAAAAATTGAAGACTCAAAGTCATCTCCCTTTTGGTTTCTTATTATAAAAGGATTTGATTTTTGTGCTTAAGTGGATTAGAAAGGACGATTATTCGACTAACCGAGTAAAATAATTTGTATTCAAATAATCGAAGAGAGGAGTTGAAAACTCAAAACCATTTCCTTTTTTATTCCTAAATGAAATAGTGTTTAATTGTGATTAGGTATTTTAATTCTCAATAAAGAATACTCGATGTCGGATCAAGGTTTAAAATTTGTATTTTTGTGAATGAATTGAATTTATTTAGTGAATAATTCATCTAATCGATTAATTAAAACCGAATAGGTCTCATTGTAAGAAGGCCCAAGAGTAAGCCATGTGAGGTTGATGGCGATGTTTTAAAAGCGACCGGCTTACAAAGGTATTTGAAAATGGGCTCGACTTTGAATAGACGAATATGTGATTTATTTTTAAATAATTTAATATAGAAATTAGAGTGATTATGAGATAAAGGTCAATATGAAAATATAACTTAAATCATGGTTCAAACAAACTTAGGAATTGCAGAAGTGAATTTGATCAAGCATATTCAAGATAACATCTCAAACAAATTCTACAAATTGAAGCAATGATTAATTTTTAATTAACAAGTAAAGCATTCAAAATAAAAGTTGAGTAAATAAAAAAAATATTGTTATTTTTCATAGCAATAATATTCTAATATGTATTTTATATATATGAAATAAAATAAATAAATGAACAAGCAAGAAATAAAAAGAAAAATGGGCTTAAAGTGAGAAGGGTCCAAATCTGGGCGCTGTACAGAATAATAGGGGGGTTTAAATAACAAAAATGTCGTTGGGTCCAATTCGGAGGCCCAAAACACAGGGAGGAAGTGTTGAGCCCGATTAACCTTGTTGACCTCCCACGAAAGCTCCTGACCGTCAGATCCATTGATCTGACTTGGTCAAACAAAGTAGCGAGGTCTGATTGGCAATGCACGGTAAGGAACTGCGGAGAAGCCCACACAGGATTGCCTGGTTGACCAAAGTCAACCCAGGCGTGGCCTTCCAAGAGGAAGCCACTTGGCGCTCATGCGCCCATCCAAGACCAATATTTAAAAACGGAAATGGAAGAGAATATTTCATTTTGCTTATTTCTTTCTCTCTCTTCACTCAAAACTCAGAGTTGCTCTGCAACTCTCGCCTCTCCTCTCCGTCATCACCACGGCCAACACCTGCCGGAGAAGACGGTGGCGGCCGGCCAACCGTGGCGGCGCCGCCTTCTTCTCCGGCGACCCCCACCCCAAAAACCTAAACTTCCAAACATAAACCCCACCTATTTTCGGCCGGAGAGTCCAAATTCGGCCTCCCTTTCCCTAAATCCGCCTCAATCGTTCGGATCGGCGTTCCACAAAAAAAAACACAAACTTAAACCTTGCCTTCAACGATCTCTCACGCCACCAGCGAAAACCCTAATTCTCTCTAACAACAAATCACAACCTAAACAGCAACCAACAAACAGTTGAAACCCTAACCCTAATTTTAAATTTATGCCCAACAATCATTGTGATTTTACAAAATTAACAAAGGGGTTTTGTTTTATTTACAGCAATGAACAAAATGGCGTATGAATTTTAAGCGAAAAGGAGAGAAGAGGGCTACTTGGTTTGAGTTGCATCACCGGCGATTCGTCACGACTCAGATAAGTTCTCCTTCTCCTTTAACTTTTCGTCTTCTTCTGTTCTTCTCTCTGAACGCTTTTCTTTTGGATGCTGTTTGGTTTTTTCGAATGTTAGGGTTATCTCTCTCTTTTTTTGTAGAAATTAACATTGTTCTCCTTTGTGTGTTCTCTGTTCTGGGTATATATGTTCTTTTTCATGATGAGTTTATTAAGTTTTAAATTTTTTTGTCAGGTTTACTTTTCATCCCAGATTTCGTGGGATTGTTATCTTGTGGATTCAAGGTTGTTTGAATTGGGTGTTCGTTATGGTCTTCTGGGCAAAGCTTTAACCTATTCAATTCATCAATTTATTTTCCAGCTTTTTTTAAGTGCTTATTTGAAAAGACTTTTAATCTTGAGTTGATTTTGCAGGTCACACAAATGAAGTGACCTTAATTGTAAGGAGAAGTCTGCGCCAGCTTTTGGAGGAGGTTGAATTTTGGGGTGCTTTGATTCCAACAACAGTTTTGGCAATGGCTTGATTTTGGGGTGCTGGTTCTTAAGAGTTTCGTTTCCAAAGTTGGATTTGTAGCAACTTTCTTTATTCAATTTTGAATATTAAGATGTAATCACTTAGGTCTTTAGGACAAATGTGTATTTTTGGACTGTTTGTAACATATTGGATTAGAATTTGTTTATGTGATTAATCCTTTTAAACATTTAAACCTTATCTTAATATTTTATTTATGTTAATCAATTAAAGTGCTTAAACTTTATATCATTCTGAAAATGGTTTGGGCCACCATAAACAATCAACCAATGGTTACCTTTAGTTATATTACTATTAGAAAAAATAAAAACGCAACCAAAAGTCTAAAATGAAATATGTCACAAGTATTCCAAATTTCAACTTTAATCACAAAACCAACACATACACATACCTATGGTGACTTGATTTAAAACCAACACATACATGCTTAAAAAAAATGCAAACTTAGTTTAAGGACCTATGAAGGGTTTTAGAAATCAGGCACATGTATTTGAGATGTGAAAATGAGCTAATAACAAGTGATCATAGAAGAAATAATCATGGCTCTTTAATACTTACTAATAAGACAATTGATTTTGGATTAGTAATGTAAAAGAGATTTGAACTACACTTTGACTTGCAATATTAATTATGGACATGTTGATGGGATGGGCCTTTTTTAAAACCAAAAGATCTCATGGATGAACCAAAATGGGTCTTGTTAACCAAAAAGTCCCAAAATGCACATACCATCCCATGCTTCAGTAACAACAATACGAGACAAATGTAATAGATGTTTTCTTGAGTCATGTACAAGGATCTTAACAGATGAAATGTCACTGAAGATTTGATGTCACTGAGGGTTTTATTTAGAATAATCATGTGAGTATTGAATGTGCCTTTAGAAATGATGGGGAGTTTGGAGTAGCTTAGGGCTGAGAAACCCTAAGACAGAGTTTATGCCTTATAACATCTGGTGATTATTGATGGTGAAAGATTTTTCTTACCCGGACAAAATTGGGGTATGACACTCAAGTATTGAAAAACCGAGATATAATTCTTGGATGCGTCCTTTTTTTTATAAATAAAATATACAATTAATTTCTTCGGTTAAATTGAAAACCTATGGGTAAACATATTCAGTGTACATGCTTCGAATCCCATCAACCTCATTTTATGTTTTTATCTCATTAAAAGTGACAACTTTTTGAATATTTTATTTTTAATCTAAAAGTACGACATATTTCACCTCGGTTTTCTTTCAAACCGAGGTTAATATTTCTCTTATATATATATATATATATATATATATATATATATATATATATATATATATATATATATATATATATATATATATATATATATATATATATATATATATATATATATATATATATATATATATATATATATATATATATATATATATATATATATATATATATATATATATATATATATATATTGTAACATTCAGTTTTACTTGTCTAAACAACATAAACAGAACTTTAACGAATAGTCATTTTCAAAATAGCTTTAAACAACGAGAGCCATAAACATATACTCCTTCTGTTTCTTTTTAATTGTCTTTCTTTGACTATTTACGCATATCAGTGAAACTAATCAAGTTTACTACTTTTCAAGTAATAAGTTTTTTTACCTATAATACCCCTATCTATTTATTTATACATTTAACTTTTTCTCCCTCTTTAATAAATAATTAGGGGCAATTTTGACAAAATGAGAATTGATGTTATGTTGAACTTTGAAAATGACACTTAAAATGAAACAAATTTTTTATACAAAAGAGACACTTAAAAAGGAACGGAGGGAGTATCATCTTCCATACAAAGATGTTATGTGTTTGGTTTTCTCGTTTCTTCTTCAAAGATCCAAATCATTTTTCTTTTACTTATTCTTTAGAGATCTGGTACGTCAAACATCACTACTATTATTTTTGTCATATTGTTGTTGTTGTTGTTATTGCTGTTGTGGTGGTGGTGGTGTTGAGACCCAAAATCCTAGATGTTTTCTTGTTGTTTTTGTTGTTGTTATTGATGTTGTTATTGTCAATGTTGTTGTTCTTATTGTTAACTCCCTAAATCCTAGATGTTATTTATTGATACTGTTGTTGATGTTGTTAATTGTTTTTTTTTTGTGTTGTTGTTTAATGTAAGTTGTTATTTTTTAGTTGAGTTTATTAAATCTATATGTGGTATTTTAGTCGTTGTTATTGTGTTTGAATAGAGATTGATATTGATATTGAGATTATATTTTTTGTGATTCTTTGTGTAACTCTCATCTTGTTCCGTCGAGTTAAATTTATTATATCTAATGTCGATTGTTTGTTTCACTAGCCTCTCTCTGAACATACAACCTAATAATTTAATTTTGAAAATAATTATATGAAAAATTATGTTCTATCTATAACTTATCTTATACTGGTTAATAATTTTTCAGCATTCTGCAACTCATCATTCATCTCATGTTGTTTTATTGTTAAAATCTCTCTAATATTTCTAGTTTTCATTCAACTTTATTCCATATTTGTTCATTTCAAAGCATAAAATTTTATGCTTTCAAGAATGAATTAGTAGAAAAGAAAGTATTGAATAAAGAACTTGAAACATTAATTTTTTTGTGTTGTTGTTTAATGTAAGTCGTTGTTTTTGAGTTGAGTTTATTAAATCTATATGTTGTATTTTAGTCGTTGTTATTGTGTTTGAGTAGAGATTGATATTGATATTGAGATTATATTTTTTGTGATTCTTTGTGTAGCTCTCATCTTATTCAGTCGAGTTAAATTTATTATATCTAATATCGATTGTTTGTTTCGCTAAACGCTCTTTGAAAATACAACCTCATAATTTGATTTTGGAAATAATCATATGAAAAATTCTGTTCTATCTGTAACTTATCTTACATTGATTAATGATTTTCTAGAATTTTACAACTCATCATTCATCTCATGTTGTTTTATCGTTAAAATCTCTCCAATATTTCTAATTTTCATTCAACTTTCTTCCATATTTGTTTATTTTTCAAAGCATCAATTTTTATGCTTTCAAGAATGAATTAGTAGGAAAAAAAGTGTTCAATAAAGAACTTGAAACATTAGAGGGATTTTAACCATAAAATAACATGAGATGAATGATAAGTTGTAGGATGCTTCAAAATTACTAATCAATGTAACTTGTTCTTCAAATATAACACAATTGTTCATATAATTATTTTTCTGACCAATTTTGAAAAGTTATATATTTAGTATATGATTTAGTGAAATAAGCAATTCACATTAATTTAATAAACTCAAAATTATTTTACCGCTCAATTTATAAGATATCTGAGGTGAAATTGTGATATATCTTTCGGTGAAATGACAAAATCGAGGCAACATGTGTTTTCGCCATTTCAAAATTCCAAAAAGGTCTCCATGGGGATCAAACCCATGACCTTTACACATATTCATCAGTTTTTTTAAGATCAAGAAGTAAAATGTGCACTTTTCATGACGCCCTTCGTTACCTCGCTTCTTTAATCGAGGTTAAATGTGTTTTTTGTAGTAGTGTGAAGGAGAAAATTGTTTGTGCATGACCCAACCAGGTTAGACACCTTAGGAATACAACAACAAACCGAGTTGAGTCTGTCAATGCTACATTGAAGAATTGGTTGGAAAATAGTAAGAGCAATTTATATAGAGATTGGGTTGGAGTATCATAGTTTTTGAACATAGATTAAAGACAATAATATTTATTCTCAATTGGTCGACAACATAGCTCGAGCAGGTTTGAATTACATTTTTCACAAAGCTAAGCGAACTGATAATGTAGGCTCCGATAGTGTAAAATATGGTTGCACGATTGTGAAAATATATGGTTTCCCATGTGCTTATTTTATAACAAAGAAGGTGAAACTTGGTATCCCGTTAAGAAAGGATGAAGTTTGCAGTCACTGGAAAAGGCTTAGGTTTGATGATGATGGTGTCGTGAAAGACGGTAAATAAAATATCTCTATCTTAACCGAATGAGATGTGATACAAAAAAATACTTTTGAAAATCGATGACAATATGAAACTCCACATCAAAGAACAATTGAGGAAGATTGCTTATCCAGAAACCACGGACTTTAAACCACTCTCTCAACCGATAAAAAAAAGATGCTTCGAAGAAGCTCAAGCCTACATCGAGTGATAATTCAATGACGCGGTCTACTTCATATTTTGAACATGTTGACAAAGTTTTTTTGGATTCACCAACTCCAAAATCTCAAAAAAAAAAGTGTTTTAAAGGAGCTCGCATTAGCAAACCACCTCCTTCACTGCCTCCACCAAAAATTTCATTCATTGACGAGATGTTGATTTTTATTCACAAATACATTGAACGGATCGTAAATGTTAAGGGTGACAGTAATTGCGTTTATCGATCTGTTTTGGTTTTACTCGATAAAGGAGAAGATAATCACACACTTGTCTGAAATCAACTTATCCATGAGTTGAGGACCCATAAAGAATCATACACATGACTTTACGAAAAGAAAGAAAATTTTGATGCAATTTATGAGTCTCTTGTTCCTTGCATAAGTGGACTAGCACCGGAGGAAAAATGGACGCGCTTTCCTGAAATTAGTCATCTCCTAAAAAGATACAGTTTTTCGAAAACCTTTTCCCCACTGAGCACCGCCCTACCTCAAAATCCAAATGATCGTATTATGTGTATTTGGTGGCTTTCAAAATCACGACACTTTGTTCAAGTTTATTTGAAATTGGGATGCCATATACCACTTCCATCAGTGGACTGGACGACTCATTCAACAAGAAAAACCGAGACTTGACCGGACTAATTTCTAGAAAGGATGCAAGAGTCCGCCAAATTAAGCAACATTGAAAGAGAATCAAATACTTGAATACATTTCAATTAAGTGTATGTAATTGTGTATTAATATTAATGAAGTGTAATATATACAATTTCAAATACTTTAATATATTGTGATGTTTGCAAAAAAAAAATTATTCATTTGTCAAACAAAACACACAACCTGATTAAGGAGAGGTTTCAAAGATGTATCTCCAGAATAAAATAATAGCGCGATACTAAAAATGTATCTGTGAAATCAACATCGATACATGATAGAATTTTTAGGTCCACATTTGTTTACAACTTCTATAAATTTAGGCTATTGTTTTTTTATTTCATACAAACAAAAAATGTCGCAAATGTCACAAATAAACATCATCTAGTATGTCACAAATGTCTCCTTCTCATATTCTTTACCGTGAAAATTGGTAAACAACCGTTGATCTTCCAAATTACTATATTTGGTTACTCACAGGATCGATCAGATTAATCCTAGGACATGTGCTAACTATTTTTAAGGGTGAATTCTAATGAACATAAACACTTCGACAGTGTTTATACCAGCAATAATTCGTAAAGGATTTGATAAAAATATAAAATGAAAAGGGGAAAAAGGAATGATGTATATCGAAAGTAAATTACAGTAAAGATAAACTTCTGGGTAAAAGCACAATTCTGGAAATAAATAATTAAATTACTTCAAGTAAAAGACAATGGTGTAACCTCAAACGTACATTTCTCAATTTACTCTTTCTCTACACACATATACTTTGGTAAAATCGATAGACTTTGTACACACCTGAACACACACTGATCCTAACATTAAGACCTCTTATTTATACTAGTCGAAGTAGCCGTCTCCAACGACCTTTCCACGAAATCGATACAAGTGGCGCTTTGTATGTACGTAACCATCCACTATGCTCCACGTGTATTTTCAACAGTTTTAAATAACAACAAAAGTTCCCTCTTTTATTTGAATTTGAATCCCTCTTAGAATCCACAACTGGTAACGTTTCTGTTGAAAACACCTAAAACTACTAAAAATATTTCTAAGTCCACGCAACACTTATACCATCACACCAAGGCATCTTCGTCTAGAACTTCAGACGCATAGTTTTGTCGAAACGTCTTCATAGGAAATTTTATTCTTAATTTATATGGGTGTCGAAATTAGGAGCTAACAAATTTCCCCCTAAAAATGTCATTTTCGACCTTACGAAGAAAAAGGGATTTTTGGAGAGTATGGTTCGATGCCTTGAACAATTGTTGCATATTACCAAGGCCCCAACTTTACAAAAACCTTTTAGTTTCCTCCAGCTGGTTTGTGACGTCAGTATCATCATTACCCCTTTCCTAACATGTCTTTTTCGCCCACACCCGAATCTTTTTAATCATCACGTTTCCTAGACTTTAGAAGATCGTGGGATTAGGCATTAATTACCACTGTGTCACTATGTAATCCTAAAGAGACATGTGTCCCACTCACTTGTCAACCATTAATGCTGATTTGAACCGTTTCTCTTCCAGAAAAACTTATAAAAGGCGCACTTCTTACTCATTTATCTTTTTTATGCTTTTTGAAAACCTTAAGCACTTCATCTTTTCATCTTCCTCCAAAAAACAAACTCAAAACAACCCAGATTTTCTTCAAACTCTCAACAATAATGGCTACTTCAAGCAAAGCTTCCAAAGAAACCACCAAAGCTGCTAAGGTTTCTGTCAACTCCATGAATGTTCCAAAAAATATCTCAGATCTTCCTCCCTTTGCCACACTCCCTAGTCCAGTAATGAGAGGCAACCAACAATACATTCCTGAGCTCAGGACTGAGGAACAACGAAAAATCTATGAATCCCAGGTACTTATTCCTGTTACTGTTTCTGGAAAAACTAATGCTTTGCTTGGACCTTTGCCTGATTTAAATATTGACCCTAGCAAACTTAGGGATTTCTTCCCCACTTACCACAAATGCAAACCCATATGACAGGCCAAAAAACCTAGGGCTAGCACTACTGAGGAACCTCAATCATCAATAGATGAACTCATAGACCTTAGGTTCATGAATAATGGCTTTAGGGTTTTCCGTGCAACCCCTTCATTTAAAGATCCATCTGATTACATAAACTGGATAAACAAAATAGAGAAAGCCAAAGCTCAAACCTGGAAAGCCATGGGAATCTATGATTTAATCATGTTGTCGAAGGTAGGATTAGAGTATAGTTCATCCTTATTAGTCTCCTCCTTATACTTCTGGGATAACACCCATTATACCTTCCATCTTCCTTGTGGAATGGTTACCCCCACCCTCTTCGACGTAGCCGCTATCACATGGCTAAAACCAACTGGACACACTTACGACCCAGAGATAGACTCTGAGGATTCCATTGCCTTATCCATTTTTAGGGTTGCTTATTCGACCCATATAGCCCATTATCATGACAAGGACATCGAAACCGTCTTCGACGTGGAACATACTGCCTTCTTGGCTTTATGGTTATCCCACTGCATTTTCTGCTTGAAGTCATTGCAGGTCGCCAAGAAGTATCTTACTCTGGCAAACTAATTACACACTGGTCACGATGTTTGTTTGAGCGAAATGATTTTGGCCAACCTTTATGAATCCTTAAGCAATGGCGTTACTCAACTCAAGAATCTGGGAGAGAAAGGAAATTTCCTCCTCTCTGGGCCTTTCTGGCTATTACAACTCTGGTTGAATGCCACCTTCAAGGCAAGCCTTCCCAACAAAGGCCTTGTCGATGAAGATTCTAAAGAAGTGAAGAATAGAAGGGTCGAAGGAGTTCGATTGGCTCAGCTATCACCAAATGATGAAAGACAGACCATTCGACCTACACTCATGAGCTACGTTATGATGTTTGCAAGACGCTATGAGTTCACATCGAACATGGCCCCCTTTGCATCCAGAAAGTATGGTCGAGTATGGTTCATAAGACCTTTTCCATCTCCTGCCAAAAAACAAGAGACAAAATTCCTTCTGCTTTGGGAAGCCTTTCTAACCCCAAAACTTATAACCCTCAGGTTACACCCGTCGAAGACCCATGTTACCTTAATTACTCATCAACCCAACCTTATGGCTCGACAATTTGGATTAGTTCAGGCTCTCCCAAAGTGTCTTTATGACAAGAAGAGAAATACCCTTCTTTACAACGTAATCCACAATGAAACCACTATTGTCAAACAGATAGCTCGATATACTGGTAGAACACACCTTGCTCCAGTTAAATTCGAGCCATGCTTCCTCTGTACTCCAGAATTTGAGAAGTGGTGGTCGAAATACTATGCTTAAGAATTCTATGATGTTTCTACATTTACTCAGCATATTACTAAAGTTTTCCTCTCTGTGCAGGAAAAAATAAAAAAAGGTACTTACACACACATCAAAGAATTTTAGGCATTTCAAAATTACTTTGAAACTGCCTATAGGCCCGATGATCTTAGTTAAACCATTCGCGAGGCAAATGTCACTCTAAAGGAATTTTTTTTGAAGAAAATTGAGAGTTTAAAAATCCCTTCGTACGTTCCTCCTGAGAAACATTACGAAATGGCTTTCAAAATGCATCATCTTAAGTTTCCTCGACTGCCAAACGCTAATTTTTGAGTGGCCCTTGCCCCTCCATTCCCAGACTGGTTCATCTATGGGAATTCTATAAAAATCCTTCGACAACAGTCACAAAAAAAAATCCCAGCGAGTGGTTGCGACTAAGCATACTTTAGACAATTTCAAAGGGCATCTTCATATAGGAATCAAAGATGTTCACATCGAATCAGATATATATGAAGGTGTAGGGTGGAATTCCTTTTCGAATCACATATCTTATTAGGATACTTGCTCTTGACTTGTAGTAACTGCTTCATTTTATTTCTTTTAGCTATCAGAGTTCCACTTAGGAAGCCAGCAACCAAGAAGTTGGTCGAAGAAAAAGCTGAGGGTGGCAGCAAGACCATTAATGTACATTTTACTTTACCCATTGCTTTTTTTATGTATAATGGTATCTCTAATACTTCGATTTTGTATTCAGGGTGCTCGAAAACCTCCCCCTACTCCTCAAAAAATCAGAACAAAAGCAACGGCGACTCCTATGATAACATAATCAGACGAAGAGGATCTAACTCCCGTCCTAGATCTGACTCTTAGGAAGAGGAAGAAACAACCCAAGGTTGTCGAAGCCCTAGAGGCCAATACTTTTGGTACTTGTATCGAATTATTTACTAATAATAAAAAGGCTTTTTCTTTATTATGTTTGTTTAATAAAGTCCCTAGAATAGCTAGTCCGTTTAATGTATCAAGTATGACTTAATCATGAGATCACATTAAACATAAGGACATTATTCTTAAAGTATCCGTAGTCGAGCTTTATTGTGAAGTGGGATAACATTAAAGCATTAAGACAATTATGTATATAGACCGATGATCACATATCATGGATCATGGATAAGGAGTTATCAAGTCTTAAACATATGTATGAATATTAAGAGTAATATTTATATTGGATTGACCCGCTATGAGAATACTATATAGAATGTTATGCAAAGTGTCATAAGTTATTCTCATGGTGATAATGGTGTATACCACCCTTCGACCTGAAACCACTATGGACCCTAGATGTAGAGTCGAGTGCCTTATTGTTGATCAAACATTGTCCGTAACTGGATGACCATAAAGACAATTGATGGGTACTCCACGAAGCATGCTGAGGGACATGAGTGATCTAGATGGAATTTGCCCATCTTGCGTAACAGGATAAATGTCTATGGGCCCAACATTGAACTGGACAAGGATGACACGGTCTATGCCTTGTGCTTAATATAGACATAAGGGCAAAAGGGTAATTGTACACATAAGTATTATCACAAAAGGATTTGTCAGATCACATGACATTTTCGTGTCTTGGGTAGCAGTGATGTGTTGCTAGATACCGCTCACTGTTTATTATGTTAAATACGTGATTTAATATAATTACCAATACCGCGAAAACCTACAGGGTCACACACAAAAGGACGAATTGATGAGAGATAGAGTAACCAAGGAACACCGTAAGGTACGGTGCACTTAAGTGAATTGTAGAACATCGTAAGGTACGACATATTTAAGTAGAATACGAAATATGGAAAGGTACCACGCGCTTAAGTGATTTTGGGATATTATAAGATATGGGTCACATACACTTAAATGGGCTTTTTAGCTTGCAGCTCACACAAGTGGTTATATAAATAGCACCCTTGTGTGAAGCATTTGTGCAGTTGCAATTTCGTTTCTCTCTTTCTCACACTCAAAGCCTTCATTCATAGCAGCTAGCACTGAGATTGAAGGAATTTGTTCGTATGGACTGAGTAGAGGCATTGACACCGTTCAATGTTCGTGATCGCTCCGTAGATCTGCATCAAAGGTTTCAATCGCCATAAGAGGTAATGATTCTATCACTGATCATGCCCATTCGTAAGGATCACTAAAGGAGAATTTTTTTAAAATTCCGTTGCGTTTTGGATCTCCCTTCTCCTTCAATCTTCATATAGGAATCAAAGATGTTCACATCAAATCAGATATATATATGAAGGTGTGGGGTGGAATTCCTTTCCAATCACATATCTTATTAGGATACTTTCTCTTGACTTGTAGTAACTGCTTCATTTTATTTCTTTTAGCTATCAGAGTTCCACCTAGGAAGCCAGCAACCAAGAAGTTGGTCGAAGAAAAAGCTGAGGGTGGCAGCAAGACCATTAATGTACATTTCACTTTGCCCATTGCTTTTTGTTATGTATAATGGTATCTCTAACACTTCGATTTTGTATTCAGGGTGCTCGAAAACCTTCCCCCACTCCTCAAAAAATCAGAACAAAAGCAGCGGCGGCTCCTATGATAATAGAATCAGACGAAGAGGATCTATCTTCCGTCCTAGATCTGACTCTTAGGAAGAGGAAGAAACAACCCAAGGTTGTCGAAGCCTCCAGTCAACCTCAAAAAAATATTGCCAGAGTTATAAAGCGACCTGCTGCCCTTTACATTCTGGAGCCTACTCTTGAGAATATGTCAAGGATAACGGCGACACAAGTTGAAAGTGACAAATCCAGCCCTGGAGTCAAAGGGAACAAGGTAGAAGCATACATGACTTAGCTTCTTTCGATTTATTTTCCTTTAATATTTTGACTAACTTATATATATATATATATATATATATATATATATATATATATATATATATATATATATTATATATATATATATATATATATATATATATATATATATATATATATATATATATATATATATATATATATTTATTTATTTATTTATTTATTTATTTATTTATTTATTTATTAATTTTACCTTCGGCTTTCAGGATGGCGCAACCGCTGCCACCCAAAAAAGCAGGAAAATCTTCTTTTACACTAGATATTCTCAACAATGCTGGAAAACCCACCTATCAATCCTCATCAGAGAAAGTCTCAATGAGAGAAATCAACCAACCCGTTGTTGGAGGGCTTGAGACTTCGCCACAAAAAACCACTACCTAACACTCTCACACAAGTGGCTCTAATCGCGAAGATGACTTGGGTCCAGAAACCCAAGTTGAGGCGAACATGGATTCCATGGTGGTGGACGAAGAAGTCCAAGTTGAGAATGTTTCTGAAGGTGATTCACCTAATGTTGAAGGTGCAGACACCACTGCTTTGGGAGGTGTTGATGCCTAAGATGAGGAACTAAGAGAAAACGAAGACGAAGAAGAAGTTGAAGAGCCACCAGTATTCGACGACGCTGATGATGTTGATGATGAGGAGGAGCTTGAGGACCAAGAAGGACAGCCTCAGGGCCAAACTCCTACAACCCCCACACCTAAAGTTATCTCTAGGGGTTTCATAGATTCTACAAGAGAAACTGGGGTTCTTTCTTCAGAGGAATTGGAAGCTCTGAAACAAAGCCAACCCCTTGAGTATCTGAAGGCTATGCTGAGTCGAAGAGAAAGCTCATATGAAAAAAGTCACAGTACTTTTGTAGCCTCTGAGGATCAATATTCGAGCAGACCCGCGAATGAGGCACTCTAAAAAATTAAAGAGAAAATCTTTAAGGGTGAATTATTTCTACTCTTGCTGGCTGATCCT
Source organism: Lathyrus oleraceus (assembly GCF_024323335.1). NCBI lineage: Eukaryota > Viridiplantae > Streptophyta > Magnoliopsida > Fabales > Fabaceae > Lathyrus > Lathyrus oleraceus. The sequence goes on along the minus strand of NC_066580.1, from coordinate 322,506,235 downwards.
TCTGCCCCCTATCTTTGAAGGCTCTCCTCATCCAAGTTAATATGTTTGGATGTTTCTCCTGAAGTTGCCAACATCATCTTGGAGTTGGGTACCATGATAGAACAGGTTGTCGAAGACAATAAACTGCTTCCCCAAATTATCGAAGAAATAGAGCAGAAATCAGGTGCTGAAGCTACTGCTTGGGATGCAGCTAGTGAATCGACCAATAAGGAACTTAAATTGGAGGAGACAAAGATCGAAAACCATGATTGCGACATTGCCTATTGGGAAGCGCAAATAAGGGAACTTCAGGCCAAGATCACTGAAGTAAAGAAACACAAAGATGAACTTTTAAAGTTTGATGATGCTTCCCTGGCTAAAGAGTTAGATTTTGGCTTGGAGTTTGTCAAAAAAGCGTGCAAACTAGACGCATAGCTCACGACTCTTTGATCGAAACGACCTTTGTGTGAAAAACATCTAGAGCTTCATAAGACCAAATACCTCCATATGAAGAATCATCTCCCATTTTAACTTTGGTCTCCTTATCATCATTTATCTCATAATGACTTTTTTTGGTTTTACTAGTATTGACCATTAGCCCTTTGGGCCTTTGTAACGAATTCCAGCCATATTGGCAATATTTTTACATTACCATGTTGGCAGCAACTTATTTTAATGCAATTACTCGTTTATTATTCTTATTTCTTGGAGCGATGGCTTATATTTTTTCAAATATTTTCCATTCACTCTTAATATTCAGTTGTCTCGACTAAGTTCTTCAAACTCATAAGCACCATTAGAGAAGACTTGCAAAATTTGAAAAGGGCCTTCACATTTGGGAGACCATTTCCCTAGAGCCCTATCCTTTCGATCCATTGGAAGGATAACTTTCCAAACCAAATCTTCAGGCAAAAATGTCTTAATTTTAACCTTCTTATTATAAGAGTTATCTACTCTCTTCTTTTGCCTTTGGAATAATTCCAAGGCACTTAGTCTCTTTTCCTCTAGATCGACTAACTCATCTAGCACCATGTTCCAATATAATTCTGAGGGAATTTCATGATGCCTCTAAATCCTTGTTGATTGTAGGTAAATTTCTACTGGTAAAACTGCATCATGACCAAAGATCAGTCTAAATGGGGTCGAATTAGTGGCTTCCTTGGAAGAGGTCAGACATGCCCACATAATCTGATCTAACGTTTTGTGCCAATTTCTAGGTTTCTTCCCTACATGTTTTTTGATCAAACTGATTACCACCTCATTTGCTGCCTCGACCTGACCATTAGCCTAAGCGTAGTATGGCATAGACGTTAACAATTTGAAACCCATTTCCTTAGCAAATTCTTGCATCTTTTGACCAGTAAATATTGATCCTTGATCCGTTGTAACGGTCTCTGGGATCCCAAATTTGTAAATGATGTGTTTCTGGATAAATTCAATCACATCTTCTTGGCCTACATTTGGTAAAGGTATATCTTCGGCCCATTTTGTAAAATAATCAATGCCAACCAAGATATACCTCCGATTCTTAGATGATGGTGATCGAATTTCCCCAATCAAATCTAAAGCCCAACCTCTAAAAGGCCAAGGTTTGACTATAGAGTGTATTTCGCTCGCAGGGACATGTTGTATGCCTGCACGTACCTGACACTCTTGGTATCCTTTGGCGAATTCAACACATTCTTTTAACATGGTGGGCCAATACATACCCTGGCAAAATAATAACCATTTCATCTTATGGCCAATTTGATGCGCCCCGCATGCCCCACTATGGACAGTCGAAAGGGCTAAATATGCCTCTAATTCACTAAGACATTTAAGCAAAACTCCCTCAGGAGTCTTTTTGAATAATTCCATCCCCAAAAGTACATAACTCAAAGCTTGATACCTGGTTTTTCGATCAGCAGACGTCGTTGGATTCTGTAAATACTCCACTATTGGTTTCCTTCAATCTCCGTATGCCATGCTATATATTGCTAATATTTCGAAGCTTTCTTTATCAGCGTATCCCAGCTTTGTCCTCTCCAAGTCCGATGGGGCTAATCTGGTTGACACAACTCTTCCTTTGACTTCAATTGCTTTTTGCAATTTCTCTTTCGAAATTTTATACCCAGATGCAATTTAAGCCAAATCATTGGCCACCTGATTTCCCAATCGAGGTATGTGTCGAATATTAGCCACCTCGAATCTTTTCAACAAATGACTAGCTATTATGAAGTACATGATGAGATTTTATTTAACACATTTGTACTCCTTTGTGATATGTTTTACCACTAACTCCGAGTCACCCATTATTTCGACTCAAGTTGCCCCCAATTCCAATAATATCTCAAGTCCAGCTATGAGAGCTTTATATTCAGCCTCATTGTTCAAGCAGAGGACCTCCACTTTATACTTGCATTTTGTTAGAATTTTATTATGGGAAATAATTAGAATTCTTATGCCTGTTCCATCTTTACGACTAGACCCATCGAAGTATAACTTCCAGAGTTCTAATTCGATGTAGTCCAGTGCACTCTCAGTTATGGAGTGCTCGACTATAAAGTCTGTCACCACTTGTCCCTTAATAGATTTTAATGGCATATAAGTTAAGGAATATTCAGTTAAAGCTAGTGCTCATTTTCCAATTCAACTGTGCAAAATTGACTTAGACAACATATGTTTAATAATATCGAAGTGAGATGAAACATAAACATCGACAAGTTTTATATAATGCTTCAACTTTGTACAAGAAAAATACAAGCATAAACATAATTTTTCAACTATGCTATACCTAATTCTGCATCATTTAGGACCCTACTAAGGTAGTAAATGGCTCTTTCGATGCCTTTATCATCCTCTTGAGCCAACATGCTCCCCAAAGTCTTGTTAGATTGATGACACTGAAATTCACCGTATTTTAGACTCCGATTTCGCAAGCATTTTAGTTGTTTTATTGTTATTTTGTTATGTTATTACTATGTTTCTCTTTGTTTTCAGGTTTCCAGTCTAATCGGAGCCCCGATCGAGAAAATGAGTGAAAGCAAGCTAAAAACCCTAAAATTCAGCATTTTGAACTTGTGGCTGGCGACATGGGCCCAGCCATGACATGTCCTAGCTCAACTTCCCTCAACTGCCACGTTCCCCACTACCTCCACTTGGGCGCCACACTTTGCTCTTATGGCGGGCGCCATGGTGTTGTGGCGGGCGCCACAAGAAGGAAACTTTTCCCTCCCAAATTCAAACTGAAGGGCATCCTTGTCTTTTCCATTATTTTACTTGCCTATAAATAGAGACTTGAATTCATTTGTTTAATCATCCAAACTTAGAGCAGATCAAAACTCAAAGCAAACTTAGTTTCACTTAGGCATATATTCAGTATTTTAAAGTGGTAATCGCTTCACATCGAGGTGTTGCCACAATTGTGTAATCGAGTTTGTGATCGAGTCTGTAATCGAGTTTGGAGCACTTTGGAAGGAAGTTAATCCTGCCGCCATTTTCATTTCCGTTTCCCATTTATTCAACCCTCCGATTGGAGCAGGTTTTTATTAATTTGCCTTTATCTACTTTACTTTCCCGCACTGTCTTTACTTTATTTACTTTCCCGCACTGTCTTTACTTTATTTATTTCCCGCACTGTCTTTACTTTATTTATTTCTCGCACTCACACTACTTTCATTTATTTCTCGCACTCGCACTACTTTCATTTATTTCCCGCACTCGCACTACTTTTATTTATTTCCCGCACTCGCACTACTTTTATTTATTTCTCGCACTCGCACTACTTTTATTTACTTTCCGCACTCGCACTACTTTTATTTAAATTAAAATGCACCTTTACTTTACCATGTCTAACTAAATTTATAAAGGTTAGAATGTAAGGATCGTAATTGAACCGATAATCCGTACAATTGTTCGTCGAAACACTTAAGGGCTATTTTGACTTTCAACTTAAGTTTTCCCGCACTTAATTTCCGTTAGGTAAGATCGAAAGTCGTCCAATGTCTTTTTAAACTTAGTTGTTTTTAACTATTTCAAATACAGCGAAAGCGCTTTGTTTAGTTCATTAGGAGTTTTTAACTTAAGAAGAAAAGTGATTTTAAAACTATTTTCGGACGCGTTTATAAGTTTAGAGTCTGGTTCGTGAGAACCTCTTTTGGTTAAGAAATCCAGGTTAAAATACTTTTCAACTTAGTCAAGATACTATATTTCTTAAAAATAGGTTTACTACTCTAACGCAATGCGCGCCTTTTTATAAGTGACAATAAGAGGGTTTGATTAGGGAGTACAACTCGGTTCTGAATACGCGAAAGCGACAGTTCCTGTTAAATTGGTTCTTTTCAAAGTAGGAAACACTGCCTATAAGTAGTTTTATTAGCAAGTACTTGGATTATTAATTGATTATGTGAATTACATTCGAGTCTATCTTTATTAATTGAATTTAATTTAATACTTTACTTTTCATTGCACACTCTAAAAACCCCTACTTTGATTACCTTAGATAAACACCATAACGATAGATAACGATAGATTGACACTTGGTCTATGTGGATTCGACAATCTTTTATATTACTCTGATGCGTTCGTATACTTGCGAAAAGCACACATCAAGTTTTTGACGCCGTTGTCGGGGACCAATTTCGTCAAATTTCGTACCCTGTTGTTATATCGTTTAGACTTAGGTTATTACCCGTCGGTCAATGCGAAGAACTCGCAACACCGAAAGTTTAGTATACCCTCTGGCGGAACCTGAACGTTACGCTCGCGCACGTTTATTCTTCCATAGAATTAGGAGAGCTATGGCCGAAGATCAAAACCAAAGACCTCTTAAGGATTTCTCCCAACCATCCAACGAAGAACCTAGTTCTAGTATAGTAAACCCAACCATCCCAGCTAATAATTTCGAACTTAAACCATCCTTGTTGCAACTAGTGCAACAGAGACAATTCGTAGGTCTCGCTACTGAGAACCCAAACCAACATTTAAAAATCTTTCTCCAATTAGCAGACACTTTTAAAACCAATGGAGCTTCTCCTGAGGCAATCCGTTTAAGATTATTCCCTTTTTCCCTCAGAGATAAAGCTCTATCTTGGTTAGATTCCCTTCCACCCAATTCCATTACGATTTGGGACAACCTTAGAAAAGTATTCCTTGCTAGATATTTCCCCCAAGTAAGATCGCCGTTCTTCGAAACAAAATAACTAAATTTACCCAGAACCAAGGAGAATCGTTGTTCGAAGCTTGGGAGAGATATAAAGAACTGTTAAGAGCATGCCCACATCATGGTTTAGAAAATTGGTTAATCATTCAGACCTTCTATAATGGACTTCACTATAACACTAAGATGACCATCGACGCTGCCGCAGGTGGTGCGTTGATGAACAAACCTTATCCTGAAGCTAGTGTCCTCATCGAAGATATGGCTCAAAACCATCAATCATGGGGAGTCGAACGAGCGACAGTTGAGAAGAAGGAAGTCCAAGGAGGAGTACATGAACTAAGCTCTATAGACATGATGCAAGCTAAAATGGACACATTAGCCCTTAAGGTCAAGCATATGTGCATAAACCCGAATACTGCAGCCGCAGTTTCATCGGATTGTGAGATATGTGGAACCAAAGGACACCAATCTGCAGAATGCAGTCTATTAAACGAAACCCACTCTGAGCAAGTGAACTACACCCAAGGGAACCCATATTCGAATACCTATAACCCTGGATGGAGGAATCACCCGAACTTCTCCTATAAGAACAATAACCCTATCCAAAATAATGCACCCCCGAGACCAGGTTACCAAGCCCCAAGACCAAATTAACCTATGCAACCTGTACCACCAAAGCCGAGCCTTGAGAAAATTATGGAAAATTTTATCACTGCTCAAACCCAACAAAATAAAGAGTTCATGAACCAAAACATTCACGTTAACAAACTGATTACCTAGTTAGGAACCAAGGTTGACCAAATAGTTACTCATACTAAGATGCTTGAAACCCAGATCTCTCAGGTAGCTTTAAACCAAGCCCCCCAGACCACACCTAGAGGACAGTTCCCTGGACAACCTCAACAGAATCCGAGAGGGCAAGCCAATGCCATTACCCTACGAAGTGGGAACGCTTATGATGAGCCACCAAACCCAAGATTGAGTGAACCCGAAACTTCTAAGGAATATACCGAACCCACAGACAAAGTAAAGGAACCAGAGGAATCTGGAAAAATAGGAAAGTCAAGAAAAAGGAGAAGAACCTAAAGATAAAACTTACGTACCACCCCCGCCATATAAACCACCTATACCATATCCGCAAAGACTCAAACAAACCCAGATCAATAACCAATATCAGAAATTTATTAAAGTTATAGAAAAACTTCACGTAGAAATCCCTTTCACAGAAGCCATCACCCAAATACCTTCTTATGCAAAGTTTCTCAAAGACATCCTTACCAACAAACGTAGACTAGACGATCCGAAACCCCTGGAATGCAATTCTATTTCCGAGAATAAGTTAGCCAAAAAGGATAAAGATCCTGGAAATTTCTCCATTCCTTATCTTTTGGGAAGTCATGTCATCGAAAAAGCTTTTCTAGACTTAGGAGCTAGTGTGAGCTTAATGCCTTTAGCGGTTTGTGAGAGGTTAAACTTAGGAGAATTACAGCCTACTAAGATGTCACTTCAGTTAGCCGATAAATCTGTTAAGTATCCGATAGGCATTTTAGAAGATGTCCCTGTTAGGATAGGTCAGTTATTTATCCCTACTGATTTTGTTGTCATGGACATCAAAGAGGATAATGATATACCAATCCTTCTAGGTAGACCGTTCTTATCAACTGCAGGAGCCATAATAGATGTCAAGAGAGAAAAGTTGACCTTTGAGGTAGGTGACGAGAAGATAGAATTTATACTTTCGAAATTTATTATGGCACCTGTGATGGGAGACCCATGTTATGCCTTAGATATCATTGATGAGTGCGTTAGGGAATTAGAACAAGAAGAAATCATAAAAACAATTAAGTTGCCATCAACTCTCATACTAGAAGATGACGACTTTAGGAAACCCTACATCGATGATAACCTTTACGAATGTTTATCCCTTACCCCAGATCTTATGCCATGCCCTAAGAAACCAACCTTAGAACTTAAGGAACTGCCTAAGAACCTGAGATATGAGTTCCTCGATGAAGAGATGAATCGTCCAGTTATAGTCAGTGCTACCTTGAGCCAAGAGGAAACATATCAACTTTTAGACGTTTTACGAAGATATCCCTCAGCCTTAGGATATAATATCTCTGACCTGAAAGGTATAAGCCCATTTGTATGCATGCATCGGATTTCGCTCGAAGAAGATTCAAAAACTTCCAGGGAACATCAGAGAAGAATAAACCCTATAATGAGTGATGTTGTTAAAAAAGAAGTTCTTAAGTTACTTGAGGCAGGTATAATATACCAGACCTCGGATAGTAAGTGGGTGAGCCCTGTGCATGTAGTACCTAAAAAGGGAGGCATCACAGTCGTGCAAAATGATAAAGGCGAACATGTAGCAAAACGGATAGAAGGAGGATGGCGGATGTGTATAGACTATAGAAAATTAAATAAAGCAACCAGGAAGGATCATTTCCCTTTACCATTTATAGACCAGATGTTGGAGCGTCTAGCCAGACACTCTTACTTCTGCTATCTAGATGGATACTCAGGATTCTTCCAAATACCTATCCACCCCGAAGATCAAGAAAAAACTACCTTTACATGCCCTTATGGAATTTTTGCCTACAGACGAATGCCATTCGGCCTCTGTAACGCCCCAGCTACTTTCCAACGCTGCATGATGTCAATCTTTGCAGATTACCTAGATGGTATCATGGAAGTATTTATGGATGATTTCTCGGTTTACGGATTCGATTTCAAAAATGGTCTCGCCAACCTTGAGAAAATCCTGGAGAGATGCGTGGAGGTGAACCTTGTACTAAATTGGGAAAAGTGTCATTTCATGGTGACCGAAGGAATTTTTTTAAGACATATAGTTTCCGAAAAAGGTATATAGGTAGATAGAGCTAAGATAGAAGTTATAGAGAACCTAAAACCACCCAAAACTATCAGAGAAGTCCGAAGTTTTCTTGGACATGCTGGATTCTACCGGCGCTTTATCAAGGACTTCTCCAAAATAACCAAACCTTTAACTGGCCTTTTAATGAAAGATGTTGAATTCATTTTCGATGGAAAATGTAATGAAGCATTTAATCTTTTAAAGCAAGCGTTAATATCTGCACCTATTATGAAACCCCCTAATTGGTCAGAATCTTTTGAGATAATGTGCGACGCTAGTGATTATGCCGTTGGAGCCGTTCTAGGACAAAGGAAAGATAAAAAATTACATGCCATTTATTATGCCAGTAGAACCCTAGACGCTGCCCAACTCAACTACGCAACAACTGAAAAGGAATTACTCGCTGTAGTTTTCGCTATAGACAAATTTAGATCCTATCTAGTAGGAGCCAAAATTATAGTTTACACTGATCATGCTGCCATTCATTACCTATTAAGTAAAAAAGATGTCAAGCCCAGGTTACTCTGATGGATTCTGTTACTACAAGAGTTTGATTTAGATATAAGAGATAAAAAGGCACTGAAAATGTAGTAGTTGATCACCTTTCTAGGCTAGAACACCTAAAACCAGACTTAGTACCCATAAATGATGATTTTGCCTATGATAGACTGATAGCTAGACTAGAAACCATTGAAGATGATAGCCTAGGCCCTCATGAGCACTTCCAAAAATCCTTAGCAATAAGTAACGTACCATGGTATGCAGACTTTGTTAATTACCTAGCTGATGATATCGTACCCCCTGATCTTGACTACCACCGCAAGAAGAAGTTCTTCAACGATGTAAGAAACTTTTATTGGACGAACCGCTCCTTTTCAAAAGAGGTAAATTTGGCGTTTTTCGCCATTGCGTTCCAGAAGAAGAGGTAAAAAGTATAATTGAGCATTGTCACTCTGCACCCTATGGTGGACATGCGAGCACCTCTAAGACATACGCCAAGATTCTTCAAGCTGGCCTATTTTGGCCAACCATGTGGCGTGATGTCCATGCTTGCATTGTCAGATGTGATAGATGCCAACGCACTGGAAATATTTCAAGGCGTGACGAAATGCCTCTAAGAAATATTCAGGAAGTAGAACTCTTCGACGTATGGGGTATAGACTTCATGGGTCATTTCCCACCATCCTTAGGAAACAAGTATATCTTAGTGGATGTGGACTATGTGTCTAAGTGGATTGAAGCCATAACTGCACCCACAAACGATACTAGGGTAGTGATCAAGCTATTTAAGAATTATATATTCCCAAGATTTGGAACACCCCGTTTAGTCATAAGCGATGGAGGATCACACTTCATATCGAGAATATTTGATAAACTTTTAAGAAAATATGGAGTTAGGCATAGAGTAGCAACACCATACCACCCACAGACTAGTGGCCAAGTAGAAGTATCCAATAGGGAGATAAAACAAATCCTAGAAAAAACAATTTCAATATCTAGGAGAGACTGGTCTCAGAAGCTTCAAGAAGCATTATGGGCCTATAGAACCGCTTTCAAAACCCCTATAGGGACAACTCCCTACCAACTAGTCTATGGAAAATCCTGTCACTTACCTTTCGAATTAGAGCATAAGGCCTATTGGGCCATTAAAACTTTGAATTTAGACTACCTGACCGCTGGTGAGAAGCGTATCCTTGACATTCACAAACTAGAAGAACTAAGGCAATCTGCCTACAAGAATGCCAAAATATACAAAGAGAGATCAAAAGCCTGGCACGACAAAAGAATAGTTAAGAAAGATTTCATTATAGGCGACCCTGTTCTCTTGTTCAACTCTAGGTTACGACTTTTCCCTGGGAAGCTGCGCTCAAGATGGACTGGCCCTTTCAAAGTATCCAAGATTCTGAGATCCGGAGCCGTAGAAATCAAGAACGAAACCTGTAGTCCATTCATGGTAAATGGACAAAGACTGAAGCTATACTAAGGAGGAGACATTCCAACAGACTACTCAAGCCACACTCTGATTGATCCACCGATTCCTACTACAGGTGTATAACTTCCGATCATCAAGCTAATGACGTTAAACAAGTGCTGCTTGGGAGGCAACCCATGGTTTTCTTACCTTGTTTTACTTTTTTGCATTTACTTTATTTAATTTTTAATTTTTAATTTTTATCATATTTTCACCGAGACTAAATATTTGAAATGTTTGTATTTTCAGGATCCCTTTTCCTAACTTTTACAGGATGTAGGACTTCGACGATATGCACGTAGCCTATAGGGATGATGCCCAGAGAGAGCGCTACATAGCTCTTTACCAACGCCCTATGGCGCCCACACGCTACCCAAACCAGCACTGCATGGAAGCCTTGGGCATTGAGCCAAGTATCCGATTTCTGAGCCACCAGCTCCATTGGGACGAGTTCGCTGACGACCTAAGTAACACCTATAGGAACTTGACATTGGAGTTCCTCAGTTCATTTGATTATGACCCTTACTCTGGATCGGATGGGTATGCTGCCTTCAAGCTCTTTGGAATCGAGTATTCTTTCAGCCAGAAGGAGTTCGGTGACCTATTGGGTTTCCAGACCACCCCTGTCGCTATCCCTGAGACACCGATGGGATACTTTCTGGGTAAGGAAGTGGAAAAATTCTGGAGCGATATCTCCGGAGGAGGGAGTCAGGACCCCTCTACTCAGTTGTCCCAGGCTATACATAACCCTGCTTTTAGATACTTCTAAATGATACTGACACATTCCTTCTTGGGAAGACCAGATGATGAGACGTTACTGAGTGAGAAGGAGATATTCCTATTGTTTTGTGCATCACAGTCTCGCCCCCGTGGAATGTGGGAACTTTCTGTTGTGTGGCCTCAGCGGTGTCTCCAGATCGTCTGAAGGAGTCATTCATGTAGGAGGGATCATCACACAGATTGCCATCACCCTAGGTCTATCCCGCAAGCTGTTACATCTCAGGACCTACTGTGGGTACACTACTATGGATATCTACTTTTGCTTGACTAAAGGGTTGATGAGGAGATCCTCGTTCAATCCAAGACAGTTCAGACTGCTGATCGATAGTGAGGCGATTCATTATTTTACACTGCCTGATCCTATGATGACTAGCGTTCATGACCCAGCGAACTGGAGTTATGCTCTGGAGGGTTAGGGAGAGACTATCGAGGAGCCTAGATCCCCACCTGTCGCTGAGTATACCCCTACACCGCCTTCTCCCAGGATCACTGTATTCTCTAACAATTTATCATTGCAGACCCCAAACATCCGCACCCAGATTGCTGAGTGTCGTAGAGAGATCGACGGGCTTAGGCAGGAGGTAGCCGACCTTACCTTATAGATGGGAGTATCTGATCTCATACACGCTACCAAGGCTGATTGTTTATACCAGGAGATCACCGAGCTTCGCCAAGAGATAGCCATGCTTTGCGAATCTACTCAAGCATACGAACCCCCTACTATCTGATTTTACCATCTCATTTTATTTTGTCTCATTTATGCTTATATTTTTCGCATTTACCTAACTTATTTTATATCATTGCATTTGGGATATTTTCTTAACTATGTCAGCACATTGATATTATTTCCATTTTATGTGTGTTTATTATATTTATATTTTTATCATAGTCTAGTTAATTATATTATTTATTTATTTATTAGTCTAATGTTTTAAATTTTATTTTTATAAAATTATGCAAGCCTTATGTCAATAGGAAATTACAATGCAAACGCTATCCGGACCCCCCAACCGAAAAGAGAACGAGAAGCCCATGCCAAATGACCAAAATCCGGCCCAGCCGAATTTAGCCTTGTGGCGCCCGCCATGGATGTTGTGGCGCCCGCCACAACGTCTGTATAAGCTCGGGGCAGACTCACATTCTTCACCATTTTCATACCTTCAAACCTTCAAAACCCATTTTTTCACCTTCCGAAAAAGCCCTTGAACCCCACAAAAGCTCCCACCTTTCTCATCTTCACACCATACAAATCATTTTCCCTACTTCCATTTTCATTTTCATCCGTCAAATCTCATAAAAATCACACCTTTTTACATACCCATCTTCATCTTCTTCATCGCATTGCAAGAGCTAAATAATGGAGTTCAATGGATTTATTCTTCGAGGAGGGAAACCGGGGGATCGACAAAGAAAAATTATCGAAAGGTTGCAAACTCGGGAAATCCTCCCGACAAGGTATGTGGATGAGAATTGTCTTTACACTTTGGGTATCTACCATAGCATTTTTTATTTATTAGATAATTTAGGCTTGCATACTATCTTTTCAAACAAAGAACCTACCTTTGAGTGATTGACAATCGAATTTTTAAGTTCTTTAATTTATATTGTCAATCCTAACACTGCTAGCACAGTTGGTACTGTCAGATTTAGAATGTTTGCTGTTGAATATGAATTCAGTACCGACGAACTAGCAGGCTTGTTAGGTATTCCTCATGGGGACGGTGCTATTTCTGAGGCCCCTTTGGATTCAGATTGGTCGGTCGAGGTGTTTTCCTTCTGGCAGAGATTGTCAAACACTTCAATAAATTCTTTTGAAGGAATTCTTGCCTCGACCATCCATAACCCGACCATCAGAGTTTTTAGATATCTGTTGGCATGTACTATTTTTGGCCGGGAGAATCCAAATAAGGTCAATGCTCGAGAGCTTCTATTTTTGCAAGGAAGCCTCACAAATAGAAGAATTAATTTGGTCCCGTTTATGCTCGCTCATATGGATTTAACTCTTAATAAAGCGGGACCGATTATTTTCGGAGGACTCATTACGTCTATTGCTTGGGTGCTTAACCTGAACAATGAGATAGCTACCCTAGATCCCTTAGCTCCTCGCACAGTCAACCTAAAATTTCTGAGAGATATGAAATTGTGTCGATTGAGGAGAGAAAGAGGCTATGTGCTTATGGTTCATGGTGTAGCTATCCCATCTGTTGTCTTATCGTGCACTACACGTACTGATGTACGTGATGAAAGGAATTGAACATATGTTTTAGATACTCCACCTATTTTGGGTCCTCTTCCTCCTAATGTTCCTGATGAGGAGGGACACGACACTGATGAAGAATATGATCGGAGAGAGCGATCTCCCGCACCTCATGTGTCCCCCCATCACCCTTCACCATCACACACCGCACCATCTTCTTCTTTTGCAGGTTCTGCTCCTGGCTTCTATATTACAGAGGAGATGTGGCGTGACCACATGGCTAGAGAGCAAAGGCGTGATGACCTACTCTCTACCATTCAGCAACAACTGGCGGATAACATGAGCTTCATGCAAGAATCACAGCGGAGGACAGATAGATCCTATGAGACTGTTGTACAGTCCCTGCTTACGATTACAAACCAGCAAGCCCGTCAGCAACAATACCACCGTCAATATTCTGCGCTTATCGAAGCCACTAGGGGCTCCATTTTAAGTAACCTTCGAGAGGTGAGGACTGCTCAGGATGTCGTACAGGCCAGGATGGATCAGAGAGACCGTCGTCGCAGCCGAACCCGTCGTCCACCTTAGGATGGCGAAGGTACCAGTGGTCAGTAGTAGGATGTCAGGTGACTCTCCCCTTATCTTATTTCGAAACATTGGGGACAATGTTCAATTTAAGTGTGGGAGGAGACTTTATCGCTTTCTATTTTTCTTTGCTGTTTTTAGTTAGTTTGTTCATTTTTATTTCTTTTTAATTGTTTACTTTATTTCATTTTGCTTTTAGTTTGAGTGTTTTAGATAATGCATGAGTTTGACGAGTCACCAGTATAGTGTATCTTTAGTACAGTCTAATCTCCCCATTCCTTTAGCCCTACCAAAAAAAAATTGCAAAAGAAAACGGTGTTATTCTGAAAGTTTTTTGCGTTTTAAGACGGGTTTGAGTAAGGATGAGGTGACTTGGGAGAACTTTTTGAAACATCAGTATTGTTTTAGCACCATAGATTTCATGAATATAGGAATCACTCCCGAAACCCCATATACCATGGCCTTAATCATCATTTAAGTATAAGTCCTCAGTAGTTTATTCCAGCAGTCAGCTCCGGCCTACGCATCCTCTACGTAGGGGACCGATGAACATAAGTGAATGATCCAGTGAAATAAATAAAATAAAAGAAAGCAAAAAGGCAACTCCGGTATAGGTGACCCTCACAACGTCATTTAAACCAAAAAGGTTGTAAAAATTTGCTACAAAAGAAAAAGAAAAAGAAAAACTCACCCACTGTTAGTTGGTTCAGAGGTATCTGGCGCTGAACTCGGTAGGGCGGATTATGATTTGATCCCCCACAACTGCAGTTGGGTCAAATAAAAGGGTTTACACAGATCTATGTGCCAGGAACCCCATGTTTAGATCATAATCACTAACAAGTCACTTTGCTATGAAGCATGTACGGATAACGAGCTTAATGTGATTACGCCTGAATGAAAAGGACATAAAAAGAGATGAAGAGGCAGGCCTAGGTATTGTGGGATAATATGGGTTGGTTAATATAGGAATGGAGTCTATGTCCGTATTTTTCGGATAAGTGTCATCATGATACCCTTAGTTCACTCAGTTAGTACCTATCACTACATCCCGACTTGAACTTAGAAATCTTTTAGCCCGAATCACTCGTTGACACCAGTTTTTCTTCTATGAGCTTTTTAGTGTTTTACTTGAGGACAAGCAAGGGTTTAAGTGTGGGAGAATTTGATGACACTGAAATTCATCGTATTTTCGACTCCGATTTCGCATGCATTTTAGTTGTTTTATTGTTATTTTGTTATGTTATTACTATGTTTCTCTTTGTTTTCAGGTTTCCAGTCTAATTGGAGCCCCGATCGAGAAAAGGAGTGAAAACGAGCTAAAAACCCTAAAATTCACCATTTTACACTTGTGGTTGGCGACATGGGCCCAGCCATGACATGTCCTAGCTCAACTTCCCTCAACTGCCACGTTCCCCACTACCTCCACTTGGGCGCCACACTTTGCTCTTATGGCGGGCGCCATGGTGTTGTGACGGGCGCCACAAGAAGGAAACATTTCCCTCCCAAATTCAAACTGAAGGGCATCCTTGTCTTTTCCATTATTTTACTTACCTATAAATAGAGACTTGAATTCATTTGTTTAATCATCCAAACTTAGAGCAGATCAAAACTCAAAGCAAACTTAGTTTCACTTAGGCATATATTCAGTATTTTAAAGTGGTAATCGCTTCACATCGAGGTGTTGCCACAATTGTGTAATTGAGTCTGTGATCGAGTCTGTAATCGAGTTTGGAGCACTTTGGAAGGAAGTTAATCCTGCCGCCATTTTCATTTCCATTTCGCATTTTATTCAACCCTCCGATTGGAGCAGGTTTTTATTACTTTGCCTTTATCTACTTTACTTTCCCGCACTGTCTTTACTTTATTTACTTTCCCGCACTGTCTTTACTTTATTTATTTCCCGCACTGTCTTTTATTTATTTATTTCTCGCACTCGCACTACTTTCATTTATTTCCCGCACTCGCACTACTTTCATTTATTTCCCGCACTCGCACTATTTTTATTTATTTCCCGCACTCGCACTACTTTTATTTATTTCTCGCACTCGCACTACTTTTATTTACTTTCCGCACTCCCACTACTTTTATTTACTTTCCGCACTCGCACTACTTTTATTTAAATTAAAATGCACCTTTACTTTACCATGTCTAACTAAATCTATAAAGGTTAGAATGTAAGGATCGTAATTGAACCGATAATCCGTACAATTGTTCGTAGAAACACTTAAGGGCTATTTTGACTTTTAACTTAAGTTTTCCCGCACTTAATTTCCGTTGGGTAAGATCGAAAGTCGTCCAACGTCTTTTTAAACTTAGTTGTTTTTAACTATTTCAAATACAGCGAAAGCGCTTTGTTTAGTTCATTAGGAGTTTTTAACTTAAGAAGAAAAGTGATTTTAAAACTATTTTCGGACGCGTTTATAAGTTTAGAGTCTGGTTCGTGAGAACCTCTTTTGGTTAAGAAATCCAGGTTAAAATACTTTTCAACTTAGTCAAGATACTATATTTCTTAAAAATAGGTTTACTACTCTAACGCAATGCGCGCCTTTTTATAAGTGACAATAAGAGGGTTAGATTAGGGAGTACAACTCGGTTCTGAATACGCGAAAGCGACAGTTCCTGTTAAATTGGTTCTTTTCAAAGTAGGAAACACTGCCTATAAGTAGTTCTATTAGCAAGTACTTGGATTATTAATTGATTATGTGAATTACATTCGAGTCTATCTTTATTAATTGAATTTAATTTAATACTTTAATTTTCATTGCACACTCTATAAAACCCCTATTTTGATTACCTTAGATAAACACCATAACAATAGATAATGATAGATTGACACTTGGTCTTTGTGGATTCGACAATCTTTTATATTACTCTGATGCGTTCGTATACTTGCGAAAAGCACGCATCACAGATGCATATGTACAATCTCATACTCTTATTCCTACAAGGTGGTGTCAAAATTGGTGGATGACTCGGATATTCTTTGATTTTGTTGAAAGCTTTTTCTTGATCCTGTCACCATTTGAATCCTTCCTTGCTGAGTCGAAGCAAAGGCGAGAAGGCTTGCGTTTTTCCACTAAGGTTCAAAATGAATATCCTTAGGAAATTGAGCTTGCCCAATAGTGACTGCAATTCCTTCCTTGTTGATGGCGCTTTCGCCTCCATTATGGCCTTGTTCTTATTTTGGTTTATTTCAATTCCTTTTTTGTGGACCACAAAGCCTAAGAAATCCCCTGCCTGCACACAAAAAGCACATTTGAGAGGATTCATTTTTAGACCATGTTTTCTCATCCTTTCAAAAGACAATCGAAGATGGTCCAAATGGATCTTCCCTGAAACAGACTTAACAACAATATCATCAATATAGATTTGCATAAAAGTCTCTATAAAATCATGGAAGATCGAATTCATTGTTCTTTGGTATGTTGCCCCAACATTCTTTAAGCCAAAAGGCATCACCACCCATTCATAAGTGCCTAAGGCTCCAGGACATCTAAATGTTGTTTTTCGGACATCCTCTTCAACAATGGATATCTTATTATATCCAAAATACCCGTCGAGCATGCTGAGATACTCATGGCCCACGACAGAATCGACCAGCATCTCCGCCACGGGCATTGAATATTCATCTTTCGGGGTTGCAGTGTTTAAATCTCTAAAATCTATGCACACCCCAAAAGTACCATTTTTCTTAATGACATGTACAATATTGGCTAACCATTCGACGTACCTGGCTATATGTATGAAATTGCAACGGAGAAGCCTTTCAGACTCCTCTTTGATCTTTGAGAGAATTGTAGATGTAAATCGCCTTGGGTTTTGCTTGATGGGCTTTTTCCCAAGCTTTATTCGCAACTTCAATTTGACTAGATCTCTTCTCAAACCAGGCATCTCATCGTAATCCCAAGCGAAACAGTCCTCAAAATCCTTTAGCAACTGGATCACTTCGACTTTGAGTTGAGGGTTGATATTGCCGCTAATGTAAGTTGGCCTTTTTGACAACCCTTCTCCTAAGTCTATTTCCTCAAGTGGATCTTGCACTAACATCTTGATATTTGTTGCCAGCGGATCCTTCTCGAAACCCAAAGGTTCTTTATCATAGATAACGTCGAGCCTCTGGCCTTGATCTTCGCCCTGAACCTTATCAAGTGGTTCTGGATCAAAGTCCTTTCCAGGACCTTTTTGGTGAAGTGTCTCGCTGGCTTCGACAACCATGTTTTAGACTTCAGCCTCCAAGGCCGATTGTTGTTTGTTTTTGGCTATGTAAGTTGAAATCCTTTTTAATATGTGGAACTCAGGCATCATCACCGAATTTGCTTCCCTAACCTGTTGGGTCGACTCCTGACGTTCCTATGTACCCAAAATCATATTCCCCCACTACCTCACGATCCCAATGAAAGTCATTAGTGGGGTGTAGATACAAAGAACAATAAGCATTATCGTCTGGAGTAAATGCAAAGTTGGCCGGATTGCACGGAGCAATATTGGCCAAGTGTTTATCGAACTGGCGCCTGTCAACATGATTGATAGGAGTCTTGAAGTAGCCATTGTCTGATCTACGTTCTCCACAATACCATCAGGGTGCCATATGATGATTCTTTGATGCATGAATGATGGTACAAATCCAACTCCATGTATCCATTCGCGTCTAAGTAGCAAGTTATAGTTGACGTTCGCCTCCACAATCATAAACATTATTGATCTGGTGACAATTCCCACCGTTAACTCGACCTAGATTACTCCAAGGGTAGTACCCACCTTTCCTTCGTAGTTGGAAAGCACCATGTTGTGGGGCTTGGCATCTGTGTCATATTTCCCTATTTTCCTCAACATGTGATACGACATCAGATTCACCGTTGTGCCGTAATCTACCAAGATCTTGTTAATTAGGACGTCTTTGACCTTTCCCGTAATAAATAAAGGCTTAAGACGACTCTTCATTTCCTCGTTTGGCCTCTCGAAGAAAGCGTTTTGCTCTTCTACGCAACCATTGTTCATCACATAATAACACACTAGTTTGTGAGCGGCCATTTCCCTTTCTGTGATGTTGTTAGTGTCTTCGACCTCTGTTATTGTCAGATGCATATGTACAATCTCATACTCTTATTCCTACAAGGTGGTGTCAAAATTGGTGGATGACTCAGGTATTCTTTTATTTTGTTGAAAGCTTTTTCTTGATCCTGTCACCATTTGAATCCTTCCTTGCTGAGTCGAAGCAAAGGCGAGAAGGCTTGCATTTTTCCACTAAGGTTCAAAATGAATCTCCTCAGGAAATTGAGCTTGCCCAATAGTGACTACAATTCCTTCCTTGTTGATGGCGCTTTCGCCTCCATTATGGCCTTGTTCTTATTTTGGTTTATTTCAATTCCTTTTTTGTGGACCACAAAGCCTAAGAAATCCCCTGCCTGCACACAAAAAACACATTTGAGAGGATTCATTTTTAGACCATGTTTTCTCATCCTTTCAAAAGACAATTGAAGATGGTCCAAATGGATCTTCCCTAAAACAGACTTAACAACAATATCATCAATATAGATTTGCATAAAAGTCTCTATAAAATCATGGAAGATCGAATTCATTGTTCTTTGGTATGGTAGCCCAACATTCTTTAAGCCAAAAGGCATCACCACCCATCCATAAGTGCCTAAGGCTCCAGGACATCGAAGTGTTGTTTTTGGGACATCCTCTTCAGCAATGGATATCTTATTATATCCAAAATACTTGTCGAGCATGCTGAGATACTCATGGCCCACGACAGAATCGACCAGCATCTCCGCCACGGGCATTGAATATTCATCTTTCGGGGTTGCAGTGTTTAAATCTCTAAAATCTATGCACACCCTCAAAGTACCATTTTTCTTAATGACATGTACAATATTGGCTAACCATTCGACGTACCTGGCTGTATGGATGAAATTGCAACAGAGAAGCCTTTCGGCCTCCTCTTTGATCTTTGAGAGAATTGTAGATGTAAATCGCCTTGGGTTTTTCTTGATGGGCTTTTTCCCAAGCTTTATTGGAAACTTCAATTCGACTAGATCTCTGCTCAAACCAGGCATCTCATCGTAATCCCAAGCAAAACAGTCCTCAAAATCCTTCAGCAACTGGATCACTTCGACTTTGAGTTAAGGGTTGATATTGCCACTAATGTAAGTTGGCTTTTTTGACAATCCTTCTCCTAATTCTATTTCCTCAAGTGGATCTTGCGCTAGCATCTTGATATTTGTTGCAAGCAGATCCTTCTCAAAACCCAACGGCTCTTTATCATAGATAATGTCGAGCCTCTGGCCTTGATCTTCGCCCTGAACCTTATCAAGTGGTTCTGGATCAAAGTCCTTTCCAGGACCTTTTTGGTGAAGTGTCTCGCTGGCTTCGACAACCATGTTTTTGACTTCAGCCTCCAAGGCCGATTGTTGTTTGTTTTTGGCTATGTAAGTTGAAATCCTTTTTAATATGTGGAACTCAGTCATCATCACCGAATTTGCTTCCCTAACATGTTGGGTCGACTCCTGACGTTCCTATGTACCCAAAATCATCTTCCCCCACTACCTCACGATCCCAATGAAAGTCGTTAGTGGGGTGTAGATACAAAGAACAATAAGCATTATCGTCTGGAGTAAACGCAAAGCTGGCCGGATTGCACGGAGCAATATTGGCCAAGTGTTTATCG
Organism: Lathyrus oleraceus; assembly: GCF_024323335.1. Taxonomy (NCBI): domain Eukaryota; kingdom Viridiplantae; phylum Streptophyta; class Magnoliopsida; order Fabales; family Fabaceae; genus Lathyrus; species Lathyrus oleraceus. Next base: position 322,486,037 of record NC_066580.1, on the reverse strand, counting down.
AACTAGCGCCTGTCGACATGATTGATAGGAGTCTTGAAGTAGCCATGGTCTGCTTCTACGTTCTCCACAATACCATCAGGGTGCCATATGATGATTCTTTGGTGCATGGATGATGGTACAAATCCAACTCCATGTATCCATTCGTGTCCAAGTAGCAAGTTATAGTTGACGTTTGCCTCCACAATCATAAACATTGTTGATCTGGTGACAATTCCCACCGTTAACTCGACCTGGATTACTCCAAGGGTAGTACCCACCTTTTCTTCGCAGTTGGAAAGCACCATGTTGTGGGGATTGGCATCTGCGTCATATTTCCCTATTTTTCTCAACATGTGATACGACATCAGATTCACCGTTGTACCGCAATCTACCAAGATCTTGTTAATTAGGACGTCTTTGACCTTTCCCGTAATAAATAAAGGCTTAAGATGACTCTTCATTGCCTTGTTTGGCCTCTCAAAGAAAGTGTTTTGCTCTTCTATGCAACCATTGTTCATCACATAATAGCACACTAGTTTGTGAGCGGCCATTTCCCTTTATGTGATGTTGTCAGTGTCTTCGACCTCTGTTATCTGGTCGAATTCTCTGGGCAACACTGATACCACACCAACTAAGATATCGAGTGAAGACTCTGACCCAGAGTTGAAGTCATCCGTTAGCATTTCGTCTTCGACCAGCATTCAATCATATTTCTCTTTGGCCGCCTCTGCCGAAGTGTTAAACTTCCCTCTGACAAGACTTACTTCTCTTTTTTCCTTCTTTGTGGTAGGCACATTGGTGCTTGGATTAAGCTTTTTCTTTTTCTTCATCCTCCATTTGTGCTTTCCTCCTTCTCTGTTCCCTTCTCCACCAGGACCTTGTCATGGGATTTTTCCCTTTATAGTTTTCAGAGATGTGGGATTTTTTTTGGTAGCCTGAAATTCCTTATGGTATGCCAATGAAAAAACTCTGTCTACTTCAAAGTTCTATCATTTTCCCTGACCACGTTTTCTACCATCAACTGGCTTCACCCATTTTCCATTTGAGGCCTCAGCGTTGGGCTTGAAGGAGATAGGTTTGGCAACAGGAACCATTCGTTTTGTTTCATCAAGCCTCATTAAAGTTCTGTTTGGATCGAAATACCTTCTTGGGTCGAAGGCCCTTCTAGGCTTAAAATCTTGTTGGTTCTTAAGGGCTCTCTGGCACCCTTAGTTTGTTGTCCTCCTAACTCCTTCGAGATTGTGGGTTGCTTGTTTGGCAAACACGACACTGCATCGAGGGCATAACATAACTTCCTATTTTTTTCTTTGGCACCTTTGGAGAAAATCCATTAGAGTCTCCTTTTCTTTTGGGAAGGCCACTTTATTGTACTCTTCTTGTTGACATTCATTGTCAACTTCCATGGAGGTTTCTTGGGAGATTTCGACCATATTGACCTCCATGTCGACATCTTTAGTGATGCCGAAATTCTTGAATTTTAGTTGAAGGCCCTCAGTAACCCTATCAATTTTTTTGAAATTATCAACAATATCTTTGGTTACTATCATCAAGTTGGAATCTTCAGTGACTCCGGTGTCGAAACCATCAGTGGCTCCGTTGACGAAGCCTTCAGCGGCTTCCCGAACAAAGTTCTTGAGGAATCCCTGGTCAAGGTGCTCAGAGACCCTAACCATGACAACTTTGTTGACGAAGTCCTTAGTAACTTCGACCATATTGCCTTCATCTGGCTCTGTGTAGCGAGCATCAACCACTTGTAGAGGGTCATAGTCAATCTTCATTTGGCTTCTGGGTTTGTCTCCGAATTTGAGTTTTCCTTCCTGAATAGCTTTCTGGACAAGATCCCTGAAAAGAAAACATTGAGAAGTTTTATGATCTAGAAAATTATGGTACTTACAAAACCCTCTTTTCTTTCTTTGTTCCAAAGGAGGCATTTTAGCACTAGGAGGCACTATCATTTAGTCATCCTTAACTAACAAATCGAAGATTTCGTCACATTTTGTAACATAGAATGTGTAAGTTTTCTTAGGGAATTTACCATTCTTTTCTGGTTCGATAGGGTTTTTTCCATTCGACGGGGCCAAGACCTTACAAGAATAAGGTGGCCCTTGTTTTAACTCAGCAAGGTCGAACTCATTTTCGTCGAAGTCTAAAGGCTCATTATTGGCCCATTCGTCATCGTTACTGAACTCGACATAGGTCACTCTTTTATTATTATTTGCTCTAGCCTTTTCTTTTTTCAAACGCTCTAGCTGTCGAACCCTATCATCCAGTTAGGTCACATCTCTCAAATACTGGGTGTCTAACTTTTTCCTAATAGAATAGTCAAGGCCCCCAGTGGCCATTTCGACCAACTCATGCTCTGGTACCTGTGTAAAACACCTAGCTTTGAGCAATCGAAATCTATTTAGATAAGCATCAATTGGCTCAGTGAATTTTTGTTTGATACTGGCCAATTCCTTTAGACTTTTTTTCGTTTGTCCCATGTAAAACTGCACATGGAACATTCTTTCCAACTGATTCCAAGTGTGGATCGAATTTTGTGGCAAGGTTGTGAACCATGTAAAGGCATTCTTCGTGAGAGAACTTGGGAAGTACTTTATCCTGAGGTATTCGTTGTTCGAAATGTCTCCTGCCTCTATTATATACCTAGCCACATGTTCGACAGTGGATTCCGTGGTATCCCCGGAAAACCTAGTAAATTTGGGAATCTTCGTTCTATGGGGTGTGTCTGTCTGTAGGATATATTCCGACAAAGGTGATATATAATTTGGCCTTCGCATGCTAAAATTCACCCCATTTCGTGTCATAATAATTTCGACCATATCTGCCAGATTGTTATCCGCTGCCATGTCATCATGTCGAATTTGTTGTATGACGTTATCAGCATTTTGGTTTCTATTTACCATTACTATCCTTGGCTCTCTCTCCCTGGGGATTTGTGGTTCAGCCCTAAGGGGTTCGACTCCTACTCCCTGATTCACCATTTATGGTGGCAGTGGGTTTTATGGGAGTTGGTTAATAGTAGGGTCTTCTTCGACAGTTACTCCTTGGTTTTCCCTTATCCCATCCCTTGGAGGGTGTCGATGGGGCTGCGACACATCCAAGAAGTCAGCCATTCGTACCATCTGTGTTGTCACCTGCTAATTCGATTGTGTTGTATTTTGAATCAAGGGATTCAATACGGTGGTCAATGTTTGGGTAAGCATTTGGACCATATCATGGTTGCTTTCGTCCATCTACTGCCTCCACACTACTGCGAAATTATTGGTAAGGTTGGGAATTTGTGTTTGGTATCCTAAGCCTAAAGATTGGTTATTCCGACCCACGTTAACCCCAGACCCTGACCCTTGTAATAGGGAGGTTACGTTAACCATTGGTTCTGAGAATGTCGAAGCAGCGTAATGTAAACTTGCCATTACTGAAGTTGGCATTCCATAAGGTTGTTCTCGACCACCAAAAGGCATAGAGAAACAAGGGGGTATTAAAGGCTTGTTTTGAACATTCCCAATTGGTGGGGGAGTGCTAGGAGCTCCCCTTGGCCCAATGTAAGTCAAAATGGGCTCAGTGTGGGCAATCAAATGTGTAGGTATCGAACTCACCATAGGTGGTACCGGTTCAGACACGGGAATTGTGGTCGTGTTTTCCCCTGTCGAAGAAGAAGGGGGTGGTACATTATTGTTTGGATTTTGAGGATTTTGGTTATTTGGCGCATTCGAATTCGCCATTCTCCTTGTGGATTCTCCCTCGTCTATCTTCGTTGGTTGTGGCTACTTTACCACTTCTTAATAACATACAACGAATTTTTCAAAAGGGAAAAGATGATTAAAAGACCAGAATTAGAACAAATGAAGAAAAAATCACTTTTTCAAATGTTAGCACTGTCCCACTGAGCATGTCAATTTGTTTACCGTGAAAATTGGTAAACAACCGCTGATCTTCCAAATTACTATATTTGGTTACTCAAGGATCAATCAGATTGATCCTAGGACATGTGTTAACTATTTTTAAGGGTGAATTCTAATGAACATAAACACTTCGAAGGTGTTTATACCAACAATAATTCGTTAAAGGATTTGATAAAAATATAAAATGAAAAGGGGAAAAAAGGAATGTTGTAAATCGAAAGTAAATGATAGTAAAGATAAACTTCTGGGTAAAAGCACAGTTCTGGAAATAAAGAATTAAATTACTTCAAATAAAAGACAATGGTGTAACCTCAAACGTACATTTCTCAATTTACTCTTTCTCCACACACAAATACTTTGGTAAAATTGACAGACTTTATACACACTTGAACACACACTGATCCTAACATTAAGACCTCTTATATATACTAGTCGAAGTAACCGTCTCCAACGGTCTTTCCACAAAATCGAGACAAGTGACGCTTTGCATGTACGTAACCATCCAATATGCTCCACGTGTATTTTCAACAGTTTTAGATAAGAACAAAAGTTCTCTCCTTTTTTGAATTTGAATCCCTCTTCGAATCCACAACTGGTAATGTTTCTGTCAAAAACACCTTAAACTACTAAAAATATTTCTAAGTCCACGCAACACTTTTACCCTCACACCAAGGCATCTTCGACTAGAACTTCAGACGCATAGTTTTGTCGAAATGTCTTCATATGAAACTTTATTCTTAATTTATATGGGCGTCGAAATTAGGAGCTAACACATATGCAACCCCTGAGCGAAAGTTTAAGATCAATAAGTACACCTCTTTTGTAGATATGCAATACGAAGTTTACAATCTCCTACCTTACTAAGATAATCGGAAAATTGTGAAGCTCGAATACCATTCAACGACAATTAACAACGAAAGCAAGATTGAGTTCAACAACTATGAGCTCAAGACAGATGCAGATGTAAGGGCTATGTAGAATATTTATTTCTGTTTTGAAACAAAAGTCATGATCGAATTGTAAGCGACAATTTCAAGATCCGTCGAAGATATTATGAAGATGTTGAAGTGTCCACCTAAATATTGAAATGTAATGCTTGATTTTATGTTACATCACCTAAGTAGTGCTGATTTTATGTTATGAATGATATCTTTATTTTGTCAAAATACGACTTTCTAATTTTCTGCTTCTGTTTCACAATGTTACTGAAATTCATCTATCGACAAAAACCGGAGATACATCTACAAGTCTAAAAAAGACACACTCCTAAGACGTCACTCAGAATTAACATAAATTATGGGTGCATGAGATGCATCTGAAAATGCATTTCTGTAACATTCTGCTTCTGTTTCACAATGTTACGGAAATGCATCTATCGACAGATACCAAAGATACATCTCCGGGTCAAAAAAAGACACTTCTAAAACATCACTCAGAATTAACATAGATTATGTGTGCTTGAGATGCGTCTGAAAATACATCTCCTAAATCCGTGAGTATTTTAGTATTTTCACGTGATGCCCTAGTAATATATAGATTTCATTCAAAAATCAAATATTGTTGATATCAAATGTTTGGTAAAAATGTTTGTAGAGCATCAAATACAAGTGATAACCCATGATGAATGATGACACACATTCAGACGTGTTATATGAAAATGGATTTTCAATGTGTTTTTTATTTTTTTTTGGAAGTGGATGGATATCAAATCTCCATGATAAATACAATGCAATAGATGCAACTTATCACAACTCTAACTTTTGCTTTTAGAGCGACTTTGCACGTCTCTTAACTTATCATTGTATTATTCAAATAAGAACTCTTTTTTCCTTCTCATTCCATAGCAGTCTTCTATTCTGAGATGTCTATATTATATATACTATTGGAAGTGCGTAAAAGAACTTCTCAGAATAATTTTTGGTGATCACTGAGTCCTGAATCTGTCAGAAACATGAAACGTACTGTTGATCATGAAGTTTGGCACTTGCTATGCAAAAGCAATGTTGAAAGCCTGAGAAGTCACATAGATTGGGACCATAGGAAAACCATAAGATAACATGACATGATAAAAAACTTAACTGAAGATTCACGCAGAATACTTGATAAACTGGTATACATTTTACATGAAAAAATTCCCAAATTGAAGGGTTAACAATCAGAAAAAAACTGAAAGTTCAAACTAAAAAAATCTTGTAAATGTAAACGGGGCGACTGCATCAGCCAGTTTTAGTAATTAAATAAAAGTTCATCAAAATACATTATTAATCGCAGCACCTATTAGAAACAAGCATTGAAACCAAACCTGCACCTAACAAGAACTGGTTTATCAAAACGCAAAGATATCATCGGCATGTTATAGAGTTGTTGCAAAACCTGTCAAAACATCAAGTTAATGTCAGGTTCTTGTGCATTAAAGAAAATTTCTTAGGTAACAATTATTTGGCAGCACTAATTTTGATCATTAGGTTCAGCAATCAACAGTACTGTCAAATGGGTAGGAATACCAACCCCAGGGGTGGTTTAAAATTAATACACCCACCACAAACATGACAAAGCAATGTGGTATATATGCTAATGACTAGAGATGCACAACAATAAACGCATCCACGTCTTTTTTTTTACATTATAATGGAGGACTTCAAAATGCTAGAATCCTATCAAGTTATTATGTGAAAAAACTTAGATGAGAATACGCATAGCTATGAAAAAAAATAAAAACTCAAACAGAAACAAGTAGACAACATATTGACCTAAGTTACTTTATCAATAAAACCTATTTACATCAAATCAAACTTTGTTGGGTACCAACAATCACAACAGGCGATTAACATAGAAATGACGGGAAAATCACTAGATATGAGATGGCAATTCCTACTACTCCTAGGGAGAATTCACACTTAGGGAAGGCAATTTGACCCATCCCCAATGGACACCCACAAAAATACCCAAAACGGGTAGGATAAAAACCTGCAAAAAAGGGTACGGGCATGGGCATGGACTCGGGTAATTACACACGGAATAAGCGGGTACGGGTGCGGGTATGGGCATCTTGGTACCCACCCCGCCCCATATCCGCACAATATATATTTATGTATTTTCATTTATATTTACATATTTTAATTTATATTATTATATAAAAATGTATGTCTATCAATTTTAAAAAGTATATCAATGTTAAACCATTACGTTTTTAATATAAGTGTTTGTTTATTTCAATAATAAATTGTTTGAAAACTTTTTAATGTTTTTAAAAACATAAAATTATATGATATTTAATAATTGATATATTTATTTTTAATAGGAATGCGGGTAACGGCTACGGGTATGGGTACTTACATACCCATAGGACACGGGTACGGGTGTTAATTTTGGAGCCCAAGCGGGTATGGACTCGGGTACGGGGATTTTTTTAAATTGCGGATATGAGGATGGATACTATAGTACCCTGCCCAAACCCTGTCCATTGTCATCCCTATTCACACTCTACTCAACTAAAACCAATGACATAATACCCCTCTCTCCTCACTACTCTCCCATAAAACAGAAATTTCACTCTCCCGTAACCTCCTCTCCTTTCTTTGCCAGATCCAGATCAGCATTCTCTCACTTTCTTACATTTCCTAACGTACACCCTCCACAACTTAGGCCGTCTGTGCTCCTGACCACTTAAGTCAGTGTCTTTCTCTTGCTCCGCTCTATCAAACTCCAGCTCAGGCGAATGTTGCATAGCTAGCCAACAGTCCTAGTGAAATCCTTTTCTTAATCGTTTTATTAACCATTTGTTTCAGAAAATAAGGAGATATGTGCAATCTACACTACAGTGTTGTTGCCAACTTGGCAGCCCTTTTCCATTTGGCCTAGATGTAAAATAAGGAACTTACTTAGTGGTGCATAAGCCTCTCCTCTGCCAAGTCCTAATTTCGTTATTAGAATTGAGAGTACAGTAGAGGTAGTGTCCCATGAGTTTTACTTTTACCCCTTCGTCCAAACCCATTTTCACTTCAGATCGTAAAGTTTATGGATAGTGTGGGATTGAAGACTAAAATAATAAAATCTGGAATTGGAGAGCTTCCCTTAGTTTTGGACCTTGTTCATTAGACCTACTTACATCCTTCTCTCACCCACCCAACCAGTCATCTAGCCTCCCTTTGCCTCAACCATCTGCCCTAACTTACGACACTACAAAACACATGGTAGGGAACTGTTATATGCCTTCACATAAAGTGCATTCTCTCTTATCTTTGGGTTCTTTGTAAACTGTATTATTCCCTTTTGCTGCATTATTCTATCAAGAAGCATTGCAAAATATAAAATAGATATTGCGATATCAATTATCAATAACTGTTGCTCAAATTTGAATTTTACTCATTATTACATGTTATAATTGATTACATTATCATATTCCAATTTAAAAACATTTTTTTATATAGCAGGATCTTAAACTCATGTTATAATTACACACTTCATGATCTTTCAACTCCCTTTTGATCATAAATAGTATCTCAATTTTGAAACCTTGGTTAGCATAATTTTCAAAAGTGCTTACAGAAGCAATTATAAGAAACAAAACAATCTCTTCCTGTTTTCACAAATGCACAAAAAGAACCCAGACCCTCAGTCAAACACCACTATTGTACCAAAGAGTTGATATGGATCTTTCCCCCAGATCAGCACAGGCAATGTAGTACTACTACCCATAGCTTCGCCTTTTTCATTTTGCAAGTTAGATTCTCTCAGTTCTCATCTGTTTTTCCTCTCGTCATTAAAACCTATGCATTACTAACTTTGATTGAGCGAGTATTTTGTTCATGTTATGGACACATCAAGAAGACGGTGTATCAAATGTTCATTGGTCCTCCCCCATACATGAAGTATCCTTAAACCGTACACTGTTAAGGAAGTAAAAGTGGAAAGTAAAAACTTGCCTGACTACGTAATTGAAACATTGTTTTTAGGTCACATCCGCTGTAATTGAATCAAATGGACACTTAAGATTAGTAATTAGGAACCAAATTACCAACTACATTTGCCAATGAAACCGGGTGAATAGTGTTGAAATGGTTACAAAAGTTGAGAACACTATAACAAGTTAATCCTATTCACTAACAATCAGAGTTATTACAGTCATATTAGAGCAAAAATGATACAAAACTTAGAGTGAAGAAGGGATAAAGAGAATAATACCTTCTGAAAGACAACCCCAGTTGTTATTATGCAAAGACAAGAGTGAGGTGAACAATGCAGAAGCAGTAGCACTATGCAATGGCGTCAGTGAGACTTGCGCACCAGCCAATTGCACCGGGAGCCTAAAAAGCAACCATGATAATTTGTTATTCAATTAAGACGCATTTATGAAAATTGAAATGCATAAATCTAATTTCAGTGTCATGAAATTTACCAGGAGCTGGAGAATGAGCGTTTGTGTGGGGAAGCATGGAAAGAAGAAGCAGAGGCGTTGAATTTATTGGCGTTTGAAGAAGATGAAGGTAAAGGAGATCGACGAGAAATTAGGGTTTTGGCAGAAGATGAAGCTATTTGGAGAGACTTCCTACAACAGTTGGACGCCATTTCGTGTTTTCAGTCAGAGTGGTAGGAAGGGAAGACACATCGAAGAAGGGGATTTGTAATATGGGCTGATCTAATCAAACTCAATATGAGCATTTTTTTTGGTAAAACACAAATGGGCCCTGTAATGTTTTTTTTAGGGGAATTTTTGTGGGGATTTCTTAACGTATCCTATATGTTTTTTTATGCACCACACGAAATTTTTAAGTCTCTAGTTTTTGAAGATGCATCTTCGGACACATCCAAGGATTAGTTAACGTTAAAATATTCCAGAGATACATCTCCGAAATATTTTGGAAGTTAAATCGCGTCAAACCCTTCTCCTTCCTCATTTCTCATTTAGCTCAAAACCAACTTCAAACACTCTCAACTTTTTTCTCATCATCAACTCAAAAATCAATCAACGAAGCTCAAGGTAACTTCAATCAACATCAGAAACATCATCCAACCTTGAAAGAAAGTTAAAACTTGTAAGTTTTTTGAGTTTTTGATAAGTTTTTAAGTTTTTGTGTTAATGAGTATAAATTGATGATTAAGGTTAGAAATGAGTAGAAATTATATGTATGATAGTTTTCACATAGTGTATTACACGTTTGTTGACTGAAATGTATGATCAAGGCATTTTTTTTGTGATTTCATGTGCACATTGGCGTCATTGACACAGTCTTAGTTGCAGAAAAATTTCGGAGATACATCTTTGAAATTTTACAACGTTTTAGTTTTCTAAATTTCGAAGATGCATCTTCAAAATTTTCTCAGTATTTGTTTTCTTTCTTGATTGTGATGTTGTTTTCCTGCACTAATTGTCTGCTTTACTTTAACTTACAAGCATAATGGTTGATAGACACAATAGACAAAGGCACGAGAGGGTTGCACTACACGCATCAGTGTGGCGGGAGAAGAGTCAGTAGGTTTCGGAGGCTCCTAGTCTCTCCGGCCATGCAGATCCATCTACTTCTGAGGCTCGTGTTTCTTGTAACACCCCGATAAAATAAGATAATTATTTAAATTGAGTTAATAATATATTTATTAATTTAATTAAATAATTGGAATTATTATTATTATTGGAATAATAATTATTGGAATATTATTGGGATTATTATTATTGGATTATTTTTATTGTTATTATTGGAATAAAAGCAGAAATAAGTAAAAAGGTTCCATTTGGTAAAAAGAGTTATTTTCACGTGAAAAGGGAAAAGAGGCAGAAAAGGGAAAAAGGGCAAAGAGCCAGAGGACGAAGGTTGAAGGAAGGAAAAGCTTGGAGCTCAGAGATTGCCGGATTTACTCAGGTAAGGGGGGTTTATCACCGATTAATGGGTATTATGGGATAATATGTGATGGGTAGTGAGAAACCATTGATTTGCCTCTGATTGAATGATGTATGATGAATTTGTGAACTTTTGGGATGAACGAAATTGGGATTAAAATTGAAGAAATTCGTAGGAATTAGAGGTAGAAAGGTTAGCAACTTGTGAATTCGAAAGTGTATGATTCGTGTTAGATGAGATGAATGAATTGTGTGTAAAATTTGGATTGTGGAAGGTTGAATTGGATAGATCTCGTAGCAGAGAAAGCCATTGCAGATCTGGAAATTCTGGTTTCTGGTCATACGCGTATGGCACTAGGCAATACGCGTATGATGTGGCTGGTACGCGTATGGATGAGGCCTTACGCGTATGGGTGAGGAAAATGATATTTTGAACGTAGATTTTGTCTCTGTTGGTACGCGTATGGGAGAGTGGTACGCGTAGCATACGCGTATGAGATAGATGATACGCGTATGGGTTGGGCGAGGAAATGCGCCATACGCGTATGGGCATAGGCAATACGCGTATGGGCAGACTTGTGGTTTTCCTGAACTGTTGTTGTGCAGTTTTTGGTTGTTTAGGCTGAGTGATGTAACTTAGCTGATGTATGACGTAGTAGGGATCATTTCCCGTTGTTTTGAGCAGTATAGGTATTAGTAGAGTGTGCTAATACTGTGTTTAATTATCTGATATGATATGATGTGTTGATACATGTGTTGATGATGTATGATGAAATGCATAATGCTGTGAATGTATATATTATGCATGTATTTGTGAATGGACTGTTGTATGGCTTAGAGTGTGAGCATGTGTCCATTGTGGATTGTTGTTGATGTTGCATTGCTAGATGATTAGCGTGCATAGCATAGCCTGTGGGGCTGTAGCTAATTCCCATAGTGAGGAATTAGTGAGTAAATCATTGTGGATTTGTTGTTGATGTTTGCATGCTAGATAATTAGTGTGCATAGTCTAGCCTTCGGGGCTGTAGCTAATTTCCATAGTGAGGAATTAGTGAGTGAGTCACTAGGTCTCAAATGAGTGGGACTAGTGAGCTTAGTAGCCGTATCTGGAGGGATCGGTGAGCTTGAACTATATGTTCAAGAATAGTCGGTACCGCATGTGTGGAGTCTCATTGCATAATGTATGTATGGCGTATAATATGAATGGATGTATTCCAATATTATACGTGTGTTGGTGTTGTTATGGAGTATGATTTGAGATTATACTTGTGCTTTATGTTGGTGTTGAGTATGATGTTGAGCTGATGTGCTGTTACTGATTGTATGTTGCGATTAGGGTGATTAATGTGTTAAATTACTTAACATGACATTATATTCTATAATGCTGATTATATTGATTGAGGAACTCACCCTTACAACTATTTTTCAGGTAACGAGAAATGAGTTGAGTAGAAGCGAATGCTTGGAGTCTAGTGTAGTCTCCTTAGTGGGTCGTGCTCTGATAGATGTAACATCGGGAGGGAACCTTTTAATTATGTTGTTTTATGTTGTTGAATAATTTACATGTGAATGTTACATGTTTTACATGATTGAGGAGATCTCTATCCGCTGCGTTTTATGCAAATGTTTATGTTTTGAATTAATAAAAGAGCATGACCGTTATATTGTTGAAAGGTGTGAATATTATGTGTGACACCCTTGAATGGCATAATTACTCTGAATTGTTATATGTTTATTATTTTTAATTAAATATTTGGGGTATTTTAGAAGGGTGTTACATTAGTGGTATCAGAGCATAGTCGGTCGAGTCGAGTCGTAATTATTCTGTTTCCCGGTACGGGATAGGTGTTGTGTAACCCTATCAGTACTTATTGTTTTAGTTTGTTGGGTTCTCAGAATAGAGATGGCTGGAAGAGGTAGAGATGATGCTGCGATTGCTGAGGCTCTGGGTATGCTAGCTGGAGTACTTGGAGGGAATCCGAATGTTGTGGGAATGGGAGCTGCTCGTCAACTGAGCGAGTTCCAGAAGAACAATCCTCCAATGTTCAAGGGAGCATACGATCCAGATGGTGCTCAGAAGTGGTTGAAGGAGATTGAGAGGATCTTCCGAGTGACTGAGTGTGCCGATAACCGGAAGGTCAGGTTCGGTACGCATATGCTGTCAGAGGAAGCAGATGATTGGTGGGTTGCTACCCGCACTGAGTTGGAATCTGCTGGAAATGCTGAGATCACTTGGGCTGTGTTCAGAGAGAGATTTCTGAGGAAGTATTTTCCAGAGGATGTCAGAGGAAAGAAAGAGATAGAGTTCTTAGAATTGAAGCAGGGTAACAGGTCTGTTACTGAGTATGCTGCTAAGTTCACAGAGCTGTCGAAGTATTACACTCCCTATAATGAGGCTGCTGGAGAATTTTCGAAGTGTGTGAAGTTTGAGAATGGGTTACGTCCCGAGATCAAGCAGGCTATTGGGTATCAACGGATCAGAGTATTTTCTGACTTGGTTGACTGTTGCAGGATTTTTGAACAGGATTCCAAAGCCAGAGCAGAGAGCTATCAACAGAGAGTTGATAGGAAAGGCAAGAGTCAGAATGATCGTGGAAAACCGTATGCAGCTGGCAAAGGTTTCCAGAAGCAGAATGGGATGAAGAGGCCTAGTGGGGGAGACTCTAGTGCCCCTGCTAAGTGTTATAGATGTGGTCGGGCTGGACATCGTGTCCATGAGTGTACCAGTGCTGAGATGAAGTGTTTCAAGTGTGGAAAAGGTGGTCATTTGGCTGCAGAGTGCCGGTTGAAGACTGTAACTTGTTTCAACTGTGGAGAGTTGGGTCATATCAGTCCACAGTGTCCTAAGCCGAAGAAAGAGAATCAGTCGGGAGGCAAGGTCTTTGCTTTATCGGGTTCTGAGACTTCTGCAGATGATCGTTTGATCCGAGGTACGTGTTATATTAATGGCTTTCCTCTTGTAGCTATTATTGACACAGGTGCTACTCATTCCTTTATATCTTTGGATTGTGCTGTGAAACTTAAGTTAGAGATATCTGAGATGCTTGGAAGTATGGTGATTGATACTCTTGCAAAGGGTTCAGTGACTACTACTTCAGTTTGCTTGAGTTGTCCTTTGAGTATTTTTGGTAGAGATTTTGGGATAGACCTTGTATGTCTTCCACTAGTACAGGTTGATGTTATCCTGAGTATGAACTGGTTGGTGTTTAACCGAGTTTCTATCAATTGTTTTGATAAGACTGTGATATTTCCTGAGACTGAGGAAGGAAAGAGTTTAATTCTATCAGCAAGGCAGGTGAATGAGGAAGTAGCAGATGGGGCAGAGTTGTTCATGCTGTTAGCGACTTTGGAGGCTAAAGATAAACTAGTGATTGGCGATCTAGCCGTGGTGTGTGATTTTCCTGATGTGTTTCCTGAAGAAGTGAATGAATTGCCGCCAGAGCGTGAAGTTGAGTTCTCGATTGATTTGGTACCTGGTACTAGGCCGATATCGATGGCTCCTTACCGTATGTCTGCTGTTGAGTTAGCTGAATTGAAGAGTCAGTTGGAAGATCTGTTGGACAAGAAATTTATTCGTCCGAGTGTGTCACCGTGGGGTGCACCAGTGTTATTGGTTAAGAAGAAAGAAGGTACTATGAGGTTGTGTGTGGACTACAGGCAACTGAATAAAGTGACGATCAAGAATCGGTATCCTTTGCCGAGGATTGATGATTTGATGGATCAGTTGGTTGGTGCGAGTGTGTTCAGCAAGATAGATTTGAGGTCGGGATATCATCAGATACGTGTGAAAACTGAGGATATTCAGAAGACTGCTTTCAGAACAAGGTATGGACATTATGAGTATTCTGTAATGCCTTTTGGTGTGTTGATGCAGAATAAGCAGGTTATAGCTTATGCTTCGAGACAACTGAGAGTTCACGAGAGGAACTATCCGACGCACGATTTAGAGTTGGCAGCTGTGGTATTTGTTCTGAAGTTGTGGAGGCATTATTTGTACGGGTCAAGATTTGAAGTTTTCAGTGACCATAAAAGTTTAAAGTATTTGTTTGATCAGAAAGAGCTGAATATGAGACAGAGGAGATGGTTAGAATTTCTGAAGGATTATGACTTTGGTTTGAATTACCATCCGGGTAAAGCAAATGTAGTAGCTGATGCGTTGAGCCGGAAATCGTTACATATGTCTATGTTAATGGTTAAGGAATTGGATTTGATTGAGCAGTTTAGAGACTTGAGTTTGGTGTGTGAGAGTACTCACAATAGTGTTAAATTGGGAATGTTGAAGCTAACGAGTGGTATTCTGGATGAGATCAGAGAGGGTCAGAAATCCGATATGCTTTTGGTTGATAAGTTGACTTTAGTAAATCAAGGTCAAGGTGGTGAATTTAGAGTTGATGAGAATGGTGTTTTGAAGTTTGGTAATCGGGTGTGTATTCCGGATGTTATCGAACTTAAGAAGAGTATCCTGGAGGAAGGACATCGTAGTGGCTTGAGTATTCATCCTGGAGCTACGAAGATGTATCATGATTTGAAGAAGTTATTTTGGTGGCCGGGAATGAAAAGAGAAATTGCGAGTTTTGTTTATTCTTGTTTGACTTGTCAGAAGTCGAAGATTGAGCATCAGAAGCCGTCTGGGCTAATGCAACCGTTGGCTATTCCAGAGTGGAAGTGGGATAGTATCAGTATGGATTTTGTTTCTGGTTTGCCGAGGACAAGTAAGAATTTTGAAGCTATTTGGGTGATTGTTGATAGATTGACGAAATCGGCTCATTTCATTCCGATCAGAATGGATTATCCGTTAGAGAGACTAGCCGAGTTGTATATTGAGAAGATTGTAAGTTTGCATGGTATTCCGTCTAGTATTGTTTCGGACCGAGATCCTAGATTTACATCGAAGTTCTGGGAAGGTTTGCAGAGGGCTTTGGGAACTAAGCTGAGATTGAGTTCTGCATATCATCCGCAGACTGATGGTCAGACTGAGAGGACGATTCAGTCATTAGAGGATCTTTTGAGGGCTTGTGTTTTGGAAAAAGGAGGTGCTTGGGATTGTTATTTACCTTTGATTGAGTTTACCTACAACAATAGTTTTCATTCGAGCATTGGTATGGCACCGTTTGAAGCTTTGTATGGTAGGAGATGTCGGACGCCTTTATGTTGGTATGAGTCCGGTGAGAGTGCTGTGGTTGGACCGGAGATTGTTCAACAGACTACGGAAAAGATTAAGATGATTCAGGAGAAGATGAGGATTGCTCAGAGTCGTCAGAAGAGTTATCATGACAAGAGGAGGAAGTCACTTGAGTTCCAAGAGGGAGATCATGTGTTTCTTCGTGTTACTCCGATAACTGGTGTTGGTCGAGCTTTGAAGTCGAAGAAGTTGACACCTCGATTTATTGGTCCTTATCAGATTTTGGAGAGGATAGGGGAGGTAGCCTATCGTATCGCTTTACCGCCGTCACTTGCGAATTTGCATGAGGTTTTTCATGTATCTCAGTTGAGGAGGTACATTCATGATCCGTCGCATGTGGTCCAAGTAGATGATGTCCAGGTGAGAGATAACCTGACTGTTGAGACATCACCTATGAGGATTGAGGATCGAGAGTTGAAGCAGTTGCGGGGTAAAGAGATTGTCTTGGTGAAGGTAGCTTGGGGAGGACCAGCAGGTGGCAATGTGACTTGGGAACTGGAGAGTAAGATGAAGGAGTCTTACCCAGAGTTGTTCACTTGAGGTATGTTTTCGAGGACGAAAACTCTTTTAGTGGGGGAGAGTTGTAACACCCCGATAAAATAAGATAATTATTTAAATTGAGTTAATAATATATTTATTAATTTAATTAAATAATTGGAATTATTATTATTATTGGAATAATAATTATTGGAATATTATTGGGATTATTATTATTGGATTATTTTTATTGTTATTATTGGAATAAAAGCAGAAATAAGTAAAAAGGTTCCATTTGGTAAAAAGAGTTATTTTCACGTGAAAAGGGAAAAGAGGCAGAAAAGGGAAAAAGGGCAAAGAGCCAGAGGACGAAGGTTGAAGGAAGGAAAAGCTTGGAGCTCAGAGATTGCCGGATTTACTCAGGTAAGGGGGGTTTATCACCGATTAATGGGTATTATGGGATAATATGTGATGGGTAGTGAGAAACCATTGATTTGCCTCTGATTGAATGATGTATGATGAATTTGTGAACTTTTGGGATGAACGAAATTGGGATTAAAATTGAAGAAATTCGTAGGAATTAGAGGTAGAAAGGTTAGCAACTTGTGAATTCGAAAGTGTATGATTCGTGTTAGATGAGATGAATGAATTGTGTGTAAAATTTGGATTGTGGAAGGTTGAATTGGATAGATCTCGTAGCAGAGAAAGCCATTGCAGATCTGGAAATTCTGGTTTCTGGTCATACGCGTATGGCACTAGGCAATACGCGTATGATGTGGCTGGTACGCGTATGGATGAGGCCTTACGCGTATGGGTGAGGAAAATGATATTTTGAACGTAGATTTTGTCTCTGTTGGTACGCGTATGGGAGAGTGGTACGCGTAGCATACGCGTATGAGATAGATGATACGCGTATGGGTTGGGCGAGGAAATGCGCCATACGCGTATGGGCATAGGCAATACGCGTATGGGCAGACTTGTGGTTTTCCTGAACTGTTGTTGTGCAGTTTTTGGTTGTTTAGGCTGAGTGATGTAACTTAGCTGATGTATGACGTAGTAGGGATCATTTCCCGTTGTTTTGAGCAGTATAGGTATTAGTAGAGTGTGCTAATACTGTGTTTAATTATCTGATATGATATGATGTGTTGATACATGTGTTGATGATGTATGATGAAATGCATAATGCTGTGAATGTATATATTATGCATGTATTTGTGAATGGACTGTTGTATGGCTTAGAGTGTGAGCATGTGTCCATTGTGGATTGTTGTTGATGTTGCATTGCTAGATGATTAGCGTGCATAGCATAGCCTGTGGGGCTGTAGCTAATTCCCATAGTGAGGAATTAGTGAGTAAATCATTGTGGATTTGTTGTTGATGTTTGCATGCTAGATAATTAGTGTGCATAGTCTAGCCTTCGGGGCTATAGCTAATTTCCATAGTGAGGAATTAGTGAGTGAGTCACTAGGTCTCAAATGAGTGGGACTAGTGAGCTTAGTAGCCGTATCTGGAGGGATCGGTGAGCTTGAACTATATGTTCAAGAATAGTCGGTACCGCATGTGTGGAGTCTCATTGCATAATGTATGTATGGCGTATAATATGAATGGATGTATTCCAATATTATACGTGTGTTGGTGTTGTTATGGAGTATGATTTGAGATTATACTTGTGCTTTATGTTGGTGTTGAGTATGATGTTGAGCTGATGTGCTGTTACTGATTGTATGTTGCGATTAGGGTGATTAATGTGTTAAATTACTTAACATGACATTATATTCTATAATGCTTATTATATTGATTGAGGAACTCACCCTTACAACTATTTTTCAGGTAACGAGAAATGAGTTGAGTAGAAGCGAATGCTTGGAGTCTAGTGTAGTCTCCTTAGTGGGTCGTGCTCTGATAGATGTAACATCGGGAGGGAACCTTTTAATTATGTTGTTTTATGTTGTTGAATAATTTACATGTGAATGTTACATGTTTTACATGATTGAGGAGATCTCTATCCGCTGCGTTTTATGCAAATGTTTATGTTTTGAATTAATAAAAGAGCATGACCGTTATATTGTTGAAAGGTGTGAATATTATGTGTGACACCATTGAATGGCATAATTACTCTGAATTGTTATATGTTTATTATTTTTAATTAAATATTTGGGGTATTTTAGAAGGGTGTTACATTTCTCCTCACGCTACTCCATCTTCTTCTTCCCGTAGGAGACGGGATTCACCAACTGACGCATCAATCTTTTCATCCTCTCGCAGGCTCCAAGTTTCCCCTATTCAGATGTCTGAGTCCGTGCAACCTTCTACTATTGATGTTGTTGATCCAGTGCCACCTCCGGAGGGTGATGCTACTGCGAAGGCTGAGCCAGAGGCATTTGGAGGAGGCCATGTAGATTTGTCATTACTGCATATGTATCCACACCATACTGCCAGACATATATGAGACGAAGAGGTATCATTAGTTGGATTCTTTCTTTTATATTTACATTAATTTTAATTGACAAATGTCTGACATTGATTTTTATTTTTTTCAGAAGCGTGATCCGCAAAAGTTTATTAATCATAGGTGGAAGATTACTAGTTTGCCTCAGCCGAATAAGGATTGGTTTTATGGGGTTTTGTCTTTATCTGGCCTGAAGGACTTGTGCATGATCGGTTATACTATGGTCAACCACGTGATGCTTAATTCATTCATGGAGAGATTGCACTCGGAGACCTCGTCATTTCATCTCCCGCTTGGTGAGATGTTTATCACACTCGACGATGTCTCGTGTTTGCGACATCTTCCGATAAGGGAGAGACTCCTAGATCATAGGAGAATTCTAAAAGACGAGGCACTCGAGATGATGATAGATTATTTGGGGGTTGGCCTAGGGGAGGTGAAAGAGGAGTTAGATAGGACCAGGGGGTCATGCTAGATTTGAATACCTGCAAAAGGTATATACATATGAGATACATAGAACATATCATGCCATAAGTGATGACGAGCAGGTGGGGCTCCATAGAGCGCATGCTATGAGAGAATATGTGATATATTTGGTTGGCACTGTGATTTTTATGGACAAGAGTGACACTTATACATATGTCGTCTATCTACGGTACTTCTAGGATTTTTGAGCGGGTCCATGAGTAGAACGGATGGGCCGCTTGTTTGGTCTTTTAATGTTTCTTTGTCATTTTCATTTCATCTTTGCAAAGCCATTACTGATAATTTGTGTGATCCAAACTTTTCATTTCAGGCTTGGATCTTCCACTACTTCCCGCACATCTCTTGTTGGGCGACTGTTGAGACTTATAGTGAGGATATGTCATGTGCTACTGCTTTTCCCCCGCTCAGAGGGAACCAGGAGACTGAGTCTTTTAGAATGTATCTTGATTGTTTGGTTAATGATGACATTCACTTTAACAGCTACATCGATCACCGTCAGACGTGGTTATTTGACCAGATAGTGATATACTCTGGATGGTTGGCCTATGGATCACGTCTCACTGCTCCTCATCTTCCCGAGCGCACCGTGCGACTGTTTGGCTACACTCAGACCATTCTCAAACACTATATTGTCTCTACTCCTCCTGCTTTGACACATAGACAAATATATGACATGTTTAATGATTATGAAAGTCATTTGGTACCGGAAGGCACATAGTATCATAGTCGTGAATGATTGAAGTTACATCGAAGGGTATATCATATGGTTCTTTAGGGTGTCACATCCGTACATGGTGCATGCTGCTCTTAGAGACCCACATAGGCTAACTCATCAGGAGATACTAGAGGAGCATCATACACAATTAGATCATGTTGAGGATGTAGTGCCTATATGTCATCGCATTGTAGAGATTACACAAGCAGTCATTGACATAGGTATCTTCCCTGATGGGTCTGATGTGGGGGAAAGTCCTAGATTCCATCATGACAGAGGCACTAGGGGAATTGATGTATTGAAGACAGTGCTAGAGGACGGGGAAGATT
This sequence comes from Lathyrus oleraceus, assembly GCF_024323335.1. Classification (NCBI taxonomy): domain Eukaryota; kingdom Viridiplantae; phylum Streptophyta; class Magnoliopsida; order Fabales; family Fabaceae; genus Lathyrus; species Lathyrus oleraceus. The sequence continues at coordinate 322,465,680 of NC_066580.1, read as the reverse complement.
GATGGCCAAGGAGGCAGAGCTGACAGAGGAGGCAGATGTGATGTAGTCAGAAATACAGAGTCGTTCATTAGTATATAGTAGTAGGAAGAGGAGTATGGATTTTATTTTATTTTCACATCATGCTACTTTTTCGCGTTCTCGGCTTTTGTTTTAAATTTATTGGTCTTTTATTTATATGTGAAAATTTTGGATCCTTTGGACTTATGTACGCCATTTTTTGTATATCACTTGTATGGCTTAAATCTCCATCTGAGCAAACATAAACAAAAACCTAGCATGAACATTTATGTTTTGATAAGTTACGAAGATGTATCTTTGTAACATAAACAGAGATTCATCTCCGAAGTATTTTAAATTATGGAATGAATTCTGAGTGTGATCCATGGTATACGTTTTAAATTATTACGGAGATGCATCTCCATAATATTTTAACATTTACTCAGAATTTGGTGCATCCGGAGATGCATCTCCAAAAACTATGGGCATTTTAGAAATTTCGCGTGTTATGTAAGAAATATATAAGGTGCATTAAGAAATCCCATTTTTATCCCACCTTATGGGATTGAAAAATATCCTATGGAAAATCGAAAATACCTCTCATATTTCAAAAAAGTATCTCTGGATGCACCATACACCACCTTATGGCGCACCAACTAAGTGCCAGCCTAGATTAAAAAAAATTATTCTGAAGATGCATCTTAGGGTATTTTCAAAAAATAGATTGATATTTGAGCAGCCCAATAGACATTCTGGAGCTGCATCTTCAGAGGATTGGGGCGGGATTTTGAAATTTTTGTGACCTTTGCATGTCTGATTTTTCTGGAGATGCGTCTCCAAAATAATTTGATAAAGCAGTCACATGCATGATCACAAACCATACTTGTTTTATACTCCAAACCCTTACCAAAAACCTTTCCATTCTCAAACCACATTTCACTCCAAATCTTCAATCTTGTGTTTTATCACATCAAATGGAGCAAAAGGAGTTAGAATTATAGGTAAAGACCATTTATTTCAAGTCTCATTGCTCAGATTAATATTGTTTTCAATATGAAAAACAAGTGTTTATTTCGTAGATACATTTTTGGAGTCTGTATGAACTTATCCGAAAATGCATCTCTGGTATCTGTCTGTTTTCCTTTTTTCAGCATTGTTTACTATATTTGCACATATTGAGTGTTTTGTTGTAATTGTTTTCATTAGATATAGTGCACCCGATGTTTTACCTAAATATGTTGTGTCTCTGGATGCCAAAGGTGTTGTTGTGAAGGCGGTAGATATTGGCAACCAAATTAAAAATGAGCAAGAGTTTGAATTCGGTGATCACATGCTATAATGGATTCATACAAATGCCTCCAAACTGGGATTTGGTATGGTAATCAGAAGGTCCGATAATAGTTCTGATAGAAGATATGAATTTGTGACAATGACATGCGAAAGAAGTGGGAAATATAAACATCATCTTTGGAATTTTAAACGGGGTGACATCGGTTTAAGAAAATGAGAGTGTCCCTTTGAGTTACGTGGTTATATGTTGGAAAATAAGAAATGGATATTTAATGTCATATGTGGTTTACATAACCATGACTTGTGCGAAAAGTTATTCGGCCATTCAATTACGTGTTGCCTCATGCCAAAAGAGAATGAATGTGTTGCAGACATGACATTGAATTTGGTTCAACCGCAAAATATACTTGCAACTTTGAAACGTAAAAGACCCGACAATATCTCAAATATCAAGCAAGTGTACAATATTCGGTACCAAACTAACAAGGCGCTGAGAGGGGATAGAACTGAAATTCAATAACTCTTAATATTGTTGGATGATAACATTTATGTGTCTATGGAGTAACCTTTTTAGAGATATATTTTGGACTCATCCTGATTTCATTAAGTTGTTTAACACATTTCCTATTTTGCTCATCATTGATTCAACATACATGCCAACAAGTACAAACTTCCATTATTAGAGATGGATGGTGTTACTTCTACCAAGAAGACATATTATGTCAGGTTTGTATTCCTAAAGAACGAAAAAGCGGAGAATGTTACTTGGATCTCAGAGGTGCTTAAATTGATTGTTATCGACCACGATACCACTTTGATGAATTTGGTTACAAAGGTATTTCCTACTTCTTATACATTACTTTTTAGGTATCACATAACAAATAATGTGAGAAGTCAGGTTAAACCTGTGGTAGGGACGAAACAGATAAAGTTCGAAGATGGGAAAATGGTGAAGGCATGTGTGGTGGTGGAAAAAATAATGGATGCATGGAATGGTATAATAAATTCTTTCATTAAAGAGTTATATGTTGATTCTGTTATACATTTCAGAAAGGTGTGCGGGAAATATCCTGATTTATTGAAATATGTTAAAAGCACAATTCTCTACCAGGTGAAGGAGAAAATTATTTGTACATGAACCGATCAGGATATACACCTTGGGAATACAACAACAAACTGAGTTGAGTTTGCCCATGCTACATTGAAGAATTGGTTGAGAAATGGTAAGGGCGATTTATGTAGAGATTGGAACTCGGCGAACCAAATGATCCATAACTAGCATAAAGAGATAAATACATCATTTGGTCGGAGCATCACAGTTTTGGAACACAGATTTAAAGACAACAATATTTATTCTCAATTGATCGACAATATATCTCGAGCGGGTTTGAATATATTTTTTACGAAGCTAAATGAGTTGATGGTGTAGGCTCCAATATCGTAGAATATGGATGCACAATTATGAAAACATATGGTCTCCCACGTGCATGTGTTATTGAAAAGAAGGTGAAACTTGGTATCCCGATAAGAATGGATTAAGTTTGCACTCACTAGAAGAGGCTTAGTTTTGATGATGATGGTGTCATGAAAAGACGACAAATTGAATATCTCTATCTTGACTGAATGGAAAGTATTACAAGAGGCACTTTTGAAAGTCGGTGACAATATGAAACTCCACTTCAAAGAATAATTGAGGAAGATTGCTTATCCGGAAACCATTGGCTTGAAACCACCATCTCAACCGGTAAAAAAAAGGTGCTTCGAAGAAGCTGAAGCCTACACTGAGTGACAATTCAATGGTGCAGTCTCCTTCGTATTTTGAACATGTTGACAAAGTTTTTTTGGACTCACCAACTCAAAAATCTCAAAAAAAGAGTTTTTAAAGGAGCTCGCATTAGCAAACCACCTCCTTCGTCGCCTCCACCAAAGATTCCATTCATTGGCGAGATGCTGATTTTTATGCACAGATACATCGAGCGGATCGTCAATGCTGAGGGTGACGGTAATTGTGGTTATCGAGCTATTTCAACTTTACTCGGTAAAGAAGAAGATAATTATACAATTGTCTGCTATCAACTTACACATGAGTTGATGACTCATAAAGAATCATACACACGACTTACGGAAATAAATAAAAATTTGATGCAATTTATGAGTCTCTTGCTCCTTGCATTAATGTACCGGCTCCGGAGGAAAAACTGCCGTGTTTCCCTAAAATGAGCCACCTTATAACATGTGTGTATAATAGAGTGTATATTGATCTTACACGATACAGTTTTTCAGAAACCTTTTTTCCACTACGCACCGCCCCACCTCAAAATCCAAATGATCGTATTATGTGTATTGGATGACTTTTAAAATCACGACACATTGTTCAAGTTTACTTGAAATCGGGATACCATATACCACTTACATCATCATAGTGGACAACTCATTCAACAACAGACCAATTTGTGGAAAGGATGCAAGAGTTCGAGAAATTGAGCAACATTGAAAGAGAATCAAAAGTACAATAGTAAAAGGGGGTACCACTCATACTTATAGATTTAGCCGACGAAAAATATTTCGATTCATTTTAGTTTTCTATTTATTCGGACCAATAAGTGTATGTAATAGTGTCTTAATATTAATGAAGTGTAATATATATAATTTCTAAATATTTTAATACATTTGTTATCTTTGCCAAAACATTTGTTCATTTTTGAAGCAAAGTCATCAATTAGGTTATATCTTCTGTCTGGTTTATTTTGCCTGGTTCAAGATAGGTTCTGGAGATGTATCTCCAAAACAAGATAATATGGTGTCGTATTAGAGATATATCTCTGAAACCAATACGTATACACATGATAAAAAAATTGAGTTCCACATTTGTCCTTAACTTCTATAAATGAAGGGGCTCTTGTTTTTTTATTTCACACACATAGAAAATGTCTCAAATGTCACAAATAAACATCATCTGATATGTCGCAGATGTCTCCTTCTCCAGCGCGACACCTAGGCAAAAGTGTAAGCTCAATGTGTACATCTCTTTTGCAGATATGAAATATGAAGTGTATAATCTCATACCTTACAGAGATAATCGAAAAATTGTTAAGCTCAAGTACCGTTCACCGTCGATTGACAACGAATGAAAGATTGAGTTCAACAACTTTGAGCTCAAGACAAATGCAAATGTAAGGGCTGTGTGGAATACATTTTTCCATTTTGAAACAAAAGTTCCACTTGAGTTGGAAGCAGTGATTTCAAGATCGGTCGAAATGTATTATGAATATGTTGAAGTGTCCACCTTGATATTGAAATGTAATATTTCATTTTATGTTAAAATCACCTCTGTAAGCTGATTTTATGTTATGAATGGTAATTTTATTTTGTCAAAATACAAGTTTCTAGTTTTTGCCTCTGATACAAGTGCACATATATTACGCAAATGCATCTACAGAGAGATTCTGAAGATGCATCTTTGGGTTAAAAGAAAACCCAACTCTTAAGGCGTCACTCAGAATGACATAAGTTACATGTGTATTGGATGCGTTCGGAGATGTATCTTCAAAATCTGGAAGCATTTTTGTATTGTTACATTGTGTACTAGTAATACATATGGTGCTTGAGAAATTCATTTTTAGTTATACTTGTTATTTGATAGATGTTTGAATATTTAAACATCACTATAGGATAGTTAGAAATTATTTAGTATCTATTTTACAATGATTAATTGATTAAAATTATTAATCAAATCGATTGATAATACACTAACCGACTAAGTTATTTGGCTAATCAATTAATCGTGAGATTCTAAGTAATTATTAGATTTAATTATTTAGTTTGTTTTGTTCTTTGAGAGATGCACTTTTTTTTTATGGATGATCTAGGTTGAGCTTCTTAGACTCATACCATTATACAAGTCCTTTAGAACCTTAATTAATTTAAATGATAATATATCTAAAAAAATTAAAATAATTTATGAGATTAAATTTTCTTAAGCTAAGGTGTCATACTTGTGTGGTACTTATGCTCCCTAGACTTATAGCTCAGGCGTGAGGTGAAAATCTAAGAGTTTTATAAGTTATAAAGTTTTTATGTACATGTTCTCACAAACCGTGCTGTGACATTTGTACTTTTTGATTCATCTGAATGATGCAATGATGCGACTATTACTTTTCGGACGCGACCAGGACCATAATATCTACTAATCTTGCGGTTTAATCTCAATGAATGAACATAAAGGGCTTAAAACTGTTGATGTAATGCTCCATAATGTGTTTACATACATCCTCATTTCCATTTCTTCTGCATTCACACTAATGTTCAAGCTTTTTAGTATTTTCCAGTATGTGTTCCAACTTTAATTCTCAATTTTTTCTCACCATTTTTTCTAATACCTTAGATTTCTTCAATCGTACCTATTCCACTTATTCTCTTTTATAAGCAAATTTTAATTTTTAGTTTCACTTAATAAATGATTTATTTAGACTATATATAAATCAAATATATTAATTATTCAATAAATTTAAAAATCAAAAGTTGTTTATAAAAGAGAATTGAATGAGTAATTGGATTCTTGAAATGGTTAATCCTAATATAACTGAGATTGACAGATACGAAAGTACCATTATGGTATGGGCAGTAAGGATGCATTAAATTCTTTTCATCCATGTCGAATAGGCTTTTTTCAATAGAAAATGGATCAATATTCCTTTTACCATATTTGAGTGGGAGATAACGCATTGGTTAGACTCGCCCCTTCTAACTCAACCTTAATAGCTATGTGTACTGTGTGTTTTGAGTTGGTAAGTAAGTAATGGAAAGTGGTAGCTATGTGTACACTGTGTGTTTTGAGTTGGTAAGTAAGTAGTGGAAAGTGGGAAATAAAGCTGTCATTTTCTTATGTTTAAATACCCAAAAGATAGGGAGTAAGGTTGGTTTGTGTTCCATGAGTGGACAAACATCTTGGAGTTCTTTCTCTTTGTTTAACTCATCACATTAATTTCTTAAGAGTTATTTATGTAAATTGACATGTATTTTTTGAAAATCTTTCATTTTACACAACAAGTATGATAATCTCGAGTTTTCCTTCCATTGAAACCTAATTATAGAAGGAATTAAAGTTGTAGAAGAAAAACTGATGTCGCTGGTCACTCGTTACATCATTGAGAACATATAATCCATTCATTATGATTAACATAATCATAAATAATAAAATGATATTGCACATATCAAATACTCTCTCTACTTCTATTTATAAAAAATAATTTATTTTTAGATTTATTAGATAATCAATATAGTTGCTCTAATATATTCTATCATAAGTAACATAATTATCAAAAGTATACTATATTATGAAAAAGGTAAACTTTTAGTGCTCATGAATTTGAATTAGGCATCATTATCTTTAGTGTAAATTATTTTAATATTTGAATAAATGTTAAAATTAAAAAAATAAATTATATATGTATCTCATTAGTACTAGAATGTTCAACTATAAAAAAATCTTATAAAATTATAATTATAATATAAATTATATAGACACGCAATTAAAGTACACACTTTTAATTTGAAATATAAGAGAAAATAATATGTAGAAGGTTGATATATTTGAGTAAAAATTAAGAGTGTTTATATCAATTTCTCATATATTTCATTTTAGAGATAATTATTAATTATTAAAAAATCCATGTGATTTATTTTTGTTATTTGCATGTATTTGTCCAAATATTTTTCATTTAAGATGATAACTAACCATTTGTTTCTCCTAAATCTACCATGCCTCTTAATTACCCACACGAGTACAGTAGAATGAACACACACACTCAATTTATATAAAACAATTTGTCATTATATATGAAAATTTTGTACTCAATGCACCTGTAGTACATATTCAAAATCTTGACATGAGATATCCATATTGTCCCTAATTCCTAGATAACCTAGGAGTGGTGGTATATTGTGATTGTGAAATGAGAAAGTTAGGTTAATGTATTTAATTTATTACTTGGGATGTGTAACTTTTAAAGCTGGTTGTTATCCCCTGCCAGCAGCTTTAATGGCATAGTATAAATTTGTAGGTGAGCGGTTGGAGCATTACTAGGTTCTTTATCTACTGCCTTCCTTGTTCAACCTCCTTGCATCAGATAACATTAAAAATGCACTTTTAATACCCTAACATATTTATCTTACAACGAGTTTTGCTCATCTGGTCTTTACAATTACTATAAACAAAACTACATGTATTTAACTGCCGATATATCGAATATAAAGATATTTTTCCAAATCTTTTAATATAACAAAAAAAAAAAAATACATGTATTTAACTCAAAGCTAAATCAAATATATTTATATGTGTCGATTTGTTATGGCTATCGAATATATTTATAATTTTATGATTTTTATTGATATAGAAATTAAGAATAGAGTTTTAAACAAATCTTTATATGTCAGATATGCGATCTACTCGTATCTTTTACATTTATATTCGAATACAATTATGAGAATGAAAGCAGAAATGCATTTGAGTTTGTCATTGGAAATAATTGAAGATTATCGAATATGTGATCTTCCAATTGTATAATTTTTTATGGCTCCTTGAATCTCCTATGATAGGGATAAAGATAAAAAAAATCTGATGAGTCATTTTCACCTTGTCTACAAATGAAAACCATAACCCCTATAAATAATTTTATGATTATTTCATAGTATTCAATATTCTAATTTGACATCTTATCAAACTAGATATTGACTTATAGTATCTACACATTAATCTTACCTTTCATGATATTTATGTTTTTAGCCACAAACTTATTATTAATTAGACCAGTACAATTTTGGCTAATTACATAATGGTCATACCACATGTAATATTACAATTGTGACCAAAAAATTCTAACAATCTCCCATTGGTCGCATATGTAATCATACACATGTGTTAGACTTTATGAGCTCAAAATTTGTCATTATATTCCTTAAGCATATATGAATTATATCATCCATTAGTCATGTCAATATACAGAATCAGGGTGATTTTCGTTATATCAATCATAACTAAACTCTTCAATGATCACCAATAGTGACACAACTAAATGACATAGATCCATCATGAAATATGCATCATGAAATCACATGAAGTTGGTATGTATATGTCGATTTTCAATTGGTCCTACTTTACTTTAGTGAGATCATTCAATAACTTTATTGTACAAAATGTAAATTGTTGACTATCAAACTTTATTAATTGAAAAATATTCAAAATCATATAATGCATACATAATACTAAACATAGAACATAAAATTCATAATTTATTAACTCCCAATAAACCAAATACTCCTATAACAGTAAAACACTCATGCGAGCAATGTGCTTGTGAAAGACCTTGGGCGGAAGACCTTTTGTAAGAGGATCTGCTATCATAGAGTTTGTCCCCAAGTGTTGTCCACTTTGTACCCTTTCCTTGACGACTAAGAACTTGATGCCATTATGTTTTAACTTGGTCGAACTCCTATTATTGTTGGAATACAGGACAATTGATTTGTTATCATCGTATAACTTATGTGGCCTTTCAATTCCTTCCATAATTTACAGCCAGTGACAAGATTCCTCAGCCAAATCACATGGTTGGATGCCTCATAACATGCTATAAACTTTGCTACCATGGTGGATGAATTTGTATGTCATCTACATACAAGACCAGGAAAATGTATTTGCTCCCACTGAATTTGTGATACACACAATCTTCAACAACATTCACCTCAAAACTAAATGAGAGAATTACTTCATTAAACTTGTGGTACCACTAACAAGATGCCTGCTTTAGTCCATAAATGGATTTTGTTAATTTGCAAACCATATTCTTCAAGTCTCTTGACACAAAGTTTTCTGATTGCACCATATAAATCATTTCATCAATGTTTCCATTGAAGAATTCCTTCTTGGTATCCATTTGGTGGAGTTCCAAATCATAATGTGTAATAAGAGACATGATTGTCCTAGAAGAGTATTTCGATGAAACCAGAGATAAAGTATCTTCAAAGTTAATCCATTTCTTTTGGGTATAACCCTTAGCCACAAGACAAGTCTTATACCTCTCCACATTACCGTTAGAATCTTATTTGGTCATAAAAATCCATTTGCAACCAATGGGTTTCACACCTTTTGGTAATGGGATAAGTTCCCAAACTTTATTGTCTTGCATGGACTTATACTCCTCTTTCATTGCTTCAATCTACTTTTCTGGGTTGGAATCCTTCATGGCTTGGCGGAAGTTAATTGAATCATCTTCCATCATACCATTATTTTCCCAATGTTCTTGTATAAAGACTATGTAATCATCCAAAATAACATTTCTCCTTTCTCTAGTGGATCTTCGCAAAGGTATTGATTCTTGTAACACTTGTTCTTGAGGATTTGGAGTTTGTTCTTCATGAATTACCAAATCATCTTGAGTAGGAGCAATGTCAACAATATCTTGTGAAGGTTCTGTACTTGCTTGATCAAAAGCAACTGTATGAATCAGGTCTGAAATTGTTACCAATTCTTCCTCTAAAACAAATCTCTAACCTTATTCTTCCCCCTAAACTCAATGTCCTCAAAGAATGTAGTTATTCCCGTCTCAAAAATTGAATTTAATTTGGGATCGTAAAATTTGTAGCCTATAGATCTTTCAAAATAGCCAATAAATCAGTTGTTCGTTGTCCGGGGAGTCCAATTTCTTTTCATTTGGCCTATAAGGCCTTGCCTTAGTTGGATATCCCCACACATGAAAATATTTTAGACTAGGCTTTTGCCCAGTCCAAAGCTCGTAAGGTGTTTTGATAGTTGCCTTTATTGGTACTCTATTTAGAATGTAAGCTACTGTCTTTAGTGTCTCTACCCCAGAGTGACTCAGGTAAGGTATACTGACAAATCATACTCCTTACCATATCCTTAAGAATCCAGTTTCATCTTTCAGCAACACTGTTCATGCTAGGTGATCCTGACATGGTGTTTGTGGGACGATTCCACATTCCTCCAGGTATTTGACAAAAGACCTTGGGTGTTATTCACCTGATCTGTCATGTCTGCCATAATATTCACCGCCACAGTCAGATTTGACTTTCTTGGTTCTTTTGTTGAGTTGATTCTCAACTTCAACCTTAAACGATTTGAACACATCCAATGATGAGACTTTTCATGTATAATATGTACGCATATCTAGAGTAATCGTCTATGGATGATATAAAATATTATTGACCGTTCCAAAAAGGTGTCATAAATGGTCCACAAATGTCTGTATGTATTAATGCTAAGACATTTGTAGCTCTATATGCACCAAATTTCTCTGTTTTGATATGTTTGCCTTTAGCACATTCAACACAAACATCAAAGTTTTTTAGGTCAATGAAATCTAAAATTCCATCAGACACTAGTCGCTCAACTCTATTTTTAGATATGTGACCTATACGCTTGTGCCATAATGCTCTTGAATTATTATTATCAATTTTACGCTTAGTACCATGTGATTCCATTTTTAAGGATTCTTCATAGGTAGCTATTGTGTCAAGAAAATATAAATTAGCATGACTCATAAGTGAACCAGTTTCAACAAAATTTGAATTAAAAGACAACTTACACATATTATTCCCAAATGAACACAAATAACTTAATTTTTCCAAATAAGAAATTGAAATTAAATCCCGTTTAAATGACAGTACAACAAAAGTGTCTTTTAAATCCAAATAAAATCCAATATACAATAATAATCAATTACCTACAACTTCCACCTCCATCGACTTTCCATCTCCAACATAGATGTATCTTTCAACATCATTTGGCTTCGGATAGTTCAGGTAACGCTGCATTGAAACACCGCTGTTAGTGGTTGCACCTGAGGACATACCAAAGTGAGAAGTGTACATTTTTTTGCATGCCAAGGGTGATATTTAGGACATTTCTTCTTCACATGTCCAGACGCTTTGCAAAAGAAATAATTATCATCATGTTTTTGTTTCTTTTGTGCTGGAACACTTGTAGCTGCATTCTTGGGCTTATAATTTTTCTTTCTTTTCCCCTTGTCTTTAAAGGCACTAACGAGATGAGCATTTTTTATTTTATCATGTTTCATAATTTCCTTTTCTTGCACACAAAATGAAATGAGCTCATTAAGAGACAATTTCTCCTTTTGACATTTATAAGATATCTTAAACTGACCAAACTGTGAAGGAAGAGAAAGTAATATTAAATGAATGAGAAAGTCTTCAGACAATTCAAGCTTTAGTGCCTTTATTTTTCAAATAATGTTTGACATGCTCATAATGTATTCCCTTATATTTCATTTGCTTTGATACTTCGTGAAAATCAAGTTCTGAAGAAGAGTGTTTGTTTTTGCCTTATCGCTTTTCTTGAAACGCTTTTCAATCTCATCAAGGAAATCTTTGGAATTAGTTATATCTTCTAACACAGTACCCCTAAAGATCTCACAAATGTTGCGCTTAATAATTATGAGACACATACGATTGGAGCGATCCCACTTCTCATAATCTTTCCTCTGTTCAGAGGTGGTAGATTTCGTAGGATAATCAGGTTGCTCCTTTCTTAATGCAAGATCAAGATCCATGCAGCCAAGAACAATTTTTTATGTTCTCTTTCTAGTCCGTGAAATTTCCCCCATTAAGGACCGAAACCGAATTCAAATTAGCATATATTGAAGAAATTATAGTTGAATAAGAAAAACAAAATTAAACATTTATATATGCTCACATAAAAGAAAATTGAATTATCAATTTGTTCAAATAAAGACATAACTCATCTCAAGATATATAGTGCAACATCAATATTGAATCTTTAGGCACTAATATTAACTATTAGTGGTACTCTTGTTGTAACAGTCAAACTTTGATAATAAAAAATGTCGAATAATAACCTCTCTTTGGATTGATTTATTATTCACATGTGAAACCTTATAGTTATCACATGTTTATCATCAAAGGCGTGTATGAAAATCGGTCAACCACCAATTGTCCTTTGGATCAATTGATATCGCATGAATAAAAACACACACAAATGAAAGACATTTAACATTTTTTATAAGCAATCTCTCAAAAAGAGATCACTTTGGTGATATTTTATTTTAATTGACCCACTCAAAATGTTAAACTTTGTATAAATTTACAAATCGTGGCTAAAACTTGGACAAGATTGTACCAAAGTTATTTTTCAAATTAAATTAATACTCATGAGAAGAAAAAATAATAATTCAATTTAGGGTTGCCGCTATTATATGTGAAATAAAACAACCCTAACATATTGTTTAGTGTTGCCATGGTGCTACTTAAACAAAAGAAAATAAGAAAATTTGCAATCATAGAATTTCACTTGTTAAAATTATTCTTGCACTCAATCATATAATTATGGCAAAAGTTAATTACCACCAGATCACGATCTGAGTTTGAAAATTTAAATCACAACAATGAAAAGATTGATTTTTCACATAATAAACAATTTGAAATTCATGAAATATAAATTGAAAATATGAATAACAACATAAAAATTTAAACTTCATACAAAAAGGAAGATCAAAAGGGATCCCAATTTTGAAATCTGAAAATCGAAATTAATCCTAAAATTCAAATTGAATAAGATATGGGTAGCTATGATACCACTTGTTGATTTGTTATATTTATTGGATCTATTCATATATGCGATCAACTCATATACCTTATACTCATACCTGAATACATTATGAGAATAAAAGCAGAAACATACATGAGTTTTCCATTAGAAATAGTTGAAGGTTATTGGGTATGTGATCTTCTGTAGAGTTCCTTATGGCTTCTTGAATCTCCTTTGATGGAAATGAAGAGAGAATTTTCCTGATGAGTCATTTTCATGTTGTCTACATATAAAAAAAAAAAATAATTCTACTGTAAACCATAAGAAAAAATAATGCACCCATGCAATGAAAATGTAAATTTCTAAATACAAGGATCATGAATCATGTTCACTCTTTCCCTTACCTTCAAAATTCAAAAGAATGTGCAAAATGAGAAAAAGAAAAAGTTATGATTTTTTAATGGTTAAAATAGAGGAAGAAGAAGAATAATGAACCTAATTATGTGATGGAAGGAGGAAGAAGAATTTTTTAATGAGAATTTTTTTTGATAGGGTTTATATTTGTTAGAACTTAGAATCACTCGGTTGGTGAAAAATGGATCGAAAACATCCAACACATCTTCGGGCTAATCATGTCATGATTAAAACTAGAAAGGAGTGGAAACCTAAGGTTGTTCCACATGAAACTAGTTGTTCTTCCACATGCTTAATGTTTAAGGAAGATGAAGTCAAGTTGTGTCACCAGAAGCTTGGACATTTGAATCTCAAAGGGATATCTCTTGGTTAATCTACAAACAATAGAGCTTACATACTATTTAACTCCAGAACCAAGGGCGTGATGTAATCCATTAATGTTGTGGTTGGTGATTCAATTATTGTAAAAGGGAATGATATCGATGAAGATGTTGGAACATCATCTCAGCAGACTGATGCTTTAGAAAATATAGAAAACATTGAGTCAAAAATTGAGCCAACAAGGAATGAATCAGATGCTTCTGTTGACATTTGAGCTGTTTGTTTTTATATTTGATTTTGCATGTTTTTTGTGGGACTTTTCCCTGAGTATTGCACCTCTGTGTGCCATGTTCTGTACCTCTAATTCACATGTTTTGCTACTAATTTGCTCTATTATTTTGTTGCCATTGATGAATGTCTGCTTGGTTTTGTTGGTGTAAGCCCTAGAGGCCAATACTTTTGGTACTTGTATCGAATTATTTATTAATAATAAAAGGCTTTTTCTTTATTATGGTTGATTAATAAAGTCCCTGGAATAGATAGTCCGTTTAATGTATTAAGTGTGACTTAATCATGAGAACACATTAAACATAAGGACATTATTCTTAAAGTATCTGTAGTCGAGCTTTAGTGTGAAGTGGGATAACATTAAAGCATTAAGACTATTATGTTTGTAGACTGATGATCACATCTCATGGATCATGGATAAAGAGTTATCAAGTCTTAAACATAGGTATGAATATTAAGAGTAATATTTATACCGGATTGACCCACTATTAGAATACTATATAGAAAGTTATGCAAAGTGTCATAAGTTATTCTCATGGTGATAATGGTGTATACCACTCTTCGACCTGAAACCACTATGGACCCTAGATGTAGAGTTGAGTGCTTTATTGCTGATCCAACATTGTCCGTAACTGGATAACCATAAAGACAGTTGATGGGTACTCCACGAAGCATGCTGAGGGACATGAGTGAACTAGATGGAATTTGCCCATCCTGCATAACAGGATAAATGTCTATGGGCCCAATATTGAACTGGACAAGGATGACACGGTCTATGCCTTGTGTTCAATATAGACATAAGGGCAAAAGGGTAATTATACACATAAGTATTATCACAGAAGGAATTGTCAGATCACATGACATTTTCGTGTCTTGGGTAACAGTGATGTGTTGCTAGATACCGCTCACTGTTTATTATGTTAAATACATGATTTAATATAATTGCCAATGCCGCGAAAACCTACAGGGTCACACACAAAGGACGGATTGATGAGAGATAGAGTAACTAAGGAACACCGTAAGGTACGATGCCCTTAAGTGAATTGTAGAACATCGTAAAGGTACAGTGTACTTAAGTAGAATACGAAATATGGTAAGGTACCATGAGCTTAAGTGATTTTGGGCATATTATAAGATATGGGCCAAAATACACTTAAGTGGGCTTTTTAGCTTGAAGCCCACACAAGTGGTTCTATAAATAGAACCCTTGTGCAGAAGCATTGATTGCGGTTGCATTATTTTCGTTTTCTTTCTCTCTCTCTCTCACTCAAAGCCTTCATTCGTACCACCTAGCACTGTGATTGAAGGAATCCGTTCATGTGGACTGAGTAGAGACGTTGTCATCGTTCAACGTTCGTGATCGCTCCGTGGATCTGCATCAAAGGTTTTGATCGTCACAAGAGATCTGCACCAAAGGTTTCAATCGTCACAAGAGGTAAATATTCTATCACTAATCATGACCATTCGTAAGGATCTCTAAAGGAGAAAATTTTAATTTCCGCTGCGTTTTGGATCGTAATTCTCCTTCAGTGGTATCAGAGCCACTTACGAAACCATGACTCGGATAGCTGTTTATTTTCTGTATTAATATGATTAAAAGACAGAATGAATCAATTAATTAAACTAGTAATTAAATTTGGCATCCTGAGTGTACGAGTTGGATGATTGATGTTGACTATGCTTCGGAACCCACATTAGTATGGCGAAGCAGCGATACATCGATCGTCCATAGGTTACGCAATTGAGACCAATCAACTTATATATGATATAAGTAATCCTAATGCAAAGTACGGTATATGTGATATACTATTTCTGTTTCGTTCATTCAAACACTAAATGGTTGTTTTCCTTTGAGCGATCAATGGTCATTTGCTTCGGAATCCGACATTAGTATGGTGAAGCAACGACCTGTTGATCAATCATACTGAATCAATAATCGAGGTGTGTTTGACGGTCTGAAATTGGTGCATTAGGGTTAGTGACGGCGCAAGGGTTGTGCCGTCAAGGAGTTATGAATTTAGGGCTTTTTGGAACACGTCTGTTGACTGTTTCAAAGTTCTGTTATTTTGGCCGCGTGACGTTCGTCACGAGCTTGTGACGATCGTAACAAGCTGAACGTGACGGTCGTCACATGCTTTGTGACGGTTACTCAGGTTTCTTTCAAATACCAATTCATCCTGATGACCAAGAAAAGACAATGTTCACATGTCCTTTTGGTACCTTCGCTTATCGACGAATGTCGTTTGGCTTGTGCAATGCTCCTGCAACCTTCCAAAGGTGCATGTGAAGGAGAATTGCCATCCAAGGCGCAGCGGAATTTAAAAATTTCTCCATTAGTGATCCTTACGAATGAGCATGATCAGTGATAGAATCGTTACCTCTTGTGGCGATTCAAACCTTTGGTGCAGATCTCTGATAATGATCGAATCCTTTGAAGCAAATCCACGGGGCGATCACGAACGTTGAATGATGACAACGTCTCTACTCAGTCCACACGAACGGATTCCTTCAATCGCAGTGCTAGCTGTTTGTGAATGAAGGCTTTGAGTGAGGGAAAGAGAGATACGAAATTCCAACTCTTCAGTTGTGTTGTATTCCCTTACAAAGCTTCTGCACAAGAGCTCTATTTATAGAACCACTTGTGTGGGCTTCAAGCCAAAAAGCCCACTTAAGTGCATTTTGGCCTATATCTCATAATATGCCAAAATCACTTAAGTATTTGGTACCTTACCATATTTCGTATTCAGCTTAAGTACACCGTACCTTACGATGTTCCTTAATTATTCTATCTCTCATCAATCCGTCCTTTGTGTGTGACCCTATAGGTTTTCGCGACGCTGGCAATTATATTAAATCACGCATTTAACATAATAAACAGTGAGCGGTATCTAGCAACACATCACTGCTACCCAAGTCACGAAAATGTCATGTGATCTGACAAAACCTCCTGTGATAATAATTATGTGTATAATTACCCCTTTGCCCTTATGTCTATATTGAACACAAGGTATAGACTGTAACACCCCAATTAAAATAAGCTAATTATTTAATTTAAATTAATATTTTATTTATTAATTTAATTGAATAATTAGAAGTTTGGATTAATAATATTATTATTTTGGAATAATAATTATTTGGATTATTATTTTTATTATTGGAATAAAGTGGAAATCAGTAAAAAGGTCCCATTTAGTAAGGAGGTTATTGTTTTCACGTGAAAAGGAAAAAGAGACAGAACGTGGAAAAGGGCAAAAAGAGAACCAGAGAACAAGGGATTGAAGGGAGGAAAAGCTTGAAGCTGCAGAATTTGCCGGATTAACTCAGGTAAGGGGGGTTTATCGTTGATTAACGGGTATTGTATGATAATATGTCATGGGTAGTGATAGACCTTTAATTTACCTTTGAATTGGATGATTATGATGAATTTGTGGAAATAATTGATGAACGAAATTGGGTGATAACCGAAAGAAATTCGTAGGAAATTGCATGTGATAATGTCAGGAGTTGTGAAATCGAATAGGGAATGATTCAGGTTAGATGATATGAGTGATTTCTGTGTAAATTTGGACTATGGAAGGTGAGATCGAATAGAACTCGTAGCAGAAAAGCCATTGCAGATCTGAGAATGCTGGTTTCTGGTCATACGCGTATGGCACTAGGCAATACGCGTATGGGATGGCTGGTACGCGTATGGCGCTAGGCAATACGCGTATGGATGAGGAAGATGAAATTTTGAACGTAAAATGGTCTCTGGTGGTACGCGTATGGGGAAGTGATACGCGTAGCATACGCGTATGGAATTGGGCAATACGCGTATGGCTCGGTCAGGATTTAGGCAATACGCGTATGGCATGGGCAATACGCGTATGGGCAGGATTGTGATTTCCTGTGCTGTTGTTGTGCAGTTTTTGACTGGTTAGGCTGAGTAGTGAGACTTAGCTGAGGTATGATGTAATAGGGATCATTTCCCGTTGTTTTGAGTAGTATAGGTATTAGTAGAGTGTGCTAATACTGTATTTGATTTTATAGCATGTTGTGATATGCTTTTGTGAATAATGTATTGACAATATGTGTTGGTTGGTGTGCATTACACTGTAAATGTATCAGTTATGTATGCATCTGTGAATAGACTGTCATATGTCTATTCTTGAGTTGTTGTTGTTGTTGCATTGCTAGGTGATTAGCATGCATAGTCTAGCCGTTGGGGCTGTAGCTAATTCCCATTGTGAGGAATTAGTGAGTTGTGGATTGTTGTTGATGCTTGCATACTAAATGAGTAGCGTGCATAGTCTAGCCTTTGGGGCTGTAGCTAATTCCCATGGTGAGGAATTAGTGAGTGAGTCATTAGATCTCAATGAGTGGGACTAGTGAGCTCAGTAGCCGTATCCAGAGGGATCGGTGAGCTTGGACGATATGTTCAAGAAGAGTCGGTACCGCATTTCATGGAGTCTCATTACATAATGAATGCATGATTAGCCTGTGGGGCTGTAGCTAATTCCCATTGTGAGGAATTAGTGAGTAAATCGTTGTGTTGTGTTGTTGGTGTTGAGCATGTTTTGAGATTTTACCCATGCTATTTGTTATTGTTGAGTATGAGGTTGCGTTGATACTGCTGTTATGGAGTGGGTAGTCTGGTTGGGGTGATTTGATGCGTTATTTACTTAACATTACATGTTGTTGTATAATGCTTGTTATATTGATTGAGGAACTCACCCTTACAACTATTTTTCAGGTAACGAGCAGTGAGTGGAGTAGAAGATAATGTTGGAGTCTAGTGTAGTCTCCTAGTGGGTCATGCTCTGGTAGATGTAACATCGGGATGGGATGTTTGAATATTTTATTGATTGGTTGTGAATCATTTTGCATGTAATATGTTACATGTTTGGAATAATTGAATTGATTTCTATCCGCTGCGTATTATGCAGATACTTTATATTTTGAATTGGATAACTGAGCATGACAGGACACTTTGATGATTAGTGTGTGATGTTTGTGTGACACCCTTCGGGGCATAATTACTCTGATTAATATGTTATTATTTTTTTTATTTAAATAATCTGGGGTATTTTAGAAGGGTGTTACATTAGTGGTATCAGAGCATAGTCGGTCGAGTCGAGTCATAATTATTCTGTTTCCCCTGTACGGGATAGGTGTTGTGTAACCCTATCAGTACTTATTGTTTAGCTTGTTTGGGTTTCAGAATAGAGATGGCTGGAAGAGGTAGAGATGATGCTGCGATTGCTGAGGCTCTGGGTATGCTAGCTGGAGTACTTGGAGGGAATCCGAATGTGGTGGGAATGGGAGCTGCTCGTCAGTTGAGTGAGTTCCAAAAGAACAATCCTCCAATGTTCAAGGGAGCATACGATCCAGATGGTGCTCAGAAGTGGTTGAAGGAGATTGAGAGAATCTTCAGAGTAACTGAGTGTGCTGATAATCAGAAGGTCAGGTTCGGTACGCATATGCTGTCAGAAGAGGCTGACGATTGGTGGGTTGCTACCCGCACTGAGTTGGAAACTGCTGGAGATGCTGAGATTTCTTGGGCTGTGTTCAGAGAGAGATTTCTGAGGAAGTACTTTCCCGAGGATGTCAGAGGAAAGAAAGAAATTGAGTTCTTGGAATTGAAGCAGGGTAACAGGTCCGTTACGGAGTATGCTGCCAAGTTCACAGAGCTGTCGAAGTATTACACTCCCTATGCTGAGGCTGCTGGGGAATTTTCGAAGTGTGTGAAGTTTGAGAACGGGTTGCGTCCCGAGATCAAGCAGGCAATTGGATATCAGCGAATCAGGGTGTTTTCTGATTTGGTTGACTGTTGCAGGATTTTTGAACAGGATTCCAAAGCCAGAGCAGAGAGCTATCAGCAGAGGGTTGATAGGAAGGGTAAGAATCAGGTTGATCGTGGGAAACCGTACGCAGCTGGCAAAGGTTTTCAGAAGCAGAGTGGGATGAAGAGGCCTAGTGGGGGAGATTCTAGTGCTCCTGTTAAGTGTTACAGATGTGGTCGGGCTGGACATCGTGTTCATGAGTGTACCAGTGCTGAGATGAAATGTTTCAAGTGTGGAAAAGGTGGTCATTTGGCTGCAGAGTGCCGGTTGAAGACTGTGACTTGTTTCAACTGTGGAGAGTTGGGTCATATCAGTCCACAGTGTCCAAAGCCAAAGAAAGAGAATCAGTCAGGAGGCAAGGTTTTTGCTTTATCGGGTTCTGAGACTTCTGCAGATGATCGTTTGATCCGAGGTACGTGTTATATTAATGGCTTTCCTCTTGTAGCTATTATTGACACAGGTGCGACTCATTCTTTTATATCTTTGGATTGTGCTGTGAAACTTAAGTTAGAGATATCTGAGATGCGTGGTAGTATGGTGATTGATACTCCTGCGAAGGGTTCAGTGACTACTACTTCTGTTTGTTTAAGTTGTCCTTTGAGTATTTTTGGTAGAGCCTTTGGGATAGATCTTGTGTGTCTTCCATTAGTGCAGATTGACGTTATTCTGGGTATGAACTGGTTGGTGTTCAACCGAGTTTCTATCAACTGTTTTGATAAGACTGTGATATTTCCTGAGATTGAAGAAGGAAAGAGTTTGTTTCTATCAGCCAGGCAGGTGAATGAGGAAGTGGCAGATGGGGCAGAGTTGTTTATGCTGTTAGCGACTTTGGAAGCTAAAGATAAACTGGTGATTGGCGATCTAGCTGTAGTGTGTGATTTTCCTGATGTGTTTCCGGAAGAAGTGAATGAATTGCCGCCAGAACGTGAAGTTGAGTTCTCGATTGATTTGGTACCTGGTACTAGACCGATATCGATGGCCCCATATCGTATGTCTGCTGTTGAGTTAGCTGAATTGAAGAGTCAGTTGGAAGATCTGTTGGATAAGAAATTTATTCGTCCGAGTGTGTCACCGTGGGGTGCACCAGTGTTATTGGTTAAGAAGAAAGAAGGTACTATGAGGTTGTGTGTGGACTACAGGCAATTGAATAAAGTGACGATCAAGAATCGGTATCCTTTACCGAGGATTGATGATTTGATGGATCAATTGGTTGGTGCTAGTGTGTTCAGCAAGATAGACTTGAGATCTGGGTATCATCAGATACGTGTGAAAACTGAAGATATTCAGAAGACTGCTTTCAGGACGAGGTATGGACATTATGAGTATTCTGTAATGCCTTTTGGTGTGACTAATGCGCCTGGAGTATTCATGGAGTATATGAATAGGATTTTTCATCCGTATCTAGATCAGTTTGTTGTGGTATTTATCGATGACATTTTGGTGTATTCGAAATCTGAAGAAGAGCATGCTGAACATTTGAGAGTGGTGTTGGAAGTTCTACGAGAAAAGAAGTTATTTGCTAAACTGTCTAAGTGTGAATTTTGGTTAGAAGAGGTTAGTTTTCTTGGCCATGTGATTTCAAGAGGTGGTGTTGCTGTTGATCCTTCTAAGATAGAAGCGGTGTCTAAGTGGGAAGCTCCGAAGTCAGTTTCTGAGATAAGAAGTTTTCTTGGACTTGCAGGTTACTATAGGAAGTTTATTGAGGGATTCTCTAAGTTGGCATTACCGTTGACAACGTTGACCAGAAAGGGGCAAGCGTTTGTTTGGGACTCAAAATGTGAAGAAGGTTTCCAGGAGTTAAAGAGAAGGTTAACTACTGCTCCTATTCTGATATTACCGAGTTCGTCGGAATTATTTGAGGTTTACTGTGATGCTTCATTGTTGGGTTTAGGTGGTGTGTTGATGCAGAATAAGCAGGTTATAGCTTATGCTTCGAGACAACTAAGGGTTCATGAGAGGAACTATCCGACACATGATTTAGAGTTGGCAGCTGTGGTATTTGTTCTGAAGTTGTGGAGGCATTATTTGTATGGGTCAAGATTTGAAGTTTTCAGTGACCATAAGAGTTTAAAGTATTTGTTTGATCAGAAAGAGCTGAATATGAGACAGAGAAGATGGTTAGAATTTCTGAAGGATTATGACTTTGGTTTGAATTACCATCCGGGTAAAGCAAATGTAGTGGCTGATGCATTGAGTCGGAAATCATTGCATATGTCTATGCTAATGGCTAAAGAGTTGGATTTAATTGAGCAGTTTAGAGATTTGAGTTTGGTGTGTGAGAGTACTCACAATAGTGTTAAATTGGGAATGTTGAAATTAACAAGTGGTATTCTGAACGAGATCAGAGAGGGTCAGAAATCCGATATGCTTTTGGTTGATAAGTTGACGTTAGTGAATCAAGGTCAAGGTGGTGAATTCAGAGTTGATGAGAATGGTGTTTTGAGATTTGGCGATCGGGTGTGTATTCCGAATGTTATTGAGCTTAAGAAGAGTATTCTCGAGGAGGGGCATCGTAGTGGCTTAAGTATTCATCCTGGAGCTACGAAGATGTATCATGATTTGAAAAGGTTATTTTGGTGGCCGGGAATGAAAAGAGAAATTGCAAGTTTTGTGTATTCCTGTTTGACTTGTCAGAAGTCGAAGATTGAGCATCAGAAGCCGTCTGGGCTAATGCAACCGTTGGCTATTCCAGAGTGGAAGTGGGACAGTATCAGTATGGATTTTGTTTCTGGTTTGCCAAGGACAAGTAAGAATTTTGAGGCTATTTGGGTGATTGTTGATAGATTGACGAAGTCGGCTCATTTCATTCCGATTAGAATGGATTATCCGTTGGAGAGACTAGCTGAGTTGTATATTGAGAAGATTGTGAGTTTGCATGGTATTCCGTCTAGTATTGTTTCGGACAGAGATCCTAGATTTACCTCGAAGTTTTGGGAAGGTTTGCAGAGGGCTTTGGGAACTAAGCTGAGATTGAGTTCTGCATATCATCCGCAGACTGATGGTCAGACTGAGAGGACGATTCAGTCGTTAGAGGATCTTTTGAGAGCTTGTGTTTTGGAAAAAGGAGGTGCCTGGGATTGTTATTTGCCGTTGATTGAGTTTACCTACAACAATAGTTTTCATTCAAGTATTGGTATGGCACCGTTTGAAGCTTTGTACGGTAGAAGATGTCGGACGCCTTTATGTTGGTATGAGTCCGGTGAGAGTGCTGTGGTTGGACCGGAGATTGTTCAGCAAACTACAGAAAAGATTAAGATGATTCAGGATAAGATGAGAATTGCTCAAAGTCGTCAGAAGAGTTATCATGATAGGAGGAAGAAGTCACTTGAGTTCCAAGAGGGAGATCATGTGTTTCTTCGTGTTACTCCGATAACTGGTGTTGGTCGAGCCTTGAAGTCGAAGAAGTTGACACCTCGATTTATTGGTCCTTATCAGATTTTGGAGAGGATAGGAGAGGTAGCCTATCGTATCGCTTTACCGCCGTCGCTTGCGAATTTGCATGAGGTTTTTCATGTGTCTCAGTTGAGGAGATACATTCATGATCCGTCGCATGTTGTCCAAATAGATGATGTACAGGTGAGAGATAACCTGACTGTTGAGACATCACCTATGAGGATTGAGGATCGAGAACTGAAGCAGTTGCGGGGTAAAGAGATTGCCTTAGTGAAGGTAGCTTGGGGAGGACCAGCAGGTGGCAATGTGACTTGGGAACTGGAGAGTCAGATGAAGGAGTCTTATCCGGAGTTGTTCGCTTGAGGTATGTTTTCGAGGACGAAAACTCTTTTAGTGGGGGAGAGTTGTAACACCCCAATTAAAATAAGCTAATTATTTAATTTAAATTAATATTTTATTTATTAATTTAATTGAATAATTAGAAGTTTGGATTAATAATATTATTATTTTGGAATAATAATTATTTGGATTATTATTTTTATTATTGGAATAAAGTGGAAATCAGTAAAAAGGTCCCATTTAGTAAGGAGGTTATTGTTTTCACGTGAAAAGGAAAAAGAGACAGAACGTGGAAAAGGGCAAAAAGAGAACCAGAGAACAAGGGATTGAAGGGAGGAAAAGCTTGAAGCTGCAGAATTTGCCGGATTAACTCAGGTAAGGGGGGTTTATCGTTGATTAACGGGTATTGTTTGATAATATGTCATGGGTAGTGATAGACCTTTAATTTACCTTTGAATTGGATGATTATGATGAATTTGTGGAAATAATTGATGAACGAAATTGGGTGATAACCGAAAGAAATTCGTAGGAAATTGCATGTGATAATGTCAGGAGTTGTGAAATCGAATAGGGAATGATTCAGGTTAGATGATATGAGTGATTTCTGTGTAAATTTGGACTATGGAAGGTGAGATCGAATAGAACTCGTAGCAGAAAAGCCATTGCATATCTGAGAATGCTGGTTTCTGGTCATACGCGTATGGCACTAGGCAATACGCGTATGGGATGGCTGGTACGCGTATGGCGCTAGGCAATACGCGTATGGATGAGGAAGATGAAATTTTGAACGTAAAATGGTCTCTGGTGGTACGCGTATGGGGAAGTGATACGCGTAGCATACGCGTATGGAATTGGGCAATACGCGTATGGCTCGGTCAGGATTTAGGCAATACGCGTATGGCATGGGCAATACGCGTATGGGCAGGATTGTGATTTCCTGTGCTGTTGTTGTGCAGTTTTTGACTGGTTAGGCTGAGTAGTGAGACTTAGCTGAGGTATGATGTAATAGGGATCATTTCCCGTTGTTTTGAGTAGTATAGGTATTAGTAGAGTGTGCTAATACTGTATTTGATTTTATAGCATGTTGTGATATGCTTTTGTGAATAATGTATTGACAATATGTGTTGGTTGGTGTGCATTACACTGTAAATGTATCAGTTATGTATGCATCTGTGAATAGACTGTCATATGTCTATTCTTGAGTTGTTGTTGTTGTTGCATTGCTAGGTGATTAGCATGCATAGTCTAGCCGTTGGGGCTGTAGCTAATTCCCATTGTGAGGAATTAGTGAGTTGTGGATTGTTGTTGATGCTTGCATACTAAATGAGTAGCGTGCATAGTCTAGCCTTTGGGGCTGTAGCTAATTCCCATGGTGAGGAATTAGTGAGTGAGTCATTAGATCTCAATGAGTGGGACTAGTGAGCTCAGTAGCCGTATCCAGAGGGATCGGTGAGCTTGGACGATATGTTCAAGAAGAGTCGGTACCGCATTTCATGGAGTCTCATTACATAATGAATGCATGATTAGCCTGTGGGGCTGTAGCTAATTCCCATTGTGAGGAATTAGTGAGTAAATCGTTGTGTTGTGTTGTTGGTGTTGAGCATGTTTTGAGATTTTACCCATGCTATTTGTTATTGTTGAGTATGAGGTTGCGTTGATACTGCTGTTATGGAGTGGGTAGTCTGGTTGGGGTGATTTGATGCGTTATTTACTTAACATTACATGTTGTTGTATAATGCTTGTTATATTGATTGAGGAACTCACCCTTACAACTATTTTTCAGGTAACGAGCAGTGAGTGGAGTAGAAGATAATGTTGGAGTCTAGTGTAGTCTCCTAGTGGGTCATGCTCTGGTAGATGTAACATCGGGATGGGATGTTTGAATATTTTATTGATTGGTTGTGAATCATTTTGCATGTAATATGTTACATGTTTGGAATAATTGAATTGATTTCTATCCGCTGCGTATTATGCAGATACTTTATATTTTGAATTGGATAACTGAGCATGACAGGACACTTTGATGATTAGTGTGTGATGTTTGTGTGACACCCTTCGGGGCATAATTACTCTGATTAATATGTTATTATTTTTTTTATTTAAATAATCTGGGGTATTTTAGAAGGGTGTTACATAGACCATGTCACCCTTGTCCAGTTCAATATTGGGCCCATAGACATTTATCCTGTTAAGCAGGATTGGCAAATTCCATCTAGGACACTCATGTCCCTCAGCATGCTTCGTGGAGTACCCATCAACTGTCTTTATGGTTATCCAGTTACGGACAATGTTGGATCAGCAATAAAGCACTCGACTCTACATCTAGGATCCATAGTGGTTTCAGGTCGAAGAGTGGTATACACTATTATCACCATGAGAATAACTTATGACACTTTGCATAACTTTCTATATAGTATTCTCATAGCGGGTCAATCCAGTATGAATATTACTCTTAATATTCATACCTATGTTTAAGACTTGATAACTCTTTATCCATGATCCATGAGACGTGATCATCAGTCTACAAACATAATAGTCTCCATGCTTTAATGTTATCCCATTTCATAATAAAGCTTGACTACGGACACTTTAAGAATAGTGTCCTTATGTTTAATGTGATCTCATGATTAAGTCATACTTGATACATTAAATGGACTATCTATTCCAGGGACTTTATTAAACAAACATAATAAAGAAAAATGCCTTTTATTATTAATAAATAATTCGATACAAGTACCAAAAGTATTGGCCTCTAGGGCTTACACCAACAATCTCCCACTAGCACTAGAGCCAATTAGACATATCCCTAATGCCCATAGATCTAGTATGGCCATCATGCTTCTGCTGCGCAAGAGGCTTTGTCAGTGGGTCAGCAATATTGTCGAGTGTAGGTACTCTACATATTTTCACATCTCCTCTATCTATTATCTCTCGAATGAGGTGATAACGCCTAAGTATGTGTTTGGATCGTTGGTGAGATCTAGGCTCCTTAGCTTGTGCGATAACACCATTGTTATCATAATAGAGACCAATGGGATCCACAATGCTAGGGACTATGCCAAGTTTATTGATCCAAACAGCTTCCTTTGCTGCACTTAAGGCAGCAATATACTCGGCCTCAGTTGTAGAATCAGCAACTGCATCTTGCGTTGAACTTTTCAAGCTCACAGTGCCACCATTTTAGCAAAACACATAACCAGATTGGAATCATTCATATTAAAGCGTCTCAGCACTTTGTCTATGTACTCTGACTTAGGCCAAGCATTTCATGATCTATCTCTATAGATTCTGATAGGCTGCTTCACCCAGGTCCTTCATAGAAAAGCATTTCCCCAACCAAGACTTTACTTGTTGCAGGGTAGGGATATCGATTCCAATGAGTAATATGTCATCTACATATAATACCAGGAATACGATCATGCTCCCACTAACCTTCTTGTAGACACAAGTCTCATCTTTGTTCTTGATGAATCCATACAGTTTTACTGTTTCATCAAAACAAAGATTCCATGAGTAGGTCACAGGCTCATCTTGATCCATGAGTAATACATCACCTTGATCAGATATCCATATATCTCAGGTAGGTGACGTATCCTGCCTGACCTACGCTGGTCTTGTTCTACTTGAGCAGGTTGCTCTTACACAACTACTTGTGTTTCCTGCTCTAATTCCTCCATAGGTGTATCGATACTTTGTGATTCTTGAATTTCTTCAAGTTCTACTTTCCTCCCACTGATTCCTTTGGAAATAAAATCCCTTTCTAGGAAAACTCAAGTTCGAGCGACAAACACTTTGCCCTCAGAAGGATTGTAGAAATAATATCCTCTTGTTTCTTTAGGATACCCCACAAATAAGCATTGGTCAAATTTGGGCTCAAGCTTAGTTGAAATTTGTCGTTTCACATAAATTTCGCAACCCCAAATCTTCATGTAAGACATATGTGGTCTCTTACCACTCCATATCTCATATGGTGTTTTATCAACCTTTTTGGATGGAACACGGTTAAGTGTGTAAGCTGCTGTCAATAGCGCATGTCCCCAAAAGGAGTTTGGAAGATCGGCGTGACTCATCATGGATCGGACCATGTCCAACAGGGTTCGATTTCTTCTCTCAGATACACCATTCCATTGGGGTGTTCCAGGAGGAGTAAGTTGGGATAGTATCCCACACTCTTTTAGATGGTCATCAAACTCTAGGCTTAAATACTCACCACCTCGATCTGATCGAAGAGTTTTAATATTCTTACCTAGTTGGTTTTGTACTTCATTCTTGAATTCCTTGAACTTTTCAAAGGACTCTGATTTGTGTTTCATTAAATACACATAACCATATCTACTGAAATCATCAGTAAATGTGATGAAGTATTGAAAACCTCCTCTGGCTGGTATGTTCAGTGGTCCGCATACATCAGTATGTATGAGGGCCAAAAGATCATTAGCTCTTTCACCTTTTCCTGTGAATGGGGACTTTGTCATCTTTCCAATTAAACAAGATCTGCATGTCTCATATGATTCATAATCAAAAGAGTCCAAGAGTCCATCTTTATGGAGTTTGGAAATGCGTTTCTCATTTATGTGGCCTAACCGACAATGCCAAAGGTAAGTTGGATTTAACTCATTTGGTTTCATCCTTTTAGTATTAATGTTATAAATAGGCATTTCAAGATCAAGGACATATAGTCCATTGTTCATCTGTGCAGTAGCATAGACTATATCATTCAAATAAATTGAGCAACAATTGTTCTTTATTATAAATGAAAAACCAAACTTGTCCAAACAAGAAACGGAAATAATATTCCTGCTAATTGCAGGTACATAATAACAGTTCTCTAACTGAATTATTAAACCACTAGGTAAAGTCAATACAAAAGTTCCTACGGCTAAAACAGCAACCTTTGCTCCATAGCCAACTCGTAGGTCGACTTCACCTTTTGCCAAATCTCTACTTCTTTTCAGCCCCTGCACATTTGTAGAAATGTGAGAACCGCATCCAGTATCTAATACCCATGATGCAGAAATAGATAAATTAATAACAAAAATACCTGAAGTTGAAGTCTCTACTCCATTCTTCTTATCTTCCAGGTACTTTGGGCAGTTCCTCTTCCAGTGTCCGGTCTTACCGCAATGGAAGCAGGTGCCTTCTTTTGCTATACCTCCACTAGGCTTCAAAGCAGCAGTGGGTCTGGGATTGGCAACTTCCTTGCCCTTCCCCTTATCACTCTGCTTAGTGGGCCTTTTGTTCTGTCTCTTTCCATTTCCGATCATCAGAATGGACTTCCCTTTTGACTTCAGATTCTGCTCGGCAGTTCTTAACATGGCGAGCAGTTCAGGAAGAGATTTGTCCATATCAATCATATTGAAATTTAGGACAAATTGAATGAAACTATCTGGCAACGATTGCAAGATCAAATCAGTTGCAAGTTCCTTTTCGAGGGGAAAACCCAATCTCTCAAGGTTTTCCACATACCCAATCATCTTGAGTACATGGGGACCTACAGGGGCTCCTCCAGCTAACTTGCTTTGAAAAAGGGCTTTTGAAACTTCAAACCTCTCATGCCTTGCTTGCTCTTGATAGAGCAACTTCAGGTGTTCGATCATATCGAACGCTGACATGTTCTCATGTTGCTTTTGCAATTCTGAGTTCATGGTAGCCAGCATGAGACACGCAGTTTCATTGGCATCATCGACATGCTTCTTATAAGCATCTCTTTCTGCCTTAGGTGCAGAACTAGGAGGTTCCTCTTCAGGAACAGGTGTCTCCAAGACATACAGCTTTTTATCATGTTTGAGGACAATCCTCAGGTTTCGGTGCCAATCCAGAAAATTTGTCCCAGACAATTTTTCCTTATCAAGGATTGATCGCAGGATGTTGTTAGAGGTGTTTGCTGTCATGGTAATCTACATAAGGATTAATGAAAATATAAGTATCATTGATGTAACACCCCGATAATAATATGATCATTATTTAAATTAAGTTAATAATAGATTTATTAATTTAATTAGATAATTGGATTATTATTATTATTATTATTTTGGAATTATTGAATTATTATTATTATTGGAATAATAATATAATTTGGAAATATATAAGTTGGAATAATAAAAAGCCCCAATTTTTGGAAAAAGGTTTTCACGTGAAAAGGAAAATAGAGCAAGCGGCTGAAAGTGGGAAAGGGCAAAGAGGCAGAGCAAGAGAAGAGGAAAAGCTTGAAGCTAACGGAATTGCCGGATTAACTCAGGTAAGGGGGGTTTATCATCGATTAATGGGTATTATGGGATAATATGTGATGGGTAGTGAGAAACCATTGAATTGCCTTTGATTGAATGATGTATGATGAATTTGTGAACTTTTGGGGATGAACGAAATTGGGATTAAAATTGAAGAAATTCGTAGGAATTAGAGGTAGAAAGGTTAGCAATTTGTGAAATCGAAAGTGTATGATTCGTGTTAGAGGAAATGAATGAATTGTGTGTAAAATTTGGACTGTGGAAGGTTGAATTGGATAGATCTCGTAGCAGGAAAAGCCATTGCAGATCTGGAAATTCTGGTTCTGGTCATACGCGTATGGCACTAGGCAATACGCGTATGAGAGGGCTGGTACGCGTATGGAGGAGGCCTTACGCGTATGGGGGAAAAAGATGATATTTTGAACGTAAATTGGTCTCTGTTGGTACGCGTAATGGGAGATTGTTACGCGTAGCATACGCGTATGAGACAGGTAATACGCGTATGAGTTGAGCGAGGAAATTGCGCAATACGCGTATGAGAGTGGGCATTACGCGTATGGACTTGGTCAGGAATGCGCCATACGCGTATGGACATAGGCGATACGCGTATGGGCAGACTTGTGGTTTTCTGAACTGTTGTTGTGCAGTTTTTGGTTGTTTAGGCTGAGTGATGTAACTTAGCTGATGTATGACGTAGTAGGAATCATTTCCCGTTGTTTTGAGCAGTATAGGTATTAGTAGAGTGTGCTAATACTGTGTTTAATTATTCGACATGATATGATGTGTTGATACATGTGTTGATGATGTATGATGATATGCATAATGTTGTGAATGTATATATTATGCCTGTATGTGTGAATGGACCGTTGTATGGCTTAGAGTGTGAGCATGTGTCCATTATGGATGGTTGTTGATGTTGCATTGCTAGATGATTAGCGTGCATAGCATAGCCTGTGGGGCTGTAGCTAATTCCCATGGTGAGGAATTAGTGAGTGAATCATTGTTGATTTGTTGTTGATGTTTGCATGCTAGATGATTAGTGTGCATAGTCTAGCCTTCGGGGCTGTAGCTAATTCCCATGGTGAGGAATTAGTGAGTGAGTCATTAGATCTCAAATGAGTGGGACTAGTGAGCTTAGTAGCCGCATCTGGATTTGATCGGTGAGCTTGAACTATATGTTCAAGAATAGTCGGTACCGCATGTGTGGAGTCTCATTGCATAATGTATGTATGGCGTATAATATGAATGGATGTATTCCAATATTATACGTGTGTTTGTGTTTTTATGGAGTATGAGTTGAGATTATACTTGTGCTTATGTTGGTGTTGAGTATGATGTTGAGCTGATGTGCTGTTACCGATTGTATGTTGTGATTTGGGTGATGAAAGGTGTTATTTACTTAACATGACATGATATTTTATAATGCTTATTATATTGATTGAGGAACTCACCCTTACAACTATTTTTCAGGTAACGAGAAATGAGTTGAGTAGAAGTTAATGCTTGGAGTCTAGTGTAGTCTCCTTAGTGGGTCATGCTCTAATAGATGTAACATCGGGAGGGAACCTTTTAATTATGTTGTTAATGATTGTTGAACCAGTTTACATGTAGTATGTTACATGTTTTGATTGATTTGATTTATATCCGCTGCGATTTATGCAAATGTTTAATTGATTAAATAAAGAGCATGACAGTCATTTTGGAATATGGTGTAAATGATTGTGTGACACCCTTAACTGCATAACTACTCTGATATATGTTTACTATTTTAATTAAATATTTGGGGTTTTTTAGAAGGGTGTTACATTAGTGGTATCAGAGCATAGTCGGTCGAGTCGAGTCGTAATTATTCTGTTTCCCCTGTACGGGATAGGTGTTGAGTAACCCTATCAGTACTTATTGTTTTAGCTTGTTGGGTTTTCAGAATAGAGATGGCTGGAAGAGGTCGAGATGATGCTGCGATTGCTGAGGCTCTGGGTATGCTAGCTGGAGTACTTGGAGGGAATCCGAATGTTGTGGGAATGGGAGCTGCTCGTCAACTGAGTGAGTTCCAGAAGAACAATCCTCCAATGTTCAAGGGAGCATACGATCCAGATGGTGCTCAGAAGTGGTTGAAGGAGATTGAGAGGATCTTCAGAGTGACTGAGTGTGCCGATAACCAGAAGGTCAGGTTCGGTACGCATATGCTGTCAGAGGAAGCAGATGATTGGTGGGTTGCTACCCGCACTGAGTTGGAATCTGCTGGGAATGCTGAGATCACTTGGGCTGTGTTCAGAGAGAGATTCCTGAGGAAGTATTTTCCAGAGGATGTTAGAGGGAAGAAAGAGATAGAGTTCTTGGAATTGAAGCAGGGCAATCGGTCTGTTACTGAGTATGCTGCTAAGTTCACAGAGCTGTCGAAGTATTATACTCCCTATAATGAGGCTGCTGGAGAATTTTCGAAATGTGTGAAGTTTGAGAACGGGTTGCGTCCCGAGATCAAACAGGCTATTGGATATCAGCGGATCAGAGTGTTTTCTGACTTGGTTGACTGTTGCAGGATTTTTGAACAGGATTCCAAGGCCAGAGCAGAGAGCTATCAGCAAAGGGTTGATAGGAAAGGTAAGAATCAGATTGATCGTGGGAAACCGTATGCAGCTGGCAAAGGTTTCCAGAGACAGAGTGGGATGAAGAGGCCTAGTGGGGGAGACTCCAGTGCCCCTGCTAAGTGTTACAGATGTGGTCAGGCTGGGCATCGTATCCATGAATGTACCAGTAATGAGAAGAAGTGTTTCAAGTGTGGAAAAGGTGGTCATTTGGCTGCAGATTGCCGGTTGAAGACTGTGACTTGTTTCAACTGTGGAGAGTTGGGTCATATCAGTCCACAGTGTCCTAAGCCGAAGAGAGAGAACCAGTCAGGAGGCAAGGTCTTTGCTTTATCGGGTTCTGAGACTTCTGCAGATGATCGTTTGATCCGAGGTACGTGTTATATTAATGGCTTTCCTCTTGTAGCTATTATTGACACCGGTGCTACTCATTCCTTTATATCTTTGGATTGTGCTGTGAAACTTAAGTTAGAGATATCTGAGATGCTTGGAAGTATGGTGATTGATACTCCTGCGAAGGGTTCAGTGACTACTACTTCAGTTTGTTTGAATTGACCTTTGAGTATCTTTGGTAGAAACTTTGGGATAGACCTTGTGTGTCTTCCACTAGTGCAAATTGATGTTATTCTGGGTATGAACTGGTTGGTGTTTAACCGAGTTTCTATCAACTGTTTTGATAAGACTGTGATATTTCCTGAGAGTGAGGAAGGAAAGAGTTTGTTTCTATCAGCAAGGCAGGTGAATGAGGAAGTAGCAGATGGGGCAGAGTTGTTTATGCTGTTAGCGACTTTAGAGGCTAAAGATAAGCTGGGGATTTGTGATCTGGCTGTGGTGTGTGATTTTCCTGATGTGTTTCCGGAAGAAGTGAATGAACTGCCGCCAGAACGTGAAGTTGAGTTCTCGATTGATTTGGTACCTGGTACTAGACCGATATCGATGGCTCCGTACCGTATGTCTGCTGTTGAGTTAGCTGAATTGAAGAGTCAGTTGGAAGATCTGTTGGATAAGAAATTTATTCGTCCGAGTGTGTCACCGTGGGGTGCACCAGTGTTGTTGGTTAAGAAGAAAGAAGGTACTATGAGGTTGTGTGTGGACTACAGACAACTGAATAAAGTGACGATCAAGAATCGGTATCCTTTGCCGAGGATTGATGATTTGATGGATCAGTTGGTTGGTGCGAGTGTGTTCAGCAAGATAGATTTGAGATCTGGGTATCATCAGATACGTGTGAAAACTGAGGATATTCAGAAGACTGCTTTCAGAACAAGGTATGGACATTATGAGTATTCTGTAATGCCTTTTGGTGTGACTAATGCGCCTGGAGTATTTATGGAGTATATGAATAGGATTTTCCATCCGTACCTGGATAAGTTTGTTGTGGTGTTTATTGACGATATTTTGGTGTATTCGAAATCTGAAGAAGAGCATGCTGAGCATTTGAGAATGGTTTTAAGAGTTCTACGAGAAAAGAAGTTATTTGCTAAACTGTCCAAATGTGAATTTTGGTTAGAAGAGGTGAGTTTTCTTGGTCATGTGATTTCAAGAGGTGGTGTTGCTGTTGATCCTTCTAAGATAGAAGCAGTATCTAAGTGGGAAGCTCCGAAGTCTGTTACTGAGATTCGAAGTTTCTTGGTTTGGCTGGTTATTATCGGAAGTTCATTGAGGGATTTTCTAAGTTGGCGTTACCATTGACGATGTTGACTAGAAAGGGGCAAGCGTTTGTTTGGGACTCGAAATGTGAAAAGGTTTCCAAGAGTTAAAGAGAAGGTTGACTACTGCTCCTATTCTGATATTACCGAGTTCGTCAGAACCATTTGAGGTTTACTGTGATGCTTCATTGTTGGGTTTGGGTGGTGTGTTGATGCAGAACAAGCAGGTTATAGCTTATGCTTCGAGACAATTGAGGATTCATGAGAGGAACTATCTGACACATGATTTAGAGTTGGCAGCTGTTGTATTTATTCTGAAGTTATGGAGGCATTATTTGTATGGGTCAAGATTTGAGGTTTTCAGTGACCATAAAAGTTTAAAGTATTTGTTTGATCAGAAAGAGCTGAATATGAGACAGAGGAGATGGTTAGAGTTTCTGAAGGATTATGACTTTGGTTTGAATTACCATCCGGGTAAAGCAAATGTAGTGGCTGATGCGTTGAGTCGGAAATCATTGCATATGTCTATGTTAATGGTTAAGGAATTGGATTTGATTGAGCAGTTTAGAGACTTGAGTTTGGTGTGTGAGAGTACTCACAATAGTGTTAAATTGGGAATGTTGAAGTTAACGAGTGGTATTTTGGATGAGATTAGAGAGGGTCAGAAATCCGATGTGTTTTTGGTTGATAAGTTGACTTTAGTGAATCAAGGCCAAGGTGGTGAATTCAGAGTTGATGAGAATAGTGTTTTGAAATTTGGTAATCGGGTGTGTATTCCGGATGTTACCGAACTTAAGAAGAGTATTCTGGAGGAAGGACATCGTAGTGGCTTGAGTATTCATCCTGGAGCTACGAAGATGTATCATGATTTGAAAAAGTTATTTTGGTGGCCGGGGATGAAAAGAGAAATTGCGAGTTTTGTTTATTCCTGTTTGACTTGTCAGAAGTCAAAGATTGAGCATCAGAAGCCGTCTGGGCTAATGCAACCGTTGGCTATTCCAGAGTGGAAGTGGGATAGTATCAGTATGGATTTTGTTTCTGGTTTGCCGAGGACAAATAAGAATTTTGAAGCCATTTGGGTGATTGTTGATAGATTGACGAAGTCGGCTCATTTCATTCCGATTAGAATGGATTATCCGTTAGAGAGATTAGCCGAGTTGTATATTGAGAAGATTGTAAGTTTGCATGGTATTCCGTCTAGTATTGTTTCGGACAGAGATCCTAGATTTACATCGAAGTTCTGGGAAGGTTTGCAGAGGGCTTTGGGAACTAAGCTGAGATTGAGTTCTGCATATCATCCGCAGACTGATGGTCAGACTGAGAGGACGATTCAGTCACTGGAGGATCTTTTGAGAGCTCGTGTTTTGGAAAAGGGAGGCGCTTGGGATTGTTATTTACCTTTGATTGAGTTTACCTACAACAATAGTTTTCATTCGAGCATTGGTATGGCACCGTTTGAAGCTTTGTATGGTAGGAGATGTCGGACACCCTTATGTTGGTATGAGTCCGGTGAGAGTGCTGTGGTTGGACCGGAGATTGTTCAACAGACTACAGAAAAGATTAAGGTGATTCAGGAGAAGATGAGAATTGCTCAGAGTCGTCAGAAGAGTTATCACGATAAGAGAAGGAAGTCACTTGAGTTTCAAGAGGGAGACCATGTGTTTCTTCGTGTTACTCCGATAACTGGTGTTGGTCGAGCTTTGAAGTCGAAGAAGTTGACACCTCGATTTATTGGTCCTTATCAGATTTTGGAGAGGATAGGGGAAGTAGCCTATCGTGTCGCTTTACCGCCGTCGCTTGCGAATTTGCATGAGGTTTTTCATGTGTCGTAGTTGAGGAGGTACATCCATGATCCGTCGCATGTAGTCCAAGTAGATGATGTACAGGTGAGAGATAACCTGACTGTTGAAACATCACCTATGAGGATCGAGGATCGAGAGTTGAAGCAGTTACGGGGTAAAGAGATTGCCTTGGTGAAGGTAGCTTGGGGAGGACCAGCAGGTGGCAATGTGACTTGGGAACTGGAGAGTAAGATGAAGGAGTCTTACCCAGAGTTGTTCGCTTGAGGTATGTTTTCGAGGACGAAAACTCTTTTAGTGGGGGAGAGTTGTAACACCCCGATAATAATATGATCATTATTTAAATTAAGTTAATAATAGATTTATTAATTTAATTAGATAATTGGATTATTATTATTATTATTATTTTGGAATTATTGAATTATTATTATTATTGGAATAATAATATAATTTGGAAATATATAAGTTGGAATAATAAAAAGCCCCAATTTTTGGAAAAAGGTTTTCACGTGAAAAGGAAAACAGAGCAAGCGGCTGAAAGTG
Organism: Lathyrus oleraceus; assembly: GCF_024323335.1. NCBI lineage: Eukaryota > Viridiplantae > Streptophyta > Magnoliopsida > Fabales > Fabaceae > Lathyrus > Lathyrus oleraceus. Next base: position 322,429,435 of record NC_066580.1, on the reverse strand, counting down.
GGAAAGGGCAAAGAGGCAGAGCAAGAGAAGAGGAAAAGCTTGAAGCTAACGGAATTGCCGGATTAACTCAGGTAAGGGGGTTTATCATCGATTAATGGGTATTATGGGATAATATGTGATGGGTAGTGAGAAACCATTGAATTGCCTTTGATTGAATGATGTATGATGAATTTGTGAACTTTTGGGGATGAACGAAATTGGGATTTAAATTGAAGAAATTCGTAGGAATTAGAGGTAGAAAGGTTAGCAATTTGTGAAATCGAAAGTGTATGATTCGTGTTAGAGGAAATGAATGAATTGTGTGTAAAATTTGGACTGTGGAAGGTTGAATTGGATAGATCTCGTAGCAGGAAAAGCCATTGCAGATCTGGAAATTCTGGTTCTGGTCATACGCGTATGGCACTAGGCAATACGCGTATGAGAGGGCTGGTACGCGTATGGAGGAGGCCTTACGCGTATGGGGGAAAAAGATGATATTTTGAACGTAAATTGGTCTCTGTTGGTACGCGTAATAGGAGATTGTTACGCGTAGCATACGCGTATGAGACAGGTAATACGCGTATGAGTTGAGCGAGGAAATTGCGCAATACGCGTATGAGAGTGGGCATTACGCGTATGGACTTGGTCAGGAATGCGCCATACGCGTATGGACATAGGTGATACGCGTATGGGCAGACTTGTGGTTTTCTGAACTGTTGTTGTGCAGTTTTTGGTTGTTTAGGCTGAGTGATGTAACTTAGCTGATGTATGACGTAGTAGGGATCATTTCCCGTTGTTTTGAGCAGTATAGGTATTAGTAGAGTGTGCTAATACTGTGTTTAATTATTCGACATGATATGATGTGTTGATACATGTGTTGATGATGTATGATGATATGCATAATGTTGTGAATGTATATATTATGCCTGTATGTGTGAATGGACCGTTGTATGGCTTAGAGTGTGAGCATGTGTCCATTATGGATGGTTGTTGATGTTGCATTGCTAGATGATTAGCGTGCATAGCATAGCCTGTGGGGCTGTAGCTAATTCCCATGGTGAGGAATTAGTGAGTGAATCATTGTTGATTTGTTGTTGATGTTTGCATGCTAGATGATTAGTGTGCATAGTCTAGCCTTCGGGGCTGTAGCTAATTCCCATGGTGAGGAATTAGTGAGTGAGTCATTAGATCTCAAATGAGTGGGACTAGTGAGCTTAGTAGCCGCATCTGGATTTGATCGGTGAGCTTGAACTATATGTTCAAGAATAGTCGGTACCGCATGTGTGGAGTCTCATTGCATAATGTATGTATGGCGTATAATATGAATGGATGTATTCCAATATTATACGTGTGTTTGTGTTGTTATGGAGTATGAGTTGAGATTATACTTGTGCTTATGTTGGTGTTGAGTATGATGTTGAGCTGATGTGCTGTTACCGATTGTATGTTGTGATTTGGGTGATGAAAGGTGTTATTTACTTAACATGACATGATATTTTATAATGCTTATTATATTGATTGAGGAACTCACCCTTACAACTATTTTTCAGGTAACGAGAAATGAGTTGAGTAGAAGTTAATGCTTGGAGTCTAGTGTAGTCTCCTTAGTGGGTCATGCTCTGATAGATGTAACATCGGGAGGGAACCTTTTAATTATGTTGTTAATAATTGTTGAACCAGTTTACATGTAGTATGTTACATGTTTTGATTGATTTGATTTATATCCGCTGCGATTTATGCAAATGTTTAATTGATTAAATAAAGAGCATGACAGTCATTTTGGAATATGGTGTGAATGATTGTGTGACACCCTTAACTGCATAACTACTCTGATATATGTTTACTATTTTAATTAAATATTTGGGGTTTTTTAGAAGGGTGTTACAATTGACATATTCAATTAGGCCTTTAATTAAATATGCTCCCACTATTTTACTCAAAACAAATGACCCTCATCATTTGATTCGGAAAATCCCGTTGGAAGATTTTCTAGTGGGTCGAGATCCATATTTCACTTCGTTCTAAGTCCGCGTAGGCGGATTACACAAAACTAGGTTATTTAGGTAGGAACTCCTTCCAATTGTATCTCATACAACTCTCGAAAATTTCAATTGGGTGAATAACTCCTTATTCCAATCCATCATATGGATTATTCCCAACTCTTGCTTATAAACATATATAATAAAATTATAATTAAGTTTGAACCATTGTCTTAGCAGTTGGATATTACATTTATCCCATCGCACCCTACTAATATAGAACATGCACCTCGCGTAGGCGAAACCTACATATCCTATACCAATCTTGATGAGTGCTAAAACTTGGAAAGCAAACACATATAATATTATTATAATTTGTTTAGTTAAATTTGACCCATTGTTTTAACAGTTGGATATTACAATTATCCCATCGCACCTTACTAATATATAGATCATGCACCTCACGTAGGCGAAACCTACATTATCCATTACTAGTCTTGACGAGTGTTAAAACTTGGAAAGCATAAACTTAATATTTAATTTGAGGGAATTTCAATTTTTCTGATCTCACCGGCTTGTTTATCATATAAACCGTCTCTCACATGCATCAACATACATACAAACAATAATGAAATAGTTATGGCCCCTAGCGCAATTGTTCTCCCAAGCCAATGAGAGAACCTAAGCTAACCTACAACGATCTAAGCTTCTCCAAGCAAGATCTTCAAGGTTGTCCTCCTTTGGCACTGACTTCTTTGCTTTCTTCATATCATTACATTACATGAAAGAAACTCGTTTTACATACGAGGGAGTGAGATGAGAAAAGAAGTTACATTTGGGATATTAAGAGAGAGGCACGACACGCAGGTCGTATTTAAAAAACCCAAAACAAAACAAAGGAAGACTAAGGCCATAACCGATCACCACAAGACAATAATAAACACTTTATTATTATTATTAATTCCTTTAATTAATAAAATCAAATTAAATTTCGACGACCGATCACACTACGCAGAGTTAGCCGGGGGTCCGCTGCCCGGACAGCGGGAACGGGTGTTCCGCTGCCCGGTCAGTGGACGGTGGTTCAGCTGACCGTTCAGCGGACAGGGGTCAAGGGGGCAGCGCCCCTTGCGGGGTCGAAGGGGCAGCGCCCCTGCTCGAAAATTTTAATGAACAATTCATTTAAAATTGACGTCGTTTTTCGTATCAACACTTGATACTTCAAAACACTTTTTCTAGCCGAACGGGTGAATTTTTCCTTGCGTTAACCGGTTAACCATATGCGTTAACCGGTTAACACTGTTTGAAAACATTTAGAAAACTCTTTTCTGCCTTGCGTTAACCGGTTAACCATATGCGTTAACCGGTTAACACTGTTGAAAAATTTCTTGGAAAACTGTTTTCCGCCTGTAGCACCTCAAATTTGCACCTATCATTGTACATACCATTTCATATTAGGTCATAGCATATCATGATACATTGCATAGCATTTGCATTGTCCTCAGTTGCCTCAAGAGCAAGCAAGTCAAGAATTAGGTCAAACTGATCAGGAGATCAGTCAACCAATCAAGCAAAGGTGTTTCTCAAGGAATCAAAGCCCTAGGGTTTGTCCAACAAGTTCACATGACTTGGAGGTCCATTTGAAGTGTTCAAGTCAAGGGTTGGATGCTCAGAAGCCATCAGTTCATGCACAGTCAGGCAAAAACCCTAGACAGTCAACAATCAGTCAAAGCAGTGGATGGTGGCCATTCTTGTGGAATTTGGGCACCATGATCAATAATCAAGAGTCCATACAACTTGGGACATCATTTGAAGTCAAGGTCTCAAGGAATTAGGGTTTGGAATTCATCAGAAGTGCTTCAGTCATCCAAAACCCTAGAAAAGTCAAACTTGGTCAACTGTGGATTTAATCAGTGATTTGATGGATGGAATTGGTTTGAGAGAGCTTATTCATGTCCTAATAGGCCTCATGTATCATGTACAACCTCATCATGGAAGAATTTGAAGTAAAATCAGAAATTTCCAGAAATAGAAAGTGGACCTGTAATTTCAATTGCCAAAAATGGAAACTTCTTGATCCTCAACTTGCATCATGATACAAGCTTCAAATGAATTTTTGCCCAACATGAAAGTTGAAGATCTTGTTCTCCCATTTTCAAAAAGTCCAAGAACTCTCAAATCCCATGTGTGGTTGTCAAGATATGATCAATTCATTTTCAGAAATTTGTGAACTTCAAAGAGCCATATCTCTCAAACCATAAGGCCAAATTTGGTGGGGTTTTTTCCTACAAACCACATTTTTCCTCCTCTTTCCAAAAATATAAATTTCATTCATCAAAACCTTGCCAATCAAAATGGCATTTTTGGACCTATTTCATTTAAAACCAAGTTTGACCAAACTTTGACTTTTTGATTCTTTGACTTTTTCTTAATTTGGCCAATTGGGAAATGTTTCATATGTCATTTGTGATATGCTCCAAGCTTAAAATCATAACCATACCACCATTTTACTACCATTTTGACACAAAGTGCATGATTTGGTATTTTTTGCAAATGGTGCAAATAGCTTCACAAAGTGAGGGCAAGATGTAGCAATTCAAGTACAGACTAAAAACAGAAAATGACTTGGTTATGTGCAGCCTGTTGAGGCCCAATTCGACCAGGGTTTTGCACCCTCCACTTCCATGTTTGCAAGTTTAGCAAAAGTGCAAAATGCTTCATTTAAATAAAACCAGTTTAGCAATTGATTAAACCTTGCTAAACAGATGATATAAAGCTCATTCTGAGCATTTTCCAACCCTAGTTTTACAGCAGCCACGACCAAAAATACACATACTCTCCTTCTTGCATTTTTGCATTTTAGCAAATTCTGAGCCAAAGCTTCCAAAACCACGAGTTCTCTTGCATCCTTCATCATCCAAACATCATTTGTAGCCTTGTTACAGCCTCATTTACCAGCTGGGATTTCATCTTAAAACTCTGGTTTTCTCAAGGAACAGCCATGGCAGAATTTGATTGCATCTCTTGCAAGGGATGCTGAGCTAATCTTTCTTCATTATTCACCATTGGAAGCATAAATCATTACCTGTTCGAGCTTGTCTTGGCCAAACAGCAACTGCATCTCACTTTTCTTCCAAACCAAGTAAAATCTCGAATCTCTTCTTTCTCCAAACTATGCTATGTCACTTGTAGTTCTTTATATGCTGAACATGTTGCAAGTTGAATCCCTTGAAATGGTGGTCTTATGATGGAAAAATCTGCATTTCTTTTTCTGTGGACAAATGAACTTATGCTCGATTTGCCATGCTTGCATTGATTTGATGAGATTGGATGCTATATTCTTACTGCCTGATGCTTATTGATGCTGTTGCCATGCTTGATTTTGAGTTCTGGGCACTTTGATTTTTGCTCATGTTATGATGTTGATGATGATGATCCCCTGTAGCTGCAACCTTAAACTGTCCAGAAATTTTTCATGTTTGTGTTTGTTTGTTGCTGAGTGATGATTGCTTGTACCAATACCATGTTGTTTGTGTGCCATGGTTTGATTTTCGTTTGAGCATGAGTTGAACATATGCCATGAATGCTGTTGTTCTAAAACCCTCGAAAATTCCCAGAAAAAAAAACCATATGAATTGTGTTGCATATTGTTGTTTGGTTGCTATGTGAACATTGCCAAATGCTATGTTGTTGTGTGTTTGATGTTTGAATTTGTTTGGATGATGATTGAATGTGTATGAAGTTGCCAAACCATGCTGTAAACCCTAGGGTTTTGATAAACCCAGAACAATGAACAACCATTGGCCCGGTCACTATTCCATTGGCTGAGGGCCAATCAAAATATTTCATCGCCATGCATCAAAACGCAGCACTTTGATAAGTGACTGCACTATTTACAACTTTGCCATCCTGTTGACCATGTTGACCATTTGCCATGCTATTTTGTTCATGCTTGCTTCAAATTTCATCCAACTTCACAAATTAATTTCTCTTTCAATTTTCATCCAAAAATCATGAGATTTTTTCCATAATGTTCATGATTGAGTCTAGTATTTGATTATGAATTTTAATAAATTTTTCATTGGTTGGATTTTTATTGATAATTGGTTTTCTAACATGCATGCTCAAATGATATCTCTTGCCATTTCAATTGTGAAATACTCATGTTGTATCCAATGCCCTTGAAACTTTTTGTGATGAAACTAGACACATTGACCTTTGTTTCCATATAGAGTTTGTGTATTTCCCATTTGTGGTTTGCTGGATATGAATTTTTGAAGTTATGTGTCACATTTGGTGTCATACCATGATCATGCATTTTCTCTAATTTTGTTCACACACTTCCTGGCCTCCAAATGACCTCAAATTTTGCATGAATCATCTATCACATGTCTAGTTTGTGTATGAATTTTCCTGGAATTAATTGTTCTGTTTCCAATTTATTTGAGAATTTTCTTCCATGCTTAGTCATTTGTTGACTTTTTGTGCTATACATTGCCAAATCTTTTGTGAAATTCTCATACCATATTTTATGATCATGAAATTTCATATGTGATAACTAGACATCTCAAGCTTTGCATTGGTGTTAATCTCATTCATTTCTCATCTGTTTTCAATTTGATATGATTTTTTGAAATTGACCCATGTTTGTTGACTTTCATTGTGCTTGCTTGAACTTGGTTTGACTTCATGATTTTCATTGACTGCCTTCCTCTCATCCAAATGCCATGAAATTTCACATGTCTACCATGCTAGATGTTAGGATTGAGTGTGATTTATTTGGTGATTTTTGAATTTGTTTGAGTTGACTTTTGAATGAGGTCTTGCTGTTGACCTTTTGTATGCTTCCTTTGCCATGCTTTGCTTTCAAATGTTCATGAAATGATAATAATGCATGATTTGGTTGTGAATCCAATTGAGATAGCTTCTTAAATGTTTGACCTTGACTTTGGTTGACTTTTCTTTGCTGCCTTGACTTTTTCTTTCATCTTTGACCCTAGGCTAGTCCTAGTGGTCTTCTGTGCTTACTATTGAGTTCCTGTTTCAGGTTAAGCACCATTGCCATTGAGATCATACAAATGTAATTGGATTTGTTTACATATGAACTAACCTTTGTTTTGCAGATGGTTTGACTCATGTGTTTGAGTCTTGCTTTGCACAGTTGATCATTTGTTTTGTCTGTTTATCCATTCCTCTTGCTTTTAACTGTTGAACTGTTTACTAATTGGTTTGACTTTTTCAGGTACTTTAGTTGCCTAAGTTCTTTGAACTTGCTTGCTTTGCTATTTAGCATTTGCTTTGAGGTATAATTACTTTCTCTTCATGTAGTCTGGAGTCCCGGTCTGTTATTTGACCGGGCAAACTGTCTGAAGTCCTCCTTAAGAGGCAATGTTTGTGTATGTTTAAATCTTGTCCCCAAGCAGGAAAAGTCCTTCAAGTAAGGCAATTGGTGGAAGGTAGGGATATGCAATCTATCCCCCACTACTCTTGTTGTGTCATCCCTCTGCTCACACTGCTGTGTGTTGATGCATTGGGATACAAACCCAAGATCTTGTACAAAGTGTACAGTGTCAGAGTCTTCGAGTATAGAAGGGTTCCCACTTTCTGGACCCATGCTCATTTGTCTATTAGCTCTCCCTGGCCAGGGATAAGAGCTGTGAGGTCTCACCCTCACTTCATCCTTTCATCTGCTTCACCTTAGCCTCTCAATGGCAAGGTTAAGAGCACCCTCACCCGCTTCCAGAGGTTTGTTTGTTGAGGTTGATATGACCCCTCGACTAAAACCTAACCCTTGTGTGAGCCCCTTGTGTGCATATAGTGTGTGCTACCTGTGCCTTTGTTTGTTTGACTTGCCTGCTTTCGCCCTCGTTGCGATCCGTTCTCTCGCCCTCGTTGCGATCGAGTCCTTTTTCCCTACCGGCCGAACTACGGCAACTCTGATTCTCATGTTCAGATGAGATACGTAGGCACGAGACGCGATGTCTTGCCGAGTTTGACTAACAACTAACAACTAACCTTTGTTTGCTTTCGCCCTCGTTGCGATCTTTTCTCTCGCCCTCGTTGCGATTGAGACCTCCCCTTTCTCTTGCCCTAGTTGCAATCGAGACCCTTGCTTCCTGTGCAAGTCTTGTTTAGGATAGGTTGGCCCTTGTGCCATTTAGCTAGAAACCTTAACTTAGGGTTGCCTTTGCATGACAACATCTAGGCTCGAGTCGTAGTCTCCCTAGTGTTGTGTCTCCCTCTGTTATCTGGTTAGGCTAGATCCTTTGTCCCTGCGTAGGGGAACTACATCGCCCTGATCTTCACACCAGATGAAGTATGTAGGCAGGAGATTGAGCTGATCTCTCCGGGCGCCTTTTCTTTTCTTTTGTGTTTGTTTGACAGTTATAGGCTGAGTCCCCGACTCCCTATTAACCTGTTGTGTTGTAGTGCGCTTGGAAGCCGATGTAAGTCCATCGAGTGGCATTTGGGTTCCAGTGTGTGTGTGTTTAGGTTCGGATGTTGACATAAGTCCAGTGATTGGCAGTCGGGCTCCACGTTTGCCTGTGTTTGTCTGTTTTGTTTGTGTGCGTGTCAGCCGAGCTACGAATGCTCTGATTCTTCTCTCGTCCGAGAAGATACGTATGCACAGGATGCGATATCCTAGCGAGCATGTGTCGTCTCCCCAGTCCGAACTACTGCGACTCTGATGTCTATGCCTGATAGACTAAGTAGGCCCAGGATGCGACATCCTGCCGAGTTCAGTTTCAGTCAGTCTCTTTTGTCTCTTTCAGCCAGTGTGTGTGAGTTTGAGCAGTGTTTAGCAACCAATATTCCTTCCTTTTGTGCGTGGATCCCGTAGAGTACTACGGATGCGTAGGGTGCCTAACACCTTCCCTTCGCATAACCGACTCCCGAACCCATACCCTTTGGTCGCGAGACCATGTTCTTTCCTAGGTTTACTTCGAGCGTTTCCTTTCCCTCTTTTGGGATAAATAACGCACGGTGGCGGCTCTGTTGTTTCTTTCTTTTCCCGCCGGTTTTTTCGCGCGATGCGACAGCTGGCGACTCTGCTGGGGAATGGAGAAGTTGACCTATGCTGGTCCATCTTCCCTGAGCGAGTCTCTCCTAGCGCTCTCTAGGATTGGGGTTTTGGTTGCTTTCTGCTTGTTGTATTTTATTGCATTCATTGTATATATATACATTTATTGTTTGCATTGATTGTGTGCATTGATGTTTACATTCATATTCATCATTTGCTGTTGCCTGGCTGGTTGTCTGTTTTCCTTTGTGAGATGAGTTCTATACCCGAACTCGAGTGCACTCTAGGATAGGAGAATGGCATAGTCTTGTTGACTGGTGTGGAGTATTCCTTAGCCAGTTGACTTGCGAGTCCATTCACTTGGTGGAGGTCATGTTGAACTAATAATGTCACACAAGTCATTTGTGGTTAGGCATTATTCTTTCAATCATGTGCCGCAGAAGCTAAGGACCTTAGTTTACCAAACCCATCTTGGCCTTTTTTAGGACCGTAGTGCGGAGGTCGTTCAGATGTCAGTTCTGATACGATTGTTACGCGATACTACACTCATAAGAGTTTCTCTTGAGAATATTCTTGGAATACGAGTATTCGTTCCTCCGACAATATTCGAAAGATGGAACGGTGATTATGGGAACCTCTGATAGAACATGTCTGGCAGGTGTAAACCCTAGTACACTCCCTTTGGGTGGTTCTTAACCGAGACTCCATGCTCGTGACTCTCAACAAACTCATGATTCGTGGTTGAGTCGTTCAAACATTGTTAATATCAATGGATCCCGGATCAGGGGTAAAACCTAAGATCCACCAAAGCGGCTGGTTGATATTAAGAATGTTAGAGCCGGTTCATGTACCGTTAATATCAATGGAACTTGGGTGTCGATAAGGTGAAAACCTAAATCCACCAAAATGGATGATTGATATTAGGGATACAATGAGCTTTCCCACGACCTTTGTTTGGCGTGCTTTGCGTGATCCTTGAGTGTGATTGTTGCATTCATGCATTCATGCATTCATCTGCATTCATGTCATCAGAAAAAGAAAATTTTCAAGGAACTCAAAGGAGTTTATTTGCAAAAAAATTCAAAAACATGAAAAAACCGGGAATTTTTTTTTTTCACCTGATATATCTGATGAGATATTCTCATGTAAGATCAAAATGCTTAATATTTCAAAGTTTGCAAATAAAACCCTCGGGTTCCTTTGATATAAAAAACAAGCATATGCACAAACACTTCATGCATCATTTGCATAAGCAGGTGTTTTGTTCCGGTCTCTCGTCCTGTGGTCTGACCCTGCGATCTTCATTTATTTTGAAGACGCACTTCGCCGGTATTATACCAGAGCCAACTCTGCCAGATTGATTGATCATCCTGACCAAGAGAATTGTGAATTCAGAGAGGATTTTGCCAGCCTTAGTGTTGTTGATGGATTTATTCCTGTTGATGGATTTATTCCCGGTTAACCAATCCCGGGCTGGCATTGGCTACTGTTCTGGGGCATATAAGGAGCAAGGTTTGTTCACGAGTGGATGATTCATCCATGCCGATCAACCTGAAGAAGAAGCTATTGCTATCATTGGAAAAGATGCAGAGGACTTGAACAATTTCGTCATTCCTGGTGGTGTCTGCCACAATTGGGTCACTGTGGGCGTTCCTACAGTTGTTCATAAGTCAGAGTAACAATCACTTTGTTTAAAAACCCTTCTCCCATGCCAAAAGGAGAAGTGATGACATTGTTGGCAACATTTTGTGCAATGATATTTTCATTCAAATAATTCATGTTAAAACATTTGTTTCCCATTTATTTTCCCTTTTCACTTTTGCATGAAATTGGTGATCACAAAAAACCCTAAAAACAAGAATAAAAGCAATCTTTTCATCTGCATAACGATTGTCTTGTTTGATTTTCAAAAAGCTTTTCATATCAAAATCATTATGCAGGTTGTTTCTTAAACCCATTGAACATAGTGATCGGACGTCATCTCCCAATTTTGAATTCCCTGTATTCGAAGCGGACGAAGATGATGTTGAAGGGATTCCCGACGAGATTTCCCGACTTCTTGAGCAAGAAAAGAAGATCACTCAGCTGCATCTCGAGAATCAGCAGAACAGCCAACTGGGGCATCAAAAAAATAAAATCAAAATCAAAATCAAAAAAAAAGGGAGAGTAAAAAAGAAAAAGAAAGAGGAGGGTGCAAAACCAAATCAAAAGATATTAAAATCAAAAGAAAGCAAAATCAAAAGCAAAATCAAAAGAAAAAAAAAACAAAAGAAAGATAGCACCCTCAAAGTCCCAAGTTGACTGATGCTGAATTCGATCGAAACGAAGAGATCAACTGCCATGTGTCATGGTCAGGTTATGTCAGCAGAGAGTGAAGAAAGCATTCGACAGGAAGATCAAGCCTCGTGTGTTCCGAGGGACCTTGTGCTCAAGAAAGTCTTGTCTTTCGTGCCCGATTCCAGGGGCAAGTGGACCCCCAAGCTATGAATGTCCATGTATGGTCAAGAAAGCCTTTTCAGGCGATGCTTTGACACTTACAACAATGGGTGGAAAAGTTCACTCGTCCTGTGAATTCCGATGCAGTCAAGAAATACTTCGCCTAAAACAAAGAAAAAAAGCAAAAGCTCGCTAAGTCGAACACCCCCAAAGGGCGACTTAGGCAAAAAGGAGCGTCTCGGTGGATTGAAAACCCGAAAGGGCGATCCAGGCAAAAGTTAGAGACATTGAAAAAAAAAAGAAATTACATCCCGCTAGATTGAGCACCCCACACTGGGGCAATCTAGGCAAAAATTAGGGATTTGGCAAGTAACTGCATCTTGACAAGACTGTGCTGTACATCTGTCATCCGTCAGGGATTCTCGATCCGTCGTCGACTGAAGCTCCGAATACATCGAAAATTCAGAATGGTAGAGGAAAGGTCATTATGTTCAATGTAGCCCTCTCCAATATACATCACCGATTTCAAACTTGTACAGATCTATGGAGTCTCGCCCTTTGCAGACTACCATTCCATCACATCAATTTGAGCTTTTATCCAATTATTTGCACTCTTATTTGTTTTTAACTCAACAGATGTTTTGCATGTTTTTAATTGATAAAGTATCATTGTTTTCAAAATAAACAAAATTTTTCAAAAAAAATTGTTCTTAAACAAAGTGAACCGTCACAATGATGGAAGGATACTTAGGAGACCCACAGCGCTCTCCCGGGGGTGGTATGATTACCAACAGGTAAGGCAATTGTTCGTATCTCGAGCATAACTGTATCTTTGTCCTGCAGAACCTCGTATGGTCTCCTCAGTGAAGTTGCTCAGTGCAGTGTTGGTTGAAGTTGTTCATCTTCATGTTCCCGGCAATACAGATTCTTCCTCCAAGTCCCTGTTAGCTCTATTGTGGGGCATCCCCAGTAGAGTGCTGTTTGAGCCCTACCGTGGGGCATCCCCAGCAAGTTTGCTGTTTCGGACATTATTGTGGGGCAGCTCCCCAAGCAAAGTGTTTACTGAAGGCTCCAACTTTCGCCTCTCCAGCAGAGCAGTCTTCATCTCCCCCCAGCATGGGTGCTTTTCTTGGAAGATTCAGTATTTGGAGGATCGACATCCCCGTAATCCGGCATTCCCTCAGATAGATCCCCCAGTGGAGTTGTTCGCGTAAGGAGCTTTATCAATGCTTTTGTATTTCTCATCAGAGATCTGGTTGCTTCTTGGTATCTCAGATTTCCAGCACAAGTTGTTGTGGCGCATACGCCTGTATGTTGAACTCTGTTCTCCGGTTGTGACTGACGATCCCTCCGGAAGCCTCCGGTGGCCTTCCTCCCCTGCAAGATAAATGTTCCCTGATATCCCAGTCCCCAGTGGATTTTCTTTGCTCTCTGGTGGCTTTGGGTTTTCTCTCCGGACGGTTGATTCCCGGACCTTTGGTTTGAGCATGTCTGTTTGTCAGCATTCATCATACATTCATCATGCATAATGCATACATGCATAATCATAACATTTGGATACTCATGTTGCAGCTGTTGCCGTGTGTCTGTTGATGATTGCATTCTGCTATTTGGTAATACAAATCTCTCCAGTAGATTTTCCTCAAGCAAATATGGGTGTGTCCGATCCCTCCATGTAGAGTCTACCCCTTAAGCAGAAAGTGTCTATCCTTTCCTGCCATTTCCCCACTGAGATATATCCTCGTGGATGACGGTTGTTTCCGTTCCCTCCCTACACGGGATGGGTTTTCCCTATTGAGTTCTTTCCTCATTAGGATGAGTCTTGATTCAGTTTGCCTTTTTGGATCGATCCTAAACTGGCTCCCCGTCGACTGTCTCTTGTGCTTCCCTGGGGCATAAATGAATAGTTGCTCACTAACCGGCACTCATTCATCTTATCCTCAGCGGAATTTGTTGGCCTCTACCTACGAACCGGTAGCTGTAAGTCCTATCTTTACGGTCTTCTACCCACTACCCGGTAGTTGTAAATCCTTTTTTCTCACTCTGTCTCTCAACAGATCGTTTGTTGGCCTCTACCTACAAACCGGTAGCTGTAAGTCCTATCTTTGTGGTTTTCTACCCGCTAGCTGGTAGTTGTAAAATCCCACGTTCTCCCCTTGGTGGAATTAACCCTTTGTGCTCATCCCGATGATGACTGGTTACTTTTCCATTGGCCTCTACCTACAAACCGGTAGCTGTAAGTCCTATCTTTGTGGTTTTCTACCCGCTAGCTGGTAGTTGTAAAATCCCACGTTCTCCCCTTGGTGGAATTAACCCTTTGTGCTCATCCCGATGATGACTGGTTACTTTTCCATTGGCCTCTACCTACAAACCGGTAGCTGTAAGTCCTATCTTTGTGGTTTTCTACCCGCTAGCTGGTAGTTGTAAAATCCCACGTTCTCCCCTTGGTGGAATTAACCCTTTGTGCTCATCCTGATGATGACTGGTTACTTTTCCATTGGCCTCTACCTACAAACCGGTAGCAATAAGTCCTATCTTTGTGGTTTTCTACCCGCTAGCTGGTAGTTGTAAAATCCCACGTTCTCCCCTTGGTGGAATTAACCCTTTGTGCTCATCCCGATGATGACTGGTTACTTTTCCATTGGCCTCTACCTACAAACCGGTAGCTGTAAGTCCTATCTTTGTGGTTTTCTACCCGCTAGCTGGTAGTTGTAAAATCCCACGTTCTCCCCTTGGTGGAATTAACCCTTTGTGCTCATCCCGATGATGACTGGTTACTTTTCCATTGGCTTCTACCTACAAACCGGTAGCTGTAAGTCCTATCTTTGTGGTTTTCTACCCACTAGCTGGTAGTTGTAAAATCCCACTTTCATCCCCTTGTTGGAATTAACCCTTTGTGCTCATCCCGATGATGACTGGTTACTTTTTCGTGGTTTTCTGCCTACAAACCGGTAGATGTAATCCCCTCTTTGCAGTTATCAGTATCCGGTCTGTGATATTGATACTCTTTTCCCCTTTGGATACTTGCCTTGATCAAGCAGTATTGTCCCCATTGGGTCTTCCCCTTCTTTTTGGATATTTGCTCCGAGTTAGCAACTTTATCCTCTTTTGATTGGTCATCTTTCGCATACCTAGTCCTGGTACCCAGATGCCTTTCTTTTCGGTCGTTTATCCATTTAACAACCTGCAACCCGGTTATGGATAATCTTCCATGCGAGGTTATTATCTACGTTTTGACGGCTATAGATAATATATCTCATGCACTCTTTGGTCAATCTTTCGATTGTTATCTCCAGCAGAGTAAGATTCGTATTCCTTGTGGAATCAAATGTCCATCCTTTAACAAGACTGCTTTTTCTAGCCCTCTTCAGGATGTTGTATGTTTTGGAAAACAAACCAATTCACGCTTTGGCACAAGGCCAATTTTCCGGTATTCAGACCGAAGGAGTTTCCGACGATCAGGTCGATGTACTCATGGCACAAGGCCAATTTTCCGGTATTCAGACCGAAGAAGTTTCCGACGATCAGTTCGATGTACTCATGGCACAAGGCCAATTTTCCGGTATTCAGACCGAAGGAGTTTCCGACGATCAGGTCGATGTACTCATGGCACAAGGCCAATTTTCCGGTATTCAGACCGAAGGAGTTTCCGACGATCAGGTCGATGTACTCATGGCACAAGGCCAATTTTCCGGTATTCAGACCGAAGAAGTTTCCGACGATCAGGTCGATGTACTTATGTTTTTTCCGGTATTCAGACCGAAGAAGTTTCCGACGATCAGGTCGATGTACTTATGTTTTTTCCGGTGTTCAGACCGAAGAAGTTTCCGACGATCAGGTCGATGTACTTATGTTTTTTCCGGTGTTCAGACCGAAGAAGTTTCCGACGATCAGGTCGATGTACTTATGTTTTTTTCCGGTGTTCAGACCGAAGAAGTTTCCGACGATCAGGTCGATGTACTTATGTTTTTTCCGGTGTTCAGACCGAAGAAGTTTCCGACGATCAGGTCGATGTACTTACGACGCTCAGGCATTGGTTATCCCTGTGTTGCCATTTATCTTGGTATCCAGGTCGACGTTTCTGTTTCGGTATTCAGGCCGACTTCTTTTTCCGTTCCAGACGGATTTTTCTCTCAAGACTGTTTCTTTGCCGATCCTGACAGGCATTCTTGTATCATATCCAGTCGGTGCAAATTTCTACGGTTCTTTTGTATCCAATCCCTGTTTACCCTGAAAGTCTGACAGCCACTGCTATCATCCGTTCGGGTTCCCAGCTGATTGAATAGGGGCAGCTGTAGCACCTCAAATTTGCACCTATCATTGTACATACCATTTCATATTAGGTCATAGCATATCATGATACATTGCATAGCATTTGCATTGTCCTCAGTTGCCTCAAGAGCAAGCAAGTCAAGAATTAGGTCAAACTGATCAGGAGATCAGTCAACCAATCAAGCAAAGGTGTTTCTCAAGGAATCAAAGCCCTAGGGTTTGTCCAACAAGTTCACATGACTTGGAGGTCCATTTGAAGTGTTCAAGTCAAGGGTTGGATGCTCAGAAGCCATCAGTTCATGCACAGTCAGGCAAAAACCCTAGACAGTCAACAATCAGTCAAAGCAGTGGATGGTGGCCATTCTTGTGGAATTTGGGCACCATGATCAATAATCAAGAGTCCATACAACTTGGGACATCATTTGAAGTCAAGGTCTCAAGGAATTAGGGTTTGGAATTCATCAGAAGTGCTTCAGTCATCCAAAACCCTAGAAAAGTCAAACTTGGTCAACTGTGGATTTAATCAGTGATTTGATGGATGGAATTGGTTTGAGAGAGCTTATTCATGTCCTAATAGGCCTCATGTATCATGTACAACCTCATCATGGAAGAATTTGAAGTAAAATCAGAAATTTCCAGAAATAGAAAGTGGACCTGTAATTTCAATTGCCAAAAATGGAAACTTCTTGATCCTCAACTTGCATCATGATACAAGCTTCAAATGAATTTTTGCCCAACATGAAAGTTGAAGATCTTGTTCTCCCATTTTCAAAAAGTCCAAGAACTCTCAAATCCCATGTGTGGTTGTCAAGATATGATCAATTCATTTTCAGAAATTTGTGAACTTCAAAGAGCCATATCTCTCAAACCATAAGGCCAAATTTGGTGGGGTTTTTTCCTACAAACCACATTTTTCCTCCTCTTTCCAAAAATATAAATTTCATTCATCAAAACCTTGCCAATCAAAATGGCATTTTTGGACCTATTTCATTTAAAACCAAGTTTGACCAAACTTTGACTTTTTGATTCTTTGACTTTTTCTTAATTTGGCCAATTGGGAAATGTTTCATATGTCATTTGTGATATGCTCCAAGCTTAAAATCATAACCATACCACCATTTTACTACCATTTTGACACAAAGTGCATGATTTGGTATTTTTTGCAAATGGTGCAAATAGCTTCACAAAGTGAGGGCAAGATGTAGCAATTCAAGTACAGACTAAAAACAGAAAATGACTTGGTTATGTGCAGCCTGTTGAGGCCCAATTCGACCAGGGTTTTGCACCCTCCACTTCCATGTTTGCAAGTTTAGCAAAAGTGCAAAATGCTTCATTTAAATAAAACCAGTTTAGCAATTGATTAAACCTTGCTAAACAGATGATATAAAGCTCATTCTGAGCATTTTCCAACCCTAGTTTTACAGCAGCCACGACCAAAAATACACATACTCTCCTTCTTGCATTTTTGCATTTTAGCAAATTCTGAGCCAAAGCTTCCAAAACCACGAGTTCTCTTGCATCCTTCATCATCCAAACATCATTTGTAGCCTTGTTACAGCCTCATTTACCAGCTGGGATTTCATCTTAAAACTCTGGTTTTCTCAAGGAACAGCCATGGCAGAATTTGATTGCATCTCTTGCAAGGGATGCTGAGCTAATCTTTCTTCATTATTCACCATTGGAAGCATAAATCATTACCTGTTCGAGCTTGTCTTGGCCAAACAGCAACTGCATCTCACTTTTCTTCCAAACCAAGTAAAATCTCGAATCTCTTCTTTCTCCAAACTATGCTATGTCACTTGTAGTTCTTTATATGCTGAACATGTTGCAAGTTGAATCCCTTGAAATGGTGGTCTTATGATGGAAAAATCTGCATTTCTTTTTCTGTGGACAAATGAACTTATGCTCGATTTGCCATGCTTGCATTGATTTGATGAGATTGGATGCTATATTCTTACTGCCTGATGCTTATTGATGCTGTTGCCATGCTTGATTTTGAGTTCTGGGCACTTTGATTTTTGCTCATGTTATGATGTTGATGATGATGATCCCCTGTAGCTGCAACCTTAAACTGTCCAGAAATTTTTCATGTTTGTGTTTGTTTGTTGCTGAGTGATGATTGCCTGTACCAATACCATGTTGTTTGTGTGCCATGGTTTGATTTTCGTTTGAGCATGAGTTGAACATATGCCATGAATGCTGTTGTTCTAAAACCCTCGAAAATTCCCAGAAAAAAAAACCATATGAATTGTGTTGCATATTGTTGTTTGGTTGCTATGTGAACATTGCCAAATGCTATGCTGTTGTGTGTTTGATGTTTGAATTTGTTTGGATGATGATTGAATGTGTATGAAGTTGCCAAACCATGCTGTAAACCCTAGGGTTTTGATAAACCCAGAACAATGAACAACCATTGGCCCGGTCACTATTCCATTGGCTGAGGGCCAATCAAAATATTTCATCGCCATGCATCAAAACGCAGCACTTTGATAAGTGACTGCACTATTTACAACTTTGCCATCCTGTTGACCATGTTGACCATTTGCCATGCTATTTTGTTCATGCTTGCTTCAAATTTCATCCAACTTCACAAATTAATTTCTCTTTCAATTTTCATCCAAAAATCATGAGATTTTTTCCATAATGTTCATGATTGAGTCTAGTATTTGATTATGAATTTTAATA
The DNA here is from genome assembly GCF_024323335.1 of Lathyrus oleraceus. NCBI lineage: Eukaryota > Viridiplantae > Streptophyta > Magnoliopsida > Fabales > Fabaceae > Lathyrus > Lathyrus oleraceus. The sequence goes on along the minus strand of NC_066580.1, from coordinate 322,411,063 downwards.
AATTTTTCATTGGTTGGATTTTTATTGATAATTGGTTTTCTAACATGCATGCTCAAATGATATCTCTTGCCATTTCAATTGTGAAATACTCATGTTGTATCCAATGCCCTTGAAACTTTTTGTGATGAAACTAGACACATTGACCTTTGTTTCCATATAGAGTTTGTGTATTTCCCATTTGTGGTTTGCTGGATATGAATTTTTGAAGTTATGTGTCACATTTGGTGTCATACCATGATCATGCATTTTCTCTAATTTTGTTCACACACTTCCTGGCCTCCAAATGACCTCAAATTTTGCATGAATCATCTATCACATGTCTAGTTTGTGTATGAATTTTCCTGGAATTAATTGTTCTGTTTCCAATTTATTTGAGAATTTTCTTCCATGCTTAGTCATTTGTTGACTTTTTGTGCTATACATTGCCAAATCTTTTGTGAAATTCTCATACCATATTTTATGATCATGAAATTTCATATGTGATAACTAGACATCTCAAGCTTTGCATTGGTGTTAATCTCATTCATTTCTCATCTGTTTTCAATTTGATATGATTTTTTGAAATTGACCCATGTTTGTTGACTTTCATTGTGCTTGCTTGAACTTGGTTTGACTTCATGATTTTCATTGACTGCCTTCCTCTCATCCAAATGCCATGAAATTTCACATGTCTACCATGCTAGATGTTAGGATTGAGTGTGATTTATTTGGTGATTTTTGAATTTGTTTGAGTTGACTTTTGAATGAGGTCTTGCTGTTGACCTTTTGTATGCTTCCTTTGCCATGCTTTGCTTTCAAATGTTCATGAAATGATAATAATGCATGATTTGGTTGTGAATCCAATTGAGATAGCTTCTTAAATGTTTGACCTTGACTTTGGTTGACTTTTCTTTGCTGCCTTGACTTTTTCTTTCATCTTTGACCCTAGGCTAGTCCTAGTGGTCTTCTGTGCTTACTATTGAGTTCCTGTTTCAGGTTAAGCACCATTGCCATTGAGATCATACAAATGTAATTGGATTTGTTTACATATGAACTAACCTTTGTTTTGCAGATGGTTTGACTCATGTGTTTGAGTCTTGCTTTGCACAGTTGATCATTTGTTTTGTCTGTTTATCCATTCCTCTTGCTTTTAACTGTTGAACTGTTTACTAATTGGTTTGACTTTTTCAGGTACTTTAGTTGCCTAAGTTCTTTGAACTTGCTTGCTTTGCTATTTAGCATTTGCTTTGAGGTATAATTACTTTCTCTTCATGTAGTCTGGAGTCCCGGTCTGTTATTTGACCGGGCAAACTGTCTGAAGTCCTCCTTAAGAGGCAATGTTTGTGTATGTTTAAATCTTGTCCCCAAGCAGGAAAAGTCCTTCAAGTAAGGCAATTGGTGGAAGGTAGGGATATGCAATCTATCCCCCACTACTCTTGTTGTGTCATCCCTCTGCTCACACTGCTGTGTGTTGATGCATTGGGATACAAACCCAAGATCTTGTACAAAGTGTACAGTGTCAGAGTCTTCGAGTATAGAAGGGTTCCCACTTTCTGGACCCATGCTCATTTGTCTATTAGCTCTCCCTGGCCAGGGATAAGAGCTGTGAGGTCTCACCCTCACTTCATCCTTTCATCTGCTTCACCTTAGCCTCTCAATGGCAAGGTTAAGAGCACCCTCACCCGCTTCCAGAGGTTTGTTTGTTGAGGTTGATATGACCCCTCGACTAAAACCTAACCCTTGTGTGAGCCCCTTGTGTGCATATAGTGTGTGCTACCTGTGCCTTTGTTTGTTTGACTTGCCTGCTTTCGCCCTCGTTGCGATCCGTTCTCTCGCCCTCGTTGCGATCGAGTCCTTTTTCCCTACCGGCCGAACTACGGCAACTCTGATTCTCATGTTCAGATGAGATACGTAGGCACGAGACGCGATGTCTTGCCGAGTTTGACTAACAACTAACAACTAACCTTTGTTTGCTTTCGCCCTCGTTGCGATCTTTTCTCTCGCCCTCGTTGCGATTGAGACCTCCCCTTTCTCTTGCCCTAGTTGCAATCGAGACCCTTGCTTCCTGTGCAAGTCTTGTTTAGGATAGGTTGGCCCTTGTGCCATTTAGCTAGAAACCTTAACTTAGGGTTGCCTTTGCATGACAACATCTAGGCTCGAGTCGTAGTCTCCCTAGTGTTGTGTCTCCCTCTGTTATCTGGTTAGGCTAGATCCTTTGTCCCTGCGTAGGGGAACTACATCGCCCTGATCTTCACACCAGATGAAGTATGTAGGCAGGAGATTGAGCTGATCTCTCCGGGCGCCTTTTCTTTTCTTTTGTGTTTGTTTGACAGTTATAGGCTGAGTCCCCGACTCCCTATTAACCTGTTGTGTTGTAGTGCGCTTGGAAGCCGATGTAAGTCCATCGAGTGGCATTTGGGTTCCAGTGTGTGTGTGTTTAGGTTCGGATGTTGACATAAGTCCAGTGATTGGCAGTCGGGCTCCACGTTTGCCTGTGTTTGTCTGTTTTGTTTGTGTACGTGTCAGCCGAGCTACGAATGCTCTGATTCTTCTCTCGTCCGAGAAGATACGTATGCACAGGATGCGATATCCTAGCGAGCATGTGTCGTCTCCCCAGTCCGAACTACTGCGACTCTGATGTCTATGCCTGATAGACTAAGTAGGCCCAGGATGCGACATCCTGCCGAGTTCAGTTTCAGTCAGTCTCTTTTGTCTCTTTCAGCCAGTGTGTGTGAGTTTGAGCAGTGTTTAGCAACCAATATTCCTTCCTTTTGTGCGTGGATCCCGTAGAGTACTACGGATGCGTAGGGTGCCTAACACCTTCCCTTCGCATAACCGACTCCCGAACCCATACCCTTTGGTCGCGAGACCATGTTCTTTCCTAGGTTTACTTCGAGCGTTTCCTTTCCCTCTTTTGGGATAAATAACGCACGGTGGCGGCTCTATTGTTTCTTTCTTTTCCCGCCGGTTTTTTCGCGCGATGCGACACCGCCTTGCGTTAACCGGTTAACCAAATGCGTTAACCGGTTAACACTGTTTGAAAATCTCAAAAAAAATTTATTTCGCATTCCGTTAACCGGTTAACCATATGCGTTAACCGGTTAACACTGTTCCAAAAATTAAAAAAAATTATTATTTCGTATTATGTTAACCGGTTAACCATACGCGTTAACCGGTTAACACTGTTCGGAAAAGTGTTTAGGACGCACAACTCTTGTGCAATCAAACCCCAATCGCATAACTCTCTAACAACACAACCCTTGTGTCGTCACTAACCCTGATGCACCAATTTCAGACCGTCAAACACATCTCGATTGTTAATTCAGTATGATTGATCAACATGTCATTGCTTCACCATACTAATGTCGGATCAAGAAGCAAATGACCATTGATCGCTCAAAGGAAAACAATCATCGAGGGTTTGAATGAACGAAACAAGAACACTATATCATATATAATGTATTTTGCATCAGGATTACATATATCACATATATGTAACTTGATCGATCTCAATTTAACCTTTGATTCATTCTGTCTTTAATCATATTATTACAGAACAAAAACAGTTATCAGATTCATGGTTTCGTAAGTGGCTCTGATACCACTGAAGGAGAATTGCCATCCAAGGCGCAGCGGAATTTAAAAATTTCTCCATTAGTGATCCTTACGAATGAGCATGATCAGTGATAGAATCGTTACCTCTTGTGGCGATTCAAACCTTTGGTGCAGATCTCTGATAATGATCGAATCCTTTGAAGCAAATCCACGGGGCGATCACGAACGTTGAATGATGACAACGTCTCTACTCAGTCCACACGAACGGATTCCTTCAATCGCAGTGCTAGCTGTTTGTGAATGAAGGCTTTGAGTGAGGGAAAGAGAGATACGAAATTCCAACTCTTCAGTTGTGTTGTATTCCCTTACAAAGCTTCTGCACAAGAGCTCTATTTATAGAACCACTTGTGTGGGCTTCAAGCCAAAAAGCCCACTTAAGTGCATTTTGGCCTATATCTCATAATATGCCAAAATCACTTAAGTATTTGGTACCTTACCATATTTCGTATTCAGCTTAAGTACACCGTACCTTACGATGTTCCTTAATTATTCTATCTCTCATCAATCCGTCCTTTGTGTGTGACCCTATAGGTTTTCGCGACGCTGGCAATTATATTAAATCACGCATTTAACATAATAAACAGTGAGCGGTATCTAGCAACACATCACTGCTACCCAAGTCACGAAAATGTCATGTGATCTGACAAAACCTCCTGTGATAATAATTATGTGTATAATTACCCCTTTGCCCTTATGTCTATATTGAACACAAGGTATAGACCATGTCACCCTTGTCCAGTTCAATATTGGGCCCATAGACATTTATCCTGTTAAGCAGGATTGGCAAATTCCATCTAGGACACTCATGTCCCTCAGCATGCTTCGTGGAGTACCCATCAACTGTCTTTATGGTTATCCTGTTACGGACAACGTTGGATCAGCAATAAAGCACTCGACTCTACATCTAGGATCCATAGTGGTTTCAGGTCGAAGAGTGGTATACACTATTATCACCATGAGAATAACTTATGACACTTTGCATAACTTTCTATATAGTATTCTCATAGCGGGTCAATCCAGTATGAATATTACTCTTAATATTCATACCTATGTTTAAGACTTGATAACTCTTTATCCATGATCCATGAGACGTGATCATCAGTCTACAAACATAATAGTCTCCATGCTTTAATGTTATCCCATTTCATAATAAAGCTTGACTACGGACACTTTAAGAATAGTGTCCTTATGTTTAATGTGATCTCATGATTAAGTCATACTTGATACATTAAATGGACTATCTATTCCAGGGACTTTATTAAACAAACATAATAAAGAAAAATGCCTTTTATTATTAATAAATAATTCGATACAAGTACCAAAAGTATTGGCCTCTAGGGCTTACACCAACAGCATGATGGTAATATTCGCCGATTTTCTCGAAAACATCATGGAAGTCTTTATGGATGACTTTTCCGTATGCGGACAAAGTTTCGAAGAATGTCTTGAAAACCTAGAAAGAGTTCTAGAACGATGTGTAAAAGTAAACCTAGTACTTAATTGAGAAAAATGCCACTTTATGGTACAAGAAGGAATTGTTTTAGGACACATCATATAAAATAGAGGAATTGAAGTAGACAAAGCCAAAATAGAAGTAATCGAAAACCTTCAACCTCCGAAAACTGTGAGAGAAATACGAAGCTTCTTAGGACATGCCGGTTTTTACCGACGATTCATTAAAGATTTCTCTAAAATAACTAAACCTTTAACCAGATTATAAATGAAAGACGTCGAATTCATCTTCGACGATAAATGTTTAGAAGCATTTCAAACACTTAAACAAGCATTGATCTCCGCGCCCATAATGCAGACCCCGGATTAGAATGAACCTTTCGAAATAATGTGTGACGCAAGTGACTACACCGTGGGCGCTGTTTTAGGACAACGAAAGGATAAAAAACTTCACGTCATATATTATGCGAGTAGAACTCTAGATGAAGCACAAATGAATTACGCCACGACCGAGAAAGAACTTTTAGCAGTAGTATTTGCACTAGATAAATTTCGTTCCTACTTGGTCGGAGCTAAAATAATTGTTTACACTGATCACGCTGCCATTAAGTACCTCTTAACAAAAAAGGACGCTAAACCTAGACTCCTAAGGTGGATCTTGTTGCTACAAGAATTTGATTTGGAAATCAAAGATAAAAAAGGAACTGAAAACGTAGTAGCAGATCACCTCTCTAGACTTGAAAACCTGGAACCGGAAAGAACATCGATCAACGATGATTTCTCGTACGATAAACTTATAGCTAATTTGGAAGAAAATAGAGCTGATGAACAGGTAGAGACCACCTTGGCGGTATGCGTTACACCATGGTACGCTAATTTTGTCAATTATTTAGCCGCTAGAGTGGTTCCACTTGATTTATCCTACCAACAAAAGAAACGATTCTTCCATGACATAAAACATTACTACTGGGACGACCCTTTACTTTTCAAAAGAGGCCCCGATGGTATTTTCCGCCGCTGTATACCTGAAGAAGAGGTAGAAAGTATAATCCAACATTGTCATTCCGCTCCTTATGGTGGACATGCAAGTACATCCAAAACCTGCTCTAAAATCCTACAAGCCGGTCTTTATTGGCCAATATATGGAAGGATGTGCATGCCGCTGTCAAGAAATGCGATAGGTGTCAACACACAGGAAACATATCTAGACGTGATGAAATGCCGCAAAAAGGCATTTTGGAAGTAGAAATTTTCGATGTGTGGGGAATAGATTTCATGGGACCTTTTCCACCTTCTTTTGGTAACAAGTACATACTCATAGCGGTTGACTACGTATCAAAATGGATTGAGGCTATAGCTTCTCGAACAATAGCGGTTGACTACGTATCAAAATGGATTGAGGCTATAGCTTCTCCAACAAACGACACACGAGTAGTAATTAGACTCTTTAAGAATATAATCTTTCCAAGATTTGGTGTCCCAAGAATAGTAGTCAGTGACGGTGGATCTCATTTCATATCTAAGATACTCGAAAAATTATTGTTTAAGTATGGTGTAAAACATCGAGTAGCAACACCTTACCATCCTCAAACTAGTGGACAAGTGGAAGTGTCTAACAGAGAAATTAAATAGATATTGGAAAAAACAGTCGCTACATCGAGGAAAGACTGGTCATCAAAATTACCCGAAGCTTTATGGGCATATCGAACCGCTTACAAAACTCCCATAGGAACAACTCCATTTAAGCTTATTTATGGTAAATCTTGCCACCTCCCAGTGGAGTTAGAACATAAGGCCTATTGGGCTATTAAAGATTTAAATTTAAACTATAAGACCGCCGGTGAAAAGCGAATTCTTGATATAAACGAATTAGAGGAACTTAGACAAGACGCATACGAAAATGCCAGAACCTACAAGGAAAGAACGAAAAAATGGCATGATAAACGTATAACAAGGAAAACTTTCAAACAAGGCGATGTAGTCCTATTGTTTAACTCTAGACTTAAGTTATTCCCAGGAAAACTACGCTCTAGGTGGTCTGGCCCTTTCCAAGTCACTAATGTCTTTCCTAGTGGGGATGTAGAAATTAAAGGAATATATATTGAATCATTTATCGTAAACGGGCAGCGTCTAAAACATTATCATTATGATGAAAACAATGAAGACTCGCAAGTCCTACACTTAGACGTATTGTCTCCAAAATTAATAGATTAACATTTAATAGTTTTATGTCGAGCTTGCGACATTAAACAAAGCGCTTCGTGGGAGACAACCTACAAATTTTTATTTTTCTTTGATTATTCTTTTTGATTTTATTCAATTTTCATTCTTCATTTTCTTTATTTTATTAAATTTTTCTTCTTTTCTTCTTTCGGCATCTGGCCAAATCCTGACTAAATTCTTGTTTTCCTTTTCTTTAGTTAACACTAACCTGATGGGACATATTGATCGCATGGGTATCAAATTCCGAGGGAGAGCTCAGAGACAAAAATTTGAAGAACTAGCTGAGAGAGAGATGCACCCAAGTTTTTATGCTGATGATTGTGCAATGACCGTTCTTGGGCTAAGAGATAGTTGTAACACCTCAAAATTTGCCCTCCTCTCTTGGGACTAAGCATTAACATATTGCATATCATTTTAGGTCATTAGGCATTGCATATTGCATATCATGTCGTTACATTGTGCAAGCTATCTTCTCGAAGGTGATCAGAAGATGAGGAAGTCAAAGTGCAAGCCTAGGGTTTATTGACTGATCATGGGCCATCTGAGGATTGGGCTGTGAATTAGGGTTTCATGATTCTCCAATGGATGTTGGTCTTCATCTTGATTGCAATGATACATCATCATCATCATGGTTGGATGTCATCTGAAGATTGAAGCTGATTCCTTGAGATTAGGGTTTTGACCACTGGTCAACCCTAATCAGCTGCATTGGGCCAGTCAGGGCTTAATCAGGAGATGAGGTTCATGATGGTTATGGGGTTCATTATTTGGTTATATTGAGTTTATTGAGGCTAGGGTTTCACCCTTGAGCTATTTCAGTTGAAGATTGGAGCTTAACTTGATCTATGCCTTGCCAGATTCATCTGTCAGATGAAAAGTCAACTGTGGTCAACTGTACATGATCTGGTGGATTTGGAGGTGGAAATGAGTTGGATACACTTCATTCATGTTGGAACAAGTGTTATTTGACATCTCAAAGCTTAAGAATGAAGAAAATCAAGTCAAGACAAAAACTGCCAAAAATAGAAAGTGACTTGTAATGGAAGTTTCCAAAAATGGAAAGTTTTGGACCTCAAAGCCACGTGTCCAAGGAAGCTTCAAATGCAAATTTGTTCAACATGAAAGTTGTAGATCTTGTTCTCACCTTTCCAAAAAGTCCAAGAACTTGAAAATCCCATGTATGGTTGGAAAGTTATGGCTCAGTGAATTTCAAAAATGACTCATAATCAGGAGGCCATAACTGCCACATGGTTTGTCCAAATTGCAAGTTCTTTATATGCACAAACTCCATTTGACATGTACTTTCATGGTGCATAATTGGATTTTCCCAAAAATGGCCAAGGCAAAAAGTCACTTTTCAACTGGACAGCTGAATTGGACCAGGGGCAAAATTGTCCAACTTTCAAAATAATTGGAATTTTTGAGTGGGGATTTTTGCTACACCTTACAAATGGAATTTGGAGTGTGTTGGAATCATCATTTCATGCATAGGCCTTGTAAATTGAGATTTGGCTTGAAAAATGCAATGGTTAAAAATGGACAAATGGTATCACATGGTGAAATTGAGCATTACACAACCAATGAGCATGAGGCAAGTTTCTACAGCTCACATATGACAATTGGAAGGTGTATGAGCTGTCATTGAGGTGGCATGGGCTGTTATGTGGAAATTCCATTTTTGCCCTTTCTTACAAATAACCATTTCACTTAGCAAATGCATTTGGTTAATTACACACTTAAGAGATGGATTAAGCTCATGTATATATTCTTAATCACAAGATAAACATAACAGAAAATTACATTCCCCAAGATTGGATCTGAAAACTCTTCATTCTCTCAAATTTTCATCAAGAACACCAAAGTTCCAATTCCAAAATTCTTCACCAAATCTCAACCATTTTTCGAAATTCCTTTTGCATTCAACTTCTATCATCATCTTCTCAAACTGTTTGTGGTATTTGGAGTGGGAGAAGCTTGGAATCGCGACTGTCCAACATAGCCTCATCCATGGTGAATCACAATTGCGTGCAATAGGAGCAACATCAATTGCACTTGAGCACATCCTTCATCTTCCTGGAGCTTCTAGTCGAGCTGTTTTGGACTTTTACACGCAAAGGACGCAAGAATTAACACTGCCATCTCACAAGGTGCAAAATTCGAACATCATGTTTTCTTAAATTATTATATGCGTTTTAAAGTTCGTTTCATGTAGAGTTCAGTGATGTAGTTAGTTTTGGATTTGGATGAACATAGGTTGAGATATGTTGATTAGAAGCTTTGATGTTAAAATTTTAAATGATCGATCCGGTTTATAAAATTAGATTTAGGTTGATTAGGTTACATATTCGGATTCTACGTTAGGAGACCTTTCCAACGGTTATTAATTTGTGAGATTTGGTGGAGAAATGAGCAAAGTCGAAATTGGAAGTGGAGGATGAACATGAACACGGCCATGGCGCGAGGAAGAAGAAGTTCTGGAAATTTTGCCATTTGATCTGCCAATTCGCGCTTCAGTGTTCAAATGTTGTTTCCCTCCCAAAAACAACCAATGGTGAGCTGACAGCGAAAAAATGAAGGTGGTCCGGTCCATGTTAATTACGATAATGCCACCAAAGCTTTTTAATTCATTTTAATTAAAATAAACACTTCAATAATTATTTGAAAATTCATTAACACATTAAAAAATTCATAAAAAAATATAGAAAAATCAGAAAAATATGGAAATTGTTGTGTTGACTTCCTTGTTGACTGTAGAATTTTTTTGACCTATTGGTCAAAGTTGTGCATGGTAAAAATAATGTTTGACCTAGGGTTCTTTCACATGTACTCATTTTTGATACCTTGCACCATTTGATTCATGAAATGCTCATAGTGTTAAATAAATTCTTGAAAATTTTTGTGATGATTGTGGACTCATTGATGCTCATTTACATGTAAATTTCATGCATTTTTGATACCTGGTCATTGAGCAGCAAATTCTGGAACTTAGGTGTGACAATTTGTGTCACACCTCATTATGTCAACTTGCTGGATTTTTTTGAGTGACCTATACTTGTTGGATTAATGTGAAATTTTGCATGATGGTTGATTAACATGTCAAGATGCTATGTGAATTTTTGTGGAATTTTATGTGGCATTTTCAAATTGATTGCTATTTTTCATCTCTGGTGATCATTTATGCAAGCTCATGTGACATAGGTTGGTAGATTGATTGGGAAATGCTCATATGGTACTGTATAAACATGAAATTTGGCATGCTTGTAATAGACACATGATGTGACATTCCTGTTTTGGTCTCATCCATTTCTTTTTTGTTTTCATTGAGTTATGAATTTTTGAAGTGGATGTATACATTGATGTTGTGATTTGGAGCCTATAATTGTGTCTGTTTTTGTTGATTTTCATTGACATGGTTCCATTTGCCCAAATGAGCTCAAATTTGACATGGTAGACCTTGAATATCCTCTGTTTAGGTGTAATTTATTTGAGAATTTTTGGAATTGTTTTGGTGTGAATTTGAATGCAATAGTTCTGTTTGTATGCTTGGTGCCTCATTTGAACTAGTTTGCCTTATTTTGTGCATAGCATGAGCATAATGAATGATATAAACATGAGACCAATGGTGTTTGCTCTTGTTTGACATTAATTTGAGATTGGTTGGTGGATACCTTGCTGTTTAGGATTTTTTCTTGCCTTTGGACCCTAGGCTTGGCCTAGTGGTCTAGTTGCTAATGTGTGCTTGATTTTTCAGGATCAAAAGCATAATACACATGGAGAATGATCCAAATCAATTTTAATTGATGTTGTTGATGTTTGTACACTAACATAACATTGTTTTGTAGGTTGTGAAGCTTAGGCTTAAGCCTTGAGCTTGCCTTGTGTTGTGCATTGAGTTGTATAGACTAATTGATTGAACACTTGCTGTTTATGGTTTGTCTGTCTGATTACTAACTGTGTTTGATTGTTTCCAGGTACTTTAGTTGCTCAGTTCCTTGTGAACTTTTGCTTTGCTTTGCTTAAGCAACTTGCATTGAGGTATAGCTTCCTAAACTTCATGTAGTCTGGAGACCCGGCTGTTACCGGGCCGGGCAAATTGTCTGAAGTCCTCCTTAAGAGGCAATGATTGTGGTTGTTTATTTTTAAGCCCAAGCAGGTGAAAGTCCTTTAAATAAGGCGATTGGTGGAAGTTAGGGACAAGCAGTCTGTCCCCCACTATTCTGTGAGTCTTCTCCTTGCTCCCATTACATGGTTGTAGCATTGAGATCAAAAGCCCAAGATCTGTGCAGTGCACATTGTGTCGGAGTCTCTGAGTATAGAAGGGTTCCCCTATTCTGGACCCATGCTCATTTGTCAGATGCTCTCCCTGGTTAGGGATAAGAGCTGTGAGGTCTGATCCTCACTTCACCCTTCATCTGCTTCACCTTAGACTCGTAATGGCAAGGTTAAGAGCAAACCCAGCCCGTACAGACGACTCGCTTCGGCAGTCAAACCTATTGTGTGAGCCCCATTGTTTGGCTATAGTGCGTGCTATGTGGATATCTGATTGACATGTTTGTTTGAGATGCTTGTTCTTATTTGATATATGATTGTATGCTTGTGTGTTAGCTTCTTTCCTGGATAGGAATAGTTTGCTTATGCAAGTAGGATAGAAAACTGAACTTAGGGTAAACGATGCATGACAACGTTAGGCTCGAGTCTCAGCTCCCTAGTTGTGTATCTTTCCCCGGTTTCTGGTTAGCAATTTAGTCCCTTTCAGGGGAACTACATCGCCCTGATCCTCGTTCCAGACGAGGTATGTAGGCAGGTGGTCGTGCGAGACCACTCCGGGCAACCTTTTTCTTTTTTGCGTGAGTTTACTTGTTATCTGACTGTGTGTTTGGTTCGGATGCCGACGTAAGCCCAGTGATTGGCAGTCGGGCTCCACGTTTGCCGTTTTGAGTGTGTTTTGGTTCGGATGCCGACGTAATTCCATCCAGTGGTTGTCGGGCTCCATGTTTGCCACCCTTGCCTGTTTGTATGTTTTGTGTTGTTTGGCGTGCGTGAGCCGAACTACAGAGGCTCTGATTCTTGTTCCAGACAAGATATGTAGGCATAAGGTGCGATACCTTATTGAGCTCTTTCCTCTTAACCCCACCTGCGTTCCCCGTGTGTGTGTGTGATGTTTAGCAACCTATTCTTTATTTTAGAACGTGGATCCCGTCGAGTACGACGGACGTGAGGGGTGCTAATACCTTCCCCTTGCGTAACCGACTCCCTTACCCTGTCTCTTTGGTCGCGAGACCATTTCCTTTCCAGGTTTCTCTGAGCGTTTCCTTTCCCTATCTTGGGATAAATAACGCGCAGTGGCGGCTCTGTGTGTGTTTCATTTTGAGTCTCGCCGGTTGATTTTTCGCAGGATGCGACAGCTGGCGACTCTGCTGGGGAAAATCTCGATGTAGACCTATGCTGGTCCATCGTCCCTAAGCGAGTCCCTCCTAGCGTTTTAGGATTGGTTTGGGTTGCTTATTGTGTGTTGTTTATTTATTGCATTTATTATTCTAACCCATGTATATATGTGCATTAAATACTTGCATGCATCATACTATCATGTTGTTGCCGTCCTCTGCAGGTGGTTCTGTTGTTTGGGGTGGGTGTTCTGAGTGGGGCTAAAACCCAGGCCCGAGTATACACCTAGGATTAGCGTGGTCTCGCGTCGCTCACATGTCGGTTGGGCATGATGTTGCGATGTGACATACCACAAGCCGGACGAGGTTCATCTGAGAAGTGCTCTTCCAGTGGGGTTTTCCACTTTGGTTGGGTTATCTCTTTTGAGCTGTTGACTCTGGTGACCGATCATTTCCCGGATCTTTGGTTTAGACGATCTCAGGAGAGCTACAATGGCACACCCGAAAGGGCAAACCCATTGAGTATCTCTGCCCGATTGTCGAGACTATTGTCCGCCTTAGGATGACCTGTTTAGAATTTACCTGTGAGGGGAGGGTTGATTATTTCAGATGCATTGCTCAGATGGTGACTTTTTGTTCCGTGGATCGGAGACATATTTATAAGTCGGATTTACGGCCGTTTATTTCTGAGACGCCGGAGTGTTGTCCGTGGTATTTGTTAGAGGGGATCCGTTTATTTCAGGATTCCCCGGGCCGAGATCTTTATCAGTGGGGATCCGTTTATTTCGGATTCCCTGGGCCGATTCAGATAGTGATGGTGTGCCTGCTCAGAGACCAGTGGTGATGATGATGTATCTGTCTTCCGTTTATTTCGGAACCCGTGGGTCAGAATTGTGTTTGTTTATTCCTCAGATGGTTATGATCAGTTCAGAAACCAGGCTTCAGTACAGATGATCAGATGGCTTGGAGGATGGCAACGCATTGCACTCATTCATCAGCATCATTACATCTTGCATTAATTACATCTAACACATGTTTACCCATATGCAAGGACCCTTTTGATCGAGATCCTGGTTGAGAGATTTTCTATCCAGACATGAGAAGACCCGGTTTGAAGGATGATGTGGCCTACAGTTTCTTTGATCCAGATATCAGTGTGCTGAAGGATATGATAGCATTGATTACACCTGACCATGTGGGGTTGTTTCGTGAGATGTATGGGGGTATTCTGAAGGTGGTTTTCAGGCTCATGGACAGAGACAGGAGCGCCATTCATACTCTTCTTCAGTTCTATGATCCCGAGCTGAGGTGTTTTGTCTTCCCAGATTATGTGCTAGGGCCTATGATGGAGGATTATGCTGATATTTTGGGTATCCAGATCAGGGATCAGGTTCCTTTCTATGCTACTAAGGAAGAACCTGACATTGGTGGGATTTCCCGTACTTTCTATCTGAGTCCAGAGGTAGTGAAGGGTAATTTGAAAGAGAAGGGGAAGCTGCCTGGTTTTCATCTGAGTTTCCTGGAGGCTAGGGCTAAGGAGCATTCAGAGATGGGGAATTGGGAAGCTGTCTGTGCTTTGGTTGCTGCGGGCATTTATGGGATCATTCTGTTTCCTAACCAGAAAAATTTTGTGGATATTAATGCCATCCGCTTGTTTATTCGAAGGAATCCTATCCCTACATTGATCGGAGATGTCTATTATTCGGTTCATAACCGGAATGAGAAGAGGCGTGGGGGATTAATTCGATGCTGTGCGCAGTTACTATTCAAGTGGTTTATGGGTTACTTACCATCCAAGGGTGCTTTTGTTCTTCTAGGTCAGAATGTTAATTGGGCGACCAAACTGATGGGTTTGAGGGCTAAGGACATGGATTGGACTCACAGTAGTGGAGTTGGACAGGATTTCATATGCAGTTGCAGGGGTTTTCCTAATGTGCCGCTTATAGGGGTCCAGGGTTGCATTAATTATAACCCGACACTTCTTAAGAGGCAGATGGGATTTGCTATGGAGCTTCCACCGTACAAGAGTGATGTTCAGGAATCTGTGTACTTCCCAGTTGAGGGTAATCAGGCCAGGGTGAAGCAGATAGCTGAGGCATGGCGCAGCATTCAGAGAAAAGGCAAGGCTTCTTGGGGTAAAGCTAATAACAGATCTTTTCCTCCGTTCGATGACTGGCTCAGTAAGAGAGTGGAGCTTACTTGTCTACCATTTCCGATGATCGATCCTTGGTATCCGTTGGTTGAGGAGACTCCTTCTACTGTTAGTATGGATGAGTTTTTAGAGATGAAGCGGGAGAGAGATCAGTTGCTTGCAGAGAAGACGGAATTGGAGATGAATGTTGCTCGGGTTCAGAGAGCTAATCAGGAGCTCAAGGAAAAGATGGAAGATCAAGGCAAACGACATGCCTTGGAAGCCAAACGCTTTGAGATGGATACAACCTACTATGGGAAGATTAGCCAGGCTTTAGCATCGTCCAACCGGGAGCATGACATCACGAAGGAGAAGCTGTTCAGAGCATCAAAGGTGATCGAAGATGAGAAGAGGAGGCAAATCCTGGTGAGGGATCAGAGAGATGAGAGAGCCAGAGTCCTCGCTGCAGAGTGGGAAGCGGAGAAAGCAAAGATCAGGGCTGAGAGAGATCATTACATGGCAGAGAGAGACCACTACTTCAGGCAGATGAAGATTCATCAGAAAGAAGTTGGGAGACTGCAGCAGGAGAACACCGAGCTCAGGTTCGCCATAGAGTTCGCGAGGATGGAAGATGTGATAGGGCCGTCTGTGGGACCCTCATCTAGCTAGATCTTTCATTTGTGTTGGATTACCGTCAGGCTTGTTGACGGAATTCACTTTGCTTGTATTTCTTCCCTGACTTTGGAGATTTATATCTGGCCTGATGTATGACTATGGCGCTGATTGTGCACTCTTTGGTTATGTAATGATGGTTTCTATTCAGTGATGGTTTTCAAGCTTTATTTGCTTTGCTGTATGCACTCACACGAGCACACACATGGTTGGGGGTATCATGCTGAATCACATATCTCCGATCTGCACGATAAAATCAAATGCTGAATGACTGAATATTAATGCCGGATTATTATTTGTCTCAGTGATACCAGGATCAAGAGACAAAGTGTCCTTCATATGGATAGACACTGCATCCATGCATTGATCATAATAACTGTGCTTTATTTTGCAGGTGATTGTTACTAATGTGCTTGCTTGTGACAGGAATCATTGCTCGCGCTCGTAGGACAGTACCTTTGCACTCAACACGCCCTCACAGATATTATACTCGGAGAAATACGCCCAGACTCATGGAGCTTCCCAGTGCTGATATGCTTGAATTGAAAGAAAAGATGAATGAGCTGATCAATATAATGCAAGGCTTTGCAATTGGTCAGAAGGCTCTGGCAGACAAGGTTGAGAAACTCGAGCGGGTTTCTGCTGTGAACAGTGGGGTCAACCTGGATGGAGTCTCCAACCAGGGGCAGGGATCCAGAGATGGTGGAAAGAGGACGACTGTGGGCCTCGTGAACAATGCTGGTGGTCAACCTGGGCCTAGTCAAAATATGAAGGACAATTTTGTGCCTCCGTTCTATGGTTTTGACGAAGATCAGGAGGAAGACAGGGAGGCTGACCAATTTTCTATGCAGAACGAGCCTTTTGTTCCTTACAACATTCCTCCTCAGAATAAAGAAATTCAGCTGCTGGCTGAGAAAATAAAGGTCTTAGAGAGCTATGCCACTCCGGGGGTGGTGAATATGTCCAACATGGGGCTGGTGGAGGGGATTGTGATCCCTCAGAAGTTTAAAGCGCCGGCGTTTGACAAGTACAACGGTAGTTCCTGCCCGGAAACTCATCTCCAGGCATTCGTCCGCAAAATCTCTGCATACACGGCAGATCAGAAACTGTGGATGTACTTTTTCCAGGACAGCCTGTCCGGGGGCTCCTTGGAATGGTACACCAAGCTGAAGTCTTCTGACATCAAAAGCTGGCAGGATTTGGGAGATGCCTTCTTTAAGCAGTACCAGTTCAACGCAGATATGGCTCCGAGTCGTACCCAGTTGCAGGGTATGTCTCAAAAGCACAATGAGGGCTTTAAGGATAATGCCCAAAGATGGAGAGAACTGGCTGCGAGGGTGCAACCTCCGCTTGTCGATCGCGAGATGTCCGATCTGTTCATGGGGACCCTGCAGGGGTCGTTCGCCGAAAGGATGGTGGGTTGTCCTGTGACCAACTTCTCAGATATAGTGGTGGCTGGAGAGCGTATTGAGAGTTGGTTAAAGCTCGGCAAAATTCAGGGTGCGTCTTCTTCTTCTTCCGGTTCGAAAAAGCCGTTTGGTAATAATGGTGGGCAGAGGAAGAAAGAGGGAGACACCAGTGCAGTTTACACTCAACGTGGACCCAGTAGGGACCGTTACTTCCAGCACAATGCTGCGGTAACAATTCCTGCTGAGTCTCAGCCAGCACAACCGCAACAGCAGCAACAGCAACAGAGACAACAACCCTTTCAGCAGAGGCAGCAAAGGGCTGGTTATCAGATCCGGGGCAGAGCACAGGATCGTCAGTTTGATAGGCCTCCAGTGAGCTATGCTTTCTTGTTTAAGAAGCTGCAAGATTTGGGCCTAGTGCAGACTAGAACTCTGGCGCCTTTGAGACCTGATCAAAGGCCAGCCAGTTATGATGAGAACGCCAAGTGTGAATTCCACTCGGGTGCGCCCGGGCATAATATTGAGAACTGTAAAGCTTTTAAGCACACAGTTCAGGATTTAGTGGATTCCAAAGCAATCAATTTCGCACCATCTCCCAACGTCAATGCAAATCCCATGCCAGCGCATGGTCAGAGGGGGGTGAATGCCATTTCTGCGGAGGACAGGGTTGGGTTGGTATCTGTGGATCAGATGAAGACGCCTTTGGTTGAGGTGAAGAGACAGTTGTTGTTGAATGGGGTCAACCCGGGCTGTGGCGTTGATTGTGTCGAATGCCGTGTTGTTCAGAATGGGTGTTCGTTGCTGAGGAAGACTGTTCAGAGTCTCATTGACGAGGGGATTATCTTGATTGAGAGGGCTGGATTAGAGAAGGAAGAGGTCTCCACCATAACTATCTATTACGACCCGGTGGATTTGTCGAACTTAGTTGAGGAGGCTCCAGTTACCATCACGGTACCTGGGCCGATTCCCTATGACAAAGATGATGCCGTGCCGTGGCATTATGGTGGGGAAGTCTATTGTAATGGCGAGAAGGTTGAAGAGCAATTTGCTAGTGAAACCACCGTGCTAAAGGTGGATAATGCCGGTCCCAGTGGTTTCACTCGCAGCGGTAGGCTGTTTGCTCCTGATGCGTTGAGGAGAGGAGAAGAAGAAAAAGATAAAAAAGAAAAGGCCGAGGCTTTAGCCAGGGCAAAGGGAAAAGCTGTGGTTGAGAATGGGAGTACTCCTGTGATGACACCGGCGCCTGTGGGGTCGGATAACAAATTTGATGATGAGGCTGAAGAATTCCTCAGAATAATCAAAAAGTCTGAGTATAAATTGGTCGATCATTTGCAGCAGACTCCTTCTAAGATCTCGATTCTTTCACTGCTGTTGAGTTCTGAGGGTCATAGGGAGGCTTTATTGAAAATTCTGAAGAAAGCCTATGTGCCCCAGGAAATCACAATCAACCAATTGGAGACGGTCGTATCCAACGTGCATGCTAGCCATGGGTTAGGCTTTACTGATATGGATTTGACCGTAGATGGAAGGAACCACAATAGGGCTTTACACATTGCAATGGAGTGCAAAGGAGCCGTGCTTTCGCATGTGCTGGTTGATACCGGCTCCTCATTAAATGTGTTGCCAAAGAAGGCCTTGGCGAAGCTGAACTGTGATGGGCTGATTTTGACCCCGACAGATTTAATTGTGCGGGCTTTTGATGGGTCAAAGCGGGCCGTATTCGGGGAGGTGGAATTGCCGGTGAAGATTGGACCAGAGGTGTTCAAGTCGACTTTCTACGTCATGGACATTCAGCCGGCATACAGTTGCCTGTTGGGTCGCCCATGGATTCATGCTGCGGGAGCAGTCACTTCGACTTTGCACCAGAAGCTGAAATATGTCTGGGGAGGTCAGGTTGTCACCGTCTGCGGAGAGGAGGACATTTTTGTCAGCCACTTGTCCTCGTTTAAATACGTGGAGATGGATGGTGAAATATGGGAAACGCCTAGCCAGGCATTCGAAACCGTCAAGGTGGAGAATGCTCTGTTTGCTAAGCAGGAAGAAGAGAAATCATCCATCGCTTCCTATAAGCAGGCTGCTGAGGTGGTCAGAAGTGGAGAGGCTCCGGGCTGGGGCAAAATGATGGAGGTCCCCGAGAAGAAGGACAGGTTTGGGGTCAGATATAAGCCGAGCCGAGGCTTTGGGCCGAGCAGAGGAGGTCGTACGTCTATAACCTTCACAAGCGCCGGAATGCTGGATCCGGATCACATCTGCATGATGGGTGAAGACACTGACAGCGACTGTGACATGGACCGGTGGATAACGCCGTGCGAACCAGGGATGGAAATCCACAACTGGAAGGCCGAAGAAATCATCCGGGTCACTCTCCTCGAAGAGTAATATTTTTCTTGTTTCTTTCTTATATGCATGAAAGCCATACGTGTTGCCCGACACGTAATGGTCCATTGTAAGGGCCACCTCATGTTTAAATTTGCAGAATTTTGCATCATTAATAAAAGGATGTTTTTCAGTTAAAAGCGGTGTTCCCTGTTTTTCATTTATTTTTGCAGTTTAAAAATTAAAAACAAATAAAAATGGCAATGTTTTCATTTTTCTTTTTTTGTTTTCTCACGCCGGTTCTAAAGCAGTGCATGAATCAACATTCATGCAGATGCGATTCCTCTCCGGATCTCATTGATAACAATCCTGTTACATCCTTGTATGACTTCGACAATCCGATCTATCTTGCTGAAGAAGAAGACGAAGAAGATTGTGAACTGCCAGGGGAATTAGCCAGGTTGTTAAAACAAGAGGAGAAGGTGATTCAGCCACATGAAGAACAGATTGAGGTTGTAAATCTGGGTACCGATGAGGTTAAGAAGGAGGTGAAAATCGGGGCTGCTTTGGAGGAGAGTGTCAAGAGCCGAATGGTGGCGTTGCTGAAAGAGTATGTCGACATCTTTGCCTGGTCTTATCAAGATATGCCAAGGTTGGATACCGATATTGTTGTGCACAAGCTACCATTGAGAACAGATTGTCCTCCAGTGAAGCAGAAGTTGCGCAGAACTCGACCTGATATGGCGATGAAGATTAAGGAAGAAGTGCAGAAGCAGTGGGATGCTGGTTTCCTTGCTGTCACTAATTATCCGCCATGGGTTGCGAACATCGTGCCAGTCCCGAAGAAAGATGGGAAAGTAAGAATGTGTGTGGACTACCGAGATCTGAATAGAGCTAGTCCGAAGGATGATTTTCCGTTACCTCACATTGACGTGTTGGTAGATAATACAGCTCAATTCTCGGTGTTTTCCTTCATGGATGGCTTCTCTGGCTATAATCAAATCAAAATGTCGCCAGATGATATGGAGAAAACAACGTTCATTACACCATGGGGTACCTTTTGTTACAAGGTGATGCCATTTGGTCTCAAGAACGCCGGTGCTACTTATCAGAGGGCCATGGTGACTTTGTTTCATGATATGATTCATCATGAAATTGAATGCTATGTTGATGACATGATAGCAAAGTCCCAAACAGAAGAGGGGCATTTGGTAGATCTGGCCAAGTTGTTTGACCGGCTGAGACAGTTCAGACTGAGGTTGAATCCGAACAAGTGCACGATTCGGAGTGCGGTCCGGTAAATTGCTGGGGTTCATTGTGAGTGAGAAAGGAATCGAGGTTGATCCTGCAAAAGTAAAAGCGATAAAAGAAATGCCTGAACCGAGAACAGAGAAAGAGGTTCGTGGTTTCTTAGGTAGATTGAACTACATTTCACGGTTCATATCTCATCTAACAGCCACGTGCGAACCGATTTTCAAATTGTTAAGAAAAGATCAAACGGTCAGGTGGAATGATGATTGCCAAGCGGCATTTGAAAAGATCAAAGAGTATTTGCAGGAGCCTTCGATTCTGATGCCGCCTGTGGAGGGAAGACCATTAATTCTGTACCTGACAGTCCTCGAGGGGTCTATGGGGTGTGTATTGGGGCAGCATGACGAGTCTGGTCGAAAAGAGCATGCCATATACTACCTGAGCAAAAAGTTTACCGACTGTGAAACAAGATATTCACTGCTCGAGAAAACTTGCTGTGCTTTGGTCTGGGCTGCTCGCCGACTAAGGCAGTACATGTTGGTTCATACCACTTTATTGATTTCCAAGATGGATCCAATCAAGTACATTTTTGAGAAGCCAGCATTGACCGGACGGGTTGCGAGGTGGCAAATGATTTTGACTGAGTATGATATACAGTATACCTCTCAGAAAGCGATTAAGGGGAGTGTATTATCTGATTACCTCGCCCAGCAACCCATTGATGATTATCAACCGATGAAGTTTGAATTCCCTGATGAGGACATCATGTTTCTCAAATCGAAAGATTGCGAGGAACCGATCCCGGAGGAGGGGCCTGACCCTGAATCCGAATGGGTTCTGATGTTTGATGGGGCCGTTAACGTGAATGGAAGCGGTGTTGGTGCTGTTTTGGTTACGCCGAAAGGATCCCACATTCCTTTTGCTGCCCGGCTAACATTTGAGCGCACCAACAACGTAGCTGAATATGAAGCTTGCATATTGGGGATTGAGGAGGCAATTGATTTGAGGATCAAGAACCTTGTCATATATGGAGATTCAGCTCTGGTGATAAATCAGGTTAACGGGAAATGGTATACGCATCAATCTCATTTGGTTCCATATCGAGATTATACGAGGAGATTGTTGACGTTTTTCACCAAGGTGAAGATGCATCATGTGCCCAGAGAGGAGAATCCTTTGGCAGATGCTTTGGCTACTCTAGCTGCCTTGATTAAGGTGCAGAGGTGGAATCAGTTCCCCAGTGTGGAAGTGGGTCGTCTGGATAGACCGGCTTATGTGTTTGCTGTCGATACAACATCTGATGATGAGAAGCCGTGGTATTACGATATCAAGCGCTATCTTGAGACGCAAGAGTATCCTGAGGGAGCATCGAAGAAAGATAGAAGGACCCTGCGGAGATTAGCCATGGTATTCTACCTGAATAAGGATGGGGTTTTGTATAAGAGAAATTTCGATTGGGTCTTGCTCAGATGTGTTGATGATGCAGAAGCAAGCCAGTTGATGAAAGAGGTTCATGAGGGATCGTTCGGTACCCATGCCAGTGGGAATGCGATGGTAAAGAAGCTGCTGAGAGCAGGTTATTACTGGATGACAATGGAGGCCCAATGTTTTAATTTCGTGCGGAAGTGTCATAAATGCCAGATTTATGCTGATAAGGTGCACGTGCCTCCAAATCCGTTGAGTTTAATGTCGTCTCCATGGCCGTTTGCTATGTGGGGCATTGATATGATTGGAAAGATAGAACCTACGGCTTCGAATGGGCACAGGTTCATATTAGTGGCTATTGATTACTTCACCAAGTGGGTTGAAGCAGCCTCTTATACGAATGTGACAAAGCAAGTCGTTGCCCGATTTCTCAAGAGAGACATCATTTGCAGATATGGGGTTCCCGAGAGAATCATTACTGATAATGGTTCTAATTTGAACAATAAGATGATGGCAGAGCTGTGCCGGGAATTCAAGATTGAGCATCACAATTCTTCTCCCTATCGTCCGAAGATGAATGGGGCGGTTGAGGCAGCCAACAAGAATATAAAGAAGATTGTGCAGAAAATGGTGGTAACCTACAAAGACTGGCATGAGATGTTGCCGTTTGCATTGCATGGGTATCGAACGTCGGTACGTACCTCTACTGGGGCAACTCCTTTCTCATTGGTATATGGAATGGAGGCTGTATTACCTGTTGAGGTTCGGATTCCCTCTTTGAGAGTCCTGATGGACGTGAAGTTGCAAGAGGCTGAATGGGTAAGGACCCGGTACGAAGAGTTAAGCCTGATTGAGGAAAAGAGGTTAGCAGCCATCTGTCATGGGCAGTTATACCAGCAAAGGATAAAGCGTGCTTTTGACAAGAAGGTGCGACCTCGGGTATATCACGTGGGTGATATGGTGCTGAAAAGGATCCTTCCTCCTCAAAACGATCGTAGGGGCAAATGGACACCGAATTATGAAGGTCCATTCGTGGTCAAGAAGGTTTTCTCTGGCGGAGCCTTGTTGTTAACGACCATGGATGGCGAGGATTTTCCATCCCCTGTGAATGCGGACGCAGTTAAAAAATACTTCGTATAATTGACCCGCTGGACGAAAAGAACAAAATAGTCCAGGCAAAAATGGGCATCCTGGCGAACCAAAAACAGAAGAAAGGTTCGGGCAAAAATTAGGGATATAAATGAAAAATGTACACCCGGCAAGTCGAAAACCTGAAAAGGCGACTTGGGCAAAAAGGGGTATCCCGGTGGACTGAAAACCCGAAAGGGCGGTCCAGGCAAAAGAGGGATTGAAACGAACAACGGCGTCCAGCGTGATCGTTTGCGCTTTGGTTAAAGCATCATGGATAATACCCGGTAGGGATCAGTTGGAATTGTCTTGTTCAGAAGGCGGAAAGCATGGAGAGTCTGAGGACATATGGGGTGTAACCGAGTTGGAACTCGATGAGATCACGGGTTTCACATTGCCATTAGGATAGATTTTTCCTTTTGAGCGCAATTACCTCTTTTCAGGAATTGCTTCCTTTTGTATTGCTCATTTGAGCCACACTTTTCCAATCAATAAAATGCATATTCAGTCAAATAATTTTGTTTTTGTTTTTCATTACCGTTTTGATTGCAAAAACATCCAGATATTTTTGATAAAGAATTTTGCATTTTAAGACATACAGGTCCCTTCCAATGCATGTTTATAAGATGGAATGCTTGAAATCTTATTTGGAAGGTTGAGTGACCCAAGTGTTGAAATCTTGACACGCCTGGGGCACGGTTTTATCTAACGATCTGTTTTGCAGGAACTGTTAGATATTTTCACTCAATTGCAGGTCGTGATGTGGAAGCTTTGACAAAACAGATCCCCAGAGAGTTCGCTCAGGAACTAATATATGAAAGAATGACGAAGACGTTGCGGCGTACGACGATCCTTGATGGTAATCAAGAAGACTCTTCAAAGTCGAAAGACTTGAAAGTGTGGAAAATCCCCGCAGAGTCCGATCAGGGACGAGTGCATGAAGAAAGGACGAAGAGACGACGAGAGACGTCCGACGACCCTTGAAATTAACCAAGAAGACTCTTCAAAATCGGAAAATCGAATTTCTGTATAACTCCCAGGAGTACGCTTTCCGTCAAGTGCGGAGCGACTTGGAATATAAGATGATGGAGCAGAAAAGGTCCAGACGAGTCTGGAGTTCTCAAAAGTGGAAAGCTGATACGAGACTGGAAGGTGGATACCGTGGTTCGATGAGTCGACGGGTGTTGTACCAACTTTTCTCATTTCCCAGCTAAGTCCCCAAGCAGAATCATAGGACTAGCTCCCCAGCAGATCCAATGTCTGTGGATTTCTCCAGCCGAGTCAGGATGGTTGTCCCCGGCGGGTTTACGATGGTGTTTCCTCAGCAGCCAGGTCTGAAGGTTGCTATTCCCCGAGTGGAGCGGGTTTCAATGATATATATCTCCAGCAGTGTTCATCCTACCTGTGGATTGGACAGGTTCCCGTAGCAGACGGATTTCTGCATCCCCAGCTGAGTTGATTTTACCTATGGATTGCACGGGTTGTCCCAGCGGAGTAGTATGCGTTTCCCTAGTAGGGTCAGGATGGTTGCCCCAGCAGGTGATAGAGTGATGTATCCCCAGTGGAGCCTGGAGGTTGCTACTCCCCTAGCAGAGTCTCTGTGAGCATTTCCCCGGTGAAGTCAACGGGTATCTGTGAGGGTTTCCCGAAGCGGAGTCAGGATTGATATCCTTAGCAAGTCAAAGATTGTTGTATCCCCCACAGAGTGTTGGTGGTGCTTGCCCCCAGCGGGTTCTCAGGCGGATTGGGTGCAAAGGAGGTTCTTCCCCAGCAAGGGTTACCTTTCCCAGCAGCAGTGCTATTCCCCAGCATGGTGGGAATCGGAGCAGTGCCGAGTTCCTCAGCAGAGTGTCTCGTGCTCCCCAGAAGAGTCCCTTGAGGGGGATACCTTTTTATGCATTCATCATGTAAAATAAAGCATAGCATATTGCATAGAAAAATAATAAGTCGCGTAGCATTTCCATAATTATGGAGCATTACGCAGAAAAATCAATCATGCATCATCGCAAGCATCAGCTAGTCTCAAGCCGTGGTTACTGTTTGAGAAGTGGTTTTTGCCAGACAGCGAAGGTGTTACTCCGAGGAGTTTAGCCTCATGATTTGATCAAAGGTAGTTCCCCGGTAGTGCGATACTGGAGGAGGTTTCTGTCGTGCGAGACAGAGGGTGAAGATGTTACTCTGAGGAGTTTAGCATCATGACGTCAGAGCAGCAATGTTCCCCAGTAGTGCGATATTGGAGGAAATGTTTCCGTCAAGCAGAGATGGAGATAAAATCAGAGGATGTTACGCGATCAACGCGATTTCGGGGTTCAAATGGAGAAAAGGAAATGTTGAGGCATTTTCTGGGGTTCAAATGGAGATGGAGTTGAAGATTATATCCGGGATGAGGTCCTTAGGAGCGTCTTCTGTTCATGTGTCACCTTAGGCTTTGGCGGATGCCGATGGAGGTCGTTATAGGTATCTTCCGAGGAAGAGATACACATGCTACCTTCTTTATGAAGGTTTACCCTCTGACATGTCGCCCTCAGAGTGGTTTGGTGTTATTTCCGACGTTGCCAGCGGAATTATCACGAGAGATTGGAGAAAAGGATATGCTGAGGCATTTTCCTGGGGTTCAAACGGAGAAAAGAAATGCTGAGGCATTTTCTGGGGTTCAAATGGAGAAAGGGAGATGTTGCGACATTTTCTGGAGAACGGGGTTCATATTGGCGATCGCGAGTTATCGTCAGGCGACTGGGGTTCAAATCGGAGAATGGGGTTCATTATTTTGGCAAAAAGGAGTGCTGAGGCATTTTCTGGGGTTCAAATGCAGAGATCCGAGGATCGTTTGCGCAGAGAAAATTTTTGGGGTTCAAAAAAATAAGAAAAAGAAGAGAGAATAATAATCCCGCGTGGATGTGTGGCGTTCATGTCATAGTTATCCCTGCGTTACCATTTATTTTGGTACCCAGGTCGACGTTTCGAGATTGTTTCTTCGCCGATGCTGATAGGCGTTGTTAATTATTATCCCATCAGAGTGCAAATTGTTCGTCTGTTCTTGGTATTCAATCACTCTTCATCCTGATCATCCGAAAGCCGAGGCTATTTCGTATCGACAGGTTCACAGTGGATTGAATAGGGGCAGCTGTAACACCTCAAAATTTGCCCTCCTCTCTTGGGACTAAGCATTAACATATTGCATATCATTTTAGGTCATTAGGCATTGCATATTGCATATCATGTCGTTACATTGTGCAAGCTATCTTCTCGAAGGTGATCAGAAGATGAGGAAGTCA
Source organism: Lathyrus oleraceus (assembly GCF_024323335.1). Taxonomy (NCBI): domain Eukaryota; kingdom Viridiplantae; phylum Streptophyta; class Magnoliopsida; order Fabales; family Fabaceae; genus Lathyrus; species Lathyrus oleraceus. The sequence continues at coordinate 322,384,803 of NC_066580.1, read as the reverse complement.
AAGTGCAAGCCTAGGGTTTATTGACTGATCATGGGCCATCTGAGGATTGGGCTGTGAATTAGGGTTTCATGATTCTCCAATGGATGTTGGTCTTCATCTTGATTGCAATGATACATCATCATCATCATGGTTGGATGTCATCTGAAGATTGAAGCTGATTCCTTGAGATTAGGGTTTTGACCACTGGTCAACCCTAATCAGCTGCATTGGGCCAGTCAGGGCTTAATCAGGAGATGAGGTTCATGATGGTTATGGGGTTCATTATTTGGTTATATTGAGTTTATTGAGGCTAGGGTTTCACCCTTGAGCTATTTCAGTTGAAGATTGGAGCTTAACTTGATCTATGCCTTGCCAGATTCATCTGTCAGATGAAAAGTCAACTGTGGTCAACTGTACATGATCTGGTGGATTTGGAGGTGGAAATGAGTTGGATACACTTCATTCATGTTGGAACAAGTGTTATTTGACATCTCAAAGCTTAAGAATGAAGAAAATCAAGTCAAGACAAAAACTGCCAAAAATAGAAAGTGACTTGTAATGGAAGTTTCCAAAAATGGAAAGTTTTGGACCTCAAAGCCACGTGTCCAAGGAAGCTTCAAATGCAAATTTGTTCAACATGAAAGTTGTAGATCTTGTTCTCACCTTTCCAAAAAGTCCAAGAACTTGAAAATCCCATGTATGGTTGGAAAGTTATGGCTCAGTGAATTTCAAAAATGACCCATAATCAGGAGGCCATAACTGCCACATGGTTTGTCCAAATTGCAAGTTCTTTATATGCACAAACTCCATTTGACATGTACTTTCATGGTGCATAATTGGATTTTCCCAAAAATGGCCAAGGCAAAAAGTCACTTTTCAATTGGACAGCTGAATTGGACCAGGGGCAAAATTGTCCAACTTTCAAAATAATTGGAATTTTTGAGTGGGGATTTTTGCTACACCTCACAAATGGAATTTGGAGTGTGTTGGAATCATCATTTCATGCATAGGCCTTGTAAATTGAGATTTGGCTTGAAAAATGCAATGGTTAAAAATGGACAAATGGTATCACATGGTGAAATTGAGCATTACACAACCAATGAGCATGAGGCAAGTTTCTACAGCTCACATATGACAATTGGAAGGTGTATGAGCTGTCATTGAGGTGGCATGGGCTGTTATGTGGAAATTCCATTTTTGCCCTTTCTTACAAATAACCATTTCACTTAGCAAATGCATTTGGTTAATTACACACTTAAGAGATGGATTAAGCTCATGTATATATTCTTAATCACAAGATAAACATAACAGAAAATTACATTCCCCAAGATTGGATCTGAAAACTCTTCATTCTCTCAAATTTTCATCAAGAACACCAAAGTTCCAATTCCAAAATTCTTCACCAAATCTCAACCATTTTTCGAAATTCCTTTTGCATTCAACTTCTATCATCATCTTCTCAAACTGTTTGTGGTATTTGGAGTGGGAGAAGCTTGGAATCGCGACTGTCCAACATAGCCTCATCCATGGTGAATCACAATTGCGTGCAATAGGAGCAACATCAATTGAACTTGAGCACATCCTTCATCTTCCTGGAGCTTCTAGTCGAGCTGTTTTGGACTTTTACACGCAAAGGACGCAAGAATTAACACTGCCATCTCACAAGGTGCAAAATTCGAACATCATGTTTTCTTAAATTATTATATGCGTTTTAAAGTTCGTTTCATGTAGAGTTCAGTGATGTAGTTAGTTTTGGATTTGGATGAACATAGGTTGAGATATGTTGATTAGAAGCTTTGATGTTAAAATTTTAAATGATCGATCCGGTTTATACAATTAGATTTAGGTTGATTAGGTTACATATTCGGATTCTACGTTAGGAGACCTTTCCAACGGTTATTAATTTGTGAGATTTGGTGGAGAAATGAGCAAAGTCGAAATTGGAAGTGGAGGATGAACATGAACACGGCCATGGCGCGAGGAAGAAGAAGTTCTGGAAATTTTGCCATTTGATCTGCCAATTCGCGCTTCAGTGTTCAAATGTTGTTTCCCTCCCAAAAACAACCAATGGTGAGCTGACAGCGAAAAAATGAAGGTGGTCCGGTCCATGTTAATTACGATAATGCCACCAAAGCTTTTTAATTCATTTTAATTAAAATAAACACTTCAATAATTATTTGAAAATTCATTAACACATTAAAAAATTCATAAAAAAATATAGAAAAATCAGAAAAATATGGAAATTGTTGTGTTGACTTCCTTGTTGACTGTAGAATTTTTTGACCTATTGGTCAAAGTTGTGCATGGTAAAAATAATGTTTGACCTAGGGTTCTTTCACATGTACTCATTTTTGATACCTTGCACCATTTGATTCATGAAATGCTCATAGTGTTAAATAAATTCTTGAAAATTTTTGTGATGATTGTGGACTCATTGATGCTCATTTACATGTAAATTTCATGCATTTTTGATACCTGGTCATTGAGCAGCAAATTCTGGAACTTAGGTGTGACAATTTGTGTCACACCTCATTATGTCAACTTGCTGGATTTTTTTGAGTGACCTATACTTGTTGGATTAATGTGAAATTTTGCATGATGGTTGATTAACATGTCAAGATGCTATGTGAATTTTTGTGGAATTTTATGTGGCATTTTCAAATTGATTGCTATTTTTCATCTCTGGTGATCATTTATGCAAGCTCATGTGACATAGGTTGGTAGATTGATTGGGAAATGCTCATATGGTACTGTATAAACATGAAATTTGGCATGCTTGTAATAGACACATGATGTGACATTCCTGTTTTGGTCTCATCCATTTCTTTTTTGTTTTCATTGAGTTATGAATTTTTGAAGTGGATGTATACATTGATGTTGTGATTTGGAGCCTATAATTGTGTCTGTTTTTGTTGATTTTCATTGACATGGTTCCATTTGCCCAAATGAGCTCAAATTTGACATGGTAGACCTTGAATATCCTCTGTTTAGGTGTAATTTATTTGAGAATTTTGGAATTGTTTTGGTGTGAATTTGAATGCAATAGTTCTGTTTGTATGCTTGGTGCCTCATTTGAACTAGTTTGCCTTATTTTGTGCATAGCATGAGCATAATGAATGATATAAACATGAGACCAATGGTGTTTGCTCTTGTTTGACATTAATTTGAGATTGGTTGGTGGATACCTTGCTGTTTAGGATTTTTTCTTGCCTTTGGACCCTAGGCTTGGCCTAGTGGTCTAGTTGCTAATGTGTGCTTGATTTTTCAGGATCAAAAGCATAATACACATGGAGAATGATCCAAATCAATTTTAATTGATGTTGTTGATGTTTGTACACTAACATAACATTGTTTTGTAGGTTGTGAAGCTTAGGCTTAAGCCTTGAGCTTGCCTTGTGTTGTGCATTGAGTTGTATAGACTAATTGATTGAACACTTGCTGTTTATGGTTTGTCTGTCTGATTACTAACTGTGTTTGATTGTTTCCAGGTACTTTAGTTGCTCAGTTCCTTGTGAACTTTTGCTTTGCTTTGCTTAAGCAACTTGCATTGAGGTATAGCTTCCTAAACTTCATGTAGTCTGGAGACCCGGCTGTTACCGGGCCGGGCAAATTGTCTGAAGTCCTCCTTAAGAGGCAATGATTGTGGTTGTTTATTTTTAAGCCCAAGCAGGTGAAAGTCCTTTAAATAAGGCGATTGGTGGAAGTTAGGGACAAGCAGTCTGTCCCCCACTATTCTGTGAGTCTTCTCCTTGCTCCCATTACATGGTTGTAGCATTGAGATCAAAAGCCCAAGATCTGTGCAGTGCACATTGTGTCGGAGTCTCTGAGTATAGAAGGGTTCCCCTATTCTGGACCCATGCTCATTTGTCAGATGCTCTCCCTGGTTAGGGATAAGAGCTGTGAGGTCTGATCCTCACTTCACCCTTCATCTGCTTCACCTTAGCCTCGTAATGGCAAGGTTAAGAGCAAACCCAGCCCGTACAGACGACTCGCTTCGGCAGTCAAACCTATTGTGTGAGCCCCCTTGTTTGGCTATAGTGCGTGCTATGTGGATATCTGATTGACATGTTTGTTTGAGATGCTTGTTCTTATTTGATATATGATTGTATGCTTGTGTGTTAGCTTCTTTCCTGGATAGGAATAGTTTGCTTATGCAAGTAGGATAGAAAACTGAACTTAGGGTAAACGATGCATGACAACGTTAGGCTCGAGTCTCAGCTCCCTAGTTGTGTATCTTTCCCCGGTTTCTGGTTAGCAATTTAGTCCCTTTCAGGGGAACTACATCGCCCTGATCCTCGTTCCAGACGAGGTATGTAGGCAGGGGGTCGTGCGAGACTTCTCCGGGCAAACTTTTTTTCTTTTGTGTGCGTTGGTTTGTTATCTGATTGTGTTTGTTGGGTTCGGATGCTGACATAAGCCCAGTGATTGGCTGTCGGGCTCCACGTTTGCCCTCTTGAGTGTGTTTTGGTTCGGATGCCGACGTAATTCCATCAAGTGGTTGTCGGGCTCCATGTTTGCCATCTGTTTGTATGTTTTGTGTGGTTTGGGCGTGCGTAAGCCGAACTACAGTGGCTCTGATTCTTGTTCCAGACAAGATATGTAGGCATAAGGTGCGATACCTTATCGAGCTCTTTCCTCTTAACCCCACCTGCGTTCCCCGTGTGTGTGTGTGATGTTTAGCAACCTATTCTTTATTTTAGAACGTGGATCCCGTCGAGTACGACGGACGTGAGGGGTGCTAATACCTTCCCCTTGCGTAACCGACTCCCTTACCCTGTCTCTTTGGTCGCGAGACCATTTCCTTTCCAGGTTTCTCTGAGCGTTTCCTTTCCCTATCTTGGGATAAATAACGCGCAGTGGCGGCTCTGTGTGTGTTTCATTTTGAGTCTCGCCGGTTGATTTTTCGCAGGATGCGACAATAGTGTCCTATATCTACTGAGTCAAATAGGGTGGGAAACCACTCCTATTCGGAGACAATTTGTTACTTACTGGAGGCTAACTCTAGAATTCCTTAGCTCCCTGATTTATTTACCAAACCATGGAAAAGGAATAAACCGAGGTTTCATTCAATTCAGGATATTCAATATGGAGTATCAGTATAACATTCAAGAATTTACTAACCTCTTAGGGTTCCCTACTTCTTTTGACACATTCACCATGAGCCAAGAAGACCTCTTTGAATATCGAGAGCTTGAGCATTTTTGGGGAAGTTTGACGGGAAATGACGACCCTGAGGAACATGAGTTTCTTTCTGGAAACATACATAACCCAGCGTTCCATTATTTCCACAAGATCCTAGCACACACTCTTTTTGGGAAAATATCAAACATCACCACAGTATCATGTGATGAACTCTTCATAATATTTTGTGCTTCCCAGAACCGTCCAATGAATGCTGCCACTTATATGTTGGCAAGTTTTGACCTCCTCATTCAAGATGACCGTGCACCGATTCAAATAGGAGGATTGATAACTATGATTTCTAATGCTATTGGATTGCGCCAACCCTTGCCTGATTTGAACCTTTTTTGAGGTATTCAGCCTATGAATATACTTTTCCTTTTCAACACTATGTTTATAGGAAACCTTGGACCTGAAGAGTTTGAACTATTTATTAACAACCAAGCTTTTTACCTTTTCACCATGCCTAGCCCGATGACTAGTGTCCATAACCGAAATAATTGGCTCTACAACCTGGATGGAATGCCTTCTCCTGTTAGATCTGTTGAAACCATCCAAGATTATGAGATTCTTGACAACCAGATTCCTTATGCTGAGTCTGATCCGCAGACACCAACTGGTTACCATGATGCTGCCTCTCCACCTCATCCTATCCCGTCTGCAGAATCGACAATACCTGATCTTAGACATCATATGCCTGGAACTGATTATAATACCGCTATTCAAGCCTTGATGTCAGAACAAGATGCCATTAAAGAAGAGTTAACTAACATGGGACATGAATTTCTGGAATACATGAGTAGAATGACAAATCAATTCCACGAGTTGCTACACCGTGTCAATTCCTTTGCTCCTCCGACGAGAGATTCTACAAGTGACTAGAAGAATTGCAGTTAACTAGTTTTAGTTTTAGGAAATTTATAGTTTCGTTTGACATTATTTTTATCTTAGTATTTACTTTTCGCATGTTTTATTTTATTTTCAAATATTACATTATGTTTATTTTTATGAAGCTATTGGCATTATTGGTTAAATTAAATTTTATCTTGATTTATGCACTATCTAAAATTACCAATAATGATATTTACTGTATGCTACTACTTACATAGCCTATTAGAAAATATATATATACACTATGGTGTAGTAGAGTAGCATTCATGGCTATTCAAAAAAAAATAAAACAATAGCAAATATAATAAACAAAACTAAAAAAATAATAATAAAAACATTTTTAAAGCGTCACACATACTGTCACGGTCGCCACGCAACCCATGACGCCCGTAACACACTCTGTCACGAGCGTGACAACGTGATTCCTCGTAAACGTTGTTGACCGTTATGGTCATGACCGTTGCTCCCTTCATCTCCCCATTCAACCCACCTCTTTACTCCATTCCACTCACATTCATACACATTTATTTTTCTCTCACCCACTCCTCTTCCCAATTTCAAAACTCTTCTTATAAATACCTACAATACATTTCTTCCTACACTACATCATTCCAACAAATCATTCTATACAAATATATTTCATCCTCTTTTCCTTCTTTCTACCTACCTATCAATATGGCAGAGAACCAACATCAAGAAGTGCAATTCGGAAATATTATTTTCCGATATGAAGATAGCAACTATCAACGGGAGCAGTTCGTTCGGTTCCAACAACGCGGTGTCATATCTACCAGGTACCCAAATTTAAATTGCTTACAAGAATTAGGATTACTTCAAGGTGTGCAATGGCTGCTTAGGCTTTCTGATTTAACTTTTCTTTGCACACAAAATCACCCAACATACCCATCACTCACCTTGGAGTTTTTAAGTTCTTATTCCTACACCACTCCACCCGGTGAGGACGAATACTTAACCGGTACCGCAAATTTCCGTATGTTCAACACTGAGTACTCACTATCTCAGGAACAGGTGAGTGCCATGCTACACTTTCCTGTAGGAGACCAAGTCCACCCAAGAATCCCTCCAAACTCAGAGTGGAACACAAACACATTCGACCTCTTTGGATAAATATCCGGTGTGGAAACCACTAATTGGGATGCACTACTTGCTTCGCACATACACAACCCCACTATCCGGTATTTTATCCGTATTTTGCAAAACACCATTTTTGGAAGACCCAATAACAACAAAGTCAACACGAAAGAATTATTCTTCCTACACTGCATCTTTTCAGCCGACACAAAGGTAAACGCCGCCTCTTTCTTACTTCACCATATCCGTACCCTTTGTGCTCGAGGCCATCAACCTTTTGTGATTGGAGGATTAATAACCACCATCGCACTCATTTTAAATCTAGGGGACCGACTTCAGAATTTGCAATCTTTGCCACCCCTGTTTATGGATATAAGCTATTGTCGCTCCAGCCGCTTAATCAAAAATAGGGTAGGCGGGAAGTATTATCTTATGGTGAATAACCAAGAAGTCCCAAGCGTTGTTTTGCCCAACATTACCCTCACCGATGTCACCAACCCCAACCGATTCATCTACGATCTGAATGCTCCCGAACCTACCGAGCCTACTCAAGCAAACCCACCCCCAGACGAGTTTGATGAAATGGAGCAAGGTGATCAAGGTCTTGAACAACATTCGATCCCACATAATCCTTCCGATAATGTGGCTGGTCCATCCTCCCGACGTCGTCGAAGAAGAAGGCCTGCAACAAATGATGACATCATGGATGCTATTGAACATCAAGCCCAACGGCTTGATGCCATGCATGCGCAGAATAACGAAGTAATACAACTAATGCGCCAGATGCAACAACAACAAGAAGCGAGGAATGCAATAACCGACCAGCGATTCACTGACTTGCTTAACAGGTTTGATGACTTGGAAGTACGTCAACGATCACCGGGTCCGAGAACAAGAGGACGCAGGCAGAATTGAGTTTGGGTTCCTTCTTTTTTTCCTTTTCTTTCGTTTTCTGAAACATTGGGGACAATGTTTCATTTAAGTGTAGGGGGGAAAACTTTGTTTCAGTTATATTTATTTCCCTTTCAGTATTTCCCTTTCAAGTATGTTATTTCCCTTTTATATATATATATATAAAAAAAAAATTATTTTAAGTCAAGTCCCTAGTGTGAATTTTTTTTAATTATCTATTCCCCTCAAATTTTCTTAAGCCATAACAAACTTCAACACACTCAATAAGTATAAAGGATGCTTATTTTATAAAACCTGAGTGAAATTAAGACAAAATTATTACCGCCCCAGCACTCTAAAAACCTCAGCATGTTAGATCAGGATAAGTATCTATTATACCAATTCCTTGCACTTTTAGTTTTATAGTAACCCCGAGTAGTTTATACGCGAAGTCGACACCATCTTAATAGCAAACTACGTGGAGAGCCGATGAATATAAGTTAATGATTCCCAAAACAACATATTAAAAATCAGGAAATGGACTAATTAAGTTAGGTGATCCTTACCCGATCATTTAATCCAAAGGTTGCGGACCCTACAAAAACATAGTATGAACGATCCATTGTGAGTTGGCTCAGCGGTTTCTGGTGCTGAACTTGGTAGGGCGGACTACGGTCCGATCCCCCGCAATTTGCAATGGACCAAATAACGAAGTTACCCAACTTATGTACCAGAATTTCTAGCTAAAAGGGGATCAGAATCGCTAACCGTTACTCCACTATGTGCGCGAAAAGTTAAAGGGCTTAATGTGATTTCGCTAGAATGAAAACGGGTGAAATAAGAGTAAAAGAACTAGGCTGAGCTATAATAGCATGACTCGAACTGGTTTGCATAAGGTGAGGTTATCTAGTGTTGTTACAGTAATTTTTGATGTTAAGATTAAGCTCAGGTTATTTCTAAACGAGATTTACTTGCAACCTATTACGAATTGATGTGTGTTTGGAAATGTTATCTGGCTAATATTTGAAATCGATTTCCACATTGTATCTTGCTTGAGGACAATCAAAAGTCTAAGTGTGGGGGAGTTTGATAACATGAAACTATATCACATTTTTAGACTTGATTTAATTAAATTATATTGTTATTTGATTCAATTTATTTTATATTATTCGATATTACTTGGTATTCTCTTATTATTTATTTCAGGTAACATTATTTGAAGCATGTTTGAAAAAGAAAGAAAAGGGGTGCAAAAAGAGGAATCTCTAGGAAAAGCATCTCACTAAAGCCCAGCCCACGTTTGGGGCAAGCAAAATGGGTGTGACGACCACCACACTCACGTGCCGAGCGTCACGCGCCTTTACCTAGTGTTACGACCGTAACACATAGTGTGACGGCCGTCACACCCCCACTCCTATATTTTGGCTTTGACGCGTGTAACAGAAGGAGGTTCTCTCCTATTTTTCCTCTTGACTCGTTGACACTTTGGAACCCTACTGAAGATGCTTTTGAGGAAACGGTTATTTTATGGATGAATATAAATAGACCCCAAAAGATCCAATTGGGGGGCTACGCCGTGCAATATTTTTCTTGCTTTCTAATTTTCCAGCATTCTATTTTCTTAGCATTTTATTTTCTTTTCTTTGCTAGCTTAATTTACTAAGCATTCAATTTATTTTCTCACGATAGTTTCTACACCGGAAACTATTGTGTAATTTTTACTGGATCTATCCTTACGTTAGATCATAGTATTTTATTTCTTTGTTTTTACCTTCCTGTCTGATCAAGAATTGTGAAGAACTCCAACCGACTTGTGGTGGAGTGTTCGAGCATCGAAGCTAGGGGATAAAACCAAGATTTCTAGTAATTTTTCAGGTTCATTAATGAATTGAGTTATTATTTAATTTACATATGCTATGTGCTGCTATTTGTATATATTGTTTGTTTATTATGGCCGTATTTATGCATGATTGTTGTTTATGCGTGTTTAGCATGTCCGGCTAATTAATTTAGATATCGGTATGTAAAGTAAGCGGAATAAAGGAATCAAAACTGAGTTGGTTTAAATTTATTTAAAAATATAGCCACTCTTTTTCTGGTCTCAATTTACAGAGTTAATACCAAAGTTTTTGTACGAGAGTAAAAGACATAAAGAAGTTAAAATCAATAGAACGACGGTTTGAGCTTTTAACTGGACAGTGTAAATTGAACATTAACTTTAAATCAGGGCGAAAGCAATTTTTAAAGTTAATTAAATTCTAATCATTTTCAAAAATTATTTTTAAAGGTTAAATGTGAGGACGAGAGTTAAGCATTTAGGTTTAATCATATAGTCTAAGTCAACAGAGCGAGAGTTTGAGACGAGGGCGTTTAAACGGTTAGTGTTTTCTTAAAAAGAGTTTCTATAGATTCTATTGCTTTCAAAAAGTGATTTTAGATTTAACTAAATAGTGAGAGCGTACGTTAATATAAAGTCATAGTCTGATTCAACAGAGCGAGAGTTTGAGGAAAAGACTTTTAATTGATAGTGTCTACTGAAAGGACTTATTTTAAAATTAAGAAAAAGACCAACGAAGATTTGATTCCCTAATTACGACGAACTACATACCGATATCCGTGTTATTTGATATTTAATCTAGATCTAAATTTAGTTTTACTATTCCCCCTAATCATCAAAGTATCATCCGCCTTAGCTTTACGCAGTAACCCTAGAAAAACGGTATATCGATTCATTAAGTCCCTGTGGGATTGATATCTTTTAAAACTACGCGATTAGACTGTGCACTTGCAGTTAATACCCCGATAAACTCACAAAGTCGCGATCATATGTGATTGCGCAAGAGTTGTGTTGATGCAAAACGATGTCCATTTCAAATGAATTGTTCATTAAATTTTTTTGGACAGGGGCGCTTGTTGGTGTAAGCTCTAGAGGCCAATACTTTTGGTACTTGTATCGAATTATTTATTAATAATAAAAGGCTTTTTCTTTATTATGGTTGATTAATAAAGTCCCTGGAATAGATAGTCCGTTTAATGTATTAAGTGTGACTTAATCATGAGAACACATTAAACATAAGGTTTTTGTGTTAGTGTTATACCAAGTGTTTAGTTTTTGTGCTTGTGATTATTGATGCTGTTTTATCTTTTCTCCAGCTATATGATGCAAAGGTTGTTTTAGCCAAAATTTGCCAAAGGGGGAGATTGTTAGTTTTGTGTTTTTATGATTGGCAGTAATTTTGTTAAAACTTGTATCACAACAAGATGTTGAGCAAGATTTCATGACATGTTGATCAAACATCTTTGCATGTTTTGTTTTACTTCTTGAAAGACTTACTTATTATGAGATATATAAAGACTATCTAAATATTTAGATATCATATTTGACTGTCCAAGAAGGTTTATTCTAGGAACTATTGTTTCGTTTCCAGTTGTGCACTTGTTTCATAAAAAGGGATGTTGAGACATTTTAAGGAAGCATTAGATCATATTTGATTCTGCAGAACAAATGTCGAAACATTTATGGAGACATCAAGTTTGATTCCGCAAAATAGATGTCGAAACATTTATACAACATCAAATTTTATTCTGTAGAAGATTGTGCAGACTGGATGTAGAAACATTTATAGAGACATCAGATTTGATTCTGCAGAAGATTGTACAGACTGGATGTCAAAACATTTATGGAGACATCAGTTTTGATTCTGCAGAACAGATGTTGAAACATTTAAGGAAACATAAGATGTGATTATGCAGAATGGATGTCGAAACATTTAAGGAGATATCAGATTTGATTTGATCAAATATCATGTAGAGAGATGTCAAAACATTTAAGGAGACATAAGATTTGATTTGATCAAATATTGTGTAGAGCAGATGTCAAAAAATTTAATGAGACATCAGATTTGATTTGATTTGGTTTATTTTGATATGCTATTTTTTTAGCCCGAAGCTTGTGCTTACCAAAGGCTATTAAAGAGGACATTCCTAAACCTAATGGACAGAAGAATCAACGCTGGAAGTTGTCTTTGTTAGGGTTTAATTTTCATTGTTATTTGTGAGCCATTCTAGTATCACTTTGATACTTGAATTGGACTGAGTTTATTGAGTTATAATTGTGAATCACTCATGAGCTTTTAATCATGAGTGCATTCTATTTCATTGGAAGTGTGTCTTCTGATCTTTGATTGTTTTTCAGTTGTTACCATTGTTGTATGATTGAAGGGAAGTGAGAAGTGTAACACCCTTCTAAAATACCCCAAAAATTAATTAAAATAATAAACATATAATCAGAGTAATAGTGCACCAAGGGTGTCACACAAACATTCCACACCATTTAAACAATATAACAATCATGCTCTTTTATTTAATTTAAATATAAAGTATTTGCACAATTACGCAGCGGATAGAGATCAACTCAATCATGCAAAACATGTAACATCACATGTAATTTAGTTCAACCACAACAACAATAATAATCAAAGTGTTCCCGCCCGATGTTACATCTATCAGAGCATGACCCACTAGGGAGACTACACTAGACTCCAAGCATTTGCTTCTACTCAACTCATTTCTCGTTACCTGAAAAATAGTTGTAAGGGTGAGTTCCTCAATCAATATAATAAGCATTATAAAACAACATGTAATGCCAAGTAATTAACACATCAATCACCCTAATTGCAATACACATTCAGTAATAGCTCATTGGCTTAAACATCATACTCAACATCAATATACAATACCAGTATAATCTCAAATCATACTTAACAACAACACAACACACGTATAATATTGGAACACATCCATTCATATTATACGCCATACATATTTTTATGCAATGAGACTCTACACATGCGGTACCGACTATTCTCGAACATATAGTTCAAGCTCACCGATCCCTCCAGATACGGCTACTAAGCTCACTAGTCCCACTCATTTGAGACCTAGTGACTCACTCACTAATTCCTCACCATGGGAATTAGCTACAGCCCCGAAGGCTAGACTATGCACACTAATCATCTAGTATGCAAACATCAACAACAACCCACAATGGTTCACTCACTAATTCCTCACTATGGGAATTAGCTACAGCCCCGAAGGCTATGCCATGCATGCTAATCATCTAGCAATGCAACATCAACAATAATTCAAGAATAAACATATGCTCACACTCTGAGCCATACAACAGTCCATTCACACATACATGCATAATATATACATTCACAGCATCATGTACATCATTATACATCATCAATCTTTCATCACATAAGCATGTCAGATTATACCAAACAACAACCACAATATTAGTACATTTCAATATTGCATATACTGCTCAAAACAGCGGGAATTTATCCCTATTACACCATAGGCAACATAGGCCAACCCTCAATTAGGTACACCACATTTAAAAACAATAATTTTTCACTCTGCAACAGTGTTAACCGGTTAACGCCCTGGGTTAACCGGTTAACGCAGGCAAAACTCACTTTCTGGCAAAACGCAACAGCGTTAACCGGTTAACGCCCTGGGTTAACCGGTTAATGCAGGCAAAAACTCAATATTTTCACATTTCAATACAGTGTTAACCGGTTAACACCCTGGGTTAACCGGTTAACGCAGACCAAACAACAATTCCTGCGCTAACACACGGCAGAATGCAGAATTCCGCCGTTGGAAGACTTCCGGACCTCCGATTCCGATTCCGTAAACAGCTATACGATCGGGAAAACATTACTCACACAAATACCGATTTAATTTCAACTTTCAACACAGTTCATCCAACAACATTTCAACATTTACAAATCCCAATTAGGGTCAAATTAACGGCTTATCACTACCCATGACATATTATCCCAAAATACCCATTAATCGACGATAAACCCCCCTTACCTTAACAATCCGGCGAATCTTTGAGCTTCAAGCCTTTCCGTTCTTCAACCTTTGCTCTTCAGCTCCTTTCTCCTCTTCTCTGCCCTTTTCCTTTTTCACGATTTCTCTGTTTTCACGTGAAAATGTTTTTACTCCCCCTGGGCTTTTTCCTTAATTCCAACTTATATATATTTTCCAAATAATAATTATTATTCCAAAATAATAATAATTCAAAAAATAATAATAATAATAAAATTTCCAATTATTTAATTAAATTAATAATTAAATTATTAACTCAATTCAAATAATTATTTTATTATTATCGGGGTGTTACAACTCTCCCCCACTAAAAGAGTTTTCGTCCTCGAAAACATACCTCAAGCGAACAACTCTGGATAAGATTCCTTCATCTTACTCTCCAGTTCCCAAGTCACGTTGCCACCTGCTGGCCCCCCCCAAGCTACCTTCACCAAGGCAATCTCTTTACCCCGCAACTTCATTAACTCTCGATCCTCGATCCTCATAGGTGATGTTTCAACAGTCAGGTTATCTCTCACCTGTACATCATCTATTTGGACTACATGCGACGGATCATGAATGTACCTCCTCAACTGAGACACATGAAAAACTTCATGCAAATTCGCAAGCGACGGCGGTAAGGCGATACGATAGGCTACTTCTCCTATCCTCTCCAAAATCTGATAAGGACCAATAAATCGAGGTGTCAACTTCTTCGACTTCAAAGCTCGACCAACACCAGTTATCGGAGTGACGCGAAGAAACACATGATCTCCCTCTTGGAACTCAAGTGACTTCCTCCTCTTATCGTGATAACTCTTCTGACGACTCTGAGCAATTCTCATCTTCTCCTGAATCATCTTAATCTTTTCCGTAGTTTGTTGAACAATCTCCGGTCCAACCACAGCACTCTCACCGGACTCATACCAACATAAAGGTGTCCGACATCTCCTACCATACAAAGCTTCAAACGGTGCCATACCAATGCTCGAATGAAAACTATTGTTGTAGGTGAACTCAATCAAAGGCAATAACAATCCCAAGCACCTCCTTTTTCTAAAACACAAGCTCTCAAAAGATCCTCCAGTGACTGAATCGTCCTCTCAGTCTGACCATCAGTCTGCGGGTGATATGCAGAACTCAATCTCAGTTTAGTTCCCAAAGCCTTCTGCAAACCTTCCCAGAACTTCGATGTAAATCTAGGATCTCTGTCCGAAACAATACTAGACGGAATACCATGCAAACTTACAATCTTCTCAATATACAACTCGGCTAATCTCTCTAACGGATAATCCATTCTGATCGGAATGAAATGAGCCGATTTTGTCAACCTGTCAACAATCACCCAAATAGCTTCAAAATTCCTACTTGTCCTCGGTAAACCCGAAACAAAATCCATACTGATACTATCCCACTTCCACTCTGGAATAGCCAACGGTTGCATTAGTCCAGACGGCTTCTGATGCTCAATCTTTGACTTCTGACAAGTCAAACAAGAATAAACAAAACTCGCAATTTCTATTTTCATTCCCGGCCACCAAAATAACTTCTTCAAATCATGATACATCTTCGTAGCTCCAGGATGAATACTTAAGCCACTACGATGTCCCTCCTCAAGAATACTCTTCTTAAGCTCAATAACATTCGGAATACACACCCGACTACCAAATTTCAAAACACCATTCTCATCAACTCTGAATTCACCACCTCGACCTTGATTCACTAAAGTCAACTTATCAACCAAATGCATATCGGATTTCTGACCCTCTCTGATCTCCTCCAGAATACCACTCGTTAACTTCAACATTCCCAATTTAACACTGTTGTGAGTACTCTCACACACCAAACTCAAGTCTCTAAACTGCTCAATTAAATCCAATTCCTTAACCATTAACATAGACATATGTAATGATTTCCGACTCAATGCATCAGCCACTACATTTGCTTTACCCGGATGGTAATTCAACCCAAAATCATAATCCTTCAGAAACTCTAACCATCTCCTCTGTCTCATATTCAGCTCTTTCTGATCAAACAAATACTTTAAACTCTTATGGTCACTGAAAACCTCAAATCTTGATCCATACAAGTAATGCCTCCACAACTTCAAAACAAACACTACAGCTGCCAACTCTAAATCGTGCGTCGGATAGTTCCTTTCATGAACCCTCAGCTGTCTCGAAGCATAAGCTATAACCTGCTTATTCTGCATCAACACACCACCCAAACCCAACAATGAAGCATCACAGTAAACTTCAAATGGTTCCGACGAACTCGGTAACGTCAAAATAGGAGCAGTAGTCAACCTTCTCTTTAACTCTTGGAAACCTTCTTCACATTTTGAGTCCCAAACAAACGCTTGCCCCTTTCTAGTCAACATCGTCAACGGTAACGCCAACTTAGAAAATCCCTCAATGAACTTCCTATAATAACCAGCCAAACCAAGGAAACTTCGAATCTCAGCAACAGACTTCGGAGCTTCCCACTTAGATACCGCTTCTATCTTAGAAGGATCAACAGCAACACCACCTCTTGAAATCACATGACCAAGAAAACTAACTTCTTCTAACCAAAATTCACACTTAGACAGTTTAGCAAATAACTGCTTTTCTCGCAGCACTCCTAAAACCACTCTCAAATGCTCAGCATGCTCTTCTTCAGATTTCGAATACACCAAAATGTCATCGATAAACACCACAACAAACTGATCCAAGTACGGATGGAAAATCCTATTCATGTACTCCATAAATACTCCAGGCGCATTAGTCACACCAAAAGGCATTACAGAATACTCATAATGTCCATACCTCGTTCTGAAAGCAGTCTTCTGAATATCCTCAATTTTCACACGTATCTGATGATACCCAGATCTCAAATCTATCTTGCTGAACACACTCGCACCAACCAACTGATCCATCAAATCATCAATCCTCGGCAAAGGATACCGATTCTTGATCGTCACTTTATTCAGTTGCCTGTAGTCCACACACAACCTCATAGTACCTTCCTTCTTCTTAACCAACAACACTGGTGCACCCCACGGTGACACACTTGGACGAATAAACTTCTTATCCAACAAATCTTCCAACTGACTTTTCAATTCAGCTAACTCAACAGCAGACATACGGTACGGAGCCATCGATATCGGTCTAGTACCAGGTACCAATTCAATCGAGAACTCAACTTCACGCTCTGGCGGTAACTCATTCACTTCTTCCGGAAACACATCAGGAAAATCACACACCACTGCTAGATCACGAATCACTAGTTTATCTTTAGCCTCTAAAGTTGCCAACAGCATAAACAACTCTGCCCCATCTGCCACTTCCTCATTCACCTGCCTGGCTGATAGAAACAGACTCTGCCCTTCCTCAGTCTCAGGAAATATCACCGTCTTATCAAAACAGTTGATATAAACTCGGTTAAACACCAACCAGTTCATACCCAAGATAACGTCAATCTGCACTAATGGAAGACACACAAGGTCTATCCCAAAATCTCTACCAAAAATATTCAAAGGACAACTCAAACAAACCGAAGTAGTAGTCACTGAACCCTTTGCAGGAGTATCAATCACCATACTTCCACGCATCTCAGATATCTCTAATTTAAGCTTCACAGCACAATCCACAGATATAAAAGAATGAGTAGCACCTGTGTCAATAATAGCTATAAGAGGAAAGCCATTAATATAACACGTACCTCTGATCAAACGATCATCTGCAGAAGTCTCAGAACCTGATAGAGCAAAAACCTTGCCTCCTGACTGATTCTCCTTCTTCGGCTTAGGACACTGGGGACTAATATGACCCAACTCTCCACAGTTGAAACAAGTTACAGTCTTCAATCGGCACTCTGCAGCCAAGTGACCACCTTTCCCACACTTGAAACACTTCATCTCAGCACTGGTACACTCATGAACACGATGTCCAGCCCGACCACATCTATAACACTTAGCAGGAGCACTAGAGTCTCCCCCACTAGGCCTCTTCATGCCACTCTGCTTCTGAAAACCTTTGCCAGCTGCATACGGTTTTCCACGATCCATCTGATTCTTACCCTTCCTATCAACCCTCTGCTGATAGCTCTCTGCTCTAGCCTTGGAATCCTGTTCAAAAATTCTGCAACAGTCAACCAAGTCAGAAAACACCCTGATCCTCTGATATCCAATAGCTTGTTTGATCTCAGGACGCAACCCGTTCTCAAACTTCACACATTTCGAAAATTCTCCAGCAGCCTCATTATAGGGAGTATAGTACTTTGACAGCTCGGTGAACTTCGCAGCATACTCAGTAACCGACCTGTTACCCTGCTTCAATTCCAAAAACTCTATCTCTTTCTTTCCTCTGACATCTTCTGGAAAATACTTTCTCAGGAACCTTTCCCTGAACACAGCCCAAGTGATCCCAGTATTCCCAGCAGATTCCAACTCAGTGCGGGTAGCAACCCACCAATCATCAGCTTCCTCTGACAGCATATGTGTACCGAACCTGACCTTCTGGTTATCAGCACACTCAGTTACTCTGAAGATCCTCTCGATCTCCTTCAACCACTTCTGAGCACCATCTGGATCGTATGCTCCCTTGAACATTGGAGGATTGTTCTTCTGGAACTCACTCAGTTGACGAGCAGCTCCCATTCCTACAACATTTGGATTCCCTCCAAGTACTCCAGCCAGCATACCCAGAGCCTCAGCAATCGCAGCATCATCTCTGCCTCTTCCAGCCATCTCTATTCTGAAAACCCAACAAACTAAAACAATAAGTACTGATAGGGTTACACAACTCCTATCCCGTACAGGGAAAACAGAATAATTACGACTCGACACGACCGACTATGCTCTGATACCACTAATGTAACACCCTTCTAAAATACCCCAAAAATTAATTAAAATAATAAACATATAATCAGAGTAATAGTGCACCAAGGGTGTCACACAAACATTCCACACCATTTAAACAATATAACAATCATGCTCTTTTATTTAATTTAAATATAAAGTATTTGCACAATTACGCAGCGGATAGAGATCAACTCAATCATGCAAAACATGTAACATCACATGTAATTTAGTTCAACCACAACAACAATAATAATCAAAGTGTTCCCGCCCGATGTTACATCTATCAGAGCATGACCCACTAGGGAGACTACACTAGACTCCAAGCATTTGCTTCTACTCAACTCATTTCTCGTTACCTGAAAAATAGTTGTAAGGGTGAGTTCCTCAATCAATATAATAAGCATTATAAAACAACATGTAATGCCAAGTAATTAACACATCAATCACCCTAATTGCAATACACATTCAGTAATAGCTCATTGGCTTAAACATCATACTCAACATCAATATACAATACCAGTATAATCTCAAATCATACTTAACAACAACACAACACACGTATAATATTGGAACACATCCATTCATATTATACGCCATACATATTTTTATGCAATGAGACTCTACACATGCGGTACCGACTATTCTCGAACATATAGTTCAAGCTCACCGATCCCTCCAGATACGGCTACTAAG
The DNA here is from genome assembly GCF_024323335.1 of Lathyrus oleraceus. Taxonomy (NCBI): domain Eukaryota; kingdom Viridiplantae; phylum Streptophyta; class Magnoliopsida; order Fabales; family Fabaceae; genus Lathyrus; species Lathyrus oleraceus. The sequence continues at coordinate 322,365,350 of NC_066580.1, read as the reverse complement.
CTCACTAGTCCCACTCATTTGAGACCTAGTGACTCACTCACTAATTCCTCACCATGGGAATTAGCTACAGCCCCGAAGGCTAGACTATGCACACTAATCATCTAGTATGCAAACATCAACAACAACCCACAATGGTTCACTCACTAATTCCTCACTATGGGAATTAGCTACAGCCCCGAAGGCTATGCCATGCATGCTAATCATCTAGCAATGCAACATCAACAATAATTCAAGAATAAACATATGCTCACACTCTGAGCCATACAACAGTCCATTCACACATACATGCATAATATATACATTCACAGCATCATGTACATCATTATACATCATCAATCTTTCATCACATAAGCATGTCAGATTATACCAAACAACAACCACAATATTAGTACATTTCAATATTGCATATACTGCTCAAAACAGCGGGAATTTATCCCTATTACACCATAGGCAACATAGGCCAACCCTCAATTAGGTACACCACATTTAAAAACAATAATTTTTCACTCTGCAACAGTGTTAACCGGTTAACGCCCTGGGTTAACCGGTTAACGCAGGCAAAACTCACTTTCTGGCAAAACGCAACAGCGTTAACCGGTTAACGCCCTGGGTTAACCGGTTAATGCAGGCAAAAACTCAATATTTTCACATTTCAATACAGTGTTAACCGGTTAACACCCTGGGTTAACCGGTTAACGCAGACCAAACAACAATTCCTGCGCTAACACACGGCAGAATGCAGAATTCCGCCGTTGGAAGACTTCCGGACCTCCGATTCCGATTCCGTAAACAGCTATACGATCGGGAAAACATTACTCACACAAATACCGATTTAATTTCAACTTTCAACACAGTTCATCCAACAACATTTCAACATTTACAAATCCCAATTAGGGTCAAATTAACGGCTTATCACTACCCATGACATATTATCCCAAAATACCCATTAATCGACGATAAACCCCCCTTACCTTAACAATCCGGCGAATCTTTGAGCTTCAAGCCTTTCCGTTCTTCAACCTTTGCTCTTCAGCTCCTTTCTCCTCTTCTCTGCCCTTTTCCTTTTTCACGATTTCTCCGTTTTCACGTGAAAATGTTTTTACTCCCCCTGGGCTTTTTCCTTAATTCCAACTTATATATATTTTCCAAATAATAATTATTATTCCAAAATAATAATAATTCAAATAATAATAATAATAATAAAATTTCCAATTATTTAATTAAATTAATAATTAAATTATTAACTCAATTCAAATAATTATTTTATTATTATCGGGGTGTTACAAGAAGGATCTCATATCTAGGAGAGCCTTAGATAGAAATTCCATGGGTAGTGATTAGGTGAGAAGTTTGTAAAACCATAGGTTGTTTAGAACTTCAAACTAATACTATTATAGTGGATTTCCTTCCTATCTTGGATGCTCCCAGATGTAGGTGACGTTGCACCGAATTAGGTTAATGATTGACCTGTGTTATTTTCTTTCTACTTTTTACACTATTATTGTTTCTGGTGTGACATGTCCTGATCCTGGTGTTGTGACATCATATACGACATTTGTTATCTGCTTACTATTATTGTTATGTGAAGTTCTGAGATTAGTGTCGTGACATTTCATACGACATCTAATATCCGCGTACCAAAATTTCAAACACAAACCTCCCACACTTGTTTTTCCTCTCCATACTTCATACAAAAAAACAACCATCATCTCTCCATCCAAAAACGCATCCACGTATGCACCTTCATCAACTCTCTAAGCAGATCCACCATGACTTACTTACCAGACCACCTTTTTTTTTGGCCACCCATACAACAACTGCAAAAAAGCTTGCACTGTCTAACCCAATGTGTTTCTTTTGTCTACTGCTTTTTATTTCTCAACTTATTTTATTAGTATTGTTTTATTTGTCTTAGTTATCGTGACGTAATTCGCTTTTTAATATTTTGGTTTTAACTGTTTTGTATGTATTTATTTATTGTTATTATATTTTAAAGTAGTTTTTGTGTATCAATCATTTGAGTTTACACACTACTTGGTTATGAATATTGAATGTGCATGTTCTACCGGCCCGCGTTCTGTTCCAAATGGCATTATATGTATTCATAGTATTCTATTTTGCTTTATTACTGTATTGATTAAATCGGATATGGATGATTCATACATTTGAAGCGATTCGATTATGGACTATAACTGGATTTTGTTGTTAGTTTTGATCGTTGGGATTAGTGTAATATTGTTAAGATTTTTGGTTGTTGTTGCCTTTTATTGCGTTGCGATTTCGGAGTATAAATCTAATTTAGCTTTCGAAAATTGTTTGAATGCATAGATTCAGTTGCTCAACTTCTTATAGAGTGATTCCTACATGAATCTACCTTAAGTTAGTTTAGAAATAAATTCAATACTTTAAGTATCAGTTAACTTTTATGTTGTAAATATTGTATCGAGTTATTTGATTTTTCATTGTGTTGCAAATTCAACTTTGTAATATCATTTTTGCTCGGTTTCTTATAAAGTGATTCCTACATGAATCTACTTTAAGTTAGCTTAGATCTGAATTCATTTGTTTTAGTTTCTTGGCTATCTCTTGGGCCTTCTTACAATGAGCTTGTTCTTACAAAATATAACCCAATTCCCATGACATGTAATAATTTTACCGCTTTGTTTTATTTTGTTCTTCTTGCGTTAGTTAATTGATTAATTCAAGATTAGCGTAAAATCAACCATCTTAAAAAAAACAAAAAATAAGCACTCTATCCAATGTCGAGTAATTTTCCCAAATCAAAACCATTTCCACTATCCCAACTTCTCAATCATTTTAAAACCCCTAACTCATTTCATCCCATTTCAATTCAATGCAAATAAAAACCTTGACTTACATTGAGCGCCTTTTCCCAATTCAAAAGTCAAAACAACTAATCATACTTAAACAATATTTCAAAGGATGAAAAGGGAGATGATCTAGAGCCTTCGATTCATCTCCTCGATTGCTTGGATATGAGTTGCCTTACTCGACCATTCAAGCAATCGTCATATATTAAAAAACTTATGATCCGATTTATCTCAAACCGTTTTCATAATCAAAACCTGATCAAACTTAATTTCGTAATAACTTGGACGAAAAAGGAGGTGGTCTAGAGCCTTCTATTCCATTCCTCGAGTACTTGGATATGAGTTTCCTTACTCGACCATTCGAGTATTTGTCGTTCATACAAGATGCCTTAAAAATATACAAACCCTTTTTGTAATTAAGGATGAAAAAGGAGATGGTCTAGAGCCTTCTATTCCTCTCATCTATTATTTGGATACGAGTTGCCTTACTTAACCATTCGAGTAATCGTCATCCAACAAAACACTCAACAAATAAAACCTTTCTTTTTCTTGCCCCCGCGTAATCAAAACCTTTTCATAAACGAACATTGTTTAGTCATTTCTAACGCGTATACAAACTAGCTCTAAAGCCTCTACCGCAAGCATACAAGACAATGTTTAACCACTTGAATACGACCTAAACATTTGTTCATTAAAATCAATCAACCAATACTCATTTGCTACCAAGAACTATGTAGCTTTGAGTTCTCAATCGGACCTAGAGATACGTATGAGCGAGATTCACGTATCACAAGCACTATAACAAAAAAACATCAAAAATATCTTTTGTCTTGCCCAGAACTACGTCGCTTTGAAATCCTCATTGTACCTGAGGATACGCAGGAGCAAGACTCGTAATCTTGTCAAGCACCCAAATAAAAACCTTTTTGCAACCCCTTTTCTTTTCCTTTTGCATTTTTATCATTCTAAGAAAATAATTATCATAAGCTAACATTTAATCACAAGTTTAACTAAAAGTTTCCTGTTGAGTACAACAGACGTGAGGGGTGCTAATACCTTCCCCTTGCGTAATCGACTTCCGGACCCGAATATGGTTGCGACAACCATTTTGTTTTTTCTCTTAAGGGTTTAATCGATATTCTCCCTTTCCCTCTTTGAGAATAAAATAAAGTTCGATGGCGACTCTGTTCGAATCATTCTTTATGTGAGCGTGCCAATGCCCCGCGAAGGATCATATTTTTCAAATGTTGTGTCCCTTGGGCATCGAGACTCTGTTTTTTCCATGTCTTCCTTTGCCATGAAAATCTGGTTGTAACTAGAGTATCCATCTAGGATACAAAGGTATCCGAATCTAGCCTCCAAATGGACCAACAACTCAGCCACTGGCATCTGATATTCGTCTTTAGGAGTGACAACATTAATATCTCTAAATTCTATGTAGACTCTGAGGGTGCCATATTTCTTAATAACTGAAACAATATTTTCTAGCCATTTGACATACCTTACATGTTTGATGAACTTGTTCAAGATCAATCTCTCAATTGCAACTTTGATATTCGACATGATTTATGGTGCGAACCTTCTTGGGGTATGCTTCAATGGCTTCTTATAATGTTTGACTGACATATTTATTTATACTAAATCACGACTAAGTCCAAGAAATTCATCACAGTCCCAGGCGAAGCAATCTCTAAACTTCTTTAGCATATTAATTACTTATGTTTTTAAGTGTGGGGAGATTTTGACACTAATGTATGATGGCCTTTTAATCATCCCATCTCCCAAGTTTATCTCTTCTAAAGGATCTTGCGCCTGTATTTTCTTGGTTGAGATCATTGGGTCTTTCTCGAACCCCAAAGGCTCATCATCATAGACCCAATCTAACCTCCTACTTTCTGAAGTTGTTGTTTGGCTGGTAGACGCAGATTGATTAGACCAAGGGTTCTTAGTATTTGTTGAGATTCAGCCTTTAAAGTTGTTAATATCTTATTTTCAATCACATACGCCGAAGTCTGAGCCAACACGCTTGACTCAATCATGATCTTCATCAGATTCAGACCATCAGTTGTATCCTCTGACAATTTCATATTCCCAAGTAAACATGTACAGAGGGCGTAGGTTCACTGTGTAGCATAGATCACGCCCTTCAAAGATAAATCCTTCTCTGGCAAGTTTACATGGTGAAATGTTGGCCAATTTCTGGTCAAAGTTAAGTTTGTCGTTGTGATTAACATTTGCTCTAAAAAAACTTTAATCCGCTTCGATGTTTTCGACAGGAGATGCATCTGCAGTGGGGACATAAGTCCTACCCTAGAATTTTGATTCACCTTTTCCCTTGTTGTAGAAAAGTTCTTTGGGTTTATCCCGTCAGACAAACTTGTTAGCTTTGTAATGGTTTATCCTCTCCAGCTCTTTAGTAGTTTCTTTGTCAAACACAAAGCTGCACCTGAGACACATCATCACTTCTAAATCTTTCAACCAACAACTATTCAAAATATAGATTAATTCTTCTTTATCCTTGGGATAGACCTTTACTGCTCGATCTTCATAGTTTATTTTTTTTTTCTTCAGCGGCAACTTTGTCGATAATGTCGACCACCATGATGTCTACTGGCTCGATAAAGAAAGCCTCAACTTTTTTGTAATGTCCTCTTCTGGATGTGGTTTCTTCTTATCAATAAACTTGAGTCTGCCATCCTTGTGAGCATTTTGCACCAGATCCCTGGAAAGTACACATTGGGAAGTTTTATGACCCAAAAAATTATGGAATTTACAAAAACCTCTTTTATTTATTTGTTCTAATGGTAGGACCTTAACCTCTTTAGGAACAATAATCTGCCCACCAGCAACCGATAGATAAGATATTTCTTCATTATTAGTAACGTCGAAGGTATATGTTATAACAACAAATTTTTCACTTTCGGGCTCAACGAGATTCTTCATGTTTGAAGGTTTTAGCAACTTGCATGTGTAAGGAGGCACTTACTTTAGTTCTGCCACATTAAACTCATTTCTCTCCATATATTCATACTCTGAGTCGGATGAATTCCCTATGTTATCGAATTCGACATAAGCCACATTCTTTTAAAATGAATTTGGAGGTTCTAACATTTTTAGCCTTCAATTGTTCGACTTATCAAACTCTATCATCCAACTGGGCCATATCTCTTAAGTATCAGGTGTTTAATTTCTGCCTAATGGAGTAGTCAAGACCCTCTACTGCCAGCTCGACTAACTCATATTCTGGCACTAGCGTAAAACATCTCACTTTCAAGGTTCTAAACCTATTAAGATAATCATCGATACTTTCATCTACCTTTCGCCTTACACGGGTCAACCCCTTGTGATTAATCTTACATTGTCCCATGTAGAATTGCTAGTGGAATGCCCTTTCTAATTGGACCCAAGTAAAGATGGAATTTGGGGGAGGGGTGGTGAACCATTTAAAAGTGTTTTTAGTCAGTGATTTCGGATAATACATGATTTTCAGATTCTCATTGTTGGCTAAATCACCAACCTCAGTTTCATACTGGACTACATGTTCGATGATGGATTCACTAGTATCATCGACAAACTTGGTGAACTTTGGACTTTCCATCCCCTAGGAAATTCAGTTTTCCTTACATACTCAGACTATGGGGATATATAGTTTGGTCTGGGGATGCCTACGTTGAGGCCATTTTGGAGCATAATGTGTTCAACGACGTTAGTGATATTATCCAGTACCCCTGCATTATCTTGTCGGGCTTGTCTAAGGACTTGGTCGACATCTTGGTTCCGTTGAACCAGGACCATGTCGAAGCCTTTTGGCCCTTAATGGTTTTCAACAACCCTATTTTTTGGGGGATTAGCCCCCTGAGGAATGTTAGGCAGTGGAGTCAGTGGCGCTGATGGTGTGCCGGAAAAATCATCAATCATATCCATTTGGTGGTTTAATGATTGACAACTATTATTCGTATTTTCTATAAGTGGGCCAAACACGTTTCCTATATGTTGCATAATCTTATGGACAATATCATAGTTGATTTCACCCTTCAACTGTCTCATGATCTGAAGAGAGTTATTGGTCAAGAACAAAGCATCGTGGGGAGAAAAAAACCCCATACCTTCTGGTGGTTGTCCTAGTTGTCCGAAGCTTCCCATAGTGGACGCTGAAGCCAAATACGAATTAAGGGGTGAGGAAGTTGCCATCATATTTTCTGAATATACTGACTTACTAGGGTGCAAGCTTACTATTATCGCAGTTGGCATGCCTTACAGTTGTTCCTTATGAGGTAATGAGAAACCTAGATAAGGAGGCCTTTGATCTCTTAAATTATGTACTTCCCTAGCAAAGGTTGGCGTGGTAGACGCTTGTGGTGATGAAACTTCCATATCTGGCGGTATGGAATACGCCGTTACTTGGCTTATAACAGTGTGCATTTCCTCGACGGAGGTTTGAGCCACAAAACTGCTGACACTAGTAACCGCTGGTTGTCCACTTGGGTTTGGAGTATTACTCTAGGAAAGGGTTTGAATTTTTCGAGACATTTCGGAAAGTCGCTTACCATTCTGCAAGTGCATACAACACAAGACCTCACAAATGGAGAAACACTACAAAGAAAATAACGTAAGACAACTCTTTTTTTTGCAAAAAGATTCGCGCAAAAGAGTCCCATCGGGTGTGCCAATTTGCTTACCAGTGTTTTTTGTAAACAATCACAAATTTAGAAATCCGGTGAGATTATCTCAAAAAATATCCAAAGCAATTTGTGCAAATGATTTGTGTGAGCACACATGCGTATGAATTGAATGCAGTTGTCAGGTGAATGATAACGACGTAGAAAAAGACTTTAAATGAAGTCAGATTGTGATAAATGACAAGGTAAAATGCAATAAATGACATTAAACAAAACAAAAGTAAAAGTACATGTTCCATTTAAGAAAATAAAGTACTAATGAAAAATACTGGGCGCAGACACATACATGTTTCTCGCTCAACCGTTTTGCTCTTTGACTCAGGTACTCCAGTGGTATGGAGAGTATGTATGAAATTTTGCGACCATTGATCCCATGTATGAGACAACTATTTACTCTATTTACAAAGTAACTATCGATGATGGTTATGAGCACTAAGGAACTACTACATTAACTACACGTTCAATGTTTAAGTTCCCACGAATGTGTTTATGTGTCATCCACGACACTATCTGTTTAAAGTCCATGTTGAGTTGTAACTGCTTCCAACTTCCTCACAAGTCCTCGAGTAACTGCTCCAACGTGCTGTCAACACTGACTATCAAGGAATTTGGACATGTAAATTTACTAAGTCTTTCACCTTACGTGGTTCAGTCGATTGGTCTTCTTGCTGAAATAAAGACCTTTATCAACTATTCTTTTCGAGATTCTTGACATGTTTCCCAGCGATTCAGATCATGGGGATTTATCATTGAGATTCCTCTAACATACTTCCCTATGTCGACGATTCAGTTGATCCCTCGCCATTAGTTCATCGACACTTCATCATTAATGTTCTTTAAAACACTTCATTAATGCTTTCACACAACAAATATCTTTTCGTTGATATTTTTTATTGACTTTTTATTAACTGAAAAATCCAAATGTAAGAACAACCCGATCCGAGTCAATCATGGATTTAATATAGAATTTACCTGCCTTGTATGGTGACCTAACCATGGGTCCAGATGCCACGTACCGAAATCTCTATCACATACAAAGTAGGATTAATCAATTTTCATACCCATGATCAAAATATGATTACTACTGCAAGAAGCTTTTGATATATTGAAGCTTTTCCACAAAGCAATGTGATGCATGATGCAACAATTAAATGTTAGAAAATTCGGTAAAATTAAATGGATCCAGGACTGAATCGTGATTGAGAATCACTTTCCTTAAAAGTATTTCAAGCACTCTTTTATTATGTCTTAGAGTTGGAAAATGCAAGAACACTCAGGATAATATCAGCCTTAGTTTCGAGTCTGCATAAGACAAGTGAAGAACCCGAAATGCAAGGAAGGTTTTTTCTGGAATTTGGAAGAGAAATACGTTTTTAGTTCTTGTTTTTATTTTTCTAAATAGAATCATATATTTATAGGAGATATGGATGTTGTTTCAAAAGTTTGCAACCTTTGATGAAACAACACCATTTCACCATAAAACACAATGTTTCATATATGACACTATTTCATGAAAAGATATGAAAATTGAATTCAAAATTCAAACAAAACAATAACTAAATGTTATTTAACTCTTTTGTCATTTTGGATCTAATATTGCAAAACAATTTCCAACAATCCCCCACTAGTTCTAATAATGACAAAAATCATTCCAGATAGTGAAATATAAAAAGTGTTAATACAGTTAGGTATCTTTCGATTTTAAACTTAACCTTAGTGAGGATAACGCAAAGTTTAATCGAAATGTTTGGTAGCAAAGCTTTTAAACCATTAATCCATGGGATCAGACCGGCGTTACCTTACACACACTCTTTAAAGGTTCTTCCTTTACATATCTCGCTTAGCACTTATTTATGGCCATATGCTATCCTTTTCATGAATTTTTCATGAGAGAAACTCCAACTCTCACTTTGAGACGGCACCATCTCAAAATTCACATAGGTGAGGTTCATATAGCATCCTTTCCAATAGATACTCTTCTTCGTTAATGAACTTCATTAAGAGGTTTTGGAAACCTCAACCCTCAATTCAACACAGTCAACCTTATTTCCCAAATTCTTGACTTACATCCAATTCAACGACTTGTTGTTACCCATTGAATCTTGAAGTTAATGTTTTGTTAACATAAGATTGGGTTGCTGCCGCTGTCGGAACTTTTATTTAAGGAGTTTCAACCCCATTCCTCTCGAGGTTGTTCGTACTAAGTCTCTGGCCAGTGGCTTAGTAAACGGATCTGCTAAGTTATAGGATGTTCGTATGTAGGTGAGTGAAATGATTCCATCCTTAATCAATTTTCTTACGAACGAATGTCTAAGTCCTATATGTCTAGACTTTCCATTATACACTTCGCTGAATGCTCTTGCTAATGTGGCTTGGCTATCGCAATGTATCATCACTTTTGAGACATTGTCTTTAGCCAATGGAACTTCCAACAGAAGATCCCTCAACCATTCCGCTTCTTGACCGGCAGAAGCGAGAGCCACGAACTCTGATTCCATGGTCGAAAGTGTAATGCATGTTTGTTTCTTGCTCTTCCAAGAAATTGCTCCACCAGCAAGTGTAAATATCCATCCAGTTGTAGATTTATGGTCTCCAATATTAGATATCCAACTCGCATCAGTGTATCCTTCTAATATGGCAGGGAACCTTCCATAGTGAAGACCAAGGTCCTTGGTTTTCAGTAGATAGCCAAAAATCCTTGTAATTGCCTTCCAATGTTCATTACTTGGATTACTAGTAAATCGACTCATTTTACTGACTGCAAATGATATGTCGGGTCTGGTACATTGCATTAGGTACATTAGACACCCTATTGCACTTGCATATTCCAATTGAGCCACTGATCTTCCATTATGCTTTTGAAGTTTGTTGGCATGATCAAATGGAGTGGTTACTTCCTTAAAGTTTAGATGTTTAAACTTATCAAGCATTTTCTCAATATAGTGGGTTTGACTAAGTTCATAACCCCCACTATTTCGCTTAACCTTGATCCCTAAAATTGTGTCAACAAGTCCAAGATCTTTCATCTTGAAAGTGGATGTTAGAAACTTCTTTGTTTCTAAGATTCCTTTTAAATCATTACTAATGATCAACATATCGTCGACATAGAGACAAAGGAATATTACAGTGGTTTTGCACGTCTTTGTGTATAAACACTTGTCACAAGAATTAGGAATAAATCCATTTGAGAGTATTACATAGTCAAATTTTTGATGCCACTGTTTTGGTGCTTGTTTTAGTCCGTATAAGGATTTGACAAGTTTACACACCTTTTGTTCATTTCCAGGAAGCAGGTAGTCTTCCGGTTGTTCCATGTAGATTTCCTCATCGAGATCTCCATTTAGGAACGCTGTTTTAACATCCATCTGATGGATTATAAGATCATTCAAAGATGCTAAGGCAAACAACAATCTAATAGTAGTTGTTCTTGCTACTGGTGCGTATGTGTCGAAGTAATCTATGCCTTCTTTCTGTCTAAATCCTTTTGCCACTAATCTGGCTTTATAAGTGTTTAGAGTACCATCACTATGGTATTTCTTCTTAAACACCCACTTGCATCCAATGGGCCTTGATCCCTTAGGTAAGTCAACAAGTTCCCAAGTGTGGTTTGATACAATTGAATCCATTTCATCTTGGATAGCATCTTTCCAAAAAGTGGAGTCCCTTGAAATTATTGCTTCCTTATAAGTTTTTGGATCATCTTCCACTTGAAGAATAATCGGAATGCGTTGAACAAAGTTCTTACAATTTCCCTCAACAAGATAAAAGGAAATAGATTGAGAATCAATCTCATCTGGTCCTAGATTCTTTGTTTTCCGAATTCTCTTGCTTATCCTAGGCTCGGGTTGTGGTTCAATGATTATAGGAGTGCCTTCAGTTTGTATTTCTACAATCCGAGAAGAGTTACCTTCATGATATTCTTTATTAGTGGCCGACTCCGATCCTTTAGCCTTTGTGATAAGGTTTTCAAAGAATTCTACATCCCAGGATTCAACAATTACATTAGATTCTAGATTTAAGAGTCTATATGCTTTACTGTGTTGTGCATATCCTACAAAAGCACATCTTATTCCTCGAGGACCCAACTTGGTTCTTTTAGGGTCTATGTTTTTATAGTATGCCACACACCCCCACACTTTAAAGTAACCGATATTTGGCGCTCTGCCTTTCCATGACTCATATGGAGATATACCAGTTTTCTTTAACGGAATTCTATTGATTATATGACAGGCGGACAATAATGCCTCACCCCACAAGTTAAGGGGTAATTTAGAATGCATCAACATGGCATTCATCATCTCTTGATATGTTCGATTCTTTCTTTCTGCCATGCCATTTTGTTGCGGTGTTCGTGGTGCCGAACATTCATGTATTATACCGTGCTCTTCACAGAATGCATCAAATTCAATTGAAAAGTATTCGCCGCCCCTATCACTTCTAAGGACCTTTATACTTTTATTTAATTGATTTTCTACTTCTGCTTTATAAGTCTTAAAGGCATTAAATGCATCATCTTTATGCTTTAAGAGATATACATGAGTGTATCTAGAGGAATCGTCTATGAATGTAATAAAGTATCTATTCCCTCCACGTATCAACATGCCATTAAATTCGCACAAATCTGAGTGCACAAGATCAAGTAATTTTGTTTTCCTTTCAACACTTTTGAAAGGCTTCTTAATCATTTTTGATTCAACACATAATTCACATTTTTTGAAATCCTTTATATTACATGAAATTAGTCCAGATTTAATTAGTCTCTTCATAGAACTAATACCACAATGTGCTAATCTATTATGCCATAAAGAAACGGAATCAAGCATGTAAGCGGAATTAGAAATTTCATTAATAATATTATCATTAGTACATAGTTTGATCATTCCCTCTGCGGAATATCCTTTTCCAATGAATACACCATTACGGGTCAAAATAAGTTTGCCCGATTCATATACAGATTTAATACCCGGTTTTCCCAATAAATCCCCACTAACAAGATTCCTATTCATGTCTGGAACATGAAGCACATTTACAAGTGTAACTTTCTTTCCAGAAGTGAAGTTAAGTTCGACCGAACCGGTTCCAACAACTTTAGAGCGGACTTCATTTCCCATTTGTACCTCTTGTCCATCAATTGCTTCAGAATAGGTTTTGAATGCAGCCTTGTCATAAGTAACATGCACCGTAGCGCAAGTGTCATACCACCAACCTTGAACTTTTCCTTTGATTGCCATAATTTCGCTCACTGTAGCAATTATGTCATCATCTGATCGAATTGCATTGATCTCATATTTTGCTTTATTTTGTCTGCAATCTCGAGCATAGTGTCCAGGTTTACCGCATACGAAACATCCGTTCTTTGGACCTTTATGACCGCCAGAGTTCTTGAACTTGTTATGTTCTTTCTTTGGTCCAAGATGACTCTTCATGCCATCTTGTCTCTTCTTTCCCTTGTTGGTCACAACGTTTGTTTTGAAATGAGTAGGGGGCTCTGATTTCTCCCTCTCCTTCGATTCCTCCTCGATTCGAAGATGTTTCTGAATTTTCTCCAAGGAGAAGTCCTCGAAACTGTGCAACAATTTCTTTCGGTAGCCTTTCCATGAAGGTGGTAATTTTGCAATAATTGCACCGACTTGGAAGGTCTCAGGGATGTCTATTTTTACTGCCTTTATTTTATTGACCAGAACTTGCAATTCATGGACTTGGGGAAGAATGGGCTTAGAATCTAAGAATTTAAAATCGAAATATTTAGATATTAAGAACTTCTTCGTACCTTCCTCTTCAGCCTTGAACTTGAATTCTAGTGCCTTCCATATTTCTGTTGCCGATGGATTGTCTGTGTAGAGGTCGTAGAGACGATCAGATAAAGTATTCAGAATGTGTCCACGGCAAAGCAGTTCGTCCTCCTTGCGTTTCTTGCGCTCCTTCTTGAGTTCTTCCGAATCATTTTTTGTTGGTTCAGGTATTGGTTGTAGGTAGGGATCAAGAACATAGTGAACCTTCAAGGCAGTCAATAGGAATGTCATCTTGTCTTGCCATCTTGTGTAATTTGTTCCATCAAATCGATATAACTTGACAAGATCCTGGTTCATCACTTTGATGCTTGAAACAGCAGCGTCTGAAGCCATTATGTTACTAATACTTTTAAGATTGTTAGAAAATTCGGTAAAATTAAATGGATCCAGGACTGAATCGTGATTGAGAATCACTTTCCTTAAAAGTATTTCAAGCACTCTTTTATTATGTCTTAGAGTTGGAAAATGCAAGAACACTCAGGATAATATCAGCCTTAATTTCGAGTCTGCACAAGACAAGTGAAGAACCCGAAATGCAAGGAAGGTTTTTTCTGGAATTTGGAAGAGAAATACGTTTTTAGTTCTTGTTTTTATTTTTCTAAATAGCATCATATATTTATAGGAGATATGGATGTTGTTTCAAAAGTTTGCAACCTTTGATGAAACAACACCATTTCACCATAAAACACAATGTTTCATATATGACACTATTTCATGAAAAGATATGAAAATTGAATTCAAAATTAAAACAAAACAATAACTAAATGTTATTTAACTCTTTTGTCATTTTGGAACTAATATTGCAAAACAATTTCCAACAATCCCCCACTAGTTCTAATAATGACAAAAATCATTCCAGATAGTGAAATATAAAAAGTGTTAATACAGTTAGGTATCTTTCGATTTTAAACTTAACCTTAGTGAGGATAACGCAAAGTTTAATCGGAATGTTTGGTAGCAAAGCTTTTAAACCATTAATCCATGGGATCAGACCGGCATTACCTTACACACACTCTTTAAAGGTTCTTCCTTTACATATCTCGCTTAGCACTTATTTATGGCCATATGCTAACCTTTTCATGAATTTTTCATGAGAGAAACTCCAACTCTCACTTTGAGACGGCACCATCTCAAAATTCACACAGGTGAGGTTCATATAGCATCCTTTCCAATAGATACTCTTCTTCGTTAATGAACTTCATTAAGAGGTTTTGGAAACCTCAACCCTCAATTCAACACAGTCAACCTTATTTCCCAAATTCTTGACTTACATCCAATTCAACGATTTGTTGTTACCCATTGAATCTTGAAGTTAATGTTTTGTTAACATAAGATTGGGTTGCTACCGCTGTCGGAACTTTTATTTAAGGAGTTTCAACCCCAATCCTCTCGAGGTTGTTCGTACTAAGTCTCTGGCCAGTGGCTTAGTAAACGGATCTGCTAAGTTATAGGATGTTCGTATGTAGGTGAGTGAAATGATTCCATCCTTAATCAATTTTCTTACGAACGAATGTCTAAGTCCTATATGTCTAGACTTTCCATTATACACTTCGCTGAATGCTCTTGCTAATGTGGCTTGGCTATCGCAATGTATCATCACTTTTGAGACATTGTCTTTAGCCAATGGAACTTCCAACAGAAGATCCCTCAACCATTCCGCTTCTTGACCGGCAGAAGCGGGAGCCACGAACTCTGATTCCATGGTCGAAAGTGTAATGCATGTTTGTTTCTTGCTCTTCCAAGAAATTGCTCCACCAGTAAGTGTAAATATCCATCCAGTTGTAGATTTATGGTCTCCAATATTAGATATCCAACTCGCATCAGTGTATCCTTCTAATATGGCAGGGAACCTTCCATAGTGAAGACCAAGGTCCTTGGTTTTCAGTAGATAGCCAAAAATCCTTGTAATTGCCTTCCAATGTTCATTACTTGGATTACTAGTAAATCGACTCATTTTACTGACTGCAAATGATATGTCGGGTCTGGTACATTGCATTAGGTACATTAGACACCCTATTGCACTTGCATATTCCAATTGAGCCACTGATCTTCCATTATGCTTTTGAAGTTTGTTGGCATGATACAATGGAGTGGTTACTTCCTTAAAGTTTAGATGTTTAAACTTATCAAGCATTTTCTCAATATAGTGGGTTTGACTAAGTTCATAACCCCCACTATTTCGCTTAACCTTGATCCCTAAAATTGTGTCAACAAGTCCAAGATCTTTCATCTTGAAAGTGGATGTTAGAAACTTCTTTGTTTCTAAGATTCCTTTTAAATCATTACTAATGATCAACATATCGTCGACATAGAGACAAAGGAATATTACAGTGGTTTTGCACGTCTTTGTGTATAAACACTTGTCACAAGAATTAGGAATAAATCCATTTGAGAGTATTACATAGTCAAATTTTTGATGCCACTTTTTTGGTGCTTGTTTTAGTCCGTATAAGGATTTGACAAGTTTACACACCTTTTGTTCATTTCCAGGAAGCAGGTAGCCTTCCGGTTGTTCCATGTAGATTTCCTCATCGAGATCTCCATTTAGGAACGCTGTTTTAACATCCATCTGATGGATTATAAGATCATTCAAAGATGCTAAGGCAAACAACAATCTAATAGTAGTTGTTCTTGCTACTAGTGCGTATGTGTCGAAGTAACCTATGCCTTCTTTCTGTCTAAATCCTTTTGCCACTAATCTGGCTTTATAAGTGTTTAGAGTACCATCACTATGGTATTTCTTCTTAAACACCCACTTGCATCCAATGGGCCTTGATCCCTTAGGTAAGTCAACAAGTTCCCAAGTGTGGTTTGATACAATTGAATCCATTTCATCTTGGATAGCATCTTTCCAAAAAGTGGAGTCCATTGAAGTTATTGCTTCCTTATAAGTTTTTGGATCATCTTCCACTTGAAGAATAATCGGAATGCGTTGAACAAAGCTCTTACAATTTCCCTCAACAAGATAAAAGGAAATAGATTGAGAATCAATCTCATCTGGTCCTAGATTCTTTGTTTTCCGAATTCTCTTGCTTATCCTAGGCTCGGGTTGTGGTTCAATGATTATAGGAGTGCCTTCAGTTTGTATTTCTATAATCCGAGAAGAGTTATCTTCATGATATTCTTTATTAGTGGCCGACTCCGATCCTTTATCCTTTGTGATAAGGTTTTCAAAGAATTCTACATCCCAGGATTCAACAATTACATTAGATTCTAGATTTAAGAGTCTATATGCTTTACTGTGTTGTGCATATCCTACAAAAGCACATTTTATTCCTCGAGGACCCAACTTGGTTCTTTTAGGGTCCATGTTTTTATAGTATGCCACACACCCCCACACTTTAAAGTAACCGATATTTGGCGCTCTGCCTTTCCATGACTCATATGGAGATATACCAGTTTTCTTTAACGGAATTCTATTGATTATATGACAGGCGGACAATAATGCCTCACCCCACAAGTTAAGGGGTAATTTAGAATGCATCAACATGGCATTCATCATCTCTTGATATGTTCGATTCTTTCTTTCTGCCATGCCATTTTGTTGCGGTGTTCGTGGTGCCGAACATTCATGTATTATACCGTGCTCTTCACAGAATGCATCAAATTCAATTGAAAAGTATTCGCCGCCCCTATCACTTCTAAGGACCTTTATACTTTTATTTAATTGATTTTTGACTTTTGCTTTATAAGTCTTAAAGGCATTAAATGCATCATCTTTATGCTTTAAGAGATATACATGAGTGTATCTAGAGGAATCGTCTATGAATGTAATAAAGTATCTATTCCCTCCACGTGTCAACATGCCATTAAATTCGCACAAATCTGAGTGCACAAGATCAAGTAATTTCGTTTTCCTTTCAACACTTTTGAAAGGCTTCTTAATCATTTTTGATTCAACACATAATTCACATTTTTTGAAATCCTTTATATTACATGAAATTAGTCCAGATTTAATTAGTCTCTTCATAGAACTAATACCACAATGTGCTAATCTATTATGCCATAAAGAAACGGAATCAAGCATGTAAGCGGAATTAGAAAAATCATTAATAATATTATCATTAGTACATAGTTTGATCATTCCCTCTGCGGAATATCCTTTTCCAATGAATGCACCATTACGGGTCAAAATAAGTTTGCCCGATTCATATACAGATTTAATACCCGGTTTTCCCAATAAATCCCCACTAACAAGATTCCTATTTATGTCTGGAACATGAAGCACATTTACAAGTGTAACTTTCTTTCCAGAAGTGAAGTTAAGTTCGACCGAACTGGTTCCAACAACTTTAGAGCGGACTTCATTTCCCATTTGTACCTCTTGTCCATCAATTGCTTCAGAATAGGTTTTGAATGCAGCCTTGTCATAAGTAACATGCACCGTAGCACAAGTGTCATACCACCAACCTTGAACTTTTCCTTTGATTGCCATAATTTCGCTCACTGTAGCAATTATGTCATCATCTGATCGAATTGCATTATTCTCATTTTTTGCTTTATTTTGTCTGCAATCTCGAGCATAGTGTCCAGGTTTACCGCATACGAAACATCCGTTCTTTGGACCTTTATGACCGCCAGAGTTCTTGAACTTGTTATGTTCTTTCTTTGGTCCAAGATGACTCTTCATGCCATCTTGTCTCTTCTTTCCCTTGTTGGTCACAACGTTTGTTTTGAAATGAGTAGGGGGCTCTGATTTCTCCCTCTCCTTCGATTCCTCCTCGATTCGAAGATGTTTCTGAATTTTCTCCAAGGAGAAGTCCTCGAAACTGTGCAACAATTTCTTTCGGTAGCCTTTCCATGAAGGTGGTAATTTTGCAATAATTGCACCGACTTGGAAGGTCTCAGGGATGTCTATTTTTACTGCCTTTATTTTATTGACCAGAACTTGCAATTCATGGACTTGGGGAAGAATGGGCTTAGAATCTAAGAATTTAAAATCGAAATATTTAGATATTAAGAACTTCTTCGTACCTTCCTCTTCAGCCTTGAACTTGAATTCTAGTGCCTTCCATATTTCTGTTGCCGATGGATTGTCTGTGTAGAGGTCGTAGAGACGATCAGATAAAGTATTCAGAATGTGTCCATGGCAAAGCAGTTCGTCCTCCTTGCGTTTCTTGCGCTCCTTCTTGAGTTCTTCCGAATCATTTTTTGTTGGTTCAGGTATTGGTTGTAGGTCGGGATCAAGAACATAGTGAACCTTCAAGGCAGTCAATAGGAATGTCATCTTGTCTTGCCATCTTGTGTAATTTGTTCCATCAAATCAATCTAACTTGACAAGATCCTGGTTCATCACTTTGATGCTTGAAACAACAGCGTCTGAAGCCATTATGTTACTAATACTTTTAAGATTGTTAGAAAATTCGGTAAAATTAAATGGATCCAGGACTGAATCGTGATTGAGAATCACTTTTCTTAAAAGTATTTCAAGCACTCTTTTATTATGTCTTAGAGTTGGAAAATGCAAGAACACTCAGGATAATATTAGCCTTAATTTCGAGTCTGCACAAGACAAGTGAAGAACCCGAAATGCAAGGAAGGTTTTTTCTGGAATTTGGAAGAGAAATACGTTTTTAGTTCTTGTTTTTATTTTTCTAAATAGAATCATATATTTATAGGAGATATGGATGTTGTTTCAAAAGTTTGCAACCTTTGATGAAACAACACCATTTCACCATAAAACACAATGTTTCATATATGACACTATTTCATGAAAAGATATGAAAATTGAATTCAAAATTCAAACAAAACAATAACTAAATGTTATTTAATTCTTTTGTCATTTTAGAACTAATATTACAAAACAATTTCCAACATTAAAAGGAGAGAAGTCTGTCATGATTACGCTTGAATGATGATGTTAAGAATGACAATTAGAATACTAAAATTAAATGTCTCTTGGAAGGACCACCACTCGGGAGTGCCAACAGTAACTAACAAGTACTGCTAATTTACTATTGATTAGCAAGGCATATTATTTTACACCCACTGAATATGCAAGAACGTTGCTGAAAATGATTTGATTTGCATCAACTTTTAAGGAACATATATAAAATTATAAACGCCAACCAGAAGCCAAAATGTTTTTTTTCTATACTGTGCACCAAACATCTACTACTACACAGAAGATATAACAAACCACCACTAAAAGGTTTTAGTAAATGCTGACTGAAATTACGATTATGAGAACACCGGCATCATGCCTCACATTATTTTTGGTGTTTTATGAGGCAATGTTCCTGAATTGTTTATTATATTATTTGAGATACCTCCTGAATAGAAAAAAGAAAACCTCATTGGTTAAGACATGTTTTTTGAATTAGGTACTGCAAAATCGCCTTAAACAATGTTGTCACAATCGTCAAAAGATATGTGATTTTTACTTATTTCGATAACTGCCTACAATTGACTACTATATGTTGATTAGAGTTCTATTACGTTTTCCTCTGTGTTAATATGGATTTGGATTAATCAAAGGATACTTTTGCTCGACTTTGAATTCAAAACCATTATTGGCGAACAAGTTCGGGTTTCCAAATATTTCCCCATAACACGCTGATCTCGTAGTAAAGCAAGGCCGATTTCATCGCCCAAGAAGGTATACCACAACGACAACAAGGGAGACGAGTCATTTATCAAGGGATTTGGAGTTTCACTTAATATTTGCTAACAACGTTCTTCAAATCATTTCAGAGATGTTCTGGTTACCGGTCTCGCCGAGCAAGTTGTATATGTCGGACTTGGAACTCAGGAAGGACATAGTCAAAAAAATTCTCCCGCAAAGCTAACAAAGGAATAGCATACAAATTGAAACATATCACAGTGCCGACACCGGCTCTAAAAGATAAGTGATCCTCGAACATTCCTTTAATTTATCACAAATCTATTTTGGAATTGGGTTATTCATGACTATATTTGTGAATTTCATGGTTTTTAAGGAATTTACAAGTGAAGCCAACTTTATGGTTGATTGTGACTATATAATGTGATGCATGATGCAACAATTAAAAGGAGAGAAATGTGTCATGATTATGCTTGAATGGTGATGTTAAGAATGTCAGTTAGAGTACTACAATTAAATGTCTCTAGAAAGGATCACTGATCCGCTGTCGCACACGAGTCAAAAACAAGTACTTAAGAATGGTAGTTTAGGGAAGCGACACTCGAGTATCGTATCGTAAAGACTCTTGACAAATTAACAAAAAAAAATGAAATAGGGGGATTTCGATTCGACTTAGAATAAGTGATTATAAAAATTGATTATAAAATAAAGTGATCTACTGATTTGATTTCCTAACTTATCATTAGTTAATATAATTTTTATGTCCTAAGCGGATTATAATTCCTTTTTTATCATAATACTAATATATGATATGTGTTCATAATTTCTGAATTAAACAAACTGATTCTGAATTAAGCAAACAGGTTAAGCACGCACGAATCAAACAAACGCGATTATGGAACATATATTAATCAAAATTAATCAACACATATTCTATAGAACTTGAATAAAGCATACAAGATATAGAACAAAATATTGAAAGGGAAAAGACATTGATTGAAAATTAAGAAGGCTCAAAGTATCAGTGGAAACCGATTACAACATATCAACCTTGTGAACTTTAGTTCTCCATGAAATTTGTATCCTAACTTCTGATTTTCGTGAATGTTGAATATGATTATTGTAGCAGTAAAAGACCTAATATAATAAAATGGAAATTCGGGCCCTTATGGGATCCAACCCGAAAATTACAAAAACCGGTCAAAACTAACTATTTTAATTAAGTCTGTAAATTCAAAGAATTATTCGATCCTCCTTCATTCCGAATCAGATTTTGACTTCAACATAAAAGTTGTAGCTCTTTCTATTATATTTCCAACGCATATTAGAACACATCAATCCGATTCCCGTAGATCAATGTATGGTCTGCATAGTAACAAGGTATCAAATAACTATTTATGCTGAAAATAAAATACGAAAATAAAATAAAGTCAAAAATAAACTTAAATATAAAAACACATTAAAATAGTAAAAATAGTAGAATAAATTATAGATTTATCTAAGTACAATAGTAGAAGGATGTGCATCAAAATGCACTGACAAATCTCCCCATACTTAAACTTTTGCACTTCGAGCAAAATTATAAATTCAAAACTCAAAACAGAAAAAAAAAGAGCAAAACAAAACATGCAATTCCAAAGGTTCTTAGGATACAAAGTGCAAGTAAAATTCTAAGTCCAAACTTCAAGAAAATGACATTAGTAAGTAACTCTTTTGTAACATTCAAAGGAAATACTAAAAATATATTACCAAAGAGTACATCAAAAACAACAAGATTCTCACAAGATAAAATTCACTCAACTCTCAAGTGTTTAGGTTGACTGTTTACAATCAAAGCACAACATGAAAATTAGCACTATCATAAGCTTGAAAATACTCTAAGATCCACAATTGAATTACATGCACACAAAGATCAAAAGGACTATTATTTGGTTGTAACTTGGGCAGGGTATGAGTGAGATAAATCCTAAGGGGTATTAGGCTAAGATTCAAAAGGAGAAAAGAGACATGAAAGAACTTGCGGGAGTTGAACTATACTCATCTACTTTCAAACAACAACTTTTCCTCTACTTTTATTATCTTTTATCTTTTTTTTCTCTTTTTCAAAAGGAAAATGTAATGACATCATTCTTTGCTTTTTCCACTTTTTTCTATTTTTTCCTCTTTTTTTGCCAACTTTTGAGTGAAATATCACAACTATAGTTATTCAACCTCACACAACTCCAAATATGACTCTTCCAACCCTATGAATGAGTGATAACATTATTTTTTATTTTCAGGCTTGTAATGAGTTTAAACAAAGAATGGGATAATAGGCTCAAAGGATTTTTAAACAAGAGATGATATTATTCAGGATTGAAATTTTGGCTAAGTGGCTAAAAGTAGAACAAAACAAGTTATCTTTATCATATCAGTATGCACAAGTAATCAACAGTTTCAAAAAGAGCAAATTCAAGTTCTAGAGACTAACAGACATGAGTAAAATCACACAAGAAAGAAAGAGATTTTTTTTTAATGTTATCCATTAAAATGCTCAAAATCTCACAAGGTTAATTGATCTACCACAAATAATATACTATTTAGATTTTAGTCATACATATCATACTAAGAAGACAAAAAAAGAATCGCTCACATCACATCATAATTCTTTATTCAAGAGAGCAAAGAAAATGCTCACAATTGTAACTCAAAAACCACAAAAAAACATGTATTTTTTTATTTTTCATGTAAGAAAGCAAACAAAAACAAATAAACTGAATGAAATAAAACAAAGTAAATAGTTCTCTCCCCCACACTTAAAATATACATTGTCCTCAATGAAAGAACATAAATATAAAATAAGAGTGAGAGAAAGGAAAGAATATACTCGAGGAGTCAAGGCAAATTAATGATCGCATAAGCAACTTTTCCCAAAAAGAGCTCTTCTACAGTCTTTTCTTCCAAAGTGAGGCTCTAATGGAGTAGCTTTGGGTAGTGTCCATTGATCTTGAAATTTTGATTAGTGCATTTGCCTTGTATTCCAGGATTAAAGAAGGATCTTCAATAAGTAAAAGTGTCGAATGAGCATGTTAAAGTGATCTCATTTTCCATAACATCAGAGATCAAAGGATTAAGAGGTTGTCTGTAACACCCCGATAAAATAAGATAATTATTTAAATTGAGTTAATAATATATTTATTAATTTAATTAAATAATTGGAATTATTATTATTATTGGAATAAAAGTAGAAATCAGTAAAAAGGTTCCATTTGGTAAAAAGAGTTTTCACGTGAAAACAGAGAAGCGGCTGAAAAGGGAGAAAGGGCAAAGAGGAAGAGCAAGAGAGCAAGGGTTGAAGAACGGAAAAGATTGGAGCTTAGGGATTGCCGGATTAACTCAGGTAAGGGGGGTTTATCATCGTTTAATGGGTATTATGGGATAATATGTAATGGGTAGTGATAAACCATTGATTTACCTCTGATTGGAATAATTATGCCGAAAATTGTGAACTTTTGGGATGAACGAATCTAGATTAAAATTGAAGGAAATTCGTAGGAATTAGATGCAATAGTGTTAGGATTTGTGAGATTGAATAAGATATGATTTATGTTAGATGATATGAACGAATAATGTGTAAAATTGGACTGTGGAAGGTTGAATTGGATAGATCTCGTAGCAGAGAAAGCCATAGCAGATCTGGAAATTCTGGTTTCTGGTCATACGCGTATGGCACTAGGCAATACGCGTATGAGATGGTCTGGTACGCGTATGGCACTAGGCAATACGCGTATGAGATGGTCTGGTACGCGTATGGCACTAGGCAATACGCGTATGGATGAGGAAGGTGATGTTTTGAACGTAGTTTGGTCTCTGTTGGTACGCGTATGGGGAAGTGGTACGCGTAGCATACGCGTATGCGGTGGTGTTACGCGTATGGGATTTGGTCAGGAGATGGGCCATACGCGTATGGGACTACGCAATACGCGTATGGGCAGGATTGTGATTTTCCTGAGCTGTTGTTGTGCAGTTTTTAACTGTTCAGCTGAGTAACGTAATTCAGCTGATGTATGATATATTAGGGATCATTTCCCGTTGTTTTGAGTAGTATAGGTATTAGTAGAGTGTGCTAATACTGCAGTTGTTCTTTGGCATGATCTGATATGCTTATGTGATAAAATACTGATGATGTGTGATGGTATGCATGATCTTGTGAATGTATCAGTTATGTGTGCATTTGTGAATAGACTGTTTTATGGCTTAGAGTGTGAGCATATGTCTATTCTTAAATTGTGGTTGATGATTTAGCATTGCTAGGTGATTAGCATGCATATTGTGGCCTTTATGGTGGTAGCTAATTCCCATGGTGAGGAATTAGTGAGTTAGTATTGTGGATCGTTGTTGATGTTTGCATGCTAGGTGATTAGCGTGCATATCATAGCCCTTGGGGTGGTAGCTAATTCCCATGGTGAGGAATTAGTGAGTGAGTCACTAGGTCTCAAATGAGTGGGACTAGTGAGCTTGGTAGCCGTACCTGGATTTGGTCGGTGAGGTTGAACTATATGTTCACAAATAGTCGGTACCGCATGCATGGAGTCTCATTGCATTTGTATTGTATGGCGTATAATATGAATGGATGTATTCCAATATTATACGTGTGTTTTGTGGTTGAGTTGAGTATGATTTCAGTTGATGTTGCCGTTGCTGAATGTATGATCTGATTAGGGTGATGAATGTGTGAAATTACTTGGCATTACATGTTAATTTATAATGCTTATTATATCGATTGAGGAACTCACCCTTACAACTATTTTTCAGGTAACGGGCAGTGATTGAGTAGAAGCTAGTCCTTGGAGTCTAGTGTAGTTCCTTAGTGGGTCATGCTCTGGTAGATGTAACATCGGGACGGGATGTTTTACCTTATTTTCATTATTGGTTGTTGAATAACTTTACATGTAATATGTTACATGGTTTGCATGTTGTTGTTAACTTCTATCCGCTGCGAATTATGCAAATGTTTATTTTGATAAATAAATGAGTATGACCAGATATTTTGGAACACGGTGTGAAGTGATTATGTGACACCCTTGAACTGCATATTTACTCTGATTTATGTTTTGTTATTTTAATTAAATATTGGGGTATTTTAGAAGGGTGTCACATTGTCTCCCTGATTTTTTCCATCTTCAAGTGATATCTTATGCATACTCATGGATGAGCTAATATTATGAGTGTCAATCAATGTCCATCTAATTCTTTTCTTATGTTCCTGCTCAATTGAATCTTTGATGAATAATATAAATCCTCAGGAAGTGGTTTTGGCTCTAAAGAATGTGGTTGTTCAAAATGGACGGTATGTTTGGGGCAGCCGGGATGTCAAGAACTTCAGCTACATGAACATCTTCATTTACACTATCACCCTGCAAGACAACATCAATCTTAACACAAGCAACACAAAGGTTAGTGTTAGTACAATCGTTACATGAGTAAATATCATCAAAACCAGATAAAGTTGGAAAATCAGCTTAAAACAAATCAAAATAAGCTTCATCGACAATTTTAGAAAGCAACTCTATTTGAAAAATAGAATGCTTTTTCAAGGGATGTTTCATATCATAAAAAATGTTGAATTTCGCGACAATGTCCCCAAATTCCATGGACCTGGTTCCATCGTCAACATCAAATTTTATCTTAGATGTTTTCATAAATGGTCTGCCCAAAATGAATAATGGTCTGCTTGAATTTGTTTCTCCATAGTCCATAATGTAAAAATCTGCAAGAAAAATTAAGTCATTAACTTGAACAAGCATATCTTCCACTACTCCAATAGGGTGAGCATCGCTCCTGTTTTCCAACTGAATAGTAAGACTTGTATGCTGCAAAGGACCAAGATCAAGATTGTTAATAATAGAAGTAGGCATAACATTAATAGAAGCTCCTAAATCTAACATGCAATTTTCGAATTTACTATTTCTAATGGTACATGGAATATCAAAAGTTAATGGGTCCTTGCATTTCTGTGGCATGACCTGAATGAGGGCTGAACCGGTAGGTGAAGGTTTAGGCTGAATAAGGGCCGAAAAATTTCGTCCCAAATCCGCTCTCTTGTTTTCGGTAAGCCTCCTCTTGTGTGTGCACAAGTCTTTAAATTTTTTTGCGTATTTCAAAACCTCCTTAAGCACATCAAGTAGTGGAATATTCATTGCCACCTTTATGAATACATCCAAAATCTCCCTCTCTCTCTCATTGCCTTCCTCATCAATTTTCTTATTTTTCAGAACTCTTTGTGGGAAAGGGATTGGTGGTACATACTCTTTTTCAGCCTCAACAACAACATAGGGTTCATGTGTTGCAATTTTTTATATTTTTTTCTGGGGTTAGTTCTGCAACTTTTTCGGATCTCAAGGAAATTGCACTCACATTATGGTCTTTTGGATTCACTACTATTTGGGCAAGTAGTTGGTTTGGTCCTTGAGCTTGTTGCATGACATTCATTGAAGTGGTAAGTTGTCCAATTTGTGTTTGCAAAGTCTGAATGCTAGAATTTATTCGTTACTGAAATTGGAGACTATTTACAACCATTGCTTGACAAGTTGTTCTAGTGAAAATATGGAAGGTGAAGAGCTGGTTACTTCTGGAGGGTTATGTGGTGGTGGTAATGGTAACATAAATTGTTGTTGGCTAGGTTGTGGATTCCCATACCAAAGGTTTGAATGGTTTCTCCAGTTGGGATAGTACCTGTTAGTGGATAGGCCAGGAGTGTTGTACATGTTCTGATTGTTGCCTTGATTGTAAAGGTTTGTTGTGTATGCTTGAGGCAACTCAGTGACCGACTCATATTGAAAAATAAGAAATGTCTCGGTAGAGTGTTCAGGAGAAGTACAAATACCACACAAATTTATTGTTTAAGTTTTACCTAATGCTAACGGTTTCACTAAAGAGGTAAGCTCATCAAGTCTGGTTTCTAGAGCTTTGTTGGAAGAAGAAACATGAATCTCATTCACACCTTCTGCTTGGACAAAATTGTTTCTGGAAGAGAACTATTGGGAGTTGAGTGATATGTTCTCAATCAAGGATTTGACAACAACTGGAGTCTTATCAACAAGTGCTCCACCACTAGCAGCATCTGAAATGTTTATATCCATTAGTAGCAACCCTTCGTAGAAGTATTGAATAAGCAACTGCTCGGTGATTTGGTGCTGAGGACAACTAGACACTAATTGTTTGAATCTCTTATAATATTTCAATGACTCCATGTCAACCTGTCTAATACCACATATATATTTTCTTATTGAAGCAGCTCTCGAGGCAGGGAAAAATCTTTTTAGGAACACTCTTTTTAGATAATTCCAGCTTGTGACAAAATTAGGCTTAAGATAACACAACCAATCTTTTGCAGCTCCTTAAAGTGAGAACGAGAATGCTCTGAGCTTGATATGATCCTTCGTGATTGTAAGACCCTAATTTTGACCCTAATATCCCTCATGGCATCATATCAGTGCATTTGCATCTTGTCTCAAGGATCATAGCATCTTGGCTCCTTAACCCTTGGTTTGGGACTTGTGTGAGTTGGTTTGAGACCACCAAGCATACTTGAGTTGTATATTATTGCTTTTCTTATTTTGTTTACTAACCAAAAGCACAAAAATATGTCACTAACTTTGTTTGTTTTGTAGCTTGAGCAATCATAAGATTTGAGGCTCCTAGGAGACCCTATGCTCATTGATATGGCCATGTGAAGGTGAAAGCAAGCATGACAATGGTTCACAAGGATCTCATTCATCATATATGTCTCCCAAGTATCTCAATTTGTCAATTTGACCAAAGCAAACCAAAGGGCTTGAGGCTTGTTTCCCAAGGAAACCCTAATTCATCTATGCATCAACTGTGCCTTGCTCATGAAGCAACCTCAACCCATGATCAAATAAAACCAAGGGAAGTTATTTAATTCATAATTTCATGCATATTTGAGCTTATTTGAGTTTCCTCAATCATCAATTCATCAAGATTTGAGGTATGGACTTGAGAAGTTGATCAGTCAATTCATCTAACTATTTTGAAATCCACTGAGACGTAACGTTTAATGTGTTTGTCAAATGAAGATGACCCCAAGAGAAAATATGTTCTTAAGAACTATATTAACAACTTTCATGTTCATCAAAAATTGATTTGAATCTTGTAAGGTCATCATCCATTTCAAAACATTATTAGTCATTTTGACTGAAACCCTAATTATGAGTCAACTTCCCAAGGACATAACTCACTGATTTTTCATGATTTTGAGGTGGAATCAAATGAATTGGAAATTTTAATACGTCTAATTAATTTTTTATGTTGAACAAAGTTTCATAATCCTAAAATAAATACATGTGATAATGCAAAACATTATAGGTCACTTTGGGCCAAAAGTATTGAAATGTGAAAAAGTCCAACTTCAAGTGCCCATAACTTTCTTATCAAAAATCCAAATGATGCAAAATTTAAGTCCCAATTGATTGTTTTGAAAATATATACAACTTTTATGTTGAAGGTTTTGTCATTTGGAGCTTGCATAATTGAAATAGAAGGGCTTGAAGTTGGCCCATTTTGGAAAATTTCACATACACATGTTTTGCACCTTGCACTTTATGACCAATTTTCACTAATTTCCCAATTCCAAATGGACTTGTGTTCAACATAACAATTGATCCTCAGGTCAAGATCTTTCTAACCATTACCCACAAGGTCATGTTTCATTTTGGGAATATGCATTTTCGAAGAGGAGAAGATTTTGGTGCATTTATGGAAAACCATGTTCAAACTTCATGCACAAGCCAAATCATTCACATCTGCACGTCCATTTCAGTTCAATTACATCCCAGCTTGCATTTCCAATTGGATTTGGGCCCTCCATGCGCCTGTTCAGGCCCATGCATGAAGGCCATCATCACTCATGCACATGAATTTATCATGACTTGCCTTGCCATTTGCTATAAATAAGCATGCTCAGCTTCACTATTTGCCAACCTGAAGGCGCCTTAGATGCTGCAGAATTGAATCCAAAACCTCACCTAAAGGAATTTCTCTCTTTCATTTCAAAATTTCAGATCCAATTTTCAACTTCATTGGTTGATTATTGGACTTAAAATTCCTTGGCCTTGCTTCACCTTCACCTCAAGAACACACTGCAATCAAGAGTTGAAAGGAATCGTACTTCATAGATCTACATTTCCAAGGTTGATGCTCAAACTTTTTTCAATCAAAACTCACTGATTCTTGCTTGTTTCTTGTGTTTATTGGCTTGGCTGAAGTCCTCTCATAAGAGGCATTTGAATTGTGTTCTTAATTTTGAAAATCCATGAAGTTCAGATTGAACACCATGATTTTCTCTCTCTGATTTCTCTTCATATGAGAGTCTAGAGGAGAAACCAATGGTACAGGGGTGATGTACATCACCCCAGCTTTTCAATGATATGAGGATCGCTTCATTTGGTTAAAATTTCCATGCATGCAACTTCCACCGGCGCTGGTGAACTCGCCGGAGAAGATGGTGGTGTACACCACCGTCTCTTTGCCAGATCAAATGTGAGCCGTGTGATCATGCTTCCAGATCTAATCAGGTCCATTGGATGTTATGACTTTCAATAATGTCTCGTGTGTCTCAGTTGACTAAGGCTTATGGTGAGCGCGCGTGTGTGAATCGTTTGATGTGCCAGATCAATTAATGAGATTGGATCTAACGCACCAGCTTTTTTCTATTTTCTGATTTAATCCATTTTATTTCTTTATTTCATTTTTATTTCAAAAAATCATAACTCTTTCATTTTAATTCCAAAAAATATGGGACCAATTGCATTATTTCCCTTTTTAATTCTAGTTTCTGAAAATGATTTTTAATATTTTTTATTTTGTCATTTGATATTTTTTGTGAATTTTCTCTTTTCTAGTTATTTTTAATACATTTTAAATAGTTCCAATATTCAAAAAATACAAAAATATTTTCTTAACCTCTTTGAATGATGATGAATCTATGAAAAAGTTTCTCATCAATTTATTAATTGATTTGAGATTTATTTGATATTTTAGTTCAATTAGGGTATTTTTCATTCATTTTTAATTGTTTAAAAATAGTTTCTGGTTTCTAAAAATGCTGAAATTTTTTGTCAAACTTTGTTTGACCTTGTTGAACTTAGGATGATCCATTTGGACTTTTCAAAGTTGATTTGAAATGGATTTGAAGTTTAACCTTTAATTGTTTATTTTAATTCAAGTATTATTTTAATTTTGAAAAATACCAAAAATATTTTATTTGTTTCTTGACTTCTAAATTTCATTTTGCTTCTGTTTACTATTATTTGACCTTGATTCCATTTATCTTTGGTCAATGTACTTTGCTTATTTTATTTGAAGTTCAATTCATGTACATTCTTATTCATCTTCTTCTTCATCTTTTTTCCTTTTGATCAATGAGTTAAAGATTGGTGGTTAGCCTTGATATATGGGAGGTTTAACCTTCCTTGATTCAAATCTAATTCATCTTGATCAAAGATCAAGTGAATGGCTTTGCATTAAGGATAGGTTGCTTCTTAATCAAGCAAAAAACCTAAATCAATACAAGATCATCCTTCTTTTCTTTTGGCATGACAAGTTGTAGGAGCTTGGCTTACTAGTCAAGGTCTCTAACTTGTATTTGTTGCCTGTATTTTTATTGACCGGCCTCAGATAGGTGTGACTACTACATTAGTCCACTTACGATTCCTTAACATAGCGCTAAATTGCCTTATGGCACACTAACACTAACTATTAACCATTAACTTTTAATTCAAGTCATTTAATTCTTGCAATTTACTTTATGCAATTTAATATCTTGTACATATTATTCATTTGCTTTTGCCCTTTGCTCACTTGAGCTCGTGTTTATGTTAATGCAATTTGCCTTTTTCTCATTTGAGCATATAATTGTGTATATACTATTATGCTTGTGTTTTGTTTTGATTGTTGTGAACCAAATGCAAATGGACAAAAGGACTTAGACTTTAGGACCTTCCCTATGCAAAATGGAGTCAAAGAGCAACTAGGCCTCATGCCTTTAGAATGCTATAAAAGAAGAAAAATGTCAAAGAGCAACTAGGCCTCATGCCTTTAGAATGCTTAATCTTGAAGAGGAATTTGAAAGGATCTTAATCTCTAAACTCACTCTTGTCCATTCTTTATTTGTTTCGTAGAACTTTTTGATGTGTGTGCTCTTGTGATAGGGATCCCCAAATTTGAGCCAAGTAGAAGAACCATTGTCATGAGCATCCAAAGTGAGAGATACAAAAGCCATTGGAAGATTCCTAGGAGCTTGTTTTGATTGTGTGCTTGATTGCTCGAGTATTTGCTTATTTGCCTGCTTATTCCAAAGGATGGGAGCTACTTAGATCATCACTATGATCTCAAGAAGGGAACTCCATTGTGGTTTTATTTCTCTTCCTTCATACTTGTATGTTTAGGACTTAGCCATTCTTCTTCTTCCCTCCACTCTAACCCAAGCCAAAACTTTTGTGCAAACATTAACATTTGTTTTCAAAATTAGAAACCTAAGCATTATGCTTTTGATTTTCCAAACTTCTTTTCATAACACTTATTTTGAATCGAATCCTTAAGTCAACTTTGACCATACTTTATAAATACTTTTCATGGGTAAATACAACTCATTCAATTGTTTTTGTGGTTTCAATGGCCACTTCTTGTAACACCCTTCTAAAATACCCCAACAATTAATTAAAATAACAAAACACAAATCAGAGTAAATATGCAGTTCAAGGGTGTCACACTTGACACTTCACACCATTTTCCAAATATCCTGTCATGCTCATTTATTTAATCAAAATAAAACATTTGCATAATACGCAGCGGATACAAACTAACAACATTCAAACCATGTAATACATTACATGTAAAGTTGTTCAACAACCAAAAGAAAACATAGTAAAACATCCCATCCCGATGTTACATCTACCAGAGCATGACCCACTAAGGAACTACACTAGACTCCAAGGACTAGCTTCTACTCAATCACTTCCCGTTACCTGAAACATAGTTGTAAGGGTGAGTTCCTCAATCGATATAATAAGCATTATAAAATATCATGTAATGCTAAGTAAATTAACACATCTCATCACTCTAATCAGATCACACATTCAGCAGCAGTAACATCAACTCAATATCATAATCATACTCAACACAAACACACAACACACGTATAATATTGGAATACATCCATTCATA
This sequence comes from Lathyrus oleraceus, assembly GCF_024323335.1. Lineage (NCBI taxonomy): Eukaryota > Viridiplantae > Streptophyta > Magnoliopsida > Fabales > Fabaceae > Lathyrus > Lathyrus oleraceus. Next base: position 322,333,261 of record NC_066580.1, on the reverse strand, counting down.
TTATACGCCATACATACATTATGCAATGAGACTCCATGCATGCGGTACCGACTAATCGTGAACATATAGTTCAACCTCACCGACCAAATCCAGGTACGGCTACCAAGCTCACTAGTCCCACTCATTTGAGACCTAGTGACTCACTCACTAATTCCTCACCATGGGAATTAGCTACCACCCCAAGGGCTATGATATGCACGCTAATCACCTAGCATGCAAACATCAACAACAATCCACAATACTAACTCACTAATTCCTCACCATGGGAATTAGCTACCACCATAAAGGCCACAATATGCAAGCTAAATCACTTAGTCATGCAAACATCAACAATCATCCACAATGGACATATGCTCTCACTCTAAGCCATAAACAGTCCATTCATCATTTCATACATGATAGATACATTCACAACATTATGCATATCATCATACATCATCAACATATTCACCACATAATCATATCATGTCATACCATATAGTCAATCACAGCATTAGCACACTCTACTAATACCTATACTACTCAAACAACGGGAAATGATCCCTACTCTATCATACATCAGCTAAACTACATTACTCAGCTGAACAACCAAAAACTGCACGACAACAGCACAGAAAATCACAATCCTGCCCATACGCGTATTGCCTAATCCCATACGCGTATGGCCCAATTCTCAGCCAATCCCATACGCGTACCACCTATCTCATACGCGTATGCTACGCGTACCACTTCCCCATACGCGTACCAACAGAGACCAAACCACGTTCAAAACATCATCTTCCTCATCCATACGCGTATTGCCTAGTGCCATACGCGTACCAGACCATCTCATACGCGTATTGCCTAGTGCCATACGCGTATGACCAGAAACCAGATTTCCAGATCTGCTATGGTTTTCTCTGCTACGAGATCTCCCAATTCCAACCTCCTACAATCCAATTTTTCACATTAATCGTTCATATCATCTAACACGAATCATACCTTATTCGATTTCACAATTGCTAACATTATTACATCTAATTCCTACGAATTTCTCCAATTAAACCCATATTTCGTTCATCCAATATTTCATAATTTTCAGCATACATCATTCTAATCAGAGTCAAATCAATGGTTTATCACTACCTATTACATGTTAACCCATAATACCCATCAAACGACGATAAACCCCCCTTACCTGAGTTAATCCGGCAAATCTCTGAGCTTCAAGCTTTTCCTTCCTTCAACCCTTGTTCTCTTGCTCTTTGCCCTTTTCCACTTTTCAGTCGCTTTTCTGTATTCACGTGAAAGCTCTCTTTTACCAAATGGGACCTTTTCTAATTCCAACTTTTATTCCAATAATAATAATAATAATAATAATATTCCAATAATATTTCAATTATTTAATTAAATTAATAAATATTATATTAATTTAAATTAAATAATTATCCTTATTTCATCGGGGTGTTACAACTCTCCCCCACTAAAAGAGTTTTCGTCCTCGAAAACATACCTCAAGCGAACAACTCAGGATAAGACTCCTTCATCTGACTCTCAAGTTCCCAAGTCACATTGCCACCTGCTGGTCCTCCCCAAGCTACCTTTACCAAAGCAATCTCTTTACCCCGCAACTGCTTCAACCCTCGATCCTCGATCCTCATAGGTGATGTTTCGACAGTCAGGTTATCTCTCACCTGTACATCATCTACTTGGACCACATGCGACGGATCAGGAATGTACCTCCTCAACTGAGACACATGAAAAACCTCATGCAATTTCGCAAGTGACGGCGGTAAAGCGATACGATAGGCTACCTCCCCTATCCTCTCCAAAATCTGATAAGGACCAATAAATCGAGGTGTCAACTTCTTCGACTTCAAAGCTCGACCAACCCCAGTTATCGGAGTAACACGAAGAAACACATGATCTCCCTCTTGAAACTCAAGTGACTTTCTCCTCTTGTCGTGATAACTCTTCTGACGACTCTGAGCAATTCTCATCTTCTCCTGAATCATCTTAATCTTTTCCGTAGTTTGTTGAACAATCTCCGGTCCAACCACAGCACTCTCACCGGACTCATACCAACATAAAGGCGTCCGACATCTCCTACCATACAAAGCTTCAAACGGTGCCATACCAATGCTCGAATGAAAACTATTGTTGTAGGTAAACTCAATCAAAGGTAAATAACAATCCCAAGCACCTCCTTTTTCAAAAACACAAGCCCTCAAAAGATCTTCTAGTGACTGAATCGTCCTCTCAGTCTGACCATCAGTCTGCGGATGATATGCAGAACTCAATCTCAGCTTTGTTCCCAAAGCCTTCTGCAAACCTTCCCAGAACTTCGATGTAAATCTAGGATCTCTATCCGAAACAATACTCGACGGAATACCATGCAAACTTACAATCTTCTCAATATACAACTCGGCTAATCTCTCTAACGGATAATCCATTCTGATCGGAATGAAATGAGCCGATTTTGTCAATCTGTCAACAATCACCCAAATAGCTTCAAAATTCTTATTTGTCCTCGGTAAACCAGAAACAAAATCCATACTGATACTATCCCACTTCCACTCTGGAATAGCCAACGGTTGCATTAGCCCAGACGGCTTCTGATGCTCAATCTTTGACTTCTGACAAGTCAAACAAGAATAAACAAAACTCGCAATTTCTCTTTTCATTCCCGGCCACCAAAATAAATTTTTCAAATCATGATACATCTTCGTAGCCCCAGGATGAATACTCAAGCCACTACGATGTCCTTCCTCAAGAATACTCTTCTTCAGTTCGGTAACATCCGGAATACACACCCGATTACCAATTTTCAAAACACCATTCTCATCAACTCTGAATTCACCACCTTGACCTCGATTCACTAGAGTCAACTTATCAACCAAAAACACATCGGATTTCTGACCCTCTCTAATCTCATCCAGAATACCACTCGTTAACTTCAACATCCCCAACTTAACACTATTGTGAGTACTCTCACACACCAAACTCAAGTCTCTAAACTGTTCAATTAAATCCAATTCCTTAACCATTAACATAGACATATGCAGTGATTTCCGACTCAATGCATCAGCCACTACGTTTGCTTTACCCGGATGGTAATTCAAACCAAAGTCATAATCCTTCAGAAACTCTAACCATCTCCTCTGTCTCATATTCAGCTCTTTCTGATCAAACAAATACTTTAAACTCTTATGGTCACTGAAAACCTCAAATCTTGACCCGTACAAGTAATGCCTCCATAACTTCAGAACAAATACCACAGCTGCCAACTCTAAATCGTGTGTCGGATAGTTCCTCTCATGAACCCTCAGCTGTCTCGAAGCATAAGCTATAACCTGCTTATTCTGCATCAACACACCACCCAAACCCAACAATGAAGCATCACAGTAAACCTCAAATGGTTCCGACGGACTCGGTAGTATCAGAACAGGAGCAGTAGTTAACCTTCTCTTTAACTCTTGGAAACCTTCTTCACATTTTGAGTCCCAAACAAACGCTTGCCCCTTTCTAGTCAACATCGTCAACGGTGACGCCAACTTAGAAAATCCCTCAATGAATTTCCTATAATAACCTGCAAGCCCAAGAAAACTCCTTATCTCAGAAACTGACTTCGGAGCTTCCCACTTAGATACCGCTTCTATCTTAGAAGGATCAACAGCAACACCACCTCTTGAAACCACATGACCAAGAAAACTAACCTCTTCTAACCAAAATTCACACTTTGACAGTTTAGCAAATAACTTCTTTTCTCGTAGAACTCCTAGAACCACTCTCAAATGCTCAGCATGCTCTTCTTCAGATTTCGAATACACCAAAATATCGTCAATAAACACCAGAACAAACTTGTCTAGGTACGGATGGAAAATCCTTTTCATATACTCCATAAACACTCCAGGCGCATTAGTCACACCAAAAGGCATTACAGAATACTCATAATGTCCATACCTTGTTCTGAAAGCAGTCTTCTGAATATCCTCAGTTTTCACACGTATCTGATGATACCCCGATCTCAAATCTATTTTGCTGAACACACTCGCACCAACCAACTGATCCATCAAATCATCAATCCTCGGCAAAGGATACCGATTCTTGATCGTCACTTTATTCAGTTGCCTGTAGTCCACACACAACCTCATAGTACCTTCTTTCTTCTTAACCAATAACACTGGTGCACCCCACGGTGACACACTCGGACGAATAAATTTCTTATCCAACAGATCTTCCAACTGACTCTTCAATTCAGTTAACTCAACAGCAGACATACGGTACGGAGCCATCGACACCGGCCTAGTACCAGGTACCAAATCAATCGAGAACTCAACTTCACGCTCTGGCGGTAATTCATTCACTTCTTCAGGAAACACATCAGGAAAATCACACACCACGGCTAGGTCGCAAATCACCAGTTTATCTTTCGCCTCCAAAGTCGCTAACAACATAAACAACTCCGCCCCATCTGCTACTGCCTCATTCACCTGCCTCGCTGATAGAAACAAATCCTTTCCTTCCTCAATCTCAGGAAAGATCACAGTCTTATCAAAACAATTGATATAGACTCGGTTAAACACCAACCAGTTCATACCCAGGATAACATCAATCTGCACTAGTGGAAGACACACTAGGTCCATCCCAAAGTCTCTACCAAAAATACTACAAAACACAAATCAGAGTAAATATGCAGTTCAAGGGTGTCACACTTGACACTTCACACCATTTTCCAAATATCCTGTCATGCTCATTTATTTAATCAAAATAAAACATTTGCATAATACGCAGCGGATACAAACTAACAACATTCAAACCATGTAATACATTACATGTAAAGTTGTTCAACAACCAAAAGAAAACATAGTAAAACATCCCATCCCGATGTTACATCTACCAGAGCATGACCCACTAAGGAACTACACTAGACTCCAAGGACTAGCTTCTACTCAATCACTGCCCGTTACCTGAAACATAGTTGTAAGGGTGAGTTCCTCAATCGATATAATAAGCATTATAAAATATCATGTAATGCTAAGTAAATTACACATCTCATCACCCTAATCAGATCACACATTCAGCAGCAGCAACATCAACTCAATATCATAATCATACTCAACACAAACACACAACACACGTATAATATTGGAATACATCCATTCATATTATACGCCATACATACATTATGCAATGAGACTCCATGCATGCGGTACCGACTAATCGTGAACATATAGTTCAACCTCACCGACCAAATCCAGGTACGGCTACCAAGCTCACTAGTCCCACTCATTTGAGACCTAGTGACTCACTCACTAATTCCTCACCATGGGAATTAGCTACCACCCCAAGGGCTATGATATGCACGCTAATCACCTAGCATGCAAACATCAACAACAATCCACAATACTAACTCACTAATTCCTCACCATGGGAATTAGCTACCACCATAAAGGCCACAATATGCAAGCTAAATCACTTAGTCATGCAAACATCAACAATCATCCACAATGGACATATGCTCTCACTCTAAGCCATAAACAGTCCATTCATCATTTCATACATGATAGATACATTCACAACATTATGCATATCATCATACATCATCAACATATTCACCACATAATCATATCATGTCATACCACATAGTCAATCACAGCATTAGCACACTCTACTAATACCTATACTACTCAAACAACGGGAAATGATCCCTACTCTATCATACATCAGCTAAACTACATTACTCAGCTGAACAACCAAAAACTGCACGACAACAGCACAGAAAATCACAATCCTGCCCATACGCGTATTGCCTAATCCCATACGCGTATGGCCCAATTCTCAGCCAATCCCATACGCGTACCACCTATCTCATACGCGTATGCTATGCGTACCACTTCCCCATATGCGTACCAACAGAGACCAAACCACGTTCAAAACATCATCTTCCTCATCCATACGCGTATTGCCTAGTGCCATACGCGTACCAGACCATCTCATACGCGTATTGCCTAGTGCCATACGCGTATGACCAGAAACCAGATTTCCAGATCTGCTATGGTTTTCTCTGCTACGAGATCTCCCAATTCCAACCTCCTACAATCCAATTTTTCACATTAATCATTCATATCATCTAACACGAATCATACCTTATTCGATTTCACAATTGCTAACATTATTACATCTAATTCCTACGAATTTCTCCAATTAACCCATATTTCGTTCATCCAATATTCACAATTTTCAGCATACATCATTCTAATCAGAGTCAAATCAATGGTTTATCACTACCCATTACATGTTAACCCATAATACCCATCAAACGACGATAAACCCCCCTTACCTGAGTTAATCCGGCAAATCTCTGAGCTTCAAGCTTTTCCTTCCTTCAACCCTTGTTCTCTTGCTCTTTGCCCTTTTCCACTTTTCAGTCGCTTTTCTGTATTCACGTGAAAGCTCTCTTTTACCAAATGGGACCTTTTCTAATTCCAACTTTTATTCCAATAATAATAATAATAATAATAATATTCCAATAATATTTCAATTATTTAATTAAATTAATAAATATTATATTAATTTAAATTAAATAATTATCCTTATTTCATCGGGGTGTTACAACTCTCCCCCACTAAAAGAGTTTTCGTCCTCGAAAACATACCTCAAGCGAACAACTCAGGATAAGACTCCTTCATCTGACTCTCAAGTTCCCAAGTCACATTGCCACCTGCTGGTCCTCCCCAAGCTACCTTTACCAAAGCAATCTCTTTACCCCGCAACTGCTTCAACCCTCGATCCTCGATCCTCATAGGTGATGTTTCGACAGTCAGGTTATCTCTCACCTGTACATCATCTACTTGGACCACATGCGACGGATCAGGAATGTACCTCCTCAACTGAGACACATGAAAAACCTCATGCAATTTCGCAAGTGACGGCGGTAAAGCGATACGATAGGCTACCTCCCCTATCCTCTCCAAAATCTGATAAGGACCAATAAATCGAGGTGTCAACTTCTTCGACTTCAAAGCTCGACCAACCCCAGTTATCGGAGTAACACGAAGAAACACATGATCTCCCTCTTGAAACTCAAGTGACTTTCTCCTCTTGTCGTGATAACTCTTCTGACGACTCTGAGCAATTCTCATCTTCTCCTGAATCATCTTAATCTTTTCCGTAGTTTGTTGAACAATCTCCGGTCCAACCACAGCACTCTCACCGGACTCATACCAACATAAAGGCGTCCGACATCTCCTACCATACAAAGCTTCAAACGGTGCCATACCAATGCTCGAATGAAAACTATTGTTGTAGGTAAACTCAATCAAAGGTAAATAACAATCCCAAGCACCTCCTTTTTCAAAAACACAAGCCCTCAAAAGATCTTCTAGTGACTGAATCGTCCTCTCAGTCTGACCATCAGTCTGCGGATGATATGCAAAACTCAATCTCAGCTTTGTTCCCAAAGCCTTCTGCAAACCTTCCCAGAACTTCGATGTAAATCTAGGATCTCTATCCGAAACAATACTCGACGGAATACCATGCAAACTTACAATCTTCTCAATATACAACTCGGCTAATCTCTCTAACGGATAATCCATTCTGATCGGAATGAAATGAGCCGATTTTGTCAATCTGTCAACAATCACCCAAATAGCTTCAAAATTCTTATTTGTCCTCGGTAAACCAGAAACAAAATCCATACTGATACTATCCCACTTCCACTCTGGAATAGCCAACGGTTGCATTAGCCCAGACGGCTTCTGATGCTCAATCTTTGACTTCTGACAAGTCAAACAAGAATAAACAAAACTCGCAATTTCTCTTTTCATTCCCGGCCACCAAAATAAATTTTTCAAATCATGATACATCTTCGTAGCCCCAGGATGAATACTCAAGCCACTACGATGTCCTTCCTCAAGAATACTCTTCTTCAGTTCGGTAACATCCGGAATACACACCCGATTACCAATTTTCAAAACACCATTCTCATCAACTCTGAATTCACCACCTTGACCTCGATTCACTAGAGTCAACTTATCAACCAAAAACACATCGGATTTCTGACCCTCTCTAATCTCATCCAGAATACCACTCGTTAACTTCAACATCCCCAACTTAACACTATTGTGAGTACTCTCACACACCAAACTCAAGTCTCTAAACTGTTCAATTAAATCCAATTCCTTAACCATTAACATAGACATATGCAAGTGATTTCCGACTCAATGCATCAGCCACTACGTTTGCTTTACCCGGATGGTAATTCAAACCAAAGTCATAATCCTTCAGAAACTCTAACCATCTCCTCTGTCTCATATTCAGCTCTTTCTGATCAAACAAATACTTTAAACTCTTATGGTCACTGAAAACCTCAAATCTTGACCCGTACAAGTAATGCCTCCATAACTTCAGAACAAATACCACAGCTGCCAACTCTAAATCGTGTGTCGGATAGTTCCTCTCATGAACCCTCAGCTGTCTCGAAGCATAAGCTATAACCTGCTTATTCTGCATCAACACACCACCCAAACCCAACAATGAAGCATCACAGTAAACCTCAAATGGTTCCGACGGACTCGGTAGTATCAGAACAGGAGCAGTAGTTAACCTTCTCTTTAACTCTTGGAAACCTTCTTCACATTTTGAGTCCCAAACAAACGCTTGCCCCTTTCTAGTCAACATCGTCAACGGTGACGCCAACTTAGAAAATCCCTCAATGAATTTCCTATAATAACCTGCAAGCCCAAGAAAACTCCTTATCTCAGAAACTGACTTCGGAGCTTCCCACTTAGATACCGCTTCTATCTTAGAAGGATCAACAGCAACACCACCTCTTGAAACCACATGACCAAGAAAACTAACCTCTTCTAACCAAAATTCACACTTTGACAGTTTAGCAAATAACTTCTTTTCTCGTAGAACTCCTAGAACCACTCTCAAATGCTCAGCATGCTCTTCTTCAGATTTCGAATACACCAAAATATCGTCAATAAACACCAGAACAAACTTGTCTAGGTACGGATGGAAAATCCTTTTCATATACTCCATAAACACTCCAGGCGCATTAGTCACACCAAAAGGCATTACAGAATACTCATAATGTCCATACCTTGTTCTGAAAGCAGTCTTCTGAATATCCTCAGTTTTCACACGTATCTGATGATACCCCGATCTCAAATCTATTTTGCTGAACACACTCGCACCAACCAACTGATCCATCAAATCATCAATCCTCGGCAAAGGATATCGATTCTTGATCGTCACTTTATTCAGTTGCCTGTAGTCCACACACAACCTCATAGTACCTTCTTTCTTCTTAACTAATAACACTGGTGCACCCCACGGTGACACACTCGGACGAATAAATTTCTTATCCAACAGATCTTCCAACTGACTCTTCAATTCAGTTAACTCAACAGCAGACATACGGTACGGAGCCATCGACACCGGCCTAGTACCAGGTACCAAATCAATCGAGAACTCAACTTCACGCTCTGGCGGTAATTCATTCACTTCTTCAGGAAACACATCAGGAAAATCACACACCACGGCTAGGTCACAAATCACCAGTTTATCTTTCGCCTCCAAAGTCGCTAACAACATAAACAACTCCGCCCCATCTGCTACTGCCTCATTCACCTGCCTCGCTGATAGAAACAAATCCTTTCCTTCCTCAATCTCAGGAAAGATCACAGTCTTATCAAAACAATTGATATAGACTCGGTTAAACACCAACCAGTTCATACCCACGATAACATCAATCTGCACTAGTGGAAGACACACTAGGTCCATCCCAAAGTCTCTACCAAAAATACTCAAAGGACAATTTAAACAAACTGAAGTAGTAGTCACTGAACCCTTCGCAGGAGTATCAATTACCATACTTCCATGCATCTCAGATATCTCTAACTTAAGTTTCACCGCACAATCCAAAGATATAAAGGAATGAGTCGCACCTGTGTCAATAATAGCTACAAGAGGAAAGCCATTAATATAACACGTACCTCGGATCAAACGATCATCTGCAAAAGTCTCAGAACCCGATAAAGCAAAGACCTTGCCTCCCGACTGGTTCTCTCTCTTCGGCTTAGGACACTGTGGACTGATATGACCCACTTCTCCACAGTTGAAACAAGTCACAGTCTTCAACCGGCACTCTGCAGCCAAGTGACCACCTTTGCCACACTTAAAACACTTCTTCTCATTACTGGTACACTCATGGATACGATGTCCAGCCTGACCACATCTGAAACACTTAGCAGGGGCACTGGAGTCTCCCCCACTAGGCCTCTTCATCCCACTCTGTCGCTGGAAACCTTTGCCAGCTGCATACGGTTTTCCACGATCATTCTGATTCTTGCCTTTCCTATCAACCCTTTGCTGATAGCTCTCCGCTCTGGCCTTGGTATCCTGTTCAAAAATCCTGCAACAGTCAACCAAGTCAGAAAACACTCTAATCCGCTGATACCCAATAGCCTGCTTGATCTCGGGACGTAACCCGTTCTCAAACTTCACACATTTTGAAAATTCCCCAGTAGCCTCGTTATAGGGAGTGTAATACTTCGACAGCTCTGTGAACTTAGCAGCATACTCAGTAACAGACCGATTGCCCTGCTTCAATTCCAAGAACTCTATCTCTTTCTTTCCTCTGACATCCTCTGGAAAGTACTTCCTCAGGAATCTCTCTCGGAACACTGCCCAAGTGATCTCAGCATTCCCGGCAGATTCCAACTCAGTGCGGGTAGCAACCCACCAATCATCTGCTTCTTCTGACAGCATATGCGTACCGAACCTGACCTTCTGGTTATCGGCACACTCAGTCACTCGGAAGATCCTCTCGATCTCCTTCAACCACTTCTGAGCACCATCTGGATCGTATGCTCCCTTGAACATTGGAGGATTGTTCTTCTGGAACTCACTCAGTTGACGAGCAGCTCCCATTCCCACAACATTCGGATTCCCTCCAAGTACTTCAGCTAGCATACCCAGAGCCTCAGCAATCGCAGCATCGTCTCTACCTCTTCCAGCCATCTCTATTCTGAAAACCCAACAAGCTAAAACAATAAGTACTGATAGGGTTACACAACACCTATCCCGTATAGGGGAAACAGAATAATTACGACTCGACTCGACCGACTATGCTCTGATACCACTAATGTAACACCCTTCTAAAATACCCCAACAATTAATTAAAATAACAAAACACAAATCAGAGTAAATATGCAGTTCAAGGGTGTCACACTTGACACTTCACACCATTTTCCAAATATCCTGTCATGCTCATTTATTTAATCAAAATAAAACATTTGCATAATACGCAGCGGATACAAACTAACAACATTCAAACCATGTAATACATTACATGTAAAGTTGTTCAACAACCAAAAGAAAACATAGTAAAACATCCCATCCCGATGTTACATCTACCAGAGCATGACCCACTAAGGAACTACACTAGACTCCAAGGACTAGCTTCTACTCAATCACTGCCCGTTACCTGAAACATAGTTGTAAGGGTGAGTTCCTCAATCGATATAATAAGCATTATAAAATATCATGTAATGCTAAGTAAATTAACACATCTCATCACTCTAATCAGATCACACATTCAGCAGCAGCAACATCAACTCAATATCATAATCATACTCAACACAAACACACAACACACGTATAATATTGGAATACATCCATTCATATTATACGCCATACATACATTATGCAATGAGACTCCATGCATGCGGTACCGACTAATCGTGAACATATAGTTCAACCTCACCGACCAAATCCAGGTACGGCTACCAAGCTCACTAGTCCCACTCATTTGAGACCTAGTGACTCACTCACTAATTCCTCACCATGGGAATTAGCTACCACCCCAAGGGCTATGATATGCACGCTAATCACCTAGCATGCAAACATCAACAACAATCCACAATACTAACTCACTAATTCCTCACCATGGGAATTAGCTACCACCATAAAGGCCACAATATGCAAGCTAAATCACTTAGTCATGCAAACATCAACAATCATCCACAATGGACATATGCTCTCACTCTAAGCCATAAACAGTCCATTCATCATTTCATACATGATAGATACATTCACAACATTATGCATATCATCATACATCATCAACATATTCACCACATAATCATATCATGTCATACCACATAGTCAATCACAGCATTAGCACACTCTACTAATACCTATACTACTCAAACAACGGGAAATGATCCCTACACTATCATACATCAGCTAAACTACATTACTCAGCTGAACAACCAAAAAACGCACGACAACAGCACAGAAAATCACAATCCTGCCCATACGCGTATTGCCTAATCCCATACGCGTATGGCCCAATTCTCAGCCAATCCCATACGCGTACCACCTATCTCATACGCGTATGCTACGCGTACCACTTCCCCATACGCGTACCAACAGAGACCAAACCACGTTCAAAACATCATCTTCCTCATCCATACGCGTATTGCCTAGTGCCATACGCGTACCAGACCATCTCATACGCGTATTGCCTAGTGCCATACGCGTATGACCAGAAACCAGATTTCCAGATCTGCTATGGTTTTCTCTGCTACGAGATCTCCCAATTCCAACCTCCTACAATCCAATTTTTCACATTAATCGTTCATATCATCTAACACGAATCATACCTTATTCGATTTCACAATTGCTAACATTATTACATCTAATTCCTACGAATTTCTCCAATTAAACCCATATTTCGTTCATCCAATATTTCACAATTTTCAGCATACATCATTCTAATCAGAGTCAAATCAATGGTTTATCACTATCCATTACATGTTAACCCATAATACCCATCAAACGGCGATAAACCCCCCTTACCTGAGTTAATCCGGCAAATCTCTGAGCTTCAAGCTTTTCCTTCCTTCAACCCTTGTTCTCTTGCTCTTTGCCCTTTTCCACTTTTCAGTCGCTTTTCTGTATTCACGTGAAAGCTCTCTTTTACCAAATGGGACCTTTTCTAATTCCAACTTTTATTCCAATAATAATAATAATAATAATATTTCAATTATTTAATTAAATTAATAAATATTATATTAATTTAAATTAAATAATTATCCTTATTTCATCGGGGTGTTACACTTCTTACCAAAGCTTTTCATAAACATTAGCTATTAGGTTTGAGTTATCTTAGTGGATGATATAATACTCACCTGTATCCTTAGTTAGTGACTATATGACTTCCATGCTTATTATAGGGTTAACCCCTCACTAGCATGTTGAAGCTCTCCTCACATGGTGGATTTGTGGTTTTAGGTTGAGTTTCCTCCCTTTGATAACAAAAGACCTTAAGGCTTTTGACCAATCAATTCACCAACTTCTTTTGAGATTTTTACCCCGAACTACGAGGTTTTGATCCTAATCTTTTTTAAGATGGTACGTAGGCAATGGGTTTATCCATTCAAACAAAAAATTTGTAAATAATTTGTACATTCTTCTCTCATCCCCCCAATCATGTTTGCACAAATAATTTTTCACAAATACCAACCTACCTTACAACATTGTGAAAAGGGCTCCCTAGGAGTACCTAGGATGTTTTGGGTGCTTAAAACCTTCCCATTGCATAACCAACCCCCTTACCCCGATCTCTGACATTTTTATTAGTTTTTGATTTGATAAAACTTCTCGGTTTTTGTTCGCTTTCTAACATTTCCTTTGGATAAATAGAAGTGCGGTGGCGACTCGATTTGTATGATTTACTTTTGATTTAGTCCATAAATCTAAAGGTAACGAATACCCCGCTACAGTGAATCCTTTAGGTCTCAAAGGTATTGAGCATACAACTTGGGATTCCTTCAGATGCTTATGCGGATCCTTACCTACAAGACCATTAAACCTTGGCAACAAGTGTATTAAACTAAATTTCATTTAAAAGGTACAACAACAACATGATATTCAATACATAAAGCATTATAATTCACATCAGGGGCATAAAGTTGTCTAAGAGTTCTTTGATCAGCCATGTTAAACTCAATAGAAAAAAAAAATCAACAAAGAATGAGAAAATACATAACTAATTCAGCAATGCATCAACAATTAGGAAAATACCGACAATATCCCTATTGTCAGACCCCAATTTTGTCCGGGCATATTTAAATTTTTGTAAAATCGATTTCATTTTTAATTTGCATCATATGCACAGTATGACATGCATTCCATCATGAATAATAACTAAAATATCAGTCAGAATAAATTTATTAAAAATACAGACAAATTGGTTGAATCATTTCTCAAGAACTTGCAAAAATCAGCGGGTAAAAAGTTTCAAAATTAAAATTGCAGACACCGGTATCATTAATCTACGGTTCATGTAGTTTAACCTGTTGTGCTCGTTGTATTTTTCAGCAGCTGTTTCAGTTGCGTTTTGACCCGCCTGAGCCTTTTAACCGATGCAAACTTATTTCAGAATTTGAAGAAACCCTGTATTTTTTCAATAAGTATATTTTGCATTGACCATTTTCATGCATCCGATTTAATTTTTCGAGCAAATTTTTGCCAGACTTTTATTCATTTTTAGTCGTTTTAATTCTGTTCTTTCGTCAAAATGGTCAGATTAAATAAATAAAATTTTCCATATTATTATTTTAATTTTATCATGATTATTTAAAAAGTTGTGAATTTTATTTGATTCAATTGATTTAAATTATTTTAAATTGATTAAGTTATCTAAAAATAACATTTAGGCATTTCAATTTATTTAAATAGCGTGTGCTTCTTGGTGTGTTTCTTTGATTCGATCCAGACCATCCATTCGAATTAATCAATGGTCCATGTTAAGCAATCCACACTTATCCTAGTTTATCCAATCAAAATTTAGGATTTAATAGTAATTAATTAATAAATAAAAAATAATAATTATTGAGTGGCCGACACTCTAACACTCCTCAATAATACCTCTCTCTCTCTTCTTCCAACGGTAACAAAAAAATAATATTAAAAAAAGAGAAAAGAGAAAGGGCTGTCTCTCTCCTTCAATGGTTGAAATATAAAAATGAAATAGAAAGTGAAAAAAAAGGGATTCACGTTCACCACTAGTCATAAAATAATAAAAAGGAAATAAAAAATAAAAGAGAAGAACAATACTGTTCCTCTTCTTCCCCAAACAAAACCCACAAGCTACCTTCATCTTCTTCATCTTCACCCACGAGCGATTCACCACTTTTCCCTTATTCCTCACAACACCATTCTAAAACCTATTCATCATTCTCTTTCCAACAAACCACACATAAACAACTATACAACTCAAACCGCCATTCACACAACAGCTCCAACCACACACATTCAACAATTTGTTTCTACTTTCGATCGTCGATTCGCTGTGTAAGAGTTTATCCGTACATCTTTCATTTTATTTTCTGGTTTGTCTTACTGTTACTGTTACTTGTTGCTGCTTGTTAGTTTTCTTCATTTTCATATTATATACTTTTATCTTAAGTTTTATTCATGTATATGTATTATTGATTTTTAGATTTAGTTTCCATTGAGTTTTATACTACTATTACTTTCTATCATAACTTTTTTATATATATTATACTGTTAGTTTTTTTTATTTACAATTTTATATGTATACTTCGGTCAATGAGCTTCACATATATGTATATACATTTTGTTTTTTTAGTTATATACATTTTGTTTTCTTAAATTATATATATTTTGTTTTTTTAGTTTGATATTAAATATAAAGTATACTTTATGCTTATATAAATTTACTTTTGGTTTACTTTTATATATATATATATATTATATATATATATATATATATATATATATATATATATATATATATATATATATATATATATATATATATATATATATATATATATATTAAGTTTTATATTAAATATAAAGTATACTTTATGCTTTCAATTTTATATATAAATTTACTTTAGATTTACTTTTATATTTTTGAAACCACTTTCATAATACCACTTTAAGAAGTAAACCAAAAGTAAGTGTTTACTTTTGAAAGCATAAAGCATAAATTTTATATATTAAGTGTTTACTTTTATGCTTTCATAATACAAAATTCGATTCCATTCCATTCCATCATCAATTTAAAACCACTTTAAACCATTAAAATCACATATATCTCGATTCAAAGTCGAGTCTATTTTCAAACACCTTTGTAAGTCGATCGCTTTTTAAGCATCACCATCAACCTCACATAGCTTACTCTTGGGCTTTCTTACAATGAAACCTATTCGATTTTAATTAATCGAGTAGATGATTGATACACCAATAATAACCCAATTTATTCGCAAACACAATTTAAAACTTCGACCCAACATCGAGTAACTTTATTCAAATTAAATTAAAATACCTAATCACAATTAAATGTCATTTCATTTGGAAATGAAAAGGGGGATGGTTTTGAGTTTTCAACTCCTCCTCTCGATTATTCGAATACGAGTTCTCTTACTCGATTAGTCAAATAATCGTCATTGCTAAATCACCTAAACACAATTAATCAATTTATTCTCATAATAAAGAAATGAAAAAGGATATGACTTTGAGTTTTCAACTTCTCTCCTCGACTGTTTGAATACGAGTTCTCTTACCCGGTTAGTCAAATAATTGTCATTTCTCTTAACAAACTTCTAAACCCCGATTAAATCAAATTATTTTCATAATAAGAAATGAAAAAGGGAAGTGACTTTGAGTTTTCAACTTTTCTCCTCAATTGTTTGGATACGAGTTCTCTTACTCGGTCAGTCGAACAATTGTCATTTTTCTGCAAATTAATAAATCAGTCAAAACTATACGAAGAAGGAGATGGTCTTGAGTCTTCGATTTCTCTCCTCAAATGCTTGGATATGAGTCGTCTTACTCAGCCATTTGAGCATTTGTCGTTTATTCTAAAATACATCAACCATACATAATCCTATTTTCACAATCACTCAGATGAAAAAGAAAGTGGTCTAGAGTTTTCTATTCCCTTTCCCTGTTATTAGGATACGAGTTGTCTTACTCGGCTATCCGAGTATTCGTCATTCATTCAAAACACCTTAATCATCATTAAATCATTTTATAATTAAGGATGAAAACAGAAAGTGGTCTAGAGTCTTCTATTCCTTTTCCCTATTATTAGGGTACGAGTTGTCTTACTCGACCGTCCGAGTAATCGTCATCCGTCCAAAATACCTTAACTATTATCAACTGCCTTAACTATTATCAACTCCTTTCATAATAAAGGATGAAAAGGGAGATGGTCTAGAGCCTTCGATTCCTCTCCTCGACTATTAGGATACGAGTCGTTTTACTCGATTATCCGAGTAATTATCATCCAACACAAATATCTTAACATATCAGGTCTATCTTTTTCTTGCCCTCGTGCGATCGAAACCAATCAAACAAAACATCAAACATATCAACTCAACTTGTCACCCCCGTATGACATAACAAACTAGTGCTTAAGCCTCCGCTGAGAGTAGACAAGCCAACATTTAGCCTTTAGAACGTGATCTAAACAGTTATTCATTAAAAAACACCAACCAACCGTAGTTTCCCGAACTACGAATGCTCTGACTTCCTTATTACACCATAAGTATACGTAGGCAGGAGATTGCTGTATCTTCGCGAGCACACTAATAAAAAACCTCCATCTTCTCCTTTCTGAGGTTCTCATCCATTTCTATTTTCAACATTTTATAACCCAAAGATAACAAACAAACATAAATTAACACACAAAATGCAAATTAGAACTAAAAGGTTCCCGTTGAGTACAACGGACGTAAGGGGTGCTAATACCTTCCCCTTACGTAATCCACTCCCGAACCCGAATATGGTTGCGACGACCATTATTCCATTTCCTAAAGGTTTTATCGATATTTTCCTATCCCTTCATTGGGATAAATAAAGTTCGGTGGCGACTCTGTTCGAACTTAATTTTTTCCGCGACCATCGCGAGGAATCGTATATTTCGAGATGCGACAGATGGCGACTTTGCTGGGGAAATTAGCTCCAAGCAAAAGAGAGTGAAGCCTAATTTAGTTCAGTTTCTGTATTGTGTGTTAATCTTGTTTGTTTGATTGTTATTTTTATTCTGTTATTATTATTCTGTCATAATTATTGTATTGTGATTTATTGACTATGTCTTATTTGGGGCTCTCTGTTAGTGGTGCTTTGTGAGATAGGCTCTCTACCCGAGTTTGAGAAAAACCATAAGATTAAGTTGGTGGTTGCGTAGTGGGCGCCCACAAGGAGTCTTCCTTGTTGGGAAAATACGAAGACCCCGCCTAGAGAAGATTCTCTTGAGATATTATTGCCCGACGAGTTTTCGTCACGACGATAGTATTCTCAAGTTGGATCAATGACTCTAGGGACCTTTTAACCCATTATATCCAGTGGTTATGTAGTACTTACCTGAAAAGTCCCAGACTTATTGGGTTAATACGAAAGCCCCAATCAGATGAGATCCCTTGGACGTATTACTATCTTACAGTAATATTTCCAACTTCGATCTATGACTCTGAGAACCTTGTTAGAACCTTGGACTCGAGAGCTGTGTAGTAGAATCCCCATGGAGCCTTCCTTGTTGGGATAATACAAAGACCTCACCTATACGAGATCTTCTTAAGGATATTATTGTCCGACGAGTCTTCGTCACGCCAGTGACGTCCTCAAGAAATATTTGTGACTCTAGGAACCTACCAACTGTAGAGCTTACCCATGGGGTTACATTAATCAGAGATATCCGCCAGTTACCCGTTATTCTGATCCGTCTGAGAACACTTTGAACCTGTGATCCTAAACATGCCACTACCTTCATACACATATCATTGCATTTGCATTCATCATCATACATTTCATATCATTTTTCACCAAAAAATAAATACAAAAAACTCATTCATCCTTCGTCCATAACCTGCAGTTGATTTCCCGATACTAATATCATACTTGAAGTAGCTCTTGAAAAATCATGGATCCGTTGGAGCAAAGTCATATTGCATTAAGAGGAGACGTGGACTCGATGAAAAATCAGTTAGACCAACTTGTGGAAGCTATGATAGTTTTAGCAAAGAAGGATGACAACATTCAGCAGACTGCAGTCGTAGAGAATGTTATTCCAGCTCCAGTAAATGGTCCTACCCAACCTCTACCCACCTGGATATGATTCTGATGTGCAATGTGGATATCATGCTGGAACAATAGGGCATTCAACTGAAGACTGCAACGCTTTCAAAGCTAAAGTGCAACAATTGATCGACAAAAGGTACATATCCTTTTCAGAAGGAAGCCTGTTGGTGCACGTTAACCTCTCGTCAGAATGAGTTCAAAGATTTCATAGAGTATCTCCTAATGCCAGTAGTTCAGTTAGGAAGACATCCTCAACATTGGCAATCGTTGGACTAATTTGTTTCTATTTTTTCATTTGTAGTTTCTTTGTTGTTAAAAGCTGCTTGTGTTAAAACATTGTTTGTTTTTAATGGTAATATTGATGAAGTAATGATGCATGTTTTGAATTAACTATCTCGCATTCGCTCATTTTTCTTCTCTTATATCAAAAAAAAAAATACATCACTGTTTCTCCCATTCACTTTTCTTTATCATAACTTTTGTTTTAGCAAAGATTTGAGGGAGGATGACGAAAACAAAATACCCATAATTACTGACTGTATGCTTTCGAATAAAATCCTACTGATGATGTACAAGCATTGTTTCAAATTCCCAAACATTGGAGAGATAAGGAGTTAATCCCTAGTCAACCACTTCGAGCCTAGAAGTAGGTGTTTCTTTTGGATATACAAACCCTTATGTTTAACCCGGGGCAGGGTAGTGTTCAGTTAATCTGACTATACATTCAAATTACAAGATGAAATAGCCTATCTAAGGATCAACCACATGATATTCTTTGCACACATCCTGAAGTGTCGAAAGAACCTTGCAAAATCCAAAAGTTATGTTGGTTGTTCTCCGAATAACCATTGAATTGGCAGTCACAAATTTTCAAAAAAAAGGAATCAAAGAAAAGCCCGCTAAGTCGATACCCCAAAAGGAGACTTAGGCAAAAACCGGGGCAATCCCGATGGACTAAAGCTTTAAAAAGCGGTCCATGCAAAAGTTAGGGATCAAAACAAAAATCAAAGGAGGTTACGAAAACCCTCAACAAAATAAAAACAAGATTTAGTGACCACCATACCAAGAATCAAAGGGTCACCGATATCCATGAAGAGCAAAATAAAGTGTCTGTCATTTCAAGAGATCTTACACCTGCAAACTCTCTTAAAAGTTAAGTGTGTGTCGAATTAATTGAACGTAGGATTGGAGATCATCATGAAGAAGGGGTGGGTTAAAATAAACTTTGAGCCTTATATCCTTTTGTTTCAATAACCATGAACCAAGCCACGTTACAACCCTCAAAAGACCTAATTGAGGTAGGGTTATTTCCGAAAGCATATTACAGCAAAGTTGCATAAACTGACTCCTAAAGATTTGCTAATCTTCAACATCGATGTCATTATTCTCGCTGTGTCTTTCACACGTTAAATTGCTAAATCAGCATTACATTTGGACTCACGTTCCACTCGTTACACACTATCACATCATTCCAATAAATGATTTTTTTTCAAAACTTTCATGAATATCGGTTCAAAATTACCATTTATAAGTGAACAATTTTAATTGCAATTCAGTACTTGACATCATTGAAATCTCAACAAAGAGCAACCAGTGGAACTTGACCATTCACCAGAGTCAAGACTACCTCATAACCCACGAATCAAGTGCATGCCACCCAAAACATCAAGTTGATCATAGGAAAATTACTCCAAGAATTGGTCAATCTTAAACAGTCTCCAACATCTGTTAATAAATGTGCAAATCATTTCAAGAATCAGTTGATCCAAAGCAAATTATCTCATGACTCTATTAACTAGGGGAAGATCACCTAGAGGTTCTGGTGGCCAGGGGCCGACCCCTTCAATATTCAGTTAGGGTGAGTTAAGTCGCTTCAACGCTCATACCGGGGAAAGCTACCTCAAGAGCACAGAAAGTCAACCACTCCAAGAGTCGGTTAACCAAGGATAAATCCTTTCATGGATCAAAATTTTGGGGCAAGCCATCTCCAAATTATGGTACAATTTCTTTCGAAATCCTTTTGAGGGAAATGTCCGCAAAACCCCAACAAACTGGGGCAAGATGAGCCACATAGGATCAAGTCCTCTCCATGTTTTCAAGTTGGTCAATCAAAAAGTTTGGTCGCACGTCAGCAACCATAGAGCTCGAGACAAGTGTTGGGGAATCATGCTATCATCCTATAAAACAACCCTCTGGCAGACAGAAGCCTTTCTGCAAAGAACCTTATCCTCCAATACCCACGCAGGGGCATTTTGGAAACCTGCAAATCATCCTCATGCATTAGTCATGTCACCTTGCTATAAGATAAAACCATGCATATCATAACATTCATCGGTTCTAATCCCATAACATCGAACCTGATATTGAAAAGCCTTGAAACACAAAATCTGACACCAAAGCCTAACATCGCTTGGCAATTCAAAGTCCAATTCCCGTTTGGCAAATTATTTCAAAGCCCAGTTCCCGTCTGGAAATTTATTTCAAAGCCCAGTTCCCGTCGGGCAATTTATTACAAAGTCCAGTTCTCGCCTGGAAATTTATGTCAAAATCCAGTTCTCGTCTGGCAACTTATTCCAAAGTCCAGTTCCCATCTGGCAAGCTATATCAAAAATCAGTTCTTGTACGACAAATCATTTGCCAAATACCAGTTCTCGTCTGGTAAATTATCTCTTAATACCAGTTCTCATCTGGTAAATTATCTTTTAATACCAGTTCTCGTCTCTTAATACCAGTTCTCGTCTGGTAAATTATCTCTTAATACCAGTTCTCGTCTGGTAAATTATCTCTTAATACCAGTTCTCGTCTGGTAGTCAATTATTTCCACCAGTTCTCGTCTGGTAGCCTACTTTAAAAATCAGTTCCTGTCTGACAAACAAAAACAAATTCAATCCCGTCTGACATTTCAATTATTTTCACCACTTCGCGTCTGGTAACATATCCTTCAAGTGTTGTCCTCATCTGGCAATTCAATCTCCTTCACCATTTCTCATTTGACAGTTCCCATTTAAAGTCCAACCTCATTGGCAATCAAGAATTAAACCCTACAAAAACATCCAATTACCCAGTTGCATTCCCACATGCATCACACGAATCATCCATACATGGTTTTCCTACCAAACAGAAAATTCAAAAAAACACAGTCATATCAATGATCAACATACTTATGCATAACCTTATACAAAATAAAACTCATTCGCATTCCTACATGCCCAACCAAATATCCCCAGCTATTGCATACTTGCATGCATCTCATGCATCATCCCATGCATGGTAGTCCCACCTAAAGTGGAATATCATATAAAAATCAAATGTAAAATATCAGGATCCAAGGTCATTCATGTGTATCTTGGACATTTCTCATTTCCGAATAAAGTTATTACCCTGCACGTGCTCGTGGAATTATTTCTCAGCAAACCGTTTTTCAACTCTATGATTAATAATGGTATTCCCAGCATTTTCTTTGCAATCATTCCTCCCCAAGCGGAGGTTACCCTAAAAAGTCTCCTATGAGTTTTTCCCCTGCAGAGCATTTCCAGTATGTCTCCCTCAAAAGGAGTCTTTTCTTAAAATTCCCCCAACAGACGAATATTCGAGATACTGCTTCATCTATCTGAAGAATCTTATTTCTCTGTTTGAGATACTGCTTCATCAATTTGAAGAATCTCATTTGTTTTTTTAGAGATACTGCTCTAATATCCTCAGAGAGTCTTAGATTCAGTTAAGGTATCTTTCCCCTGCTGAAATATCTTAATTCTATCATATAAGATGCTGCTTCGACTCGATACAGAGAATCTCATTTTTACTGTTTCAGATACTGCTTTATCAATATGAAGAGTCTCATTTCAGATTTTTTAGAGGTATTGATCTAAGTATCCTCGGAGAGTCTTAGATTCAATTAAGGTATCATTCCCTTGTTCGGAATATCTTAATTTTATCATATAAGATGCTGCTCCGACTCGAAACAAAGAATCTCATTTTTACTGTTTGAGATACTGCTTCATCAATATGAAGAGTCTCATTTCAGATTTTTTTAGAGGTACTGCTCTAAGTATCCTCGGAGAGTCTTAGATTAATTTAAGGTATCATTCCCTTGTTTGGAATATCCTAATTCTATCATATAAGATGTTGCTTCGACTCGATACAGAGAATCTCATTTTTACTGTTTGAGATACTGCTTCATCAATATGAAGAGCCTCATTTCAGATTTTTTAGAGATACTGCTCTAATATCCTTGGAGAGTCTTAGATTCAATTAAGGTATCTTTCCCTGCTGGAATATCTTAATTCTATCATATAAAATGTTGCTTCGACTCGATATAGAGAATCTCATTTTTACTGTTTGAGATACTGCTTCATCAATATGAAGAGTCTCATTTCAGATTTTCTTTGGAGATACTGCTCTAATATCCTCGGAGAGTCTTAGATTCAATTAAGGTATCTTTCCCCTGCTAGAATATCTTAATTCTATCATATGAGATGCTGCTTCGACTCGATACAGAGAATCTCATTTTTACTGTTTGAGATACTGCTTCATCAATATGAAGAGTCTCATTTCAGATTTTCTTTAGAGATACTGCTCTAATATCCTCGGAGAGTCTTAGATTCAATTAAGGTATCTTTCCCATGCTGGAATTTCTTAATTTTATCATATGAGATGCTGCTTCGACTCGACACAGAGAATCTCATTTTTACTGTTTGAGATGTTGCTTCATCAATATGAAGAGTCTCATTTCAGATTTTGTTTGAGTTACTGCTTCATTTATTCGAATAATCTCATTTGCCTGTTTGAGATACTGCTTCATTTATCCGAAGAATCTCATTTGTCTGTTTGAGACACTGTTTCATTCATGTGAAGAATCTCATTTGTTTTCAGGATATTGCTCTAGTATCCTCGGAGAATCTTAGATACGATTGAGGTATCATTCCCTTGTTGGAATATCTCGATTATATCATGTAAGGAACTACTCCGTTGATCCCCAGAGAATACTGTGTTTCTGTTCAAAACATTGTTCTGCTAATTTTCAAAAATCTTAGATACCATTGAAGTATCGTTCTATTGTCGGAATATCTCGATCATGGCATCCAAGATGTTGTTCTGATAATTCCCAGAGAGTCTTGATTGTTTTACCTTCCGATAACCTTTTCTTACTATATTTTTCACTGCATTTTGTTTCTGCATTTCTTCCTTGCACTTCAAAGGACAAAATTTGGGTCTTTTCGTATTTAATTATCTTCCACCACGAATGTACGAAGACTATTGTCATTCATACTTTCTGGTTCAAGGTAATTAAATAGGGGCAGCTGTCATACCCAAATTTTGTCCGGGCATATTTAAATTTTTGTAAAATCGATTTCATTTTTAATTTACATCATATGCACAGCATGACATGCATTCCATCATGAATAATAACTAAAATATCAGTCAGAATAAATTTATTAAAAATACAGACAAATTGGTTGAATCATTTCTCAAGAACGTGCAAAAATCAGCGGGTAAAAAGTTTCAAAATTAAAATTGCAGACACCGGTATCATTAATCTACGGTTCATGTAGTTTAACCTGTTGTGCTCGTTGTATTTTTCAGCAGCTGTTTCAGTTGCGTTTTGACCCGCCTGAGCCTTTTAACCGATGCAAACTTATTTCAGAATTTGAAGAAACGCTGCATTTTTTCAATAAATATATTTTGCATTGATCATTTTCATGCATCCGATTTAATTTTTCGAGCAAATTTTTGCCAGACTTTTATTCATTTTTAGTTGTTTTAATTCTGTTCTTTCGTCAAAATAGTCAGATTAAATAAATAAAATTTTCCATGTTATTATTTTAATTTTATCATGATTATTTAAAAAGTTGTGAATTTTATTTGATTCAATTTATTTAAATTATTTTAAATTGATTAAGTTATCTAAAAATAACATTATAGGCATTTCAATTTATTTAAATAGTGTGTGCTCCTTGGTGTGTTTCTTTGATTCGATCCAGACCATCCATTCGAATTAATCAATGGTCCATGTTAAGCAATCCGCACTTATCCTAGTTTATCCAATCAAAATTTAGGATTTAATAGTAATTAATTAATAAATAAAAATAATAATTATTGAGTGGCCTACACTCTAACACTCCTCAATAATACCTCTCTCTCTCTTCTTCCAACGGTAACAAAAAAATAATATTAAAAAAAGAGAAAAGAGAAAGGGTTGTCTCTCTCCTCCAACGGTTGAAATATAAAAATGAAATAGAAATTGAAAAAAGGGGATTCACGTTCACCACTAGTCATAAAATAATAAAAAGGAAATAAAAAATAAAAGAGAGGAACAATATTGTTCCTCTTCTTCCCCCCAAAAAACCACAAGCTACCTTCATCTTCTTCATCTTCACCCACCGGCGATTCACCACTTTTCCCTTATTCCTCACAACACCATTCTAAAACCTATTCATCATTCTCTTTCCAACAAACCACACATAAACAACTATACAACTCAAACCGCCATTCACACAACTATTACAATTTTATATGTATACTTCGGTCAATGAGCTTCACATATATGTATATACATTTTGTTTTTTTAGTTATATACATTTTGTTTTCTTAAATTATATATATTTTGTTTTTTTATTTAAGTTTTATATACATTTTGTTTTTTTAGTTTGATATTAAATGTAAAGTATACTTTATGTTTTCAATTTTATATATAAATTTATTTTGGTTTACTTTATATATATATATATATATATATATATATATATATATATATATATATATATATATATATATATATATATATATATATATATATATATATATATATATATATATAAAGTTTTATATTAAATATAAAGTATACTTTATGCTTTCAATTTTATATATAAATTTACTTTTGATTTACTTTTATATCTTTGAAACCACTTTCATAATACCACTTTAAAAAGTAAATCAAAAGTAAGTGTTTACTTTTGAAAGCATAAAGCATAAAGCATAAATTTTATATATTAAGTGTTTACTTTTATGCTTTCATAATAAAAAATTCGATTCCATTCCATTCCATCATCAATTTAAAATCACTTTAAACCATTAAAATCACATATCTCTCGATTCAAAGTCGAGCCTATTTTCAAACACCTTTGTAAGTCGATCGCTTTTTAAGCATCGCCATCAACCTCAGATAGCTTACTCTTGGGCTTTCTTACAATGAGACCTATTCGATTTTAATTAATCGAGTAGATGATTGATACACCAATAATAACCCAATTTATTCGCAAACACTATTTAAAACCTCGACCCAACATCGAGTAATTTTATTCAAATTAAATTAAAATACCTAATCACAATTAAATGTCATTTCATTTGGAAATGAAAAGGGGGATGGTTTTGAGTTTTCAACTCTTTCTCTCGATTATTCGAATACGAGTTCTCTTACTCGGTTAGTCAAATAATCGTCATTGCTAAATCACCTAAACGCAATTAAATCAATTTATTCTCATAATAAAGAAATGAAAAAGGAGATGACTTTGAGTTTTCAACTTCTCTCCTCGACTGTTTGAATACGAGTTCTCTTACCCGATTAGTCAAATAATTGTCATTTCTCTTAATAAACTTCTAAACTCCGATTAAATCAAATTATTTTCATAATAAGAAATGAAAAAGGGAAGTGACTTTGAGTTTTCAACTTTTCTCCTCAATTGTTTGGATACGAGTTCTCTTACTCGGTCAGTCGAACAATTCTAATTTTTCCGCAAATTAGTAAATCAGTCAAAACTATACGAAGAAGGTGATGGTCTTGAGTCTTCGATTTCTCTCCTCAAATGCTTGGATATGAGTCGTCTTACTCAACCATTTGAGCATTTGTCGTTTATTCTAAAATACATCAACCATACATAATCCTATTTTCACAATCACTCAGATGAAAAAGAAAGTGGTCTAGAGTCTTTTATTCCCTTTCCCTTTTATTAGGATACGAGTTGTCTTACTCGGCTATCCGAGTATTCGTCATTCATTCAAAACACCTTAATCATCATTAAATCCTTTTATAATTAAGGATGAAAACAGAAAGTGGTCTAGAGTCTTCTATTCCCTTTCCCTATTATTAGGATACGAGTTGTCTTACTCGACCGTCCGAGTAATCGTCATCCGTCCAAAATACCTTAACTATTATCAACTGCCTTAACTATTATCAACTCCTTTCATAATAAAGGATGAAAAGGGAGATGGTCTAGATCCTTCGATTCCTCTCCTCGACTATTAGGATACGAGTCGTTTTACTCGATTATCCGAGTAATTATCATCCAACAAAAATATCTTAACATATCAGGTCTATCTTTTTCTCGCCCTCGTGCGATTGAAACCAATCAAACAAAACATCAAACATATCAACTCAACTTGTCACCCCCGTATGACATAACAAACTAGTGCTTAAGCCTCCGCTGAGACTAGACAAGTCAACGTTTAGCCTTTAGAACGCGATCTAAACAGTTGTTCATTAAAAAACACCAACCAACCGTAGTTCCCCGAACTACGAATGCTCTGACTTCCTTATTACACCGTAAGGATACGTAGGCAGGAGATTGTTGTATCTTCGCGAGCACACTAATAAAAAACCTCCATTTTCTCCTTTCTGAGGTTCTCATCCATTTCTATTTTCAACATTTTATAACCCAAAAATAACAAACAAACATAAATTAACACACAAAATGAAAATTAGAACTAAAAGGTTCCCGTTAGTACAATGGACGTAAGGGGTGCTAATACCTTCCCCTTACATAATCCACTCCCGAACCTGAATATGGTTGCGACGACCATTATTCCATTTCCTAAAGGTTTTATCGATATTTTCCTATCCCTTCATTGTGATAAATAAAGTTCGGTGGCGACTCTGTTCGAACATAATTTTTTCCGCGACCATCGGGAGGAATCGTATTTTTCGAGATGCGACACCTTTTAAGCAAAAACAAGTGGATGACAAGGAAAACGATTAAAATAAGATGAAAAAAATAGAAAAACATAAAACTTAATCTAATTAAGTCAAATAAGAATCTTTAGAACTTTTTCGGATTTTTCTGAAACTATGAAAACTGAAGAAAAAAAATCATAAAAAATAGAAAAATAAGGAATTTCAGATTTTTAGGCAAAAAATAAGAAATTTAATCTAACGAATAGGCAAAAAATAGGACGAATGTGAGAAGAATTTCCTAAAACCTGGTTTTTTAACACTAAAATGTGAAAAGGTTAGAACGCAAGAACGTTGGGGCAAGAACGCTGAAACACAACACCTATGACTATAATAATGGTTAAAATCTACAAGAGTCCCAGTCAACGACGCCAATTTGATATGATGTCGTACACTGTTCAAAAATAAGTAATTAAGAATGGTAGTCTAAGGAAGCGTCACTAGAGTATCGTATCACAAGGACTCTTGGCAAATTAACCAAATAAGAAAACAAAATATGGGGGGTTCGATTCGATTTAGAATAAGTGGTTATAAAATAAGTTGGTCTACTGATTTGGTTTCCTAACTTATCATTGGTTAATATAATTTTCATGCCCTAAGCGAATTCTAATCCTAGCAACATTAACAAGCTCATTGATACTGATATATGATATGTGTTCCTAATTTCTGAATTAAGCAAACAAATTCTGAATTAAACAAACGGGTTAAGCACACGCGAATTAGGCAAACACGATTATGGAACATATATCAATCGAGATTGATCAACACATATTCTATAGAACATGAATAAACCATACAAGACATATAACAAAATATTGAAAGGGAAAAGACATTTGATTGAAAATTAAGAAACCTCTAAGTATCCGTGGAAACCGATTACAGCAGATCAACCTTGTGAACTTTAGTTCTCCATGAAATTTGTATACTAGCCTCTAATTTTCGTAAATTCCAAATAGGATTACTATAGCATTGAAAAACCTAATATAATAGAAGGGAAATTCGGGCCTTTATGAGATCCGACCCGAAAATTACAAAAACTGGCCCAAACTGACTATTTTAATTAAGTCTGGAAATTCAAAGAATTATTCGACCCTTCTTCACTCCTAATCAACTTTTGACTTCAACATCAAACTTGTAGCTCTTTCTCTTAACTTTCCAACAAATATTAGAATGCATCAATTTGATTCATGTATCTTAAGTTATGGTATGCATAGTGACAAGGTATCAAATAAGCATTTATGCTGAAAATAAAGTACAAAAATAAAATAAAACCAAAAATAAACTTAAATAAAAAAAACACTAAAATAGTAGAATAAAGTATAGAGTTGTCTAATTATAATAGTACAAGAATATGCATCAAAATGCATTGATCAACCACCAACCGGGAGGGCTAACAAGTACTGCTAATTTACTATTGATTAGCAAGGCATATTATTTTACACCCACTGAATATGCAAGAATGATGCTGAAAATATTCCTTCCAGCGCCAAAATGTTCCTGATAAACACTATTTAGTTAATCTCTCTGAGTCGAGTCGGGTGAGATCACAATCGTCTTATATGTAGGGTATTTTTTGTCTCCCATGCATTACAACCTTCTACAATGGATCAAGTGAAAGTTGATGGCACACGACATTTGGGTCGATCCCGGGCATATTTAATGGCTTCCATGCGAAGAGGTCGATGTTATCTTTCAGTACCTTGATGATGTTTTCTTCCTCTTCCTGAGATATCCCTGAACCTATATGTGTGATTTCAGCACCAATTTGCACTTTTTTTTTAATTTTCTAATAGGGGTCAAGCTATCACCTGCTGGATCCCCCCGAGGATCAAGGTCGACTAAGTTCACCTTCAAAATGTTTTTTGTCATAGGATGGTCCTTATGGGTCTTCTTTTTTAATTTTATACTATCCTTATAGCATTACCTAGACAGTTCTTGATCACCTATAATTGTTCCGACTTGTCCACCTTCTAGGGGATACTTCATAATTAGATAAAGAATGGACATAGAAGCCTCTAAAGCATTGAATGTTAGCCTTTCGATGATGATATTGTAGGGTGATGATGTGTTCACTATCAGGTATCTCACTTTGATGCCTTTGGGGTTGCTTCCACTTCCGAATACGATCATGATAGGCAAGTTCCCCAATACCTGGACTTGTTCGCCAGAGAAACTGATTGCGGTACCTTTGAAGGGTAGAAGCTCGGATGTATCCATGTGCATGCCTTTGAAAGCATCCCAATACAATAGGTTGGCTTAGCTGCCCAAATCGATTAACACCCGCTTGACACTTCAATCATGAATTTGTACTTGTATGACCATCAGGTTATTCTCATGAGCCAATACCCCTTCTAATCATGTCTTGAAAAACTGATAACGACATGTCGTTCTTCATTTTTTGAAAATAGATTATGTGACACGTGCATTACTGATTGAGCGTCTCTTTTTCTGGACGAGCTTGTTTCTCCTCCACCAGCGAAACCTCCCGAGATTGTTTGAATGTGTGATGGGCCACTCATGTCTCACGCACTTCCTTGGTGTTTTTTCCCTTCTTGGCAGAAAGGTTCTCTAAGTTTGGCTCTCTCCTAGAAGGACTTCTCTTTCCTGCTGATCTTTCTACCTCTTTTACATATGATAACAACCAGTCTCTTTGGATCAGGATTTTGATTTCTCTTTTTAACTGATGACAATCTTCAGTATGGTGGCCTCTCAAACGATGATAGGAACACCATGCTTCCTCATCTTTTCTTAACACAACATTGACCCTCTTGGGACGAGTAGGTTCTGGTATTAGCTTTAGATGATATACTTCTTGTAGAATATCAACACGTTTTGAATTGAGTGAGGTAAAGTTCTCGGTGAAGTTGTCATATGGCCTTTGGGAAGGCTTTATTATCGACCTTTCCATTGAGCCCTACTTATGATGTTCTTTCGTGGTCCCGAATCCATCATGCCTAGATTGTGTCTTTTCTTTAGCATCTCAGGACCTTTTCTTTGTATTTCTTCCCCCTTGATATAAAATTTTTCTCCGTTCATTACTTCCTTCATGCTGGTGGTCGGCTTATGTGCCAATGATTCATTGAAATGACCGACTTTTAGGCCATTTTAGAAGTCTCCCACGAACATCTCTTAATTTGAATGGTAGAATTTTATTGTTTCTTCATCGAATCACGCCATATATTCATAGAGGGATTCATAAGGTCCCTTGAGGATGTTGAACAAGCTAGTAGTGGTCACCTTTCTATGTTTGTTGGAGGAGAAATGTTGCACCATCTTCCTTGTTAGATCCTGGTAATCAGTGATTGATAATCTGGGCAGACTCAGGTATCAGCGTAATGCCCCAACTATTTCCATTTGATTGTTAATTGATATTATGTGCTCCTGCAAATCACTTTTGCCATCGAAGGATGACAAATATGGTTGTTTGAAGTTTTTTGGGACTGGATCGCCCAAAATTACCTCTGAAAGAGGTTGAGTATCAAAAAGGTCCTCCTTATCTTCATCTTCCTAAAGTTATTTGTGACTGCTGCAGTGTGTGGACACTTTCATGCAAAGATTCGTTATGCTGGCGCATATTCTCCACAATTGTAAGTAGTTGTATCATGTTTGGTGGGGTGCGAGGTTCACTTATGCTAGGAGATGATCCAAAGCCCCACGGTGGGCGCCAAATGTTCTTAATAAACACTACTTGGTTTATCTCCCTTAGGCGAGTCAGGTGAGATTATAATCGTCCTATCTGTAGGGGTATTTTTTTCTCTTTTGCATTATGGCCTACGATGATGAATCAAGTGAAAGCTGATGGCATACCACATTTGGGTCGATCCCAGGCATATTCGATGGCTTCCATGTGACGAGGTTAATGTTATATCTCAATACCTTGATGATGTTTGCTTCCTCTTCCTAAGATAGCCCTGAACCTATCTATGTGATTTAAAAGTATTCATAATTGATTTTAACCTTTTTTAATTCTCAAATAAGGGTCAAGCTATCATCTGCTGGACCCTCCCGAGGATCAAGGCCAACCAAGTTCACCTTTAAAGTGTTTCCTATTGTAGAACGATCCTGTTGGGTATGCTTTTTTAATTTCAGACTATCCTTGTAGCCACCGTGGTGCTACAAGGATAGTGATTCTCATTCGTAGAACTCTAACCAAAATATAGTAGTCAGTTGTAAGCAGTTAGCGAAATAAGTAAAACTCACTTATCTTTCGACGATGATGACAACATTGTTACAAGCGATTTTGCAGTACCGATTTCAAAAAGCATTTCTTGATGAATAAGGTTTTCTTTTTTCTATTCAGGAGGTATCTCAAATGATATAATAAACAAAATAACTTGCCTTGCAGTTTTTCTATTTATAGGATAGATATATCTCCATAGAAGTTGGGTATCATTACTACAATATCTTCCATCTGTAAATGCAATGTTGCCTGCTTCATGCCCATCCTCTACTTCAGAATATTCGATATCATGTTGTAATAATGCTTGAAACATTCAAATCAAGTTCTTCATAGTCAATATCAGAGGAATATATTAACCACCAATACCACATTCATATATAACTGAAATGTCTTCGCTATATGTGGAATCCAAAACTGATATTGGACTAGGTCCATATCCCTTATGGAAGTTACTAACAAAATCTACATCAACCCTAGAGACAAATGAATACAAAGAAACTTCTTGAAATTCCAATGTTTCCTGTTGCTTTGAAGAATGACTTAAAGAACCACAATATTTGTGCATCATTATAAATTACGTTGAATCATATTGCTTCATGGTTGGATTATTATCCAAGCAACCAACAACCTTAGGCTTTGCATCAGACACCAAGAAATTAACTGATGAAACAAGACAGAAGACAACCTTCTCAGGCATGTCACTGTCTTCATTGCTTTACAATTCAACGACATGTTTCTAGAGGTCGAGTATGGAGTAAATTTTTAAAGGAGAGTTTGGATGATGACCTTCCTTAATATGATGTCGATGTTGAATTGTAATTCCTTGTGTCGAAGTAGGTTGCTCGACAGAACAAGGAAGTGTCAAACCACCTAGTATGTTGAGTTGTATTAGTATGTCGAAGTGTCAAAGCATGTTGCTTCAAACATGATTTCGACTTAGGCCTATTTTAGTGGTGTTAATTATTTTGTGCTTTTATGTTTTGGGCTTTAGCTTGGGGTCCAAGTTAACCTTAATCTATAAATAGAAGGAGTAACCCGTTATTCTTGTAATAAAGTGAATAGAGCATTCATAATATTGTATTCACATTATTTTGCAGTTGCAAAGTGAATAAGAAGTTTTCCACAATTTGTGGACAGAGATAAACTCTACATAATTTTAATTCTTCTTCTCCTTCATCGTTCTTTACTTTATTTCTTTCTCCATTGTTCTTCTCTTTTCATTTTTATTATGTGGGTGATAACAATCTTGTTAATCAAGATTGATTGAAATTCTCCATAGGTTATGATGGATTTATAACATCTGCTATCAAGAGCTCTGGTTGTAATGATTCGTGGGAAGAAAATCACCATGGCAAAGAATCATCCAAACGGTCATTTTCCAGCAAGTCTTCCAATTCTCAAGAAAAATAATTATGAGAATTGGTGCAAGCAGATAAAGGTTGTGTTCTGTTATCAAGATCTTTGGGATCTTATGAAGGAAGGAGTAGCAACGCTTACAGAAGACGCGACAAATCAAGAAATGGCTACACATAAAGAATTTAAGAAGAAAGATTATAATGCTCTCTTTATAATCCATCAATGTGTTGATGCAGATAACTTTGAAAAGGTTAGTGATGCAGAGTCAGCGAAAAAAGCATGGGAAATTATAGAGAAATCGTTTGGAGGCGCGAAGAAGGTGAAAGATGTGAGGTTACAAACTCACAAAAGGACGTATAAATTGCTTCAGATGGAAGATAATGAAAGCATAAATGATTTCTTCACCAAGGTTACGAAGCTGGTGAATCAAATCAAGGTATATGGATAAGTGTTGACATCAAGATCCGTTGTTGGAAAGATCTTGAGGTCGTTGGCTCCAAAGTTCGACCATGTGGTAGTAGCAATAGAAGAGTCGAAAGATTTGTCAAAACTTACAAAGGAAGAACTTCAAGGGACACTTGAATATCATGAACAAAGAATGGTTGAAAGAGCTACAGGAAAGTCGGAGAGTGATATGGCTTTGCAGGCGCAATCAACAAAAGAAAGAAAAGGCAAAGGAAGTTGGAGTTGAAACAAAGGAAGAGGAGGTTACAACAATCCAACTGGTCAAAATCAACAAGAAGGAAACTGGTTGAATCAGAGAAAACCCTAGAATCAAGGCAACCAAAGAGGTGGTGTTGCAGGTAGAGGAATAGGTGGTGGTCAAAAGCCAGACAAGAGTCACATTCAGTGTTAAAATTGTCAGAAGTATGGTCACTATTCTAGTGATTGTCCAAAAAAGCAGAAGAATAAAGAAACTTATGCAAAGTTGGCAAAACATGAAGAAGAAGAAGAAGAAGAGACGTTGTTGATGGTTACAACAAGAGATGAAGAGAGATTCAAGGACCATTGGTACTTGGAGTCAGGATTCTTATCACCCATGTCTGGAAGGAAAGATTGGTTTGTCAACATAAAGCCCTTAATGAAGAACATGGTGAAATTTGCAAATGACAACACTCTAGCAGCAGAGGTGTTGGTGATGTTTTGATTGTGAGGAACGATGGTAAGAGGTCAGTAATTTCAAATGTGTTGTACATATCAGGCATGAAGAGCAATTTTCTTAGCATATGGCAATTAGTCGACAAGAACTATAGAGTGTTGATCAAAGACAAGATGATGAGAGTTCTGGACTTAAATGGAAAGTTGATCTTGAAGGCTCCAATGTCTTAGAATAAAACCTTTAAGATTGAACTAAATGTGATAGAGAATACTGCCTTGCAACAACAGCCAACAAAGATGAATGGATATGGCATTATAGACTTGGCGATCTCAATTTCAAAGACATCAGATATTTGAAGAGAAGAAATATGGTTTCAAGATTACTAGAAATCGATATTCCAAACGAAGTGTGTGAAGAATGTGTGCAGGCGAAGCAGCATAAGAACAACTTTAATAAGGATGCATGAAGGAGGTAGAAGGCAATTCTTGAAGTCATATACTCTAATGTATGTGGCCCTCTCTAGGTGGATTCGATTGGAGGTAACAAATACTTTGTTACATTCATAGATGATTTCAGTCGAAAAGTGTGTTCTTACTTGATCAAGAAGAAAAGTGAAGTGATCAAGGTATTTGCGAAGTTTAAATCTATGGTCGAAAGACAAAGCGGTCAAAAGGTCAACATTTTGAGGACTGATGGTGGTGGCAAATATGTGTCGAAAGACTTCGATGCACTATGTGTGAAAGAAGGGATTGTGCATGAGGTGGCTCCACCCTACACTCCACAGCAGAATGGAGCCGTAGAAAGGAAGAATATAACCATCATGAATATGGTTAGAAGTATGTTAAAAGACAAGCATATATCCAAAGAATTATGGGGAGAAGTTGTGTCGACTGCGACATATATTCTGAACAGATGTTCGACGAAGAAGGTAGAAGGAATCACGCAAGAAGAATGTTGGTCTGGTGTCAAGCCTAAATTGAGTCATCTGAAAGTGTTTGGATCTATAGCACATAGACATATGCCAAACCAGTTGAGAAGATAACTTGATGACAAGTCGAATCAGATGATCCTGATAGGATATCTGATCGGAAAAATAGCAAGTGTACTATTTTTACCGATGTAGTAATAAGGAGTTTATTCCCAGTATCGATCTCGAGGATTGCGTAGGAATTACTTATTTTAATTCGATTCTATTAAACAAAAGATAATGGTTGGGTTGTTGTGGAATTGAGAATAATAACACGAAAATAGTAAAAATAATTGATTAAGATAAAAGATGCTAGGGTGAGTGGTTGAGTTAGCCGGTTATGAGTTTGTCCTGATTTCCTTACTACCTATGATACCTTCAATCACCTAACCTCAGAATGTTCTTGCCTAAGTCCTTACGCAAGAAACTATTAACCTACCAATTATTACTCAAATGTCCATTCAATTAATCATTGGTGTTAATCATACACAATATCAAGGTTTACGGTGATTTACGAAAGTTACTAGTCCTAGATGATACATTCATAAACCCAATTGTGTGAAAACCCTAACAATACAATCCTGTTATTGAAAGTCATAGATCAATTTGTATTTGTCCGATACAAAAGCATAATAACATCACACAATTAAATTGAAATACGTAACATAGTAATTAAGGAATCATGGGTTCAAATTCATAGCATACGATAACATCAGGACCACCCCCTAGCATCAGGGGGTTTAGCCTTTCATAGTACTTAAAGAATTCATAAAGTAAAGATTAGACATTACAAAGAATTAGGAGAGTTTGATCTTCAATGGTGGCTACCCTTGAATCTCGCCGTCTTCGAATCCGTCGTATTCGCTATCTTCTCCACTGTAATGCTTTCGTTCGTCTGTCAAAAGGTCCCTTCTTCTTTCTCTTCCAAGCCTTCTTATAGTTTCAGATGACCTTCTTCCAAGTTAAAGGTCCAAACTACCCTTACTGAGCAGAATCGGTTCAAACAGCAAAAATTAGGTTTTCCAAGCTGCGTTCAATCAACACGGCCGTGTGGTGGAACACGGGTGGCCGTGTTGTTCCTCAGGATTAATTTATTTTAACATCAATTATAGTAGCATCAACACGGGCCGTGTCCCTGCACACGGGCGCCCGTGTTAATGCACTGTTTTAATCAACACGGCCGTGTGGTGGCACACGGGTGGCCGTGTTGATCTTTGTTTTCTGCTTCATCTTTTTCTCTGCTTGACCAACAACACGGCCGTGTGGTGGCACACGGGTGGCCGTGTTGACCTGCTGTTCTGTCATATTTTCGTCCTTCAGAGTGTCCAGAACTTCACCATTCTTGCTTTTAAACCTGGAACAATGACATTACCCAAACGAAGCATAAACGAGATCTTTTTGACATAAATTCGTAATCGAATGTAATGTAATATCAAACCAACAAAACATGATACTTGACTCAAATGCAACTAAAAACAAACATAAATCTTACCAAGGTGATGAAAATATGTCGGATTAGCGGCGGGAATTCAATGGAAATGGTGACCGATCACAACCCCAAACTTGTCTCATTGCTTGTCCTCAAGTGATGTATTGAGTCCAAACAAAGGTCACCCCCGAATTCGTTTTCCACAATGCCACCTAGTCTTTCACATTCGTGTTCTTCCTTTCCAATCGAGTTTCAGGTCTCTCCGATTCAAGCAGTTTACCACATTTTCACATCCGAAACCTCTTCACCTGCAAGCTTTTCACACACTCACAATATCTCTCAGGGTTAGGTGTGTACACTCACAGCACAGTATACAATATCAGACTCTTAACTTTGAATACATTCTAATGTCACCACCACAGCAGATTCCACACACTTTTTGAGGTCGTTTTAGGTTGTAACGGGGCTTGGGTACGGTGGGATAAACAAAAAAAATGGATAACAGAGGGTTTTTGAACTCGGTAGTCATGTTGTGTACTTTTTCTTTCTTTTCTCTTTTTCGTGCATCACGGATACTCTGGGGTAAAAACTCTTTTGACTCTTTTGCTACTCAAATTTTCCGAGCATTTTATATCTGTTAGAGTCTAAGGTCTCGGCAAGTGTATTTTTCTCTTTTGTTTTTCTTTTCTTTCTTTTTTTTAAAGAAGATACATACTATTTTTCTTTTTGTATGATCTCATCTTATTTTTGTATGATCTCATCTTATGCACTTGCCTTCTCTTTCAAGATTTCCACCTCAAACTTAGTTTTATTGCACATTCTGTACTTCACACAATCATACCGAGTTATGACACAAAAGGAAATGGATGATTAAAAGTTAACAGGGGTTTTATGATGAATAATGCTTAACGTTAACATGGGGTTTACAATGAACAAAATGTCTAAGGCTCAACGGGGTTTTACGAAGGGAAGCATACATATAGGGATGGCTAGAAAGGCCCTGGCTAAACAAACAACTTGCCTCAGTGTGTGTTGTCATGCTGTGACGTGTCAACAGAACATACGCAAAATCAGAGTGATAAAGTCATACCTGGCTGAACTCTCATGTTGATATTTCGTGTTTGGCTTTTTGTGATCTCACCATGTTGGTTAGCTTGCAAGCTCTGAAGTCTCTTCGTGTTATGTGGTTCTTTCCTGACTTGGTCTTTCCATACCGCTTTCTTGGTCCGGTGTCCCCAAAATGTGTCTGAATTCTTTTCTCAAGGTTGCATCAACTTCCGGGGTGCCTTATCAGCCTTAGTTTGAGGGGTTTCATTCATCCACTACCATTAACCCCGGGCTCGTCCAACCGTTTCTCATCACCCTGTACACACAGTAAGTCCAAAAGAACAGAAAACAAACAAAACAAACAAACATACTAATATAATGATAACATAACTAAAACAAAATAAATTGAAAGAAAATAAAACATGAAAAGCGAAACCCCCCCCCCACACTTGAACTAAACATTGACCTCAATGTTTAAAGTCAACCGCGAAGGGGACTTACAGTGCTCACTGTTGAGGAGGAGGCGGAGGATCGTGTGGAAAATGCAACATCAGACGTTGCATCATGGCCTGCATATCATCCATGACTGTCCCTTGCCGGAACAGTTCCACACTCTGTCTATCAAGTTCCGTACCTTGCCTGGTCTGCTCGGTGCGGAGAGTTCCCATCTCCGTCTGGATCCAACCCCACTGATCCTACGACATAAAGGAAGAGCCTTCACCCGATAGGCTCGAATCATGTGGGGGCGGCATACCGTGGGTCTCATCTTCTTCCATGTGCTCACCTGAGAGATCCTGGCCAACTGTGCATCTTCCCCTTCCGCTTGGGCTGAACCTGCGTACAACCAATTAGCAGCATTGGCTATGCAAATGGATCCAGGTGCCGGAAGTGCGAGCACTTCCGTATTGTGAATCATCAACGCGTAATGAGTTGGCTTGATGACAATCATTTGTTGATTGACTAGCGTGTGCATGTCAATCCTAGTCTTGCCCATTACTGCAGTCTCTTCCATCAGCAGTTGATCATATCCGAAGTGGCCCTCTATCTGTGTGATCATACCACCTACAGAAATATCCCCAGTAGTTGCATGGCCCACCTGTTTCAGATGATTGGCGGCGAAAGCCGCTGCATTTACTCGCTCATTATGAGCCATGCAATACAAAAAATATAATTCTCTCTTTGCCGCAACCCCAGTACTATCACCCCGTCCGAACAGGGTGTATGCCAACCCTTTTTGTGCATACCAAAAGCACGGGTTGTGAATTCCAGAAGCCTTGGCTGAGCTGGGGTTATACCCCGTTTTACCTGTAATAGCTTGCCAGAAATCAACAGCAGAAAAAGTGTCCGGAGAGGATCCGGGTCCCGATACCGGGAGTTTCAGAATACTCCCCAGTTCCGCAACCGACAGCTCATGATCTTCATCAAACATGCGGAAAGTAATTTGCCCATAAAACTCCAACTCCGACCCTGTCCACCTTCTCCGCATCTTGAACTCAACCGTACTCAAAA
Organism: Lathyrus oleraceus; assembly: GCF_024323335.1. NCBI lineage: Eukaryota > Viridiplantae > Streptophyta > Magnoliopsida > Fabales > Fabaceae > Lathyrus > Lathyrus oleraceus. The sequence goes on along the minus strand of NC_066580.1, from coordinate 322,293,620 downwards.
ATTCAAGGGTTATCCGAGCGAAGGTTGGTGCCTCAAATTGCATGTATTCCAACATACAAATGGTGTGGAACATGCGGTGCACTTCCTCTTTCAAACCTAACTCATCCAGGGTGGCATCACACATATATCTAGTCGGAATAAGCTTACGCTTGGCTAGAATGGCATACCTTTCTTGATGCTCCTGTTGGTCAAACAAAATGCCATGATTGTTTGTAGAGCGTCTAACCCGTTGCTTTGGTCGAGAGGATGTGGCCACCTCCTTTTCCTTGCTTGCACGCTTTGGAGGCATAATGTACCTGACAACAATTTCTCAACAATTCAACGAAAAGGTTAGTGAAATCGGCAACCGTCATTGTGTAGAGGACAGCGAGGGGAACACTTTTTGTGAAGGTGAGTTGATGTGAAAGTGAGTGGAGCAAGGAGAAATTTGAAGCTTAGTATGATGGAACCTAGGTTAACAATGGAGGAAGAGGGAGAAAGAGGTTTCCAAAATCAGAAAAAATAGGAATGAGTGGTGTGGAAGAGATATAAAAGCAAGTAGGGCCCACTATTGAAAATACCCAAAACCAAAAAATTTGAAATTTTTACCCGTTACCAACAACACGGCCGTGTCTATCCACACGGGCACCCGTGTGAATTTTCTGTTTTAATTCACACGGCCGTGTGTCAGCACACGGGTGTCCGTGTTAACTTAATGTTTTAAACAACACGGCCGTGTTAATCCACACGGGCACCCGTGTGAATTTTCTGTTTTAATTCACACGACCGTGTATCAGCACACGGGTGACCGTGTTGATGCCCCTGTTTTTCACATTTTCTGAATTCGGAAATGCTTCTTTGGTCTGGCATCCTGTCACTGCGACTCGAGTATGACTCTGGTATTCTTTGTAACACCCCGATAATAATATGATAATTATTTAAATTAAGTTAATAATATATTTATTAATTTAATTAGATAATTGGATTATTATTATTATTATTTTGGAATTATTGAATTATTATTATTATTGGAATAATATATAAGTTGGAAAATATATAAAGAGTCCATTTGGGTAAAGAAAGTTTTTCCACGTGAAACTCAGAGAAGCGATCGTGAAAGAGGAAAAGGGCAAAGAGACAGAGCAAGGGCTGAAGGTTGAAGAGAGAAAAGCTTGGAGCTCAAAGATTTGCCGGATTAATCAGGTAAGGGGGGTTTATCGTCGATTAATGGGTATTATGGGATAATATGTGATGGGTAGTGATAAGCCGTTAATTTGACCCTAATTGGGATTGTTGATGCTGAAGAATTATGTTGGATAAATTGTATTTAGACTGAAATTGAATCTGTGTTTGGGTTAGTTGTGAAATTCCGAACGTATAGCTTTTTACGGAATCGGAATCGGAGGTCCGGAAGTCCTCCAACGGCGGAAAATGCGGAGAATTCTGCATTCTGCCTTGTGTTAGCGCAGGAACTGCTGTTTTGTCTGCGTTAACCGGTTAACCCAGGGTGTTAACCGGTTAACACTGTTATAATTGGTGAAAATGTGTTGTTTTGCCTGCGTTAACCGGTTAACCCAGGGCGTTAACCGGTTAACCCAGGGCGTTAACCGGTTAACGCTGTTGCGTTTTGCCAGAAAATGTGTTTTTGCCTGCGTTAACCGGTTAACCCAGGGCGTTAACTGGTTAACACTGTTGCAGAGTGGAAAAATTGACTTTTTAATGTTGTGTACATAATTGAGAGTTGGCCTATGTTGGCGTATGATGTAATAGGGATTATATCCCGTTGTTTTGAGCAGTATCAGTATTAGTAGAGTGTGCTAATACTGTGTTTAATTGAATTACATGATAATGATGCGTTGATACGTGTGTTGATGATGTATGATGATATGCATACTGACGCGAATGTATATATTATGCATGTATGTGTGAATGGACTGTTGTATGGCTTAGAGTGTGAGCATATGTCTATTCTTGAATTGTTGTTGATGTTGCATTGCTAGATGATTAGCGTGCATGGCATAGCCTCTGGGGCTGTAGCTAATTCCCATGGTGAGGAATTAGTGAGTGAATCATTGTGGATTTGTTGTTGATGTTTGCATACTAGATGATTAGTGTGCATAGCATAGCCTTTGGGGCTGTAGCTAATTCCCATGGTGAGGAATTAGTGAGTGAGTCATTAGATCTCAAATGAGTGGGACTAGTGAGCTTAGTAGCCGTATCTGGATTTGATCGGTGAGCTTGAACTATATGTTCAAGAATAGTCGGTACCGCATGTGTTGAGTCTCATTGCATAATGTATGTATGGCGTATAATATGAATGGATGTATTCCAATATTATACGTGTATTTGTGTTGTTGTAGAGTATGATTTGAGATTATACTTGTGTGTGATGGAATGTTGAGTATGATGTGAGCTGATGTGCTGTTACTGATTGTATGTTGTGATTAGGGTGATTAATGTGTTAAATTACTTAACATGACATTATATTCTATAATGCTTATTATATTGATTGAGGAACTCACCCTTACAACTATTTTTCAGGTAACGAGAAATGAGTTGAGTAGAAGCGAATGCTTGGAGTCTAGTGTAGTCTCCTTAGTGGGTCGTGCTCTGATAGATGTAACATCGGGATGGGATATTTACCTTGTTGAATAATTTACATTGAATGTTACATGTTTTACATGATTGAGGAGATCTCTATCCGTTGCGTTTTATGCAATTGTTTATGTTTTGAATTAATAAAAGAGCATGACCATTATATGGTTGAATGGTGTGAATATTATGTGTGACACCCTTGCATGGCATAATTACTCTGAATTGTTATATGTTTATTATTTTTAATTAAATATTTGGGGTATTTTAGAAGGGTGTTACATTAGTGGTATCAGAGCATAGTCGGTCGAGTCGAGTCGTAATTATTCTGTTTCCCCTGTACGGTATAGGTGTTGTGTGACCCTATCAGTACTCATTGTTTTAGTTTGTTTGGGTTTTCAGAATAGAGATGGCTGGAAGAGGTAGAGATGATGCTGCGATTGCTGAGGCTCTGGGTATGCTAGCTGGAGTACTTGGAGGAAATCCGAATGTTGTGGGAATGGGAGCTGCTCGTCAACTGAGTGAGTTCCAGAAGAATAATCCTCCAATGTTCAAGGGAGCATACGATCCAGATGGTGCTCAGAAGTGGTTGAAGGAGATAGAGAGAATCTTCCGAGTAACTGAGTGTGCCGATAACCAGAAGGTCAGGTTCGGTACGCATATGCTGTCAGAAGAAGCAGATGATTGGTGGGTTGCTACCCGCACTGAGTTGGAAAATGCTGGGAATGCTGAGATCACTTGGGCTGTATTCAGAGAGAGATTTCTGAGGAAGTACTTTCCAGAGGATGTCAGAGGAAAGAAAGAGATAGAGTTCTTGGAATTGAAGCAGGGTAACAGGTCTGTTACTGAGTATGCTGCTAAGTTCACAGAGCTGTCAAAGTATTATACTCCTTATAATGAGGCTGCTGGAGAATTTTCGAAATGTGTGAAGTTTGAGAACGGGTTGCGTCCCGAGATCAAACAGGCTATTGGATATCAGCGGATCAGAGTGTTTTTTGACTTGGTTGACTGTTGCAGGATTTTTGAACAGGATTCCAAAGCCAGAGCAGAGAGCTATCAGCAAAGGGTTGATAGAAAAGGCAAGAATCAGAATGATCGTGGAAAACCGTATGCAGCTGGCAAAGGTTTCCAGAAGCAGAGTGGGATGAAGAGGCCTAGTGGGGGAGACTCTAGTGCTCCTGCTAAGTGTTATAGATGTGGTCGGGCTGGACATCGTGTCCATGAGTGTACCAGTGCTGAGATGAAGTGTTTCAAGTGTGGCAAAGGTGGTCATTTGGCTGCAGAGTGTCGGTTGAAGACTGTAACTTGCTTCAACTGTGGAGAGGTGGGCCATATCAGTCCACAGTGTCCTAAGCCGAAGAAAGAGAATCAGTCGGGAGGAAAAGTCTTTGCTTTATCGGGTTCTGAGACTTCTGCAGATGATCGTTTGATCCGAGGTACGTGTTATATTAATGGCTTTCCTCTTGTAGCTATTATTGACACCGGTGCTACTCATTCCTTTATATCTTTGGATTGTGCTGTGAAACTTAAGTTAGAGATATCTGAGATGCTTGGAAGTATGGTGATTGATACTCCTGTGAAGGGTTCAGTGACTACTACTTCAGTTTGTTTGAATTGTCCCTTGAGTATTTTTGGTAGAGACTTTGGGATAGACCTTGTGTGTCTTCCACTAGTGCAGATTGATGTTATTCTGGGTATGAACTGGTTGGTGTGTAACCGAGTTTATATCAACTGTTTTGATAAGACTGTGGTATTTCCTGAGATTGAGGAAGGTAAGGATTTGTTTCTATCAGCAAGGCAGGTGAATGAGGAAGTAGCAGGTGGGGCAGAGTTGTTTATGCTGTTAGCGACTTTAGAGGCTAAAGATAAACTGGTGATTGGCGATCTAGCCGTGGTGTGTGATTTTCCTGATGTGTTTCCGGAAGAGGTGAATGAATTGCCGCCAGAACGTGAAGTTGAGTTCTCGATTGATTTGGTACCGGGTACTAGACCGATATCGATGGCTCCGTACCGTATGTCTGCTGTTGAGTTAGCTGAATTGAAGAGTCAGCTGGAAGATTTGTTGGATAAGAAATTTATTCGTCCGAGTGTGTCACCGTGGGGTGCACCAGTGTTGTTGGTTAAGAAGAAAGAAGGTACTATGAGGTTGTGTGTGGACTACAGGCAACTGAATAAAGTGACGATCAAGAATCGGTATCCTTTGCCGAGGATTGATGATTTGATGGATCAGTTGGTTGGTGCGAGTGTGTTCAGCAAGATAGATTTGAGATCTGGGTATCATCAGATACGTGTGAAAACTGAGGATATTCAGAAGACTGCTTTCAGAACAAGGTATGGACATTATGAGTATTCTGTAATGCCTTTTGGCGTGACTAATGCGCCTGGAGTATTCATGGAGTACATGAATAGGATTTTCCATCCGTTCCTAGATAAGTTTGTTGTGGTGTTTATTGACGACATTTTGGTGTATTCGAAATCTGAAGAAGAGCATGCTGAGCATTTGAGAGTGGTTTTAGAAGTCCTACGAGAAAAGAAGTTATTTGCTAAACTCTCTAAATGTGAATTTTGGTTAGAAGAGGTTAGTTTTCTTGGTCATGTGATTTCAAGAGGTGGTGTTGCTGTGGATCCTTCTAAGATAGAAGCGGTATCTAAGTGGGAAGCTCCGAAGTCTGTTGTTGAGATTCGAAGTTTCCTTGGTTTGGCTGGTTATTATAGGAAGTTTATTGAGGGATTTTCTAAGTTGGCGTTACCGTTGACGATGTTGACTAGAAAGGGGCAAGCATTTGTTTGGGACTCAAAATGTGAAGGAGGTTTCCAAGAGTTAAAGAGAAGGTTGACTACTGCTCCTATTCTGATATTACGGAGTTCGTCGGAATCATTTGAGGTTTACTGTGATGCTTCATTGTTGGGCTTGGGTGGTGTGTTGATGCAGAATAAGCAGGTTATAGCTTATGCTTCGAGACAACTGAGAGTTCATGAGAAGAACTATCCGACACATGATTTAGAGTTGGCAACTGTGGTATTTGTTCTGAAATTATGGAGGCATTACTTGTACGGGTCGAGATTTGAGGTTTTCAGTGACCATAAAAGTTTAAAGTATTTGTTTGATCAGAAAGAGCTGAATATGAGACAGAGGAGATGGTTAGAATTTCTGAAGGATTATGACTTTGGTTTGAATTACCATCCGGGTAAAGCAAATGTAGTGGCTGATGCATTGAGTCGGAAATCATTACATATGTCTATGTTAATGGTTAGAGAATTGGATTTAATTGAGCAGTTTAGAGACTTGAGTTTGGTGTGTGAGAGTACTCACAATAGTGTTAAATTGGGAATGTTGAAGTTAACAAGTGGTATTCTGGATGAGATCAGAGAGGGTCAGAAATCCGATGTGTTTTTGGTTGATAAGTTGACCTTAGTGAATCAAGGCCAAGGTGGTGAGTTCAGAGTTGATGAGAATGGTATTTTGAAATTTGGTAGTCGGGTGTGTATTCCGGATGTTACCGAACTTAAAAAGAGTATTCTGGAGGAAGGACATCGTAGTGGCTTGAGTATTCATCCTGGAGCTACGAAGATGTATCATGATTTGAAAAAGTTATTTTGGTGGCCGGGAATGAAAAGAGAAATTGCGAGTTTTGTTTATTCCTGTTTGACTTGTCAGAAGTCAAAGATTGAGCATCAGAAGCCGTCTGGGCTAATGCAACCGTTGGCTATTCCAGAGTGGAAGTGGGATAGTATCAGTATGGATTTTGTTTCTGGGTTGCCGAGGACAAATAAGAATTTTGAAGCCATTTGGGTGATTGTTGACAGATTGACGAAATCGGCTCATTTCATTCCGATCAGAATGGATTATCCGTTAGAGAGATTAGCTGAGTTGTATATTGAGAAGGTTGTAAGTTTGCATGGTATTCCGTCGAGTATTGTTTCGGACAGAGATCCTAGATTTACATCGAAGTTCTGGGAAGGTTTGCAGAGGGCTTTGGGAACTAAGCTGAGATTGAGTTCTGCATATCATCCGCAGACTGATGGTCAGACTGAGAGGACGATTCAGTCATTAGAGGATCTTTTGAGAGCTTGTGTTTTGGAAAAAGGAGGTGCTTGGGATTGTTATTTGCCTTTGATTGAGTTTACCTACAACAATAGTTTTCATTCGAGCATTGGTATGGCACCGTTTGAAGCTTTGTATGGTAGGAGATGTCAGACACCTTTGTGTTGGTATGAGTCCGGTGAGAGTGCTGTGGTTGGACCGGAGATTGTTCAACAGACTACGGAAAAGATTAAGATGATTCAGGAGAAGATGAGGATTGCTCAGAGTCGTCAGAAGAGTTATCATGATAAGAGGAGGAAGTCACTTGAGTTCCAAGAGGGAGATCATGTGTTTCTTCGTGTTACTCCGATAACTGGTGTTGGTCGAGCTTTGAAGTCGAAGAAGTTGACACCTCGATTTATGGGTCCTTATCAGATTTTGGAGAGGATAGGGGAGGTAGCCTATCGTGTCGCTTTACCGCCGTCGCTTGCGAATTTGCATGAGGTTTTTCATGTGTCTCAGTTGAGGAGGTACATCCATGATCCGTCGCATGTAGTCCAAGTAGATGATGTACAGGTGAGAGATAACCTGACTGTTGAGACATCACCTATGAGGATCGAGGATCGAGAGTTGAAGCAGTTGCGGGGTAAAGAGATTGCCTTGGTGAAGGTAGCTTGGGGAGGACCAGCAGGTGGCAACGTGACTTGGGAACTGGAGAGTAAGATGAAGGAGTCTTACCCAGAGTTGTTCGCTTGAGGTATGTTTTCGAGGACGAAAACTCTTTTAGTGGGGGAGAGTTGTAACACCCCGATAATAATATGATAATTATTTAAATTAAGTTAATAATATATTTATTAATTTAATTAGATAATTGGATTATTATTATTATTATTTTGGAATTATTGAATTATTATTATTATTGGAATAATATATAAGTTGGAAAATATATAAAGAGTCCATTTGGGTAAAGAAAGTTTTTCCACGTGAAACTCAGAGAAGCGATCGTGAAAGAGGAAAAGGGCAAAGAGACAGAGCAAGGGCTGAAGGTTGAAGAGAGAAAAGCTTGGAGCTCAAAGATTTGCCGGATTAATCAGGTAAGGGGGGTTTATCGTCGATTAATGGGTATTATGGGATAATATGTGATGGGTAGTGATAAGCCGTTAATTTGACCCTAATTGGGATTGTTGATGCTGAAGAATTATGTTGGATAAATTCTATTTAGACTGAAATTGAATCTGTGTTTGGGTTAGTTGTGAAATTCCGAACGTATAGCTTTTTACGGAATCGGAATCGGAGGTCCGGAAGTCCTCCAACGGCGGAAAATGCGGAGAATTCTGCATTCTGCCTTGTGTTAGCGCAGGAACTGCTGTTTTGTCTGCGTTAACCGGTTAACCCAGGGTGTTAACCGGTTAACACTGTTATAATTGGTGAAAATGTGTTGTTTTGCCTGCGTTAACCGGTTAACCCAGGGCGTTAACCGGTTAACGCTGTTGCGTTTTGCCAGAAAATGTGTTTTTGCCTGCGTTAACCGGTTAACCCAGGGCGTTAACCGGTTAACACTGTTGCAGAGTGGAAAAATTGACTTTTTAATGTTGTGTACATAATTGAGAGTTGGCCTATGTTGGCGTATGATGTAATAGGGATTATATCCCGTTGTTTTGAGCAGTATCGGTATTAGTAGAGTGTGCTAATACTGTGTTTAATTGAATTACATGATAATGATGCGTTGATACGTGTGTTGATGATGTATGATGATATGCATACTGACGTGAATGTATATATTATGCATGTATGTGTGAATGGACTGTTGTATGGCTTAGAGTGTGAGCATATGTCTATTCTTGAATTGTTGTTGATGTTGCATTGCTAGATGATTAACGTGCATGGCATAGCCTCTGGGGCTGTAGCTAATTCCCATGGTGAGGAATTAGTGAGTGAATCATTATGGATTTGTTGTTGATGTTTGCATACTAGATGATTAGTGTGCATAGCATAGCCTTTGGGGCTGTAGCTAATTCCCATGGTGAGGAATTAGTGAGTGAGTCATTAGATCTCAAATGAATGGGACTAGTGAGCTTAGTAGCCGTATCTGGATTTGATCGGTGAGCTTGAACTATATGTTCAAGAATAGTCGGTACCGCATGTGTTGAGTCTCATTGCATAATGTATGTATGGCGTATAATATGAATGGATGTATTCCAATATTATACGTGTATTTGTGTTGTTGTAGAGTATGATTTGAGATTATACTTGTGTGTGATGGAATGTTGAGTATGATGTGAGCTGATGTGCTGTTACTGATTGTATGTTGTGATTAGGGTGATTAATGTGTTAAATTACTTAACATGACATTATATTCTATAATGCTTATTATATTGATTGAGGAACTCACCCTTACAACTATTTTTCAGGTAACGAGAAATGAGTTTAGTAGAAGCGAATGCTTGGAGTCTAGTGTAGTCTCCTTAGTGGGTCGTGCTCTGATAGATGTAACATCGGGATGGGATATTTACCTTGTTGAATAATTTACATTGAATGTTACATGTTTTACATGATTGAGGAGATCTCTATCCGTTGCGTTTTATGCAATTGTTTATGTTTTGAATTAATAAAAGAGCATGACCGTTATATGGTTGAATGGTGTGAATATTATGTGTGACACCCTTGCATGGCATAATTACTCTGAATTGTTATATGTTTATTATTTTTAATTAAATATTTGGGGTATTTTAGAAGGGTGTTACATTCTTTCTCCTTACCTGCAACACATGTCCCACCCCTACAAAAAGAAACGACAAAAACAAACAAAATAAGTTAGCAATCGAACACGTGGGTTGCCTCCCACGAAGCGCTTCGTTTAACGTCGTATGGCTCGACGGTTGCCCACCTCATTAGGTGAGGCGCATCTGGTCAATCAAACCCGGTTGTTGGCCTCTGTAATATGGCTTCAGCCTCTGGCCATTTACCTTGAAGATATCTCCATTGTCTTGGTTCCTAATCTCTATTGCCCCGTGTGGAAAAACCTTATGCACGACAAATGGTCCGGACCACCTGGACTTTAATTTCCCAGGAAACAACTTGAGCCGCGAATTGAACAACAACACCAATTGTCCTTCCCAGAAATCTTTCCTGATGATTCTCTGATCATGCCACTTCCGAGTTTGCTCCTTATACATCTTTGCATTCTCATATGCCTGATTACGAAATTCTTCTAACTCATGAAGTTGAAGAATTCGGGATTCACCGGCTTTTGCAAGATCATAATTTAAGAATTTGGATGCCCAAAAGGCTTTGTGCTCCAATTCCAAAGGAAGATGACAAGCCTTACCATAAATCAGCTGGTACGGAGACATGCCAATTGGTGTTTTAAAAGCGGTTCGGTACGCCCATAGCGCGTCATCCAGTTTGATTGCCCAATCTTTCCGTGAAGCACTAACTGTTTTTTCCAAAATCTTTTTAATTTGCCGATTCGACACTTCAACTTGCCCACTCGTTTGGGGATGATACGGTGTGGCAATTTTGTGCTTCACATTATATTTCTTTAATAAGTTCTCCATGAGCTTATTCAAGAAATGTGTTCCTTCATCACTGATAAGTGCTCGAGGCACACCAAACCTGGAGAAGATATTTTGTTTAAGGAAGCTTACCACTGCTCTAGCGTCATTAGAGGGGAGAGCTACGGCTTCCACCCATTTTGAGACGTAGTCCACAGCCACCAGAATATAATTCTTCCCAAATAAGGGTGGAAATGGTCCCATAAAGTCTATTCCCCAGACATCAAACAATTCCACCTCAAGCATGCCTTTTTGAGGCATCTGATTCTTTCTAGAGATATTTCCTGTCCGTTGACATCTATCACATTCTTTCACCACTACTTGAGCATCCTTAAATAACGTGGGCCAGTACAACCCGGATTGGAGGACTTTTGCGGCTATCCTGTCTCCACTAAAGTGTCCCCCATAATCTGAGTCATGACAAGCCTTTAAGACTTCATTTTGTTCTTCCTCAGGGACACATCGACGAATTAGTCTGTCTACCCCTTTCTTATACAAGAATGGTTCGTCCCACAAATAAAACCTGCAATCATGAAGAAACTTTTTCTTTTTGTTATAATCAAAGTCGTCAGGAATTATACCACCTACCAGGTAGTTTGCATAGTCCGCAAACCAAGGAACACCCACCACCGCGAGGATTCTTTCATCTATAAACTCATCCTTTATGGGATAGTCCTCTTCCGTCTCTTCAATCGGAGACATTCGAGACAGATGGTCAGCCACGGTGTTTTCACACCCCTTTTTATCTCGAATTTCAAGGTCAAATTCTTGCAACAGCAAGATCCATCTGAGCAGCCTTGGCTTTGAGTCCTGTTTAGAAAAAAGATATTTCAACGCAGCATGGTCAGTATAAACAATTACCTTCGTTCCCAACAAGTATTGCCTAAATTTGTCAAAGGCATAAACCACAACCAGTAACTCCTTCTCTGTGGTTGCATAATTCATCTGGGCTGGATTCAACACATGGCTAGCATAGTAGATGACGTGAAGGCGTTTGTCTTTTCTTTTCCCCAAGACAACCCCCACTGCTATATCACTCGCATCGCACATTATCTCAAAGGGTAGAGACCAATCAGGCGAGATCACTATAGGAGCAGACACCAATTTATTTTTCAGAGTCTCGAAGGCTTCGTTACACTTCGTGTCAAACAGAAACGGAGTATCCTTCACAAGCAGGCTAGTCAAAGGTTTTGCGATCTTGGAGAAGTCTTTGATGAACCGCCGATAGAATCCTGCATGTCCCAAGAAACTCCGTATACCTTTCTCGTTCACAGGATGCGGGAGATTGGCGATCACTTTCACTTTTGCCTTGTTAACTTCTATCCCTTGATGGGAAATTTTATGACCAAGCACGATCCCTTCTCTCACCATGAAGTGACATTTTTCCCAATTCAGAATTAGATTGGTTTGTTGACACCTTTCCAGCACAAGTGATAGATTATACAAACAATTTTCGAAAGAAGATCCAAAAACCGAAAAATCATCCATAAATACTTCCATGTGCTTTTCAAGCATATCGGAAAATATGGATGTCATGCACCTCTGAAATGTTGCAGGTGCGTTGCATAACCCAAATGGCATTCTTCTATAAGCAAAGATTCCGTATGGGCATGTGAATGCTGTTTTTTCTTGATCCTCCGGTGCCACAGCAATTTGGTTGTACCCTGAGTATCCATCCAGAAAACAGTAGAAATCATGACCTGCTAATCTTTCCAACATCTGATCGATAAAAGGTAAAGGAAAGTGGTCCTTCCTTGTAGCAGTGTTCAGTCTTCTATAGTCTATGCAAACTCTCCATCCTGTAACAACACGGGTGGGGATCAACTCATTTTTTTCATTTTTTATCACCGTTGTCCCTCCCTTCTTTTGTACCACATAAACTGGGCTTACCCATGAACTGTCAGATATTGGGTAAATTAACCCTGCATCTAAAAGTTTCACGACCTCCTTGCGAACAACTTCTTTCATGGTTGGATTCAGTCTTCTTTGAGGTTGGACGACCGGTTTCTGATCATCCTCCATTAAAATCTTGTGCATACACATTGTCGGGTTGATTCCTTTCAAATCGTCCATCGCCCACCCAATAGCACCTTTGTATTTTTTTAAGACTTTGATTAGCTCTCCTTCTTGTGTTTCTCTCAAACCTGAATTAATGATTGCTGGATATTTTTCCTCATTGTCAAAAAAAACATATTTGAGATGTTTCGGTAATTGTTTCAACTCTATCCCCTTTTTTACATCCTGTTTTGATTCTGAAGATGTTTTGGGTCGAAGCTCCTCCCAACGTTGCGGTCGGGAACGAGACCAAGGCGGTTGTTCCTTTAACATTTCTACCACTTCGGATTCTTCCTCATCAATTCCTTCAGTATCTTCTACAATAGATAAACTTAAAACTCTCTCCAAAGGAAGCCTGGGTGTTGTAATCTGCATAGATTGAGCAAAAACCGTATCTAGCACTTCAATACTTTTACTCACCCCTTCGTCCTCTTTGAATTTCATGGTATCCCTCACATCAATTTTGAGCGTTTCATCGTAAACTTTGAGGGTCATGGTTCCTTCTTCAATGTCTATCATGCATCTTCCAGTTTCTAGGAACGGTCTTCCCAATATGAGAGGAATCTCCTCATCTTCCGGCATCTCAAGTATCACAAAATCCACCAGAAATACAAATTTATCAATCTTTACCAGAACATCTGTTGCTATACCATATGGTCTTTTCATAGAATGATCCGCAAACTGCAATGTCATGCGAGTATCCTGCACCTCCCCTAACCCAATTTTTTTGTAAATTGAGAGGGGCATTAGACTCACACTTGCTCCTAAATCGATCAGTGCTTTCTTGAAGGATCTATCTCCAATGCTACATGGAATAGTGACTGCACCTCTATCTTTTTTCTTCATCGGAATTTTTAGGCCCTGCAAAATAGCACTACAAGTTTCAGTTAGCATGACTGGTTCGCTGTTGATCGATCTTTTCTTTGATATGATGTCTTTCATGAATTTGGCGTAGATCGGCATCTGTTCCAGAGCTTCGGCAAAAGGTATGTTGATCTCAAGCTTCTTGAATAATTCTAAGAATTTCTCAAAAAAAAATTCATGGAGATCTTTCTTCTTTGTTCTTGTCGGAAAAGGGAGAATGATCTTTGGTTTTTGTTTCTCTTGCTGGCTTGTCGGCTCGACTAACACTTCTTCAGTCTGTTTTGGCTCTTCTCTAATCTCCAAGTCAACTTCCAACAATCCCTCTTCTTCAACCTGCTCGTCAACTTGTGGTTCCGTAGCCTTTCCTTTTCTGGTGACCACAGCTTTAATGTGACTTTGATCACGGGGGTTAACGATTGTCCCACTAGGAAGCGTGCCAGGTGCATGGGAATTTGACGCTAACTGTTGGGCCATTTGACCCATCTGAATCTCAAGATTTTTTATTGATGTTGTGGTGTTCTTCTGATTATTTCGAGTTTCTTCCTGGAATTGGATGTTGTGAGCTGCCATTTTTTCAATTGCGATCTCCCAATCTGCTTTCTTAGGTACCTGTTGTTGCGGCTGCTGATATTGATTTTGATATTGACTCTGTGCCGGCTGTTGCACGTTCCCTCTTTGATCTTTCCATGCAAAGTTGGGATGATTTTTCCACCCCGGATTGTACGTGTTGGAATAGGGATTGTTCTGCTTTAAAAATTTTATATCTTCGATTTGTTGCGGTGTTGCAAAACAATGAACAGTATTGTGTGGTCCATTGCAGATGTCACACACTTCACTCGGTGTCTGTTGCACTTGAGCAACTTTCTGAGCACCTATGTTTAGTGCTTTCAGCCTTTTCTCTACCTCTGCAGCAACAGCTTCTTCAATTTTCACCTGTTTATTTGTTTCCAGATTCAAGTCAATAACTGCAGATTTGCTTGACACCCTGTCGTATAACTCTAAATGCTCGTTTGAGGCAATAGCTTCAATTATCTTCTTCATACCGGTGGCTGTTGCAAAGTTGGCTGAGCCACCAGCTGCTGAGTCAAGGATTTGTCTTGTTTGAATTCGAAGACCATTGACGAACATTTGCATTTGTTCAGTTTCATCCATGTTGTGGGTAGGACAAGCCACTAGGATTCTCTTGAATCGTTTGTAGGCATCTCCTAGTGACTCATCCTCTTTCTGTTTGAAGTTTAAGATCTCATATCTTTTCCGCAATGACACAGATGCGGGAAAATACTCTTGCAAGAATGCTGTTTCCATGTGCTCCCATGTAGTGATACTACCAGCAGGTAAGGAATAAAACCACTCTTCAGCCTCATCTGCTAAAGTGAAAGGGAACATACGAAGTCGGACTGCTTCTTCACTATGTCCCGGCATTTTCAGTGTTGTGCTGATGGTTAGAAATCTTTGCAGATGCTTGTTGGCATCTTCATTCACTCTTCCAGAGAAGGACCTTCTTTCGAGTTGGTTAATAGTGTTGGGATGCAGCTGGAATTGTTCCACAGTAACTGGTTGGTTGACAATTGTCATACGACCATCCGGGGTGTTGGTTCCCCCATAGTCACCGAGGAGTCTCTCTGGTGGTGGTGGATTAGCAGCCATGATTTCAGGAACTGTTTCCGTATCTGAATCTGAATTCTCTGAATGCACTGAAACAACTTCTTCCTCCGTTTTCTCTTCTAATTCCAGTTTCTTTCTCTTAGCTTGTCGGAGTCGGGCGCGAAGGGTTCTTTCTGGATCTGCGTCAAAAGGAAAATCCGCTGAGGCCTTACCTCGCATAAACAAGTTAGACAAAAATTAGAATTGAATAACAAAATTGTCACAGATACTATTCTAGTTGGTAAGCAACAAAATTTCGATAGAATAGAAATTAAAATATGTAGTTTGGCAATCCCCGGCAACGGCGCCAAAAACTTGATCGGAAAAATAGCAAGTGTACTATTTTTACCGATGTAGTAATAAGGAGTTTATTCCCAGTATCGATCTCGAGGATTGCGTAGGAATTACTTATTTTAATTCGATTCTATTAAACAAAAGATAATGGTTGGGTTGTTGTGGAATTGAGAATAATAACACGAAAATAGTAAAAATAATTGATTAAGATAAAAGATGCTAGGGTGAGTGGTTGAGTTAGCCGGTTATGAGTTTGTCCTGATTTCCTTACTACCTATGATACCTTCAATCACCTAACCTCAGAATGTTCTTGCCTAAGTCCTTACGCAAGAAACTATTAACCTACCAATTATTACTCAAATGTCCATTCAATTAATCATTGGTGTTAATCATACACAATATCAAGGTTTACGGTGATTTACGAAAGTTACTAGTCCTAGATGATACATTCATAAACCCAATTGTGTGAAAACCCTAACAATACAATCCTGTTATTGAAAGTCATAGATCAATTTGTATTTGTCCGATACAAAAGCATAATAACATCACACAATTAAATTGAAATACGTAACATAGTAATTAAGGAATCATGGGTTCAAATTCATAGCATACGATAACATCAGGACCACCCCCTAGCATCAGGGGGTTTAGCCTTTCATAGTACTTAAAGAATTCATAAAGTAAAGATTAGACATTACAAAGAATTAGGAGAGTTTGATCTTCAATGGTGGCTACCCTTGAATCTCGCCGTCTTCGAATCCGTCGTATTCACTATCTTCTCCACTGTAATGCTTTCGTTCGTCTGTCAAAAGGTCCCTTCTTCTTTCTCTTCCAAGCCTTCTTATAGTTTCAGATGACCTTCTTCCAAGTTAAAGGTCCAAACTACCCTTACTGAGCAGAATCGGTTCAAACAGCAAAAATTAGGTTTTCCAAGCTGCGTTCAATCAACACGGCCGTGTGGTGGAACACGGGTGGCCGTGTTGTTCCTCAGGATTAATTTATTTTAACATCAGTTACTGATCGCTCGACTTCGTGAGTCGAGAATGGGGTACAAACTGCAAGTGCACAGTTCTATCGCGTAGTTTTAAAAGATATCGATCCCACAGGGACTTATGAATCGATATACCGTTATCTAAGGTTACTTCGTAAAGCTAAGGCAGGTAATACTTTGATTGTTTGGGAAAAAGCTAAAAACTAAACTAAGATCTAGATTAAATATTAATAAAGCGGATATCGGTATGCAGTTCGTCGTAATTAAGGAATCAATTCTTTGTTGGTTTCTTGGTTTTAAAATGAATCTTTTCAGTTGACTCTATTGATTAAAAGTTTTATCTCAAACTCTCGCTCTGTTGAATAAACTATGATTTTATATTAACGTAGCTGTCACTTATAGTTAAGTCAAAAACCACTTTTTGAAAACAATAGAATCCGTAGAAACTCTTTTTAAGAAAACACTAATCGTTTAAACACCCTTATCTCAAACTCTCGCTCTGTTGGCTTAGGTTATATAATTAAATTCAAATGCTTAACTCTCGTCCTCACATTCAATCTTTAAAAATACTTTTTGAAAAAGATTAGAATTTAATTAACCCTAAAAATTGCTCTCGCCCTGATCTAGAACTAATGTCCAATTTACACTGTCCAGTCAAAACCTCAAACTCTCGCTCTATTGATTTTAACTTCTTTATGTCTTTTACTTTCGTACAAAAACTTTGTTAATAAACCTGTAAATTGAGACCGTAAAAAAGAGTGATTTTAATTTTAAACTTAAATAAACCAACTTAGTTTTGATTCCTTCATTCCGCTTACTTTACATACCGATACCTAAATAAATTAGCCAGACATGCTAAACAGACTTAAATAAATAACATGCATAAACAAACTCATCCCAGGCAGATAATATAAATAAATAATAAAACAAAGCATTAAATAATAATTAAAGAACCTGAATAAGTTAAACAGTAGTCTTGAACACTCCACCACAAGCCGGTAGGATTTGTTCTTGGATTCTTCGATTAAACAACAAATTAAAACGAAGGAAATAAAAACTAGATTCTAACGTAAGGTTAGATCCGGTAAAAAGGTACACAATAGTTTCCGGTGTAGAAACTATTGTGTGAAAAGAATTGACTAAATGCTGAAAAGGAAAATAGAAATTGCAAGGGAAATAGTGTAGAACTCGTAAAAATAATAAAGAAACAATGCCTAAGCTGCTGGAAAAGAAAATATGCAAAAGCGAAAACGGCAAAGAAAATTGTGGAAAACGTGGAACCCTTTTAGGTTTGGCAAGTGGCTATTTATATTGGTGCCTTGAGTAACTGCTTCCGCTTCCAAAGGTCTTCAACGTGCAAAGTATTTAGGCGTGGACATCGGCTTCAACTCTCCCTCAACGTCTCTGAAGCGTTGCTTGCGCCAAAAATGTAGGGGACTGGTGTGACGTTCGTCACACCATGTGTGACGTTCGTCACAGGAATGTGCAAGGCGTGACGCTCGTCAAAGCCTCTGTGACGCCCGTCACAGGCACAACACCTGTGTTCTTGTACTTTGGGCTGGGCTTTGACATTTGGTTCATTTTCTCTCTTTTTGCACCTCCTTTTCTTCCATTTTTACTTGCGCTTCAAAATAAGCCACCTGAGACAAATAGGAAGAAAATACCGCATAATATCTAATAAAATGAAGTGAACTGGAATAAATAATGATAAAATTTAATTGAATTGAGTCCTAAAATATGATATAATTTCATGTTATCAAACTCCCCCATACTTAGATCTTTGCTTGTCCTCAAGCAAAAATTCAGTATAGAACTCGTTAAAGGTTTTAGCCAGATAAAATTTCAAAACACACATCAATTCGTAATAGGTTGCAAGTGGATTTAGTTTAGAAGAAACTTGAGTTTAATCTTGACATCAACAACCACCGTCACAACCTAGATAACCCTGCCTTATGCAAATCAGTTCAAGTACACTACGATAGCTATCCTGGTTCCTTTACTCTTATTTCACCCGTTTTCATTCAAGCGAAATCACATTAAGCCCTTTATCTTTTTGCGCACATAGTGGAGTAACCGGTTAGTGATTCTGATCCCCTTTTTAGCTAGAAGTTCTGGTACATAAGTCGGATAACTTCGTTATTCAGTCCATTGCAAATTGCGGGGGATTGGACCGTAGTCCGCCCTACCAAGTTCAGTACCAGATACCTACTGAACCAACTCATAATGGATCTTTCATCTTATGCTTTTGTATGATCTGCACCCTTTGGATTAAATGATCTGGTAAGGATCACCTAACTTAATTAGTGCATTTCCTGATATATTTATTTTTTTATGTTACTTTGGGAATCATTCACTTACATTCATCGGCTCTCCACGTAGTTTGCTATTAGGATGGTGCTGACTTCTTGTATAAACTACTCGAGGTTACTATAAAACTAAAAGTTCAAGGGATTGGTATAATAGGTACTTATCCTGATCTAACATGTTGAGGTTCTCAGAGCGTTGTTATGGTAATGATTTTGTTTTTGATTTCACTCAAGTTTTATAAAATAAGCAACCTTTATACTTATTGGGTGTGTTAAATTTTTGTTATGGCTCAAGAAAATTGAGGGAATAGATAATAGAATTTTGTTCACACTCGGGACTTAACTTAAAATAATAGATTTTTTTTTATTTTTTTTTTATAAAACAAATAACAATGAAGGGAAAGGTACATACTTGAAAAATGGAAATAGAAAGAACATGGTTTCCCCCCATACTTAAACTAAACATTGTCCCCAATGTTTTAAAGAAATGAAATACAATATGGAAAGGAAAAAGAAACTACAACTAAGGCTGCCTTCCGCCTCTGGTTCTTGGGCCAGGTGATCTCTGACGTAAGTCTAAGTTGTCGAACCTGCTGAACAACTCAGTAAACCGCTGGTCGGTTATGGCATTCCTAGCATCCTGTTGTTGTTGCATTTGACGCTTCATCTGCATCATCTCAACATTCTGTGCCTGTATACCATCAATAGCATCCATGATGTCGTCGTTGGTTGCAGTCTTTCTTCGTCGACGACGTTGGGAGGATGGGCCAGTTGCATTATCGGAAGGGTTGAGCGGGGCAGATTGTTGTGCAGGAGGCTGATCACCTTGCTCCATTTCTTCAAACTCGTCTGTGGGCGGGTTTGCTTGTGAAGGCTCGGTGGCTTCGGGAGCATTTAGATCATAGAGGAGGCGGTTGCGGTTTGTGACATCGGTCAGGGCCATGTTGGGTAGGACAACGCTTGAGATAGCCTGGTTGTTCACCATAAGATAATATCCTCCTCCTACTCTATTCTTAATCATGCGGCTGGATCGACAGTAGTTGATGTCCATAAATAGGGGAGGTAGGGAGTCTAAGGTTTGGAGTCGGTCCCCTAAGTTTAAGCCAAGCGCAATGGTGGTGATTAATCCACCAATTACAAAGGGTTGGCGGCCTCTAGCACATAAGGTGCGGATATGATGAAGTAGAAAAGAGGCAGCGTTTACCTTAGCAGTCGGTTCGAAGACGCATTCGAGGAAGAATAGTTCTTTTGCGTTGACCTTACTGTTGTTTGGTCGTCCAAAAACTGTGTTTTGTAGGATCCGAAGAAAATATCGGATGGTTGGGTTATGTATGTGGGAAAGAAGGAGTTCTTCCCAGTTGTGGGCATCTAGACCGGATATTTTCTTAAAAAGGGTGGAAATGGCAACTGTGCTCCAGTTTATTTCGGGAGGGATTCTGGGGTAGACTTGACCTTCTGTGGGAAATTGAAGCATGGTACTCAATTGGTTTTGGCTTAAGGAGTACTCGGTGTTGAACATTCGGAAGGTTGCAGTGCCGGTTAAAAATTCATCTTCACCGGCGGAAGTGGTGTAGGCGTATGAACTTAAGAATTCTAAGGTTAGGGAGGGGTATGTTGGTTGGTTATGGGTGCATAGAAAGGTTAAGTCGGCTTGACGGAGCATCCATTCGATACCTTGGAGTAATCCTAATTGGTGTAAACAAGTAAAATCAGGGTACCTGGTGGAGACGACGCCTCGCTGTTGGAAACGCTCGAATTGCTCCCTTTGATAATTTTCGTCTTCGGATCGGAAGATGATATTTCCGAAATTCTGGTTTCCCGCCATAGTGATGAATGAATTTGAAGGAGTGATTTGGAGAGAAAAGAAATTTATTTGATAGGAGAGAATTGTTTGTGGTGAATGAAGGGAGGTTTTGATGGGTATTTATAGGAAAAGAATTTGGAAGTTGGAAAAAAAAATGGTTGAAAAGTAAATGTGGGTAAATGTGAATAAATGGGGAAGATAAAAAATGAAGGGTGTAACGTTCGTCTCCAACGGCTATGTAACGTTCACCTAGTCAGAAAGGTGTTACGCTCGTCACAGGGGTGTGACGCTCGTAACAGGCTCTTGGCGTGCCGTTCGTCATAGATTGTGTGACGCTCGTCACACATTCTTTTTGGCAAGGCTTCAGTAGCATTCTACAGAATTACTTTGGTAATGGATTTATTTTTATTATTTTGTTTTTTTTTTAGATTATTTTATATTGCTAATTAATTTATCTTGCATGCTATTCTACATAATATTGCATGAATAATTCAATAGGTTATGGGCAGCAACAGTAGAGAATATAATAGCTATTGCATAATAAAATTAAATAAATAGCTTCAATAAAATGATCATAATGTAATATTGGAAAGAAAAAAAGAAACAAAAGAAATGTGAAAAGGAAACAAATGCGAATATGAATTCAAATAACATTAATGAATAATCTAACTTAAAACTAGATAGCTAAGAAAAATAACTAAATTCTATCCATCTGCACGATCTCTGGCCGGAGGAGCAAAAGAGTTAACACGGTGTAGCAACTCGTGAAACTGATCTGTCATACTGCTCATGTATCCTAGAACTTCGTGTCTCATGTCAGTAAATTCTTCTCTGAGGGCGTCTTGTTCTGCCATCAAAGCTTCAATGGCGGTGTTATAATCAGTTCCGGGCATATGATGTCGGAGGTCGGATATTGCTGATTCTTCGGTCTGAACAGGCTGAGGAGGAGGGTCAATATCATAATAGCCAGATGGTGTCTGAGGGTCAGATTCAGCATAAGGGATCTGGTCATTGTAAATCTCATAGTCATCACAAATCTCATAGTCCTGGATGGATTCAGTGGATCTAGCAGGAGTGGGGGTTTCGTTCAGATTGTAGAGCCAGTTGTTGCGGTCATGAATACTAGTCCTAGGATCGGGTAAGGTAAATAGGCAAAGAACCTGGTTATTAATAATAAGCTCAAACTCATCAGATCCTAGGTTTGCTATAAACAAGGTGTTGAAGAGGAAGGGTATACTCATAGTAGTAATGCCACAAAAAGGGTTTAGGTCGAGAATCGACTGACGTAACCCGATAGCGTTACCAATCATGGTTATCAGACCGCCTATTCTAATGGGTGCTCGCTCATCTTGGATAAGATGGTCTAAATTTGCTAGCATAAAGGTGGCACCGTTTACTGGACGGTTCTGAGAAGCACAGAATAGGATGAAGAGTTCATCACGTGAAACTGAAGTGCTGTTTGGCTTCTCTCCAAATAAGGTGTGGGTGAGGATCCCATGGAAGTAACGGAAGGCCGGGTTGTGAATGTTTCCAGGGAGGAACTCATGGTCCTCGGGTTCATCATTTCCAGTCAAACTACCCCAAAAGTGTTCAAGTTCTCTATACTCAAAAAGTTCTTCCTGGCTTACTGTGAATGTGTCAAAGGAGGTAGGAAAACCCAATAGGTTTGTAAAGTCTCTAATATTAAATTGGTACTCCATGTTGAACATTCTGAACTGGATAAAACCTCTGCTAATTCCTTTTCCATGGCTGGGTAGATAGATTAATGAGCTAAGGAGTTCTAGTGTGAGTCTCCGGTAGGTGGTGAAATGTCTTAGGATAGGGGATGTCTCCCATCCTATCTGATTCAGCAAATACAAGACACTTTCTCTTAGTCCAAGGGCAGTCATAGCCCAATCATCAGCATATAAACTAGGTAGCATCTCTCTAGTGGCTAGTTCGTCAAACTTTTGTTTCTAAGCCATTCCTCTGAATTTGATACCCATACGATCAATATGTCCCATCTGGTTAGTGTTAGCTAGAGAAAAGAAAACATGAGTTTTAGTTAGGATTTGGCCAAATGCCGAAAGAAGAAAAAAGTTGTTATTATTATTATTATTATTATTTTTTCTTTTGAATTAAAATAAATCAGGAATGAATACTAAACAGAAATTAAAAGAATAATTAAGGAAGAAATAGAAAAATGATAATAATAGAATAAGAAAATAATAAAATAATTGTGGGTTGTCTCCCACTAAGCGCTTTGTTTAAATGTCGCAAGCTCGACAAAGAAACTGTTAAGTATAATCTATTGAACCTGGGGGCATTTCGTCTAAGTGTAGGATTTGCGAATCTTCGTTGGTTTCCGCATAGTGATAGTGTTTTAGACGTTGCCCGTTTACGGTGAACGGTTCTGTGGATTTGCCTTTGATTTCTATCGCTCCACTGGGGAAGATGTTAGTGATATGAAAAGGACCTGACCATCTGGATCGTAGTTTCCCGGGAATAACTTTAGTCTAGAGTTAAATAAAAGGACTGCGTCGCCTTGCTTGAAGATTTTCCTTGATATACGCTTGTCATGCCATTGTTTTGTTCTTTCTTTGTAGATTCTGGCATTTTCATAGGCGTCTCTTCTGAGTTCCTCTAATTCGTTTATGTCAAGGATTCTCTTTTCGCCGGCGGCCTTATAGTTTAAATTCAGATTTCTAATGGCCCAATAGGCCTTATGCTCTAACTCTACTGGGAGGTGGCAGGATTTTCCATAAATGAGCTTAAATGGGGTTGTCCCTATGGGGGTTTTATAAGCAGTTCGGTATGCCCACAAAGCTTCTGGTAATTTTAATGACCAATCTTTCCTTGAAGTGGCGACTGTTTTTTCTAGTATCTGCTTGATTTCTCTGTTAGATACTTCCACTTGTCCACTGGTCTGAGGGTGGTAAGGTGTCGCTATCCTATGTCTCACGCCATATTTAAGCAATAGTTTTTCGAGTACCTTGGATATAAAGTGCGATCCCCCATCACTGACTACTATTCTTGGGATTCCAAACCTCGGAAATATTATATTCTTAAAGAGTCTAGTTACTACTCGGGTGTCATTTGTTGGGGAAGCTATAGCTTCGATCCATTTTGAAACGTAGTCTACTGCCACGAGTATGTATTTGTTACCGAAAGAGGATGGAAAAGGTCCCATGAAGTCTATTCCCCACACGTCGAAAATCTCTACTTCCAAAATACCCTTTTGTGGCATCTCGTCACGTCTAGATATGTTTCCTGTGCGTTGGCATCTGTCACATTCCTTAATAGCCGCATGTACGTCCTTCCATATAGTTGGCCAATAAAAGCCGGCTTGTAGGATTTTAGAGCAGGTCTTGGATGTACTTGTGTGTCCACCATAAGGAGCGGAGTGGCAGTGTTGGATTATATTTTCTACCTCTTTTTCGGGTATACATCGACGGAAGATACCATCGGGGCCTCTTTTGAAAATTAAGGGATCATCCCAGTAATAGTGTTTTATGTCGTAGAAGAATCGTTTCTTCTGCTGGTAAGATAAAGTAGGTGGAACTATTCCGGCGGCTAAATAATTGACGAGATCAGCGTACCATGGTGTGACAGATATAGCTAAGGTGGTTTCTACTGGCTTGTCAGAGTTATTCTCTTCCAAAGTAGCTATAAGTTTATCGTACGAGAAATCATCATTAATTGATGTTCTTTCCGGTTCAAGGTTCTCAAGTCTAGAGAGGTGGTCTGCTACTACGTTTTCAGTTCCTTTCTTGTCTTTTATTTCTAAATCGAACTCTTGTAGCAACAAGATCCATCTTAGGAGTCTAGGTTTAGCATCTTTTTTTGTTAAGAGGTACTTGATAGCGGCGTGATCAGTGTAAACTATTATTTTGGCTCCGACCAAGTAGGAACGAAATTTATCTAGCGCAAATACCACTGCTAGGAGTTCTTTCTCGGTAGTGGCGTAATTCATCTGCACTTCATCTAGGGTCCTACTTGCGTAATATATAACGTGAAGCTTTTTATCCTTTCGTTGTCCTAAAACAGCACCTACAGCATAATCGCTGGCATCACACATTATTTCAAATGGTTCATTCCAGTCGGGTGTCTGCATTATGGGTGCGGAGATCAATGCTTGCTTAAGCGTTTGAAATGCTTTTAAATAGTTATCGTCGAATATGAATTCAGCATCTTTCATCAATAGTCCGGTTAAAGGTTTAGTTATCTTAGAGAAGTCTTTGATGAATCGTCGGTAAAAACCGGCGTGTCCTAAGAAGCTTCGTACTTCTCTCACGGTTCTTGGGGGTTGAAGATTTTCGATTACCTCTATTTTGGCTTTGTCTACTTCAATTCCTCTGTTCGAGATGATGTGTCCTAAAACAATTCCTTCTTGTACCATAAAGTGGCACTTCTCCCAGTTAAGTACTAAGTTTACTTTTACACATCGCTCAAGAACTCTTTCTAGGTTTTCAAGGCATTCTTCAAAACTTTGTCCGTATACGGAAAAGTCATCCATAAATACTTCCATGATGTTTTCGAGAAAATCGGCGAAAATTGCCATCATGCATCTTTGAAAGGTTGCAGGGGCGTTACACAGGCCAAACGGCATTCGTCTATAAGCGAAGGTACCAAAAGGGCACGTGAACGTTGTCTTTTCTTGGTCATCAGGGTGAATTGGTATTTGAAAGAAGCCTGAATAACCGTCTAGATAACAGAAATGTGAATGTTTTGCTAATCGTTCTAACATCTAGTCAATGAATGGT
This sequence comes from Lathyrus oleraceus, assembly GCF_024323335.1. Classification (NCBI taxonomy): domain Eukaryota; kingdom Viridiplantae; phylum Streptophyta; class Magnoliopsida; order Fabales; family Fabaceae; genus Lathyrus; species Lathyrus oleraceus. Next base: position 322,268,771 of record NC_066580.1, on the reverse strand, counting down.
AGAGGGAAATGATCTTTTCGGGTTGCTTTGTTTAGTTTCCTATAGTCGATGCACATTCTCCATCCCGATTCGATTCGTTTCGTTATAGTTTCCCCTTTTTCGTTTTCAATAACGGTTATGCCTCCTTTCTTTGGTACTACGTGTACAGGACTAACCCATTTGCTATCAGATATAGGATATATAATGCTTGCTTCTAATAACTTGGTTATTTCCTTCTTTACTACCTCACTCAGGATCGGATTTAGTCTCCTCTGGTGTTCTCTAGAGGTTTTACAGTCTTCTTCTAGCATGATGCGGTGCATACAAATAGAAGGACTTATTCCTTTAAGATCGGTGATGTGGTAACCTAGTGCGGTTGGATACTTTCTTAAGATATGTAGGAGTTTTTCTGTTTCGAGTCTTCCTAGGTCTGCATTAACTATCACAGGTCGTTCAAGTTCTAAGTCTAGGAATTCGTATCTCAGATTTTTGGGAAGTGTTTTCAGGTCAAGGGTTGGTTTGTTAAGACATTGCGTAGGGTCCGGTGTTATTGCTAAACATTGGTTAGATCTGTCTTCTACAAGGTAGTCAGATGATTTGTCTTCTACTAACTCTGCTTCTTTTATGCATTCATCGATGATATCCATGAAGTAACATGTATCTTCTATTGCAGGTGCTTTCAAGAATTGGGAAAGAATGAACTCAATTTTCTCTTCACCTACTTCGAAGGTGAGTCGTCCTCGTTTTACGTCTATGATTGCACCGACAGTTGCTAAGAACGGTCTTCCTAGTATAATGGGTGTAATATCATCTTCTCTAATGTCCATAATTGTAAAATCAGTTGGAATGTAGAACTGACCTATGCGTACGGGAACATTTTCAAGAATTCCTACAGGATATTTTATGGAGCGATCTGCTAGTTGCACAGACATTTTGGTTGGTCTTAATTCTCCCATTTCCAGTTTCTTACATATGGATAAAGGCATAACGCTAATTCCGGCTCCTAAATCGCATAAGGCTTTGTCGATGACAAATTTTCCTATGTGACAGGGTATAGAGAAACTACCCGGATCCTTGAGTTTAGGAGGCATGTTTTGGATTATAGCGCTACATTCGGCAGGGAGTGTAACGGTTTCGCTATCTTCAAGTTTCCTCTTATTAGAAAGAATTTCTTTTAAGAATTTGGCATATGAGGGCATCTGCGTAATAGCTTCGGTGAACGGAATTGTAACGTTTAATTGTTTAAGGAGATCAACAAATTTTCTAAATTGGCCCGCATCTTTGGTTTTAACCAGCCTTTGAGGGTAAGGGATAGGTGGTTTATAAGGTGGTGGAGGTACATAAGGTTCCTTCTTTTCTATGGTTTCCTTATTACTCTCTTCCTTTTCCTTAGGTTCGCTTTCCTCAGTTGATCTTTTAGGGTTTTGGTTTTCTGTCCTTGGATCAGACGGTCCTTCCACTTCCGTTCCACTTCTTAATATGATTGCATGAGCGTGGCTTCTCGGGTTAGGTTGGGGCTGTCCAGGGAATGTACCAGTTGGGGCAGCAGTAGGCGCTTGTTGTTGAGCTACTTGTGATATTTGTGTTTCCAGCATTTTGTTATGGGTAGCCATTGCATCTACTTTGCTTGCTAGTTGTTTAAGTTGTTCGCCAGTGTGTACATTCTGGTTTAAGAAATCTTTATTGGTTTGTTGTTGGGAAGCTATAAAGTTTTCCATCATGATTTCCAAGTTGGATTTCCTAGGGGCGTTATTGTTAGGCATGGATGGGTTCGGTTTCTGATATCCCGGAGGTATAGCTGGGGCTTGATTTGGAGATTGTCCAGGTGCGTACAAAGCATTATTACTTTTATATGAAAAGTTTGGATGGTTCTTCCAATTTGAGTTATAGGTATGCGAGTAGGGGCTTCCTTGAGCATAGTTCACTTGCTCTGCTTGGATTCCTGTCAAGAGTTGACAATCCGTAGGAGTGTGACCTTGGATTCCACAGACCTCGCAATTCTGAGTTACAGCAGCCACGGCGGCTGGAGGTGATACATTTAAACTTTCAATTTTCTGGACCAAAGCATCCACTTTTGCATTGACGTGATCAAGGTTACTTATCTCGTACATGCCAGTTTTCGTTTGAGGTTTTTCCACCATTGTTCGTTCGGTTCCCCACTGATAGTGGTTTTGGGCCATGCTCTCGATAAGCTGGTAAGCATCAGCATAAGGTTTGTTCATTAATGCACCACCTGCAGCGGCATCTATTGTTAACCTTGTGTTGTACAAGAGACCATTATAAAATGTGTGAATTACTAACCAGTCTTCCAAACCATGGTGTGGGCAAAGTCTCATCATGTCTTTGTATCTTTCCCATGCTTCGAAAAGAGACTCGTTGTCTTTCTGTTTAAATCCGTTTATCTGGGCTCTTAACATAGCTGTTTTGCTTGGCGGAAAGTATCGGGCAAGAAAAACTTTCTTCAACTCGTTCCATGTGGTGACAGAGTTGGAAGGGAGAGACTGAAGCCATCTTCTAGCGCTATCTCTTAATGAGAAAGGAAAAAGACGAAGTCGAATTGCCTCTGAAGTGACACCATTAGCCTTAACAGTATCAGCGTATTGGACAAATACGGATAAATGAAGGTTTGGATCCTCGGTAGGATTTCTAGAGAATTGGTTCTGTTGCACTGCCTGCAACAACGAAGGTTTAAGTTCAAAGTTGTTTGCTTCGATTGCGGGTGGAGCAATACTTGAATGCGGCTCATCTTGTGATGGAGCGGCGTAATCTCTAAGAGCACGAGCTGGTTCTGCCATCTCGGTTATCGAAGGAAAAATGTTTTTGAAATCAGGAAATTCTACAGGAGGGAGATTGTTTGCAGCACGATATTCCCGGATTCGTCATAGGACTCGGAGATATAGTTCGATATCGTTGATTCGTAAATAGAGCGGTTCGCCTTGTGAGCGAGTGCGTGGCATACAAATCAACGAAAGAAAGAATAGAAGAAAAAGAAACCTTAGTCTCTACAGCGTAACGGAAGAGTTACGATATCGATTAAATAAAAGTCCCCGGCAACGGCGCCAAAAACTTGATCGCTCGACTTCGTGAGTCGAGAATGGGGTACAAACTGCAAGTGCACAGTTATATCGCGTAGTTTTAAAAGATATCGATCCCACAGGGACTTATGAATCGATATACCGTTATCTAAGGTTACTTCGTAAAGCTAAGGCAGGTAATACTTTGATTGTTTGGGAAAAAGCTAAAAACTAAACTAAGATCTAGATTAAATATTAATAAAGCGGATATCGGTATGCAGTTCGTCGTAATTAAGGAATCAATTCTTTGTTGGTTTCTTGGTTCTAAAATGAATCTTTTCAGTTGACTCTATTGATTAAAAGTTTTATCTCAAACTCTCGCTCTGTTGAATAAACTATGATTTTATATTAACGTAGCTGTCACTTATAGTTAAGTCAAAAACCACTTTTTGAAAACAATAGAATCCGTAGAAACTCTTTTTAAGAAAACACTAATCGTTTAAACACCCTTATCTCGAACTCTCGCTCTATTGACTTAGGTTATATAATTAAATTCAAATGCTTAACTCTCGTCCTCACATTCAATCTTTAAAAATACTTTTTGAAAAAGATTAGAATTTAATTAACCCTAAAAATTGCTCTCGCCCTGATCTAGAACTAATGTCCAATTTACACTGTCCAGTCAAAACCTCAAACTCTCGCTCTATTGATTTTAACTTCTTTATGTCTTTTACTTTCGTACAAAAACTTTGTTAATAAACCTGTAAATTGAGACCGTAAAAAAGAGTGATTTTAATTTTAAACTTAAATAAACCAACTTAGTTTTGATTCCTTCATTCCACTTACTTTACATACCGATACCTAAATAAATTAGCCAGACATGCTAAACAGACTTAAATAAATAACATGCATAAACAGACTCATCCCAGGCAGATAATATAAATAAATAATAAAACAAAGCATTAAATAATAATTAAAGAACCTGAATAAGTTAAACAGTAGTCTTGAACACTCCACCACAAGCCGGTAGGATTTGTTCTTGGATTCTTCGATTAAACAACAAATTAAAACGAAGGAAATAAAAACTAGATTCTAACGTAAGGTTAGATCCGGTAAAAAGGTACACAATAGTTTCCGGTGTAGAAACTATTGTGCGAAAAGAATTGACTAAATGCTGAAAAGGAAAATAGAAATTGCAAGGGAAATTGTGTAGAACTCGTAAAAATAATAAAGAAACAATGCCTAAGCTGCCGGAAAAGAAAATATGCAAAAGCGAAAACGGCAAAGAAAATTGTGGAAAAACGTGGAACCCTTTTAGGTTTGGCAAGTGGCTATTTATATTGGTGCCTTGAGTAACTGCTTCCGCTTCCAAAGGTCTTCAACGTGCAAAGTATTTAGGTGTGGACATCGGCTTCAACTCTCCCTCAACGTCTCTGAAGCGTTGCTTGCGCCAAAAATGTAGGGGACTGGTGTGACGTTCGTCACACCATGTGTGACGTTCGTCACAGGAGTGTGCAAGGCGTGACGCTCGTCACAGCCTCTGTGACGCCCGTCACAGGGACAACACCTGTGTTCTTGTACTTTGGGCTGGGCTTTGACATTTGGTTCATTTTCTCTCTTTTTGCACCTCCTTTTCTTCCATTTTTACTTGCGCTTCAAAATAAGCCACCTGAGACAAATAGGAAGAAAATACCGCATAATATCTAATAAAATGAAGTGAACTGGAATAAATAATGATAAAATTTAATTGAATTGAGTCCTAAAATATGATATAATTTCATGTTATCAGTTACAGTAGCATCAACACGGGCCGTGTCCCTGCACACGGGCGCCTGTGTTAATGCACTGTTTTAATCAACACGGCCGTGTGGTGGCACACGGGTGGCCATGTTGATCTCTGTTTTCTGCTTCATCTTTTTCTCTGCTTGACCAACAACACGGCCGTGTGGTGGCACATGGGTGGCCGTGTTGATCTGCTGTTCTGTCATATTTTCGTCCTTCAGAGTGTCCAGAACTTCACCATTCTTGCTTTTAAACCTGGAACAATGACACTACCCAAACGAAGCATAAACGAGATCTTTTTGACATAAATTCGTAATCGAATGTAATGTAATATCAAACCAACAAAACATGATACTTGACTCAAATGCAACTAAAAACAAACATAAATCTTACCAAGGTGATGAAAATATGTCGGATTAGCGGCGGGAATTCAATGGAAATGGTGACCGATCAATATCATTCGACTGAAGGATACAAGTTGTTCTACACAGTGAATACGCAAGTGGTGATCAGCAGGGACGTGATCATAGATGAGCTTAAGGAGTGGGATTGGACTGAGAATGTCAAGCAAGATTCAGTGAGAATCTTTTATGATGAACCGGATAGTGAAGTCGAAAGAGAAGTTCGACAGGAAGAAGTTAGAGGTGAAGCAGGCCCAAGCAGACCTCAAAGAACAAGACACATGCCTGCAAGGATGTGTGATTACATCAGATGATGTGGTCAATAAAGAAGGTGGGCTGGTACACTATGCTTTCTATGCAGATGATGAACCAGATAATGCAGCTGAGGCATTGAAAGATTCGAAGTGGATGAAAGTAACGGGCGAAGAGCTGAAGTCAACAACACTTGGTCACTTGTCGAATTTGTTGGGGGAGGTTTTCTCTATGGAGAATTGAACATTGTGGGAATTCCTTCTTTTGGAGAAACACCTTTGTGAGAGACACACCACATATTAACCTAAAACCTTAAGGTGATATATGGGTGGGTTCTCTCACTTATAAATGCTCAAGTCTCCACATTTTCAACCAACGTGGGACTATTATACATACTACTCACACTTGATACATTCTCAACATTCCCCCTCAAGTGTGAGTCCACGATGCTCCCCCTCAAGTGAAAGCTCTTCTTACCTACAAACCCTTGTACCTTACAGAATGTTTCTTATTCACCATATTGGCGCCGTTGACACTCTTCAACGAGACATTTCTTATTCACCATACTGGCGCCGTTGACTTTCGATACAAGTAAGTCGGTTCCTTTCTCGAACCAAAGGCTCGTGATACCATTTGTTGGGGGAGTTTTTTGTAACACCCTTCTAAAATACCCCAAATATTTAATTAAAATAATAAAATATCAATCAGAGTAATTATGCCCCGAAGGGTGTCACACAATCATTTCACACCAATCATCAAAATATCCTGTCATGCTCATTTATTTAATCAAAATAAGACATTTTTGCATAATTCGCAGCGGGTACAAAATAACAACATTCAAATCATGTACTACATTACATGTAAAGTTGTTCAACAACCAAAAGAAAACATAGTAAAACATCCCATCCTGATGTTACATCTACCAGAGCATGACCCACTAAGGACTACACTAGACTCCAAGGACTAGCTTCTATTCAATCACTGCTCGTTACCTGAAAACATAGTTGTAAGGGTGAGTTCCTCAATCGATATAATAAGCATTATAAAATATCATGTAATGCTAAGTAATATAACACATATCATCACCCTAATCAGATTACACATATTCAGCAACGACAATATCAACTCATAATCATCACCATCCTCATACTCAAACTCAAAACAACCATAAAACACACGTATAATATTGGAATACATCCATTCATATTATACGCCATACATACATATATTATGCAATGAGACTCCATGCATGCGGTACCTACTACTCGTGAACATATAGTTCAACCTCACCGACCAAATCCAGGTACGGCTACCAAGCTCACTAGTCCCACTCATTTGAGACCTAGTGACTCACATCACTAATTCCTCACCATGGGAATTAGCTACCACCCCAAGGGTTATGCTATGCACGCTAAATCACCTAGCATGCAAACATCAACAACAATCCACAATAACTCATCACTAATTCCTCACCATGGGAATTAGCTACCACCATAAAGGCCACAACATGCATGCTAATCACCTAGCAATGCTACATCATCAACAACAATTCAAGAATAGATATATGCTCACACTCTAAGCCATAAAACAGTCTATTCACCAATGCACACATAACTGATACATTCACAGCATCATGCATACTATCACACATCAGCAGTATTTTATCACATAAGCATATCATATCATGCCAAATAACAACCACAGTATTAGCACACTCTACTAATACCTCTACTACTCAAAACAACGGGAAATGATCCCTAATATATCATACATCATCTGAATTACGTTACTCAGCTGAACAGTTAAAAACTGCACAACAACAGCTCAGAAAAATCACAATCCTGCCCATACGCGTATTGCCTAACCCCATACGCATATGGCCCATCTCCTGACAAAATCCCATACGCGTAACACCATCTCATACGCGTATGCTACGCGTACCACATCCCCATACGCGTACCAACAGAGACCAAAACACGTTCAAAACATCATCTTCCTCATCCATACGCGTATTGCCTAGTGCCATACGCGTACCATGCCATCTCATACGCGTATTGCCTAGTGCCATACGCATACCATGCCATCTCATACGCGTATTGCCTAGTGCCATACGCGTACCATGCCATCTCATACGCGTATTGCCTAGTGCCATACGCGTATGACCAGAAACCAGAATTTCCAGATCTGCAATGGCTTTCTCTGCTACGAGATCTATCCAATTCAACCTTCCACAGTCCAATTTTACACATTAATCGTTCATATCATCTAACACGAATTATAACCTATTCGATCTCACAAATCCTAACACTATTGCATCTAATTCCTACGAATTTCCTCTCAATTGTAACCCAATTTCGTTCATCCAAAGAGTTCACAATTTCATCATAATCATCCAATTCAGAGGTAAATCAATAGTCTATCACTACCCATTACATGTTATCCCATAATAACCGTTAATCGATGATAAACCCCCCTTACCTGAGTTAATCCGGCAAATCTCTGAGCTTCAAGCTTTTCCTTCCTTCAGCCCTTGTTCTCTGGCTCTCTTTGCCCTTTTTCCACTTTCTGTCTCTTTTTTCCTTTTCACGTGAAAATGAACCTTTTTACTAAATGGGACCTTTTCTAAATTCCAACTTTTATTCCAATAAAATAATAACCCAATAATAATAATTCCAATAATAATAAAAATTCCAATTATTTAATTAAATTAATAAATGTATTATTAACTCAATTTAAATAATTATCTTATTTTATCGGGGTGTTACAACTCTCCCCCACTAAAAGAGTTTTCGTCCTCGAAAACATACCTCAAGCGAATAACTCAGGATAAGACTCCTTCATCTGACTCTCAAGTTCCCAAGTCACATTGCCACCTACTGGTCCTCCCCAAGCTACCTTCACCAAGGCAATCTCTTTACCCCGCAACTGCTTCAACTCTCGATCCTCGATCCTCATAGGTGATGTTTCAACAGTCAGGTTATCTCTCACCTGTACATCATCTACTTGGACTACATGCGACGGATCAGGAATGTACCTCCTCAACTGAGACACATGAAAAACCTCATGCAAATTCGCAAGTGACGGCGGTAAAGCGATACGATAGGCTACCTCCCCTATCCTCTCCAAAATCTGATAAGGACCAATAAATCGAGGTGTCAACTTCTTCGACTTCAAAGCTCGACCAACCCCAGTTATCGGAGTAACACGAAGAAACACATGATCTCCCTCTTGGAACTCAAGTGACTTCCTCCTCTTGTCGTGATAACTCTTCTGACGACTCTGAGCAATTCTCATCTTCTCCTGAATCATCTTAATCTTTTCCGTAGTTTGTTGAACAATCTCCGGTCCAACCACCGCACTCTCACCGGACTCATACCAACATAAAGGCGTCCGACATCTCCTACCATACAAAGCTTCAAACGGTGCCATACCAATGCTCGAGTGAAAACTATTGTTGTAGGTGAACTCAATCAAAGGTAAATAACAATCCCAAGCACCTCCTTTTTCCAAAACACAAGCCCTCAAAAGATCCTCTAGTGACTGAATCGTCCTCTCAGTCTGACCATCAGTTTGCGGATGATATGCAGAACTCAATCTCAGCTTAGTTCCCAAAGCCCTCTGCAAACCTTCCCAGAACTTCGATGTAAATCTAGGATCTCTATCCGAAACAATACTCGACGGAATACCATGCAAACTTACAATCTTCTCAATATACAACTCAGCTAATCTTTCTAACGAATAATCCATTCTGATCGGAATGAAATGAGCCGATTTCGTCAATCTGTCAACAATCACCCAAATAGCTTCAAAATTCTTACTTGTCCTTGGTAAACCAGAAATAAAATCCATACTGATACTATCCCACTTCCACTCTGGAATCGCCAACGGTTGCATTAGCCCAGACGGCTTCTGATGCTCAATCTTTGACTTCTGACAAGTCAAACAAGAATAAACAAAACTCGCAATTTCTCTTTTCATTCCCGGCCACCAAAATAACTTTTTCAAATCATGATACATCTTCGTAGCTCCAGGATGAATACTCAGGCCACTACGATGTCCTTCCTCAAGAATACTCTTCTTAAGTTCGGTAACATCCGGAATACACACCCGATTACCAATTTTCAAAACACCATTCTCATCAACTCTGAATTCACCACCTTGACCTTGATTCACTAGAGTCAACTTATCAACCAAAAGCACATCGGATTTCTGACCCTCTCTAATCTCATCCAGAATACCACTCGTTAACTTCAACATTCCCAATTTAACACTATTGTGAGTACTCTCACACACCAAACTCAAGTCTCTAAACTGCTCAATTAAATCCAATTCCTTAACCATTAACATAGACATATGCAATGATTTCCGACTCAATGCATCAGCCACTACGTTTGCTTTACCCGGATGGTAATTCAAACCAAAGTCATAATCCTTCAGAAACTCTAACCATCTTCTCTGTCTCATATTCAGCTCTTTCTGATCAAACAAATACTTTAAACTCTTATGGTCGCTGAAAACCTCAAATCTTGACCCGTACAAGTAATGTCTCCATAACTTCAGAACAAATACCACGGCTGCCAACTCTAAATCGTGTGTCGGATAGTTCCTCTCATGAACCCTCAGTTGTCTCGAAGCATAAGCTATAACCTGCTTATTCTGCATCAACACACCACCCAAACCCAACAATGAAGCATCACAGTAAACCTCAAATAGTTCTGACGGACTCGGTAATATCAAAATAGGAGCAGTAGTTAACCTTCTCTTTAACTCTTGGAAACCTTCTTCACATTTTGAGTCCCAAACAAACGCTTGCCCCTTTCTAGTCAATATCGTCAACGGTAATGCCAACTTAGAAAATCCTTCAATGAACTTCCTATAATAACCTGCAAGTCCAAGAAAACTTCTTATCTCAACAACTGACTTCGGAGCTTCCCACTTAGATACCGCTTCTATCTTAGAAGGATCAACAGCAACACCACCTCTTGAAATCACATGACCAAGAAAACTAACTTCTTCTAACCAAAATTCACACTTGGACAATTTAGCAAATAACTTCTTTTCTCGTAGAACTCCTAAAACCACTCTCAAATTCTCAGTATGCTCTTCTTCAGATTTCGAATACACCAAAATATCGTCAATAAACACCACAACAAACTGATCTAGGTACGGATGGAAAATCCTATTCATATACTCCATAAACACTCCAGGCGCATTAGTCACACCAAACGGCATTACAGAATACTCATAATGTCCATATCTTGTTCTGAAAGCAGTCTTCTGAATATCCTCAGTTTTCACACGTATCTGATGATATCCCGACCTCAAATCTATCTTGCTGAACACACTCGCACCAACCAACTGATCCATCAAATCATCAATCCTCGGCAAAGGATACCGATTCTTGATCGTCACTTTATTCAGTTGCCTGTAGTCCACACACAACCTCATAGTACCTTCTTTCTTCTTAACCAATAACACTGGTGCACCCCATGGTGACACACTCGGAAGAATAAATTTCTTATCCAACAGATCCTCTAACTGGCTCTTCAATTCAGTTAACTCCACAGCAGACATACGGTACGGAGCCATCGACAACGGCCTAGTACCAGGTACCAAATCAATCGAGAACTCAACTTCACGCTCTGGCGGTAATTCATTCACTTCTTCCGGAAACACATCAGGAAAATCACACACCACAGCTAGATCGCAAATCACCAGTTTATCTTTAGCTCCCAAAGTCGCTAACAGCATAAACAACTCTGCCCCATCTGCTACTGCCTCATTCACCTGCCTCGCCGATAGAAACAAACTCTTTCCTTCCTCAATCTCAGGAAAAATCACAGTCTTATCAAAACAGTTGATAGAAACTCGGTTAAACACCAACCAGTTCATACCCAAGATAACATCGATCTGCACTAGTGGAAGACACACTAGGTCCACCCCAAAGTCTCTACCAAAAATACTCAAAGGACAATTTAAACAAACTGAAGTAGTAGTCACTGAACCCTTCGCAGGAGTATCAATCACCATACTTCCAAGCATCTCAGATATCTCTAACTTAAGTTTCACAGCACAATCCAAAGATATAAAGGAATGAGTCGCACCTGTGTCAATAATAGCTACAAGAGGAAAGCCATTAATATAACACGTACCTCGGATCAAACGATCATCTGCAGCAGTCTCAGAACCCGATAAAGCAAAGACCTTGCCTCCCGACTGATTCTCTTTCTTCGGCTTAGGACACTGTGGGCTGATATGACCCACCTCTCCGCAGTTGAAACAAGTCATAGTCTTCAACCGGCACTCTGCAGCCAAGTGACCACCCTTGCCACACTTGAAACACTTCTTCTCAGCACTGGTACACTCATGGAAACGATGTCCAGCCTGACCACATCTGTAACACTTAGCAGGGGCACTGGAGTCTCCCCCACTAGGCCTCTTCATCCCACTCTGCCTCTGAAAACCTTTGCCAGCTGCATACGGTTTCCCACGATCATTCTGATTCTTGCCTTTCCTATCAACCCTTTGCTGATAGCTCTCTGCTCTGGCCTTGGTATCCTGTTCAAAAATCCTGCAACAGTCAACCAAGTCGGAAAACACTCTGATCCGCTGATACCCAATAGCCTGCTTGATCTCGGGACGTAACCCGTTCTCAAACTTCACACACTTTGAAAATTCCCCAGTAGCCTCGTTATAGGGAGTGTAATACTTCGACAGCTCTGTGAACTTAGCAGCATACTCAGTAACAGACCGATTGCCCTGCTTCAATTCCAAGAACTCTATCTCTTTCTTTCCTCTGACATCTTCTGGAAAGTACTTCCTCAGGAATCTCTCTCTGAACACAGCCCAAGTGATCTCAGCATTCCCAGCAGATTCCAACTCAGTGCGGGTAGCCACCCACCAATCATCTGCTTCTTCTGACAGCATATGCGTACCGAACCTGACCTTCTGGTTATCGGCACACTCAGTCACTCGGAAGATTCTCTCTATCTCCTTCAACCACTTCTGAGCGCCATCTGGATCGTATGCTCCCTTGAACATTGGAGGATTGTTCTTCTGGAACTCACTCAGTTGACGAGCAGCTCCCATTCCCACAACATTCGGATTCCCTCCAAGTACCCCAGCTAGCATACCCAGAGCCTCAGCAATCGCAGCATCATCTCTACCTCTTCCAGCCATCTCTATTCTTAAAACCCAACAAGCTAAAACGTTAAGTACTGATAGGGTTACACAACACCTATCCCGTACAGGGGAAACAGAATAATTACGACTCGACTCGACCGACTATGCTCTGATACCACTAATGTAACACCCTTCTAAAATACCCCAAATATTTAATTAAAATAATAAAATATCAATTAGAGTAATTATGCCCCGAAGGGTGTCACACAATCATTTCACACCAATCATCAAAATATCCTGTCATGCTCATTTATTTAATCAAAATAAGACATTTTTGCATAATTCGCAGCGGGTACAAAATAACAACATTCAAATCATGTACTACATTACATGTAAAGTTGTTCAACAACCAAAAGAAAACATAGTAAAACATCCCATCCCGATGTTACATCTACCAGAGCATGACCCACTAAGGACTACACTAGACTCCAAGGACTAGCTTCTATTCAATCACTGCTCGTTACCTGAAAACATAGTTGTAAGGGTGAGTTCCTCAATCGATATAATAAGCATTATAAAATATCATGTAATGCTAAGTAATATAACACATATCATCACCCTAATCAGATTACACATATTCAGCAACGGCAATATCAACTCATAATCATCACCATCCTCATACTCAAACTCAAAACAACCATAAAACACACGTATAATATTGGAATACATCCATTCATATTATACGCCATACATACATATATTATGCAATGAGACTCCATGCATGCGGTACCGACTACTCGTGAACATATAGTTCAACCTCACCGACCAAATCCAGGTACGGCTACCAAGCTCACTAGTCCCACTCATTTGAGACCTAGTGACTCACATCACTAATTCCTCACCATGGGAATTAGCTACCACCCCAAGGGCTATGCTATGCACACTAAATCACCTAGCATGCAAACATCAACAACAATCCACAATAACTCATCACTAATTCCTCACCATGGGAATTAGCTACCACCATAAAGGCCACAACATGCATGCTAATCACCTAGCAATGCTACATCATCAACAACAATTCAAGAATAGATATATGCTCACACTCTAAGCCATAAAACAGTCTATTCACCAATGCACACATAACTGATACATTCACAGCATCATGCATACTATCACACATCAGCAGTATTTTATCACATAAGCATATCATATCATGCCAAATAACAACCACAATATTAGCACACTCTACTAATACCTCTACTACTCAAAACAACGGGAAATGATCCCTAATATATCATACATCATCTGAATTACGTTACTCAGCTGAACAGTTAAAAACTGCACAACAACAGCTCAGAAAAATCACAATCCTGCCCATACGCGTATTGCCTAACCCCATACGCGTATGGCCCATCTCCTGACAAAATCCCATACGCGTAACACCATCTCATACGCGTATGCTACGCGTACCACATCCCCATACGCGTACCAACAGAGACCAAAACACGTTCAAAACATCATCTTCCTCATCCATACGCGTATTGCCTAGTGCCATACGCGTACCATGTCATCTCATACGCGTATTGCCTAGTGCCATACGCGTACCATGCCATCTCATACGCGTATTGCCTAGTGCCATACGCGTATGACCAGAAACCAGAATTTCCAGATCTGCAATGGCTTTCTCTGCTACGAGATCTATCCAATTCAACCTTCCACAGTCCAATTTTACACATTAATCGTTCATATCATCTAACACGAATTATAACCTATTCGATCTCACAAATCCTAACACTATTGCATCTAATTCCTACGAATTTCCTCTCAATTGTAACCCAATTTCGTTCATCCAAAGAGTTCACAATTTCATCATAATCATCCAATTCAGAGGTAAATCAATAGTCTATCACTACCCATTACATGTTATCCCATAATACCCGTTAATCGATGATAAACCCCCCTTACCTGAGTTAATCCGGCAAATCTCTGAGCTTCAAGCTTTTCCTTCCTTCAGCCCTTGTTCTCTGGCTCTCTTTGCCCTTTTTCCACTTTCTGTCTCTTTTTTCCTTTTCACGTGAAAATGAACCTTTTTACTAAATGGGACCTTTTCTAAATTCCAACTTTTATTCCAATAAAATAATAACCCAATAATAATAATTCCAATAATAATAAAAATTCCAATTATTTAATTAAATTAATAAATGTATTATTAACTCAATTTAAATAATTATCTTATTTTATCGGGGTGTTACATTTTTCACTAGGGAGCATTGAATATTGTGGGACTTCTTCTTTTTGAGCAACACCTTTGTGAGAGACACACCACATATTCGTACATGACAATTTCAACCGAATTTTGTTCGAATCCACAGACGGAAAATTGCAGCCGACGACATTTATACAATATCAGCATGATGATTATGTATCACAACAACAAATTTAGAACTAAGCCCTCTTTTCTTCCGCGATCACCATATATGCTGCCTCCAAGTGAGTTTTCTATTGGCATGATCGGCGATTGGGAACTCGGTCATATAAGATCAGTTGCCTTTATGTGATGGAATCATAATCTTCTTCGGATGGCTATCCTAAGATTAGCTCACACTTTTTATGATTATGTTTGAGATGGGCTTGTTGTCTCCAATCATCGCAATCTCCAAACCTTTTTCATAAAAACCATTGATTACTTTTACATATTCCGATCCCGCATCAGGTGAAATTCGCACAACCAATGTATTCACCATGTTCACGTGATACTCCAAGATGTTAGATTCATCATTTCGGTTCAAACAGTCGGAATCTGCTATGAGATCAACGATGTAGCGGGGTATTCGTTACCATTAGAGATATTGACTAAATCCAAGGTAAATCATACAAGTCGAGTCGCCACCGCACTTCTATTTATCCAAAGGAATGGTTAGAAAGCGAACAAAAACCTAAAAGTTTTATCGAATCAAAAACTAGTAAAAATGTCAGAGATCTGGGTAAGGGGGTTGGTTATGCAATGGGAAGGTGTTAGGCACCCAAAGCATCCTAGGTACTCCTAGGGAGCCCTTTTCACATTTGTTGCAAAGGTTGTTGTTTTGTGAAAATTTATTTGTGCAAACATGATTGAAGGGATGAGAAAAGCGTGTATGTTTATCTAATGTACTACTTACTAAAAGAAGGGTCAAAAGAAAATGACTCGCACGGACGTCGCATCCACTGCATACGTATCTCATCTGAATCTGAGAATCAGAGTCTTCGTAGCTCGGCTACCTATGGGTTAAAGAGGAGTATGCTCGCTAAGACATCGCGTCTTATGCCTACATATCTCATCTGGGATGAAAATCAGAGCAAAACGTAGTTCGACCACCTATGGGGTAAGGGTTGTGTTTTGGGGTGAACGAAGTTACTACGCAATCTACCGGATGCTCGACCTTTGGAGAGTTACTTGTCTGTAGTAGAAGGAGATAACCTGTTCTTAGGAGAAGAAAAATCAATGAGTTTGGGGTGTTTAGGGATGCTCATGCAAAAAGGCAGTCCTAGATGAAGGAACCACGCTACCTTAAATGACATGCCACGAGAGGCTATACGAAACCTAAGAAATCGGTAACATGCGGGAAAAGTAAAGGGATCGAGAGGTCTACCGTACGGATAAAGATCCGAAGTAACAACAATTAGATAAATAAGAAACCCAAAGACTCTTCTAAGCTAAACACCATCAAAGAAAGCGAGTCAGTACAGGTAATCGGAATAGACCTCCAGGTGGTACCCCACAAATAAAGTGGAACACCAAGCAAGCTATCTCTGCAAGAGTCATTTGAGCCCTCACAAAACAAAACTCAACAAACAGGTTAGAGAAACAAGATAGGGCAATCAAGAGTTTCCCCCAAATTAAAATGTAACCACATGAATCATGCCATTAAAATTCACAAAAAGCTCACAAAAAAGCAACCAAGGGTAGGAGGCATAAACCTCTTGTCAAACACATGCATCAAAAGGGTATCAAATTCACCCATAATACCTCATACATTCAGAGCATTCAAATTAAAAGCATAAAGTAATGGGAATAAGGCAAACCTGATTGGAGAGATCGATGAAATTGAATGGCACGGATGGGTTTGCAAAGCACTCTTAGGGTTTATATGAGAGGGAATTGGTTCTTTGCCGATGAGTTCCCTTCAGTCTCTGGAGGTTGCTCTGAACTCTGTTAGCTCTTCTCTCACTATCTTTTTTCCTGCCAGGGTAATAGGAACATAATTCTTTTGTTTCACTGAAACTCTGAATTTATAACCTGATTTTTATGGACCTGTGGGCTCAAATAGAGAGACCCAAGTCCAAAATTTTTCTGTTATATTTTTTTTATTTTTTATTTATTTATTATATATATATATATATATATATATATATATATATATATATATATATATATATATATATTTGTTTTTTTCTTTTCGTTTTTCGTTTTTTTTTTCGTTTTTCGTTTTTCGTTTTTTTAAACACGTGGGCTTCGCCTAGCGAGCATGACAGCTCATGAACAAACTTTTGCTCCTTCAAGATAACGTTTTGACTGATGAATAGACCCCATTTGAACCTGTTGGAAGTATCTCAAGCCATTCTCTTGTGTTGACTGATCATCTAAATAGAACCCACAAAGTATCTTGGATGATACTCAAGCTTCAAACAAAAGATGTTAGTGACACATTTTTATGCTTTTGGTTAGTAAACAAAAGTAAGAGAAACAATGATGTATAATTCAAGCATGCTTGTTGATCTCAAACCAATCACAAGGAGTCCCATCCAAAGGCAAAGGAAAACAAGATGCTAAAGATCCTTGAGGCTATGCAAATGCAATGTTATGATGCCATGAGGGATCTTAGGGTCAAAATTGGGGTCTTACAGATGCCCCTATTTAAGGTCATTCTAGCCGGTGAAGTGAAGGTTAAAAATTTTGTCTCGACGGGGTAGAATAGACTTAAATAATAACAAAGAGACGAATTTTGGTCCCTAAGAGACCTCATGATGCAAATGTAGGTATGAAAAATGGTAGCACTTTGTGGAGATATGTGTCCACAAAAGCAAAGAAATCAGAAGCCACTGATAATCCATATGAGCAATTCACTCCATGGGACCAAGACCCTAGGGACTCTCCTGGGGATAGAAAAGGGATAAAAATGCGCGAGCAGGTCACGACTCAAAGGTTAGGGAACTGAATTCCAAAGGGAAAAGATCCAATGGAAAGACTCGAGCTGACTCGAAAATGCATGTATTGGGGAATATGCCAATACAGCAAAAACTATCCACAACGGATACTTCAGATATAATCCGGATGAAAACAATCCACTAAGGGACTTCGCTGGGGATGTCTAAAAAGACACTCCTGGGGAAGCAGCGGGACGGGGTATTATCGGTTACTGGGTAATAAGCTCAAAGAGACATGTGATCTGAACGCCAGGTATGAGGGTGAGAGATACAACATGCTCAGGAAGAGATGAATATCCAAGACCGGTATAAGGGTGAGAGATATCAAAACTTCAAAACGTCTGAGGAAAACCTAGAAGGTATACTTCAACTCAGGGATTCTGACTCCACAGGGGACAAAAAGTCATAATAGGGAGCAGAGAGGAAGGAACACCAGGGATACCGGTTACTGGGCATATAATAGGTGACCAACCAAGGCGTGAATTGGGGAATATTCCCAAAACACTCATCATCCAAAAGAGGGCTAAAAGCAAACTTGATTACAGGATGGATATTCGACTCCACAAAGGGGATACGAATCTTACTCAACTGGGGAAGAACAAAAGGCTTCAGACCCGAGAGTGCATGAGATATACTATCTATTACCGTCAGAACGTAGATAATATACTCGCATGGACGATTATCCACAACCGGTTATTGGGTTAATAAAGGATAAATCGACCGAAAAGAAAAGGCATCGGGATATCGAAACTAGGTATATAATGATGACCAATTAAGGGGAGGAACAATCGTTACCAACAACAACAAGGTGGACGAGAGATGACCCGCTGGGGATAAATTGCGTAATCAGGGCAATTATCCAAGCAGATGAGGGGATATCATCACCGAATATTGGATGAAGATAACTGTCACCAATTAAAGATGAGCAAAAATAGTTACTCTGCAAAAAGGGAAGAAATAGGGTTTACAACTACCGGTATGAGGGTAGAGAAACACAGACTCCACCAGGGATAATAATTACTAATTATTGAGCAATTATTCATTTACCACGGGGAAACAGGAAAAGAGTCTCAAGAGACCGATCTAGGATCAAACTAGATAGGCACACCAAATCAAGACTTGTCCCGGTGAGGATATAACTCAATGGGGAAAACCATCCCAGTATACGTGTTGGGAAGGAACAAAAACAATCAACATCCACGAGGATATAACCCGGTGGGGAATATGGAAGAAAGGATAGACGCTTTCTGCTTATGGAGATGACTCTATATGGAGAGATCAGACACACACATCTGCTCGGGGAAGTATATCACCAAATAGCAGGAGACAGCAAACAACGATATATGGCAAAGAATGCAACATGAATATCTGAATGTTATAATTATGCATGAATATGCGTGGTTTATGTATGATGTATGCTGACAGACAAACATATTTAACACAACCAGGTCCAGGAATCAACCACCCGGTACTACATCTCAAGAGAGAAAGCCAAGTTCACCGGGGAGTATCCAATCTGCTGGGGATCAGAGATACCAGGAAGTAAAGAACTCTACAGGGGATGAATCATCAATCATTCCAGCTGGGGACGAGAGTTATCATAGACAAGTTCCACCACACCAACAACTCTACTGGGGGATCTATCCGAGGAGATAAAGGATTTATCGGGATCAACCACCAAATACCGCTCTTGCCCAAAGAGATCCAAGCTGTTGAGGAAGAAAGATTGCTACT
The DNA here is from genome assembly GCF_024323335.1 of Lathyrus oleraceus. NCBI lineage: Eukaryota > Viridiplantae > Streptophyta > Magnoliopsida > Fabales > Fabaceae > Lathyrus > Lathyrus oleraceus. Next base: position 322,249,300 of record NC_066580.1, on the reverse strand, counting down.
TTGCTGAAGGGAAGAGAGGTGACTCTCAACAAGCAATCCACTTGGTAGGATAAACCACAAGGGGTTTCGGAGGGAGGAGATACAGTCATGCCAAGAATATGGACAAAAATCTTACCCTGTTGGGGATCGTACCACCCTTGGGAGAGCACTGAGGATCTCCTAAGTATCCTTTCGTCATTGTGAATGTTCACTTTGTTTAAAAACAAATTATAAAAAATTTGATCGTTTAAAACAATGATATTTTCTTAATCAAAACATGCAAAACATTTGTTGAATAGAAACAGATAAGAGTGCCAATAATTGGATAAAAGGCTCAAATTTATTTGATAGAATGGTAGTCTGCGAATGGCAAGACTCCATAGATCTTTACAAATTTGAAATTGGTGATATATATTGGAAAAGGGCTACATTGAACATAATGGCCATTTCTCCACCAATTCTGAATCCGATGTATTTGAAGCTTTGGTTGATAATGAGCAAGAATCTCTGACGGACGGCAATTGTAGAACAAAGTCTTGTTAGGATGCAGTTACTTGCCAAATCCCTAATTTTTGCCTAGATTGCCCCAGGATGAGGTACTCAATCTAGTGGGATACATATATCATTATTATATATTTTTTGTGTCTCTAACTTTTGCCTGGATCGCCCTTTCGGGTTTTCAATCCACCGAGATGCTCACTTTTTCCTAAGCCGCCCTTTCGGGTTTTCAACTTAGCGAGCTATTCAGTTTTTTTTAATTTTTTAGGCGAAGTATTTCTTGAATGCATCTGAATTCACAGGACGAGTGAAATCCTCCCCATCCATAGTTGTAAGTATCAAAGCACCACCTGAAAAGGCTCTCTTAACAACATACAGACCCTCATAGTTTGGAGTCCACTTGCCCCTGGAATCGGGCGCGAAAGACAAGACTTTCTTGAGCACGAGGTCACCTTCTCGGAACACACGAGGCTTGACCTTCTTATCAAAAGATTTCTTCATTCTTTGTTGATATAACTGACCATGGCACATAGCCGTCAATCTCTTCTCTTCAATCAAATTCAGCTGGTCATAACGACTCTGAACCCATTCAGCATCAGTCAACTTGGCTTCCATCAAGACTCTCATTGATGGGATCTCCACCTCTACTGGGAGTACAGCCTCCGATCTTGACTTAGAGATCATATCATCAACGTACACCTCAATCTCCTTATGCATCATGTCATGGAACAAGGTAGTCATAGCTCGTTGATACGTGGCTCCAACGTTCTTCAAATCGAAGGGCATCACTCGATAACAGAATGTTCCCCAAGGTGTGATGAATGTTGTCTTCTCCATATCCTCGGGTGCCATTTTAATATGATTATATCCGGAAAATCCATCCATAAATGAGAAGACTTTGAATTTAGCTGTATTGTCTACCAACATATCAATATGTGGTAGAGGGAAATCATCTTTGGGACTAGCTTTATTCAAGTCTCTATAGTCCACACACATCCGGACTTTTCCATCTTTCTTAGGCACGGGCACAATATTGGCCACCCATTGAGGATATGTAGAAGTCACCAGAAACCCCGCATCAATTTGCTTATGAACTTCCTCTTTGATCTTCACTACCATATCAGGATGAGCTCTTCTGAGCTTCTCCTTTACAGGCACGCACTCAGGCTTCAAAGGTAAGAAATGTTGCACAATATCAGTATCTAGACCTGACATGTCTTCATACGACCAAGCAAAGACGTTGACATATTCTCGTAGCAACTTAACCAACCCCTTCTTAACAGATTCTTCCAGAAGTGCCCCAATCTTTACCTCTCGCACACAATCTTCAGACCCCAAGTTGACTATTTCCAGATTCTCAAGATGCGGCTGAATGATCTTCCCTTCATGCTCAAGTAGCCGGGTGATCTCATCAGGAATATCTTCAACATCATCTTCCTCTGCCTCAAATACAGGGAATTTAAAATTGGGAGATGGTGTTGGGTCATTATGTTCAATGGGTTTAGGAATCAACCTGCATAATGATTTTTGGATATGAAAAGCTTTAGAATTCAAACAAGGCAAATCATTATGCATATGAAAAGATCGATTTTTTTTAGGGTTTTATGTGATCACCAATTTCATGCAAAAACAAAAATGGAAAATAAATGGGAAAAAACAAACATTTAACATGAATTTATTGAATGAAAATATCATTGTACTTATGCGCCATCAATGTCATCACTCCTCCTTTTGGCATGGGAGAAGGATTTTTAAACAAAGTGATCATTACGTTGACTTATGGACAACTGTTGGAATATCCACAGCGACCCAATTGTTGCAGACCCCTCCAGGGATGATGAAATTGCCAGAATCCTTTGTATCTTCTTCTAAAACGGAAGCAGCCTCCTCATCTAGACCAGTGTGGATGAAACCTCCACTCTTGAATAACCCTTGCTTGTTGAAAGTACCAGAAGAAAAACCTATGCCAGCCTGGGACTCGTTGTCTTCTAACTCAATCATTTTTCCTAAACCAGTGGTTGCACCACGCTCAATGGCCAACTTTGCATCTTTGTAGGAAGCAAATGAAGGAGTTCTCTTCTCAATAGGCTCAGCTATAGGTAAAGCTTGGAAAGGAGTTCCAATTTCAACCTCAGCATCTATATAAGAGAAGGAAGACAAATGGATAACCAGGAGAACCCTTTCTCCCCCTACCACCACCAGCTTCTTGTTTTTCACGAATTTCAATTTCTGGTGTAGGGTGGACGTCACGGCGCCTGCCTCGTGAATCCATGGTCTGCCCAAAAGACAACTATATGATGGGTGAATGTCCATAACCTGGAAGGTAATTTGGAAATCACTTGTTCCAATCTTGATTGGGAGATCAACTTCCCCAATCACAGTTTTGCGAGACCCATCGAAAGCCTTCACAACTACTCCACTCTGCCTCATGGGCTCGCGGTTCTCTTGCTCTAAGTGATCCATTAGTCTTGGAATATTGGCTCTAGTGTAGTACCGGTGAGTCAGCTTGTCTTCAAAATAAATGAAGGACACAAAGTTAGACCACATGGCAAGGGACCGGAAACAAAACCTGCTTATGCATATGATGCATGCAATGTTTGTGCATATGATTTGTTTTTTATTTCAAAGGAACTTTAGAGTTTTATTTGCAAATTCTAGAAATATTAAGCATTTTATCACATATGGAAATATCTCATCAAATAATATCAGGGAAAAGAAGTGCAGCATCGTCAATCATATACAAGAGAAAAGGAAAATAATCGTCTTATGGATCCCTAGAAACAATCATCTAAAGCTCGGGACACAGGAAGATAAGATGCGCGAAGCCTCTTCACCTCCCTCTCGTAGGCTGCCTCCATATCGGCCTTCTCTTTGGCGAGTCGATCATACCTCCTCTTCCAGAACTTAGAAGACTGAGGAAGTAGAGAAGTTCATACATCATCAAGGTCATCAATAACCTGATGCTCAAGAAACTCAATCAATGCATCCTTCTCCTTAATCTGTTGAAGCAACTCTTCACGTTCACGGATCCAGGCACGTGAACGGTCTTCGTCTCTCAACTCCTCTACTCCTTGATTAGGGAGGGTTGAAGGCCCAGCCATAATCATAGGTGTAGGTCTCGGATACTCGTAAGATACTCAGACGCCCTCTTCCTAACCCAAACAGTGTAAGGCTCCAAAGCGATGCAATTCTTAGGACTTAACTCTTTCCTTCCTTTCCTATGAATCTTGCGCCAAGCGCGGACCATCCTAGCTTTCAAGCCTTGGGGATCTTTACCATCCTGAAAGAATACACCCTCTAACAGAATGTTATTGGGTTTATCCTTTAAGGGGAACCCAAGCTGACGACGTGCCAAAACAGGATTGTAGTTAATCCCACCACATGTACCAAGAAGAGGTACATTGGAGAATTCGCCACAAGAGTCAATAATCCGCACACCATCATACACATGGTTATACCAAGAGATATCATCATTAGTGAGAGACATAAGTCTCGTGGACCACCGTAGACATTCCTTGTTCTCCTTGAAAGCGACCGTCTGAGGTAAGTGAGAAATAAACCACTTATACAACAGAGGCAAACAACACACAATGGCGCCACCACCCTTTGTATTCCTCATATGCAAAGAGAAGTAGGTATCACCCAACAGAGTCGGAACGGGATTAAGAGTGGAGAAAATTCTAATAGCATTCACATCCACAAACTTGTCGATGTTGGGGAATAACACTAGCCCATAGATGAGAAGTACAAATATGGCCTCAAAGGCGTCCTCACTCATGGCCTTCCCATACATAGTAGCTTGAGCAATGAGGAACTCAGAAGGGAGACCTTGAATTCCACCTTTGGTAGTCATATGAGCACCAACCAGAGATTCATCTATGTGTAACATGTCTGCTATGTCTTGAGAAGTGGGAACCCTTTCCAAGCCACTGAATGGCAACTGATCTAGAACAGGTATACCCACAAGATAAGCGTACTCCTCAAGTGTAGGCAAAAGCTGAAAATCCGGAAACGTGAAGCAACGGTACAAGGGATCATAAAACTGCACCAACACACTCATCAATCCTTCATCCACCTGAGTAGTCAGAAGAGGAAGAAGCTTCCCAAAACGAGCCTTGAAACCCAAAGGATCTAATACATAGGATGTCAGATTCCTTAACTCTTTCAAATCTGGTTGCCCGAAGTTGTACTTCTTTGTATTCCTTCTTTGTCTTTCCATGTCTGAAAATTTTGCAAATAGACCTCTTAAGTTCCTTGAAAATTTTCTTATTATTTTGATGATATGAATGCAAATGGGTGCATGAATGCATGAATGCAACAATCACACTCAAGGATCAAGCAAAGCACACCAAACAAAGGTCATGGGATGGATCATGTTATCCTTAATATCAGCCATCCATTTTGGTGGATTATGGTTTACACCTTATCAACACCCAAGTTCCATTGATATTAAGGATACCTGAACGGATCAACCATGAATCAAGGGTTTGTTGCAAGTCACGAGCATGGAGTTTAGGTTAAGAACCACCCAAAAGGGAGTGTACTAGGGTTTAAACCTGCCAAACATGTTCTACAAGAGGTTCACATAGTCATCATCCCATCTTTCGGATATTATTGGAGAAACAACTACTCGTATTCCGAAAATATTCTCAAGAGAGACTCTTATGAGTGTGGTATCGCGTAACAATCGTATCAAATCTTACACTTGAACGACTTTCGCACTACATCCTAAGAATAGGCCAAGATGGGCTTGGTAAACTAAGGTCCTTGGCTTCTAAGGTCTATATTGGAAAGAGTAATGTCTAACCACAACTTACTTGTGTGACATTATTGATCCCAACATAACCTCCACCAAGTGAATGGACTTGCAAGTCAACTTGCTAAGGAATAACTCCACACAAGTCGACAAGACTATGCCATTCTCCTATCCTAAGTGCACTCGAGTTCGGGTATAGAACTTATCTCACAAGTATCACCAAGCATACAAGGAATTAATATAAAGCAATTCAATCATTACATACAATACAGTAATCCCAAATTGCACAAAAATATGTCACACAAAAAATATACAATACAATACAACAAATATGAAAAGTAGGCAAAACCCACTAGGATAAATTATGTCCCCAGCAGAGTCGCCACTTTTCTGTAGCGGGGTATTCGTTACCATTAGAGATATTGACTAAATCCAAGGTAAATCATACAAGTCGAGTCGCCACCGCACTTCTATTTATCCAAAGGAATGGTTAGAAAGCGAACAAAAACCTAAAATTTTTATCGAATCAAAAACTAGTAAAAATGTCAGAGATCTGGGTAAGGGGGTTGGTTATGCAATGGGAAGGTGTTAGGCACCCAAAGCATCCTAGGTACTCCTAGGGAGCCCTTTTCACATTTGTTGCAAAGGTTGTTGTTTTGTGAAAATTTATTTGTGCAAACATGATTGAAGGGATGAGAAAAGCGTGTATGTTTATCTAATGTACTACTTACTAAAAGAAGGGTCAAAAGAAAATGACTCGCACGGACGTCGCATCCACTGCATACGTATCTCATCTGAATCTGAGAATCAGAGTCTTCGTAGCTCGGCTACCTATGGGTTAAAGAGGAGTGTGCTCGCTAAGACATCGCGTCTTATGCCTACGTATCTCATCTGGGATGAAAATCAGAGCAAAACGTAGTTCAACCACCTATGGGGTAAGGGTTGTGTTTTGGGGTGAACGACGTTACTACGCAATCTACCGGATGCTCGATCTTTGGAGACTTACTCGCCTGTAGTAGAAGGAGATAACGTGTTCTTAGGAGAAGAAAAATCAATGAGTTTGGGTGTTTAGGGTTGCTCATGCAAAAAGGCAGTCCTAGATGAAGGAACCACGCTACCTTAAATGACATGCCACGAGAGGCTATACGAAACCTAAGAAATCGGTAACATGCGGGAAAAGTAAAGGGATCAAGAGATCTACCGTACGGATAAAGATCTGAAGTAACAACAATTAGATAAATAAGAAACCCAAAGACTCTTCCAAGCTAAACACCATCAAAGAAAGCGAGTCAGTACAGGTAATCGGAATAGACCTCCAGGTGGTACCCCACAAATAAAGTGGAACACCAAGCAAGCTATCTCTGCAAGAGTCATATGAGTCCTCACAAAACAAAACTCAACAAACAGGTTAGAGAAACAAGATAGGGTAATCAAGAGTTGCCCCCAAATCAAAATGTAACCACATGAATCATGCCATTAAAATTCACAAAAAGCTCACAAAAAGCAACCAAGGGTAGGAGGCCTAAACCTCTTGTCAAACACATGCATCAAAAAGGTATCAAATTCACCCATAATACCTCATACATTCAGAGCATTCAAATTAAAAGCATAAAGTAACGGGGAATAAGGCAAACCTGATTGGAGAGACCGATGAAATTGAATGGCACGGTTGGGTTTGCAAAGCACTCTTAGGGTTTATATGAGAGGGAATTGGTTCTTTGCCGATGAGTTCCCTTCAGTCTCTGGAGGTTGCTCTGAACTCTGTTAGCTCTTCTCTCACTATCTTTTTCCCTGACAGAGTAATAGGAATAGAATTCTTTTGTTTCACTGAAACTCTGAATTTATAACCTGATTTTTGTGGACCTATGGGCTCAAATGAGAGAGGCCCAAGTCCAAAAATTTTCTATTATATTTTATTTATTTATATTTTTTTTTTCGTTTTTTTTTTCTTTTTGTTTTTCGTTTTTTTTTTCGTTCTTCGTTTTTCATTTTTTTATTTTTATTTTATTTATATTTTTTTTAAAACACGTGGGCTTCGCCTAGCGAGCATGACAGTTCAAGAAATTCCTCTGAGCGTAGGTGATTCTGGTGGCTTTTCTTGGGACTCGCTAGGCGACCCATTTTGCTCGCCTAGCGAGCATGACAGCTCATGAACAAACTTTTGCTCCTTCAAGATTAACGTTTTGACTGACGAATAGACCCCATTTGAACCTGTTAGAAGTATCTCAAGTCATTCCCTTGTGTTGACTGATCATCTAAATAGAACCCACAAAGTGTCTGGGATGATACTAAAGCTTCAAACAAAAGATGTTAGTGAGACATTTTTGTGCTTTTGGTTAGTAAACAAAAGTAAGAGAAACAATGATGTATAATTCAAGCATGCTTGTTGATCTCGGAGTCCCACCCAAAGGTAAAGGGAAACAAGATGCTAAAGATCCTTGAGGCAATGCAAATGCAATGTTATGATGCCATGAGGGATCTTAGGGTCAAAATTGGGGTCTTACAAACGAGATTTTTCATTTTTCTCTATGATTTGTTCCAATGTATCACGATATGCAACCCGAGAAGGAATTACAGGTGAATGGGATATTGATCTCAAAGTGGATTGCCATAATGATCACGTGAAGATGATACAATAACCTCATGGAGATTTTGGAAAGGTTACACTCTAGGTATGGTTGTATGGCCTGAGTCCATTTTACTGGACCCCACAATGGTCGCCAAATGTTCTTACTAAAAACATCATTTGGTTAATTCCCCTAAAGCTAGTCAGGTGGGATCACAAAAGTTAAGGGATTTTGGTGTTTTAAGTTTTTGGGAGGGATGCTTAGCCATCATTCTTGGTGGTCCAAGGTTTTTCATCTTTCCTTATGTTTATGTTATTCATTGATCAGATCCCCTTCCTATTTGGTCTCAAGGATCTATTTATATTACAAGTCTTGCCCCCTATGGATACTGAAGAGGCTTGGTTTTTAATAGGTTTTAATAACCATTAATAATTCATAATTGATTCAATACTTAACCATTATGTAACACATTCAGCCATTGATTGTTTCAGGGACATCATAACGGCTCCGACTTGGATGATCCTTTTAGAGCCCGATGAATTAAGTCCGAGATGTGCAGGGCACTCGCTGCCCGACCTCATAAAAATCCTGGAATGTACAACGATGATAAAAGTGCTAATTTAACTCTAATTTTATTTCTTACTAACTAAATATATGAGTTTAATCTTGTCTATAAGCAAAGTAGCTAAGCCACCTCCTAAATATTTGAAATGTCCAATGATAATCTTTCTTAATCATGAAGAATAACACCATGTCTTTTCTACAATATTCTTGATTTAATTATTCAACATTTCCTCCCTTAAATCAAGTTGTTAAACTAATCGATCCAAGCATATTCTTTAACTTGTAGAATTGTTTAATCTTCAAAGGCTTTGTAAATATATCTCCAATTTGTTCTTCAGTTGGACAATACTCGATCACCAATTATTTTTCAGCTATCAACTCTCTTAACTTGTGAACCGAATAACAATATGCTTTGAGTGTCCATGAAAAACTGGATTCTTACTCAATGAAATAGATGATTTTTTGTCACAAAATATATTTATTGGACTACTTTTCTTTTGGTGTATCACTTCTAAAATTCTTCTCAATCACATTGTTTGAGTAACACTAGTTGCTGCAATATATTCTGCTTATGATGTTGAAAATGGGACAATAGGTTGCTTCTTTGAAGACCACGATATTGCACCAGTACCAATAAAACGCACTATGACATTCTTTTTTCTTTTTTCTATATCGCATGTCTAGTCACTATTTTTGTATTTGACAAGCTTCACATCATTATTATTAGCATAAAAACACCTTCAGTCAGAGTACCTTTGATATAACGAAGAATCCCCTTTACTCTTGCAAATGACTAACGTGTGGTTCTTCCATGAATCTGCTAAGCAATCCAACTCCATATACTATATATGGGCTTGTCTCAATTATATATCTCAAGCTTTAGATCAAACTTTTTATAATGGGTTGAGTTTATTCTTTTGAACTCATTATCTTTTGTAGGCTTCAACTTTTCTTCAACTAATGTGTATTTTGGCTTTGAACGTTCCATCTTGAACTTCTTCAAAATATCACTAGCATGTTTCTTTTGGAAAATGAAAACCCCATCATTTTTTGAATGGACTTAATGCCAAGAAAGTAGGACATTAAGCACAAAATCATCAACATATAGGCACAGAATAAGGACATCTTCATAGCCTCCATGAATTTTGCAATCATCTTTGAATTATTTCCAATAAAAACAAATTCATCAACATATAGGCACAGAATAAGAACATCTTCAGGATCAATGTATTTGATATATAACGCGTACTCATAAGGACATCTTTGAAAACTATTATCCACAAAATAAGAACAATCTTCTTATATCAAGCTCTTGGCATCTGCTTCAAACCGCGTAATGCTTTCTTCAATCTATAAACTTTATCTTCTTTTCCTCTGATTACATATCATGTAGGCTGATCAACATATATTTCTTCTTCCAAAGTATCATTAAGAAATGCAGACTTAACATCCATTTGATGTATTTTCCAACTATTTTGAGCTGAGAGTGAAATAAGCATGCAAATATTGTGTAACCTAGAACCCTGAGCAAATACCTCAAAGTAATAAATACTTAGTTTTTGTTTATACCCTTTAGCCACCAAACTTGCTCTAAAGCGATCAATCTCACCATTGGGTTTGTACTTTGTCCTATACACCAACTTCACTCTTATGGGCTTTTTATTTGTTGGAAAATCTATGAACTCCCATGTTTGATTCTTCTTAATTGCATTGATTTCTTCATTCACGACTTTTCTCCGATTTTCATCACTCGAGGCTTCTTCAAAATTTAATGGCTCACAAATGCAAACAAAGAAGAATTGATAATCTCTTCATCAGATTAGTCATTATCATAACCCAAAAAACAATCTTGCATCCAATTTGGTAATCTACATGGTCTTTGTCGTCTGTTGGATGTTTCTGGCTCATCATGTGTTTTATTATGTTCATTCTCCTCTTTGTAATCATATGAAGTTACTATTGAATCCTTTTGTGAATTTAAGGACCAATCCCACATTTCTCCTTCATCAAAGGTCACATTTCGACTGATAATCACCTTCTTTGTCTCTAGATTATAGAGCTTATATGTCTTTGAGTTTAAACTATAATAAAAAAAGATGCATCTCTCTCCTTTGTCATCTAACTTCTTTCTCAATTGATCTGGTACACAAGTATATGCAATACATTTAAAAACTTTAAGGTGTCAGATATAAGGTTTTCTTCCACTCCAGGCTCCTTCGGGAGTCCAGTTTGATATCTAATGAGGCTTTAAAATAAAAGTGACTCTCACATTAAATAAAGAAAGGAAGAGTATTGTATAATAACTCACAATTCATTTTAAAACTTTTTTATACTACATCATGGCTTTATATAGGCTAGAAAATAAACAAAAACTTATAAGCTAAGGAAGTATATGGCAGTGCTAAAAATGATAGCTGAAATCTAACTTTTTTTTCTTACTAAATAAGTATATGAGTTTAATCTTATCTATTAAGAAAAGTAGCTAAGCCACCTCCTAAATATATGAAATGTCCATCGATAAACTTTCTTAATCACAAAGAATAATACCATGTCATTTCTACAATCTTTTTGATTTAGTTATTCAACATACATGCCGACACTAAGTGATGAACTTAGTGATATTTTGGTAGGAATAATATTTTTGTTTGTGATTAGGATTTTGTTTTTGCATATTAGGGTTAAATTTATACGTATCAAGACTATTTAAGATTTATATATAATAGATTTGAAATGGCTCTCATGATATTTTTGTTTGTCTTATGTCCGATTATTTATTTTGATCATCGTTTTAGTAATTGAGTCTTCTCACCGTTAGGTCTCTACGCATTTATTAGATTAGATCCTTTTACTTAAAATGTATTTTCTCATGCATAAAATAAATCTTTGACCTAAATTCAATTCAAAATCATTTAATTTAATAAGTCTGCAACTTGAATCAAGAAACTCACACAAGCTTGGTTCAAGTCAGACAAATTCTCAACTCAATCATGAACATTTTTTTCCCAAAATTGAAAATCTAGAAGCAAGTTTCAAATCAACGAATTGGGTGACTCGAATAATAAGCATATTAAGTAAATAAGAAATTTTCATTGGAAGTGTGATTCGAATCACAAGATCTTCTAATTTAAATCATGGAAGAGCTTGATATATCACATAACAACTTATTTGAATCATGACTGAACTTCTAATTTTGGAAATCTTTTCGGGTGATGTGACTTGAATCTAATATTTTCCTGACTTGAATCTCATCACTCGAATCATGACTCAAATCAAAGGAAAAAATATGATTTTTATGTTCTTGACTTAAGTCATTGTCTCATTTGACTAGAATCATCATTCATGCTCTTGACTCGAATCAAAGATTCATTTTCACTCATTCTTAGTGCACGTCTCCAGCACATATATAAACAAAACATTTCTCTCTATAACATAACTTGCAAATGTTTTGTGCATAGTTTACAAAGAGATTTTTGCACACCCATTCACAATTTTTTTCCGAAGCATAACTTTCTCTCTTAATTCAAACTTGAAGAATTTTTTTTCTTATGTTGAATTTGTGATTGTTCAAAAAAGTGTGTGTGAGATTATTTCTATAAATTATCATCTTTAATTTCTAGCCAATAATCCATTGTATGTGTTTTGATTTCAACTCTAAAAGAGAGTATGAAGACATAGTGTGAGGAGATTCATCAGTGTTACAATGACTTATGAAGTTTTGCTTTTAGAGACCGATGCCCAGTAAAGAAAAAAAGAGCTTCTTCTCCAAAAATAAAATTGTTGGATCAAGTGAAGATCGTTGCAGTTTTTTTTTTAATTTCTAGTTCCTTCGGTAGTTCAAAGACTCGAACAAGGAAAATTTATGTAGGATTGAGTGAAGATTTCTGTAGAAGAAATCATGGAGTACTTTTGTTTTTAGAGGGTGAATTGATTCAAGATCAAGTGAAGATCTTGAGGAGTTTTCAGCCTAGTGAATTCTGTTCAACGTAAGAATAATTAAGACTTAGATCTGAGTTGCTTATAAGTTGAATTAAGTTTTTATTTTTATTCTGATTATCTATTGTGACTAAAAGACACTTGTGATTCTCATATTAGTGAAACACTAATAAATTTTCAATAGTTCACCACTAGAGACTTGATTAGGTGCAAGAAAGGACGATGAACTGAACCAGTATACATACTAGTTCGCAGTTCTTTTTATCCCTCTCTATTAAGTTTCTGTCTAGTTTTCATGTTTGTATAATTTATTGTTTTCTAGAATTATATGATTTTAGGGCATTATCGCTTTTTAGAATTGTATGATATTAAATTTATTGAAACACCTCAATTTTAATTATGGGAGTGCATTTTCTTTTTCTTTTTAAACAACAAACAATACATAAGAAAACATGCAAGATCTTCTTTTGAAAAATAATACAATTAGAGTAAAAGATTTTCTATTTAAAATATTTTTCCTAAACCACAATAAGAGATTCACCTAAAGTTATTAAATATTTTGAGCACGCGAATATATACATACAAATGCAACAAAATCACTTCACAAGTAACAATTCATATATTTGTTTCAAATCATATGAAAGTGAGATTCACAAACTTAGTATCAAAATGAAGCACACATCCCCAAATATGCACGCAAACAACACACATTTTTAATTGGGCAACAATCATCATACATCCTTAACATCTTTAACTGGACACACAATCATGCATAAAAACAAACATATAACTTAAAAAATATTTTAAAAACACATGTTTATGTCACGTCAATTATTCTTATGAGTGAATCTACTAAGGATTAAAATGAAAGAATAATCAAAAGTTTGAGAGATAATGTATATTTTTTCCAGAAAGATTATTCACAATTTGCCTAAAGTCACAAAGATAATGTGTATTTATTTATCAAAAGACAAGTACATAAGCCTAATATCCTACTTTGAAATCCTATGGTGTCAATCCATTTGTAAGATTACATTAGTTTGATGCCCTACGTCGGCTCTTGACATGGTAATCCATTTGTGAGATTAAATAACACCTTGGCATGAAAATGAGAATTTAATTTGCCATCCCCCGATTATACCTGGTCCTCCTATAGTTTTAAAATTCCAAAATTTCCCCTAATAAAAAGTTGAACAAAATTTCCGTACAAAACTTTGACTAAGCAAATGAGATTTTTCAGTACAAACTAAATTTTCGGTAATGTATTTTAAATTTCTGGTACATCGGAATTTATAAAATTTTCGGTGTATACCAAAATTTATAAAATTTTCGGTATACCAAAATTTATAAAATTTTCGGTATGACGGAATTTATGAAATTTATGTGAATTTACAAATAATATCAGAAATTTCAAAATTACCATTTTATATCGGAAATTTCAACCAAAGTGAAATTTTCGGTAGTGTTATTTGTTTAAAATTTTAAACGCTTAGGATTTTGCCGATAGTTTTTGATGACTGTGATTGCACCGGCAGTTTTGTGTGGTCCAAAATAAATGCAAAGTTGTATAAAAATGGGGTCACCTGTTGTTTGATAAAAACATCTCAAAATGCATCTTCCTCAATTTTTGATTAAGGAAGAAGTGTACTTCAACGGAGCTTCACTTCCCGTAGAGTTCTAACTTCCGGATGACACCACATCTCTCGCCGCCTTAACGTCCAAGTTGAATGAATTATTGTCTGATACCGAAAACAGAAAGGTGAGAAAGATCAAGTTTCGTGAAGATCGGATTGATACTGATGGAAAGGTGAAATACAACCTTATTGAGTTGAAGATCCATGAAGATGTGAAAGATATGTGGAGATCATTTCGTTGTAGGTTAACAAAGGGGTCGATTGACTTATATGCTAAGATTTCAAGGTTTGTCGACTACATAATTAAGATGATAAAAAGTCTAGAATCATCTGGTAGTGTCTAGATTTTCTTATTTATGATCCTTTAATAAATTTATGTTTAAGTTATGTAATCCATTGTCAAATGTTAGTGAATGTTCATGTTGCATCAATGGAAGATCAAAAGTATTATCTAATAAAACGTTCTGATGAATGTCATACGGTGAACTGGACTTTTTTGTGGTTTTAATCGCAATGTCGCGGTTAGCAAGAGTCGCCACCGACTTTTCTTTTATCCAATAAGGAAAGGTGGAAAAGAACAGGAAAGACCTTAATTTAGATTTTGGGTTCGGGAGATACATTATACAAAGGAAAGGTGTTAGCACCCTTTGTATCCATGGTTATCCATGGGCTCTTAATTGCTCGATCACTTATATTATTTTTGTCTGAAAAAAAGTGTTTGTGAATTGTTTAGAAAAATTGTTTTTTTGAAAAGAGAATTTAACTTTGTAATGATTCTTGTATGAATGTATACAAAGTGATTATCTCGTTTAGTTTTGAAAATTGTTTAGAAAAATATAACTCGGTAATGATTCTAGTATGAATGTATACCAAGTGGTGATTTTCTGAAGATATTTTGAAAGGTGTGAGGTGTGAAAAAAAATGTTTTAGGTTGTGAGCCAGCAATTAAGAGTTATACCGACCCAAGGTCTTTATGAGTATTTCCTATCCTTATGAGGGTAAAACTGTCCTTATTATTGAGAAATAAGTAGTTTTATCCTTTGGATGTAAAAGGGTCATCGTAGGGTCATTGATTGGTCATTGAAGGCAACAGTTATGAGGATACCTTAGCATTCGAAGGGACTATCATCATTTAACCGTAGGCAACATCGGAGGGTCATCGAGGGACAAATTTGTATATTCGAAGGCAACATCCAAGGGACCATAATTTATTTTATGATGATTTAACCGAAGGGTCTTTGCTAAGGGTATCCCCACGTTCGCGGGACATGACCGTAATATCGTAATCGTAAGGCAACAAAGAGAGGTCCAAGATCACTTATTCAAAGGCAAAGTTTTACAATTAATTATATAATTAGGATGAAACTCCACATTAAAATTATTAAAAATAATATATTAAAAAATTAATACATTAGAAATTAATACATTAAAAATTAATTTAGGGTGAAACTCCACAAGGGTATCCCACAAATAAAGTGGAATACCTAGCCAATAACCTTTTCCTGGGATATGTGAACCTTTTCGAAACTCAAAAAGAAACATGTCAGAATACCAAATCAGGGTGCAATCGAAGATTACACCGAAAAAATATCGCAACAGTAAATAGGATAGGATGAATAATGCATGGCTATGATAAAAACATAAAAAAAACAGACTAGAAAAATCAGGTACTGTCTCGTTCGCCTCTGCCTCGCCGAGCGAAGGCCAGGCGAACGGCCACGGATTTTGAATTTTGAGAAAAAACAGCCCCATGTTAGGAACCTTGAACTTTATGGCATTTTATCACAGGAACAGCATGGTCAAACATTCAGGGTATTCAGGCATATTTAACTTCACATACGAAAGCAAATTATATATCAACATTTAATCATGATGCATTATATGTGTAGATATGGCCAATTGAAAGTATAAACAATAGAGATACGCAAACCTGTTTGCCAATTCAAGGTTGAAGGGATTGACCACTTGTGGTATCGGAATGAGTTAGGCGGCGGGAATTGGGCGGCGATGGCTTCGGGGCGGATGAGCTGCCTTCAGGGTTTCTTTATTCTGAATTCTCCGGGTTGGCAGGGTTCCTATGCCAAAGTTTCTATCCGTCCTTCTCTGTTCTCTCTCTTTCTTTTTCCTCAAGGTTTTGTTCCAAGGAAACCTCAGAGTGTTTTGCTTCTCTTCCTTCTTTCTCCAGTGAATCTCCCAGTGTAAACTCCAGTATTTATAGACTAATTTCGTGGGTAATGGGCTTGGAATGAGTGAGACCCAAGTCCAAAATAATTTGTTATATTTTATTTATATATTTATTTTAATTATTTAATTAATTAATTAATTAATTAATTAATTAATTAATAAATTTTTTTTTTCTTTTTTTTTTCGTTTTTTTTTTTTTTTTTTTTTTTTTTTTTCAGGAAAAATGATGGGTAAATTTTGGGGTATGACAGCTGCCCCTGTTCAATATTCTTGAACCGAGAGAGTTAGGATGGCGTGTATGCCATTCGTGGTCTGGAGGTGGAAGATTATTGAACACTAGAATGCCCCAAAAATTTGCACTTGAGAATCGACAGTTGGTCTTGATGGAGATGGGCTTAAAGATGCCATCCGGGAGGTTTGATGACGAAAGCTTCAGATCGAGCCGTACATTAGGCCAATTTGAAGACATGGGTGCCACACTGGGTCGTACATTAGACCGAATAATGAGTCATCCATTAGGCTGCCGACTTCGCTGGGGAGTCGGAGTGTGTCATATGCTGTTGGGGATAAAGGATCAGAATGGACCATACGCTAGATCGTATCTGAGTTGAAGAGAGAGCCGTCTGTTAGGCTGAATCTGGTGATGAAAGGGGTAGTCGTACACTAGACTACACTTCAGAAATGTACCGTACACTAGGTAGCATCTGAGTAGGGGAGTAGCCGTATACTAGACTACCATTCAGAAATGTACCTGTCCGAAGGTAGCATCTGAGTAAGGGAGTAGCTGTATACTGGACTACCGTCCAGAAATGTACCTGTCCGAAGGTAGCATCTGGGAAAGGGAGTAGCCGTATACTGGACTACCATCCAGAAATGTACCTGTCCGAAGGTAGCATCTGGGAAAGGGAGTAGCCGTATACTGGACTACCCTCCAGAAATGTACCTGTCCGAAGGTAGCATCTGGGAAAGGGAGTAGCCGTATACTAGACTACCATTCAGAAATGTACCTGTCCGAAGGTAGCATCTGAGTAAGGGAGTAGCTGTATACTGGACTACCATCCAGAAATGTACCTGTCCGAAGGTAGCATCTGGGAAAGGGAGTAGCCGTATACTAGACTACCATCCAGAAATGTACCTGTCCGAAGGTAGCATCTGGGAAAGGGAGTAGCCGTATACTGGACTACCCTCCAGAAATGTACCTGTCCGAAGGTAGCATCTGGGAAAGGGAGTAGCCGTATACTAGACTACCATTCAGAAATGTACCTGTCCGAAGGTAGCATCTGGGAAAGGGAGTAGCCGTATACTGGACTACCATCCAGAAATGTACTTGTCCGAAGGTAGCATCTGGGAAAGGGAGTAGCCGTATACTGGACTACCATCCAGAAATGTACCTGTCCGAAGGTAGCATCTGGGAAAGGGAGTAGCCGTATACTGGACTACCCTCCAGAAATGTACCTGTCCGAAGGTAGCATCTGAGAAAGGGAGTAGCCGTATACTAGACTACCATCCAGAAATGTACCTGTCCGAAGGTAGCATCTGGGAAAGGGAGTAGCCGTATACTGGGCTACCATCCAGAAATGTACCTGTCCGAAGGTAGCATCTGGTCAGATGAAGGTCTAACTTGGTCGTGCATTAGACTGTACTTGAGTTGAAGAAGGTCAGAATGGATCATACATTAGATCGTCTCTGAATTGTCGAAGGTCAGAATGGATCGTATACTAGATCGTATCTGAGTTGAAGGAGTCATATGTTGAGCTGAATCAGAATGAACCGTATGTTAGGTTGTATCTGTATACGTTGTACTTGCAATAAATGTCTGGGATGGGCTTAAAGATGCCATCGCTAGGAGGATATCGAAGTGTTGTCAGAATGAATGTTCCCATGAATTGCATCTGGAATATGTATCTGAATCTTGTCTGTGATTGATAAAGGTGTCTGCCTGAATGAGCCTTTTACTTTGACTATATCAGGAGGATAATTAACCTGCAAAGAAAAGTTAGCTTTATGCCATGTCATGATGCATGAGATGTTTTATGCTTTCGAAAATAAATGCGAATGTTGTATGCATGCGTATGCTGTGAAATGATGTAATGAATGAGTTATGCGTATGAGAAGTTCTGCTTGGGGACTCTACTGGGGAAAATAAATCCCCCTCTACTGATTGGAGATATTCGTGTTGAGGACCCTCTCTCGGCTGGGGGTTCTGATTTCTGTCTGATGGTAAAGATATTCAACAGAGCATGGCTGGGGATGGATGAGATGATCAATCTGTCTGATGATGCCGACCTCTGTTGGGGAATAGCTGGCTGTGCCGGGGAATACTGCCAACTTCTTCTGGGGAAAAACAGGCTTGCTGGGGGAAGAGAATTGGTAGTGGATTCATTGGAAGCATGATTAGACCTTATCCTCGATCCCGAAGTCTTGTAGTAATTGCTATTGCTATTCTATGTACGTATTTTTGATAAACATTGATCATATTCAAATGCACATATTAATTCAAATTAAATCAATGGACGTTTACGCAAACAAAACAGAAAAAGTAAAAACAAAAGTATCTTTTTTGAAAGAAGGTTGTATTGATTTTGAAAGGAGGCCTATAAACAGGCAATTTGTGTACAAGGAGACAGAAATCCTAGTAAGAGGAAATTGTCGAAAACAAAGAGATAGCTATGTGGAAGAAGTCCTATTGATTTTAAGCCTACTACTGTCATTATGTCTTCGAGCATCTCATCCCTTGCTGTCGGATAGAAGTGATTGGCTTGGTCAGTCCCTCGAACTTGGATGAAAGTTGACTGAGAACGGGACATAGTCATACGCTTTAATCCCTAACTTTTGCCTGGACCGCCTTTTCAGGTTTTCAGCCCACCAGGATACCCTTTTTTGCCCAAGCCACCTTTTCAGGTTTTCGACTTGCCGGGTGTACATTTTTTTATATATGTCCCTAATTTTTGCCCGAACCCTTTTGGTTCGCCGGGATGCCCTTACTTTTGCCTAGATACGTCGATCTAGCGGGTCTTTTTCATGCGTAGTATTTTTTAACTATGTCCGCGTTCACGGGATGCGGGAAATCTTCGCCATCCACTGTAGCAAGTATCATGGCTCCACCAGAGAATACCTTCTTAACTACAAATGGCCCTTTGTACGTGGGAGTCCATTTGCCTCTGGGATCAGTTTGCGGTAGCACGATACACTTGATTACCAAGTCGCCAATTTGATACACTTGTCGCTTGACCCTTTCGTTGAATGCCTGGGTCATGCGTTTATGATATATCTGCCTATGACAAACAGCCGCGAGTCTCTTCAATCAAATTTATCTGATCGAGTCGAGTCTGAATCCGTTCCTCTTCATCTAAGCCCGCCTCTTTCATGATTCTTAGCGAGGGAATCTGAACTTCCACTGGTAAGATGGCTTCCATTCCATAGACTAAAGAGAACGGAGCTGCCCCTGTCGAAGTGCGTACTGAAGTGCGATAGTCATGAAAAGCAAATGGTAACATCTCATGCCAGTCTTTATACATTACTGTCATCTTTTGTATAAGCTTCTGGACATTGTTAGCAGCCTCCACGGCGCCGTTCATCCTTGGCCGGTACGGAGAAGAATTAGAGTGTTTTATTTTGAACCGCGTGCAGAGTTCAGTAACCGTCTTGTTGTTCAAATTAGCACTATTATCAGTGATAACTCTTTCAGGAGACAACAAGTTTCTCGAATAGATATTTGATAGAACCCATCTTAGAAATCAATAAAGTGGTATGATTCAACATGTACTGTCTTAGTCGGCGAGCAGCCCAAGCCAAAGCGCAACAAGCTTTCTCGAGCTATGAGTATCTTGTTTCACAGTCGGTACCTTTTGCTAAGGCGGTATATGGCATGCTCTTTTCGACCAGACTCGTCATGTTGCCCCAACACACCTCATTGGATTTTCTAACACGGTCAAATACATGATTAGAGGTCTTCCTTCAACTGGTGGTGTCAGAATTGGAGGTTCTTGGAGACACTTCTTGATTTTATCAAAAATTTCCTGACATTCATCATCTCTTGACTGTCCTCAGTAATTTGAAGATAGGTTTGCAAGTAGAAGTCAAGTAGGATATAAACCGGGCAATGTAATTCAAGTGCCCCAAGAGGCTTCTGACTTCTTTCTTGTCTACTTTTAGTACTCAGATCGACAGTTTCAATTGACTCCTCATGCGACTGTATAGTCCTTTCTTCTTTCAGTAACAGTCTAGCAAGTTCTTCAGGTACTTCACAATCTTCCTCACTTCCATCTTCGGCTTGGTAGATCGGATTTTCGAAGTCATAATGAACAGTAGCAGAACTATTATCAACAGGATCCAGAGTGGATGTGGATACGCAATTTGTTACGTGAGTGTGTGCAAGAAAGCATAGCTTATTTGAAAAATGACAGGAAAGATAAAGAGCGCAATATTTGAATGCAAAAAGTCCATTGATTTATTGAATATGAATATGCTTATGAGAATGACAAAACATTTAACCAAATTTGATACATTGAATAAACAACAAACAATTACTCCTGACTAAAGGAAGTTGGAATAGTGTCTTCAGCCTTCCAATTATCCAAGTTGCAATCGCTATTCACATCTTCTACAGCATTAACAGTCTTGTCATGATCGGGCATAGGAGCAGTGATGACATTAGGAATATTCAGAGGATCAAATTCAAATTCCCCAGCGTCGATCATATCCTGAATCTTGTTCTTCAGCGACCAGCAATCATTCGTATCATGCCCGGGGCTATCGGAGTGATAGGCACACCTGGCGTTGGGATTATAACGAGGAGAAGTAGTGTTGGGTTTTGCAGGAGGATCTCTGAGGGTAATTAAATTTACTTTTAGCATACCCTGCAGTGCTTGTGCTAAAGTCATATTGATCTTCGTAAACTGCCTTCTTCCCGGGTTAATGTGCCTCACAGATTTCTTGTCCTTTTTCTTCTTGAGCAAGAGAGTCTTCAGTTCCTCCTGCCCCTTGGATAAGTTCAAGATCATCTCCTGGAGTTGAGCATTCTGAGCCTGGAGATCTTTGACAGTTTGTTCGAGGTCCATTTTTCTGTTTGAAGGAAAACCGTGAGAATACTGATCCTTTTAGAGTACCTGTTATGCAATGTCATGTTATGCTA
Organism: Lathyrus oleraceus; assembly: GCF_024323335.1. Classification (NCBI taxonomy): domain Eukaryota; kingdom Viridiplantae; phylum Streptophyta; class Magnoliopsida; order Fabales; family Fabaceae; genus Lathyrus; species Lathyrus oleraceus. The sequence goes on along the minus strand of NC_066580.1, from coordinate 322,228,051 downwards.
TGCAATGTATGAAATGTTTTCAAGGACTTTTGGAATTTAATTTTGCATAAACTACCAAAAAAGAAAGCCACTTTTATTAATAATATTTGATTAATATTCGTTATAATAAGAAGTAAAATACAATAAAAGCTCAGGTCTCCCAGGGACGGCTTCTTTTTGGGCGAAGATATGTATTGAGTCTTCGTTCCTCATTAAGCTGGCCGGTGAGTTCTAACACCTTCTTCCTTGTAGCACAGAACTGGGCTTCAAAAGTATCCCTTTCTCTCTCAACTGGATCCAGGACTTCTTTAACTCTTCAACATCGGTAGGCATATCTGGATAAGGAACGATCTGAGGAGTACCTCCTTCAGCTTCTGGTTCAACAATCAGTGGTCCGACTGCCAGATATGGCATGACAAGTTCACGAGCTCTTGTGCGGACCCATCTGAGATAAGGTTCCATAGGAATAGAGTTTTTCTGTCCTAAAGTACTTCTTTTCACCATGCCCCAAGCTCGTACAAATCTTTGACGGAGACCTTGGGAATCGTTATCATAGTCAAACACCGTGCCTTGTATAATTATTTCATGTGGACCATCTCTTCGAGCACAACCAAACTGACGTAGGGCTAAAGCAGGATTATAAGTAATACCTCCTCTTATCCCCATGAGTGGTACATTAGGGAATTCTCCACAACGGTCAATGATGATATTGTTTTCTTTGAAATGAGGACACCAACGGATGTCTGAGTGGGAGAGCGACATTATCCTTTGAGACCATCTCAAACTTTGCTCATTCTTCAAGACTGACTGAGGAAGGTGCGAAATAAACCACCTGGATAATAAAGGTATGCAGCACATGAGAGTCCCTTGCCTCTTCATAGTACGAGTGTGAAGGGAATGCAGAATGTCGCCGAGCAAGGTAGGCACAGGGTTACGAGCGAGAAATATCTGAATAGCATTCATATCTATGAATTGATCTGGATTAGGGAATAACACCAAACCATAGATTAGTAATGCTAGAATCTCCTCGAAAGCATGGACATTCATGACTTTTAAGAATTCTCGGGCCTTATTCATCAGAAATTTGGCAAGTAAACCCTTAACTCCACTTCTTGTTACCCAATTAGCTTCAATATCTGACTTTGTCATGTGTAAAGCTGCGGCAACTTTTTCGGACCTCAGAATCTTTTCTAAACCACTGAAAGGTATTTGATCAAGAATAGGTATCCCAAGCAGCTGGGAAAATTCTTCTAATGTGGGCACCAACTGATAATCTGGGAATGTGAAGCAATGATGTTCAGGATCGAAGAACTGGAATAGGACTCTCATCATATCTTCTTTGAAACCAGTGGTAACCAAATCGAGGAGAGAACCATGCTTTTTGACGAACTGAGCCTGATCAGGAAGTTCTGACACTAAATCCTTGAGTTGAGGAGAGATGACTACAAAATTTATCCGGATAGTCTTCCTGGGAGCCATAGCCTTACAAAATAGAGCCAAGTTAAATCCCTAAGTCCTCGAAGTGATTAGTGCAATGTCATAATGTTATGATGTTATGATGTTATGATGTTATGATGTTATGATGTTATGATGTTATGATATTATGATATTAAACAAATAACAAGCATAAGCAAGTCATACAACAATCATTCCTAGGTTTTAAGGCTTGCATGAGTTCCATAGGTAAGTACCCTCCCCACTGAAGTTTGGTGGGTTCAACCTGTCTTAGAATAGTAACCGGGTTCTAGAAGGATCTCAAATCATTGACCTTTCCTTAAGTCCACTTCAGTGCAACACCAAGTGGTTGACCGAAGCTTCCCTAAAGTCCAATCTCAAAGAGTGTAGTATCGAGTCTCAACCAACTCCAGTCGGAACCGAAGCCAGTTATCTCACTACTTTCTAATGGCCAGGATGAGTCAATTAGGGTTCTAAAGGTCTGGTTAATGCTTTTATGACACCACGCGAATGCCAAATATTTCCTCAACTAACATGAGGAACATCAGGACATCCAAATTGCCACATTAACCGTAGCCATCATTTTGACCATTCCAGTATACGCCGGACAGCCGCGATGATCTCTTGCTACTTACCTAAGGTACACTAGATCCGGGTGTAGGATCTTTCACTCAAGCATAACATACCCAAGCAATCCCTTAAAAATAAATCAGACAAATTGAATAAGTGATCTTGTTTTTAAGGTAACCTCTCTTTTTAAATATTCCCCAGCAGAGTCGCCAGTTCTGTCATACGGTGAACTGGACTTTTTTGTGGTTTTAATCGCAATGTCGCGGTTAGCAAGAGTCGCCACCGACTCTTCTTTTACCCAATAAGGAAAGGTGGAAAAGAACAGGAAAGACCTTAATTTAGATTTTGGGTTCGGGAGGTACATTATACAAAGGGAAGGTGTTAGCACCCTTTGTATCCATGGTTATCCATGGGCTCTTAATTGCTCGATCACTTATATTATTTTTGTCTGAAAAAAAGTGTTTGTGAATTGTTTAGAAAAATTGTTTTTTTGAAAAGAGAATTTAACTTTGTAATGATTCTTGTATGAATGTATACAAAGTGATTATCTCGTTTAGTTTTGAAAATTGTTTAGAAAAATATAACTCGGTAATGATTCTAGTATGAATGTATACCAAGTGGTGATTTTCTGAAGATATTTTGAAAGGTGTGAGGTGTGAAAAAAAATGTTTTAGGTTGTGAGCCAGCAATTAAGAGTTATACCGACCCAAGGTCTTTATGAGTATTTCCTATCCTTATGAGGGTAAAACTGTCCTTATTATTGAGAAATAAGTAGTTTTATCCTTTGGATGTAAAAGGGTCATCGTAGGGTCATTGATTGGTCATTGAAGGCAACAGTTATGAGGATACCTTAGCATTCGAAGGGACTATCATCATTTAACCGTAGGCAACATCGGAGGGTCATCGAGGGACAAAGTTGTATATTCGAAGGCAACATCCAAGGGACCATAATTTATTTTATGATGATTTAACCGAAGGGTCTTTGCTAAGGGTATCCCCACGTTCGCGGGACATGACCGTAATATCGTAATCGTAAGGCAACAAAGAGAGGTCCAAGATCACTTATTCAAAGGCAAAGTTTTACAATTAATTATATAATTAGGATGAAACTCCACATTAAAATTATTAAAAATAATATATTAAAAAATTAATACATTAGAAATTAATACATTAAAAATTAATTTAGGGTGAAACTCCACAAGGGTATCCCACAAATAAAGTGGAATACCTAGCCAATAACCTTTTCCTGGGATATGTGAACCTTTTCGAAACTCAAAAAGAAACATGTCAGAATACCAAATCAGGGTGCAATCGAAGATTACACCGGAAAAATATCGCAACAGTAAATAGGATAGGATGAATAATGCATGGCTATGATAAAAACATAAAAAAAAACAGACTAGAAAAATCAGGTACTGTCTCGTTCGCCTCTGCCTCGCCGAGCGAAGGCCAGGCGAACGGCCACGGATTTTGAATTTTAAGAAAAAACAGCCCCATGTTAGGAACCTTGAACTTTATGGCATTTTATCACAGGAACAGCATGGTCAAACATTCAGGGTATTCAGGCATATTTAACTTCACATACGAAAGCAAATTATATATCAACATTTAATCATGATGCATTATATGTGTAGATATGGCCAATTGAAAGTATAAACAATAGAGATACGCAAACCTGTTTGCCAATTCAAGGTTGAAGGGATTGACCACTTGTGGTATCGGAATGAGTTAGGCGGCGGGAATTGGGCGGCGATGGCTTCGGGGCGGATGAGCTGCCTTCAGGGTTTCTTTATTCTGAATTCTCCGGGTTGGCAGGGTTCCTATGCCAAAGTTTCTATCCGTCCTTCTCTGTTCTCTCTCTTTCTTTTTCCTCAAGGTTTTGTTCCAAGGAAACCTCAGAGTGTTTTGCTTCTCTTCCTTCTTTCTCCAGTGAATCTCCCAGTGTAAACTCCAGTATTTATAGACTAATTTCGTGGGTAATGGGCTTGGAATGAGTGAGACCCAAGTCCAAAATAATTTGTTATATTTTATTTATATATTTATTTTAATTATTTAATTAATTAATTAATTAATTAATAAAAAAAAAAAAATTCTTTTTTTTTTTTTTCGTTTTTTTTTTTTTTTTTTTTTTTTTTTTTTTTTTTTTTCCAGGAAAAATGATGGGTAAATTTTGGGGTATGACAATGAAGATGTCTGAGTAATGTTACATGTAATATGCAAATAATATACAAATAATACATAAAGATAACAATAATGTCTAAATAGGTCCTCCACGAGCTATATGTGTGGCACGAGATAATCAAGTATAAACCTTGCCATATGGGATTACCAAATCAATGAGGTTATCCATAATAACTGCAATCGTCTGGAGGCGTTGTTGGTCATCGACATCAGATGTAGGAGGAGGAGGCAATGACACATCATCTACAAGTATCTCCAGCATCAGAAAGTACAACATCATCTATATGCTCAACAGGTGGAATAATGTCATGGTGTGATACAATGAGGTACCATTCTAAGTAACCATCCTCACACTACGAGGTGTGTTGAACCCTAACTGTGTGATCTTTAATGGCACGACTAGAGCTGATGATGTTACTATGAAAGCACCTGTCAATTCCCGCAGAGGGAATATCCATAATTGATTGTGGAAGGTTCTGAACATAACCATATTTTCGCAAACACCTCTCAAGAAAGTGTCTAGTAACCATGGTCTCTTACCGCATATAACCTGAATATAAACAAGAGTCATCAAACTCACACTGGACTCTATGATCAATGTATGGTGTCCAACTGACATCATCTACAGTTAGTGCATCTAGCCTCCTCCTGTACTCAACAATACCACTGGGATGTGACTGTCCGGCCTTCCATCTCCTCGCTTGTAAGGCCCTTACTAGGGAATGTTGCCCCTCCTGTCACAGATGGTGGGAAAATTCTTGTATATCCAACATTAATATCAGAACAAAGACACAACTAAAAATAATTAAGAAATCTTATTCCTAACAATTAAATAAGAAATCAACAAGAAATAATAATTTTAAGTATATTTGTAATAGACTCAAATAACCAACAAGTTGTTTGGTATCAAATATTGTCGCCACTCCAAGTGTTATATACATGATGGTCAATCCACCGCACCCCAAGCTTAGCTAGTAACATAAAGGCTACAGAACAGCCACACATATTGTACGTCGATATAAACATCTGACTTATCCACAAAGAGAGTATGTGCTACTATATGTAGCAAGTACATTCTATTGATAACCTCGTAACTATGTGCCGCAACAAGCTCCTCATACTTATCCTGAAGTCAGAACATACGAATGTGAGCTCCCCGGTTAAAGCCAAACTTCTCTAGCACAACCTCCTTAGAAACTCCCAAATCTAATGCAACAATCAAACATGCAAGCGACAAGCTAATAACAAGAGTCGTCCGTAATCTGCCGATGATGGGGAGATGGAACAATGAGGGGACATCATCCAGAGTGATAGTCAATTCCCCAAACGAAATATGAAATGAAGATATCTCCTTGTGACATCACTCAACAAAAGAAGTAAGAAGTGGAACGTCAAGCATGGTAAGTGAGCAATCGGAAAAATCAAGGAGATCAAAATCACGTACAATACGGCTGACATGCTCAGGCATCAGAGTCTTTGGGAAGTTCTTCAACTTCGGCCCGTGCGATGTCACGTTCAGTGGTAGACGGTCGTGTAACAAACAAATTTTAAAAATTAGCAGTTAGTTTTTATGGAACAACAATAAATAAATTACAATAAAACATATAATATATATGTCTCTCCCTGCCATAGTCGGCATGTCACATGGTCAACATACTCGATAAGCACCGACCGATCAATGGGTCCTCCCGAAAATCATCCATCAGTGTGCATAGACGGCTCAGTCAAAGAAGTTGTAACCTCTGTGTCAGTAGCACCAGATGGGACTGAATCAACAATAGTGGCATCTGGATGGACCATCTCATTTGCAACAACGAAATTTGACTGAACCACCTCATATGCTACCTCATCAGCAACTTTAGTAGCAATATCTATCGCATCTGTCTCGATCGTTGGGTCATGAACATCCTGAGCATGAACAACCTCAACATCATCTCTGGATTGCTCAACTAATCTAAGCGGTCGACGTCGGGTGCTATGGGGTGCACGGAACTACACTTACTCATCCAACTGTTTACAGTGTGAACCGTTGTAACCACTCGTCCAATCCGTATCTAGGAAGACTCGACATCAACAATCCTAATCTGATCTTCCGCTATATCTATTGACGGCAAGTTAAATCCTTCATGAAAATTCATCAATGAAATTTTATAAGTCCGACATCCGGCATCGATACCTTAACATGGAATAATTAATCTCAATTTCACACATTCAACATAAATCCCAAATTCGAACTCGACACAAGAACACATACAACCAAATCAATACATAATCAATTTTTTATCCATCCCTTTATTTATTTATATAAATAATGTTATTATGTATGAGATGATATAATTTAACGTTGAAAGAATTTATTTATAAAAGTAATTATGATTAAAAGTTAATTGAAAATAAAATAATTTATTTTACATACAGTCTCAATCCTATGAATATGTAATGAGACAACCAAAATTTTTGAATGACAAACACAAATGTATATCAAAAGCTCAAATTTTTAAATTTAAATTAGAATTATTTCTTAAAGTAAAATCAATTAAAGGCAGTTAAATACATGATAGAAGTAGAAATTTTGAGTAGTGGAGATAATGATTATTTTAATTTAAATTTATTTTTAAATTAAGAAAATAAAATAAGTGTTTAAAATAATTTATTTATTATAATACTATATTTTATATTTAAAAATAATAAAAAAATATCCAAAATTTAGGTGCAAAAAATATTATATAAGTATGTTTTACAAAAATTAATCAGGAAAAAATATTTAAAAATTATATATATATATATATATATATATATATATATATATATTATTAATCAGGAAAATACATATGACTTTAATGATTGCATATACATGATTTTGTATTTTACACTCATATATATTGTATTTAGAATCTATGATAGTACTAAAAAGAAATGAAAATGAAGTGGGGGCACATGCCAATTTTTTTTTTCAATGTGGCTCTATCCTTGGTTAAATATCACAAGTATTTTTTTAAATTTTTTTAGTGAAATTTTGTTTTTAAAGATGAATAAGTGGAATATTGCAAATTCAAACTCGTGTTATTATACACCTATCAACTGAGTTGATTTAGCCGAACATATCAAACTTCATTCTATTTCTTTATCATCAATATCATCTCTTCTAAAGATGTAACCGAACCGTTACTAAATCTTTCATTCAAAATAAGATTTTTATTATTTGTCTCTAGAGCAACATCAACTATATAATTAATGGAATTAGAACCTCTTTAATTAAAGTGCAAAAGAGAGCTCCATTAGCCATAATAGTAGGTTACTTATTATGTTCTTTTCTTTACTAAAGTGCATTGAAATCTTTGCTTACTATTTTTCCTCACTTAACGGTCCTAAACATATTAACGGTCAATTTGAAAAGGAAAAAATAGATTTACTGATCTCAAACTCTCAAATCAGCCTCCTAATCTTACTTAAGCCCTTTAATCAAACACAATGATTAATTATCTGTCATGCACCGATTTATATCCACTACGTGATAGTGACTCAATTGAAAGTCCAAACTACTCCACCAAACAAGTCAAGATATGAGTGTCTCACGCTCTAATCATATGCTTAATTTATATTCCTAAGGATTACAAATGGAAAACATACATTTTTGTTATATATATATATATATATATATATATATATATATATATATATATATATATATATATATATATATATATATATATATATATATATATATATATATATATATATATATATATATATATGTATATATATATTCTAACGGTTCTATTAAAAAGTATTACTCATTGTCGGATCAATAAGCCAATAAGTAAAAACCAAATTATGAGATGACCTTCTACCAGCATGGATTAAAAATCATTGGAGAATTGGATTGTATGACTACTTGTGATATAGTACTAGTGTCATAGTAGGCAGTTAACGGATCATCTAATCCTTCACATTATTGCAATGAGAATCATTAAATTTTGATGATTCTATGTAAATTCAACGAGAGAAATATTCATTTCAATCAAAAACATATTTGGCTTTAAGGATTTTAAACAAAGTTAGGAAGGCTCAAAGACATAATTTAAAAAACATATAAAGATGAGACAAAGGACTAAACAAAGTTTAAAAAAAAATCCTACACTTTCCGAAACATATTTTAGATTCTAAGATGAAAAACATATTTTATATTTTCCAATTTTAGATTGTGATTTAAAGGGTTCTTCTCTTGACTATGTGTCTGTTAACTATTAAAAGTTGTTAGTTTATTAAATAGCTGAAAAATATGTTAAATTAGTGATTTTCAGTTAGGAGATTACTTGTTTGGTAAGCTTTGTATAAATGCCTTTGACTCATGGATTAAACTAAAAAGTCTTGAATTCATAGTTTCATATCTTAACAAGTGGTATTAGATTAATTTATTGGAATTAAATCTAAAATTTTGAGTAATTCCGAATCAATTTTGATGAATATGATTCAATCAACCGATCCAATTCTCTCTTGTTTTTCACTCTTCACTCGAGTGAATCAATCAACCTTGGTTGCAAGATTGTATTGCTGCTCGATGAGGATGAAAACAAGAAAAGAAAATTGAATTGAGGAAGAAAACGAATTAAGGTTTTATCAAGAGAGGGGAAGAAGAAGAAGAGTTTTTGCAGAGTAACTCTCTGCTCTTACACTGAGATTTATTCAACTTGTGCAACTATATTTTTGTTGTGTTGTATTACAATCAATAAGAGTTACTCCCTATTTATAGATTTTGGGCTTGCTTGCTCCTCAAGTAAAGCCCAAATACCTAATTCTACTAACACTACAAAATTGGGTCTTAGTAAAAATTCATGTCGAGGCTAACTCCTCGACAACTAGGTGTTCGACAACAACATGCTTTGACACCATAAATTACAATTCAACACACAACATAATTCATTGTGTATAAGCTATCTACATTCATCATATACTTTAACTTCTTAAACAATTCGACATGCATTCCCTTTGTCATGATGTCTACAATTTGAGTCTCAGTTCTGCAGTGTTCCAAGTTCAGCTTTGCTTTTGCTACATACTCTGAAAATAACGGAACCTCATTTTGATGTGCTTGCTTCGTCCATGCGCTATTGAATTCTTCGCTAGATTGATAGCCAACATGTTGTCGATCTTCATGGTAATTGCCAATGATTCTTCCCTGTAATCTCTACGATCAGATTCATTATCCATGATGCTTGACATGCACAAAGAGAAGCATTATGTACTCTGCTTCACACGACGACAATGCTACTACTAGTTCCTTTCTCGAACTCCAAGTAACTGGTGCACCACCTAGCATAAACACATAGCCAGCTGTGGATTTTCTATCATCAATATCACTACACCAACTTGAGTCGGTATATCCCACTAGCTTGCATTATTTTCCTTCATCAATTGCAGGAAATAAAATATCATAGTCGAGAGTTCCTTTCAGATACCTTAGTATCCTCTTTGTCGCTTCTATGTGTGATACCTTTTTTCTACATGAATATACTCACCATACTTACACTGTATACTAGACCAGGTCTTGTGTGACAAAAGTATCGAAGTGATCCAATGAGCCTTATGTAGTGTGTTGGATCAACATCATCTTCATTTGTGTCTTTCGATAATTGCATTCTAGGTTCAGTTGTAGTCGAAGTTGGGTTGCAATCTTGCATCTCAAATCTCTTGATTATTTCTACTGCATATCTTCGTTGGTGTATCATCAAACCTCTACCACTCTTGTAGAATTTGATGCCAAGGAAATATGAGAGATTTCCCAAGTCTGACATTTCAAACTCCTCACTCAGGTCGTGTTTGAAATCATTGATCTCCTTATTGCAACTTCCTGTGATTAACAGGTCATCGACATAGAGACATAATATAAGAAATTCATTATTGCTTCTTCTTATGTATACTCCATGCTCAGTTGTGCACTTCACAAATTCCACTTCCCTTAGAAAACCATATATCTTCTTATTCCAATCTCTTGGAGTTCGCTTAAGTCCAGGGCTTTATGTAGCCTGTATACCTTGCTTTCTTCGCCATATTTCACAAACCGAGCTAGTTGTGCAACATTCACTTCTTCAACTAAGAGGCCTTTCAGGAACACACATTTCACATCCATATGACATGTGTTCCAGTTGTTCATGTTTGCTAGAGCAACAACCAACTTGATTGTTTCGATCCTAGCAACAGGTGCAAAAACTCCATCGAAGTTGATTTCTTCCTTCTGAAGAAATCCTTTCGCCAAAAGTCTTGCCTTGTGTCAAGTTACTTCACCTTTGTGATTTAACTTCACCTTGTATATCCATTTCACATTGATTGCCTTCTTGCCTTGAGGGAATTCGACAAGTAACCAAGCGTCGTTGTCTTTGATGGACTTCAGTTCCTCATTCATTGCTTTCACCCATTTCGAATCCTTCAATGCCTCAGCTGCATTTATTGATTCGACATCTGCATAGAAAGCATAGTGTACCAGCTCACCTTCATCATCTACCACATCATCTGATGTAATCACACATTCTTGCAACCTTGTAGGCATGTGTCTTGTTCTTTGAGGTTTGCTTGTGCTTGCTTGACCTCTAAATTTTTCTTGTTGAACTTCTATTTCGACTTCAATTGATGGTTCTTCATATAAGATTCTCACTGAATCCTTCTTGACATCTTCAGTCCAATCTCATTCCTTAAGCTCATCTATAATCATGTCCCTGTTGATCACTATTTGCTTGTTCACTGGGTCGAATAACTTGTAACCTCTAATCGAATGATATCCTATTAGGATCATCTGACTCGACTTGTCATCAAGTTTTTTTCTCAACTGATCTGACACATGTCTATGTGCTATAGATCCAAATACCTTTAGATAACTTAAGTTAGGCTGGACACCATACCAACATTCTTCTGGTGTAATTCCTTCTAGCTTCTTCATCGGGCATCTGTTTAAAGTATATGTTGTTATCGACACAACTTCTCCACATAATTCTTTGGGTAGATGCTTGCCTTTTAACATACTTATCGCCATATTCATGATGGTTCTATTCTTCCTTTCTGCAGTTCCATTTTTCTATGGAGTGTAGGTTGGCACTATCTCATGCACAATCTATTCTTTCTCACATAATGCGTTGAAGTCTTTCGACACATATTCTGCACTACCACCAGTCCTCATAATCTTGAGTTTTCGACCACTTTCTCTTTCGACCATAAATTTAAACTTGGCAAATACCTCAATCACTTGACTTTTCTTCTTGATCAAGCAAGTCCATAATTTTCGACTAAAATCATCTATGAATATGACAAAGTATTTGTTACCTCCAATCGAATCCACCTGGATAGGACCACACACATAAGAGTATATGACTTCAATAACTTCCTTCGACTTGCTTCATGCATCCTTGCAAAAGTTGTTCTTGTGATGCTTCCCCTGCACACATTCTTGACACACTTCATTTTTAATGTCGATTTCTGGTTACCCTGAAACCATATTTCTTCTTTTCAGATCTCTGATGTCTTTGAAATTGAGATGACCAAGTCTATAGTGCCATATTCATTCATCCCTACTAGATGTAGTTGCAAGCCACTTGTGCTCCATCACATTAAGTTCAATCCTAAAGGTTCTATTCTGAGACATTTGTGCCTTCAAGATTAACCTTCTACATGAGTCGAGAACTCTCATAATCTTGTCTTCATACACACTTTGTAGTTCTTTTCGACCAACTGCCATAAGCTGAGCAAATTACTTTTCATCCCTGGTATGTACAGTACATTGGAAATTACTGACCCTTTTCCATATTTCCTCATAATCAAAACATCACCAATACCTTCGGCTGCTAGAGTATTGTCATTTGAGAACTTTACCATGTTCTTCATTGAGGGTTTCATGTCGAGAATGAAGGAGAAGAACGATCCAAAATGCAGCGGAATTTAAAATTTATCCTTTAGTGATCCTTACGAATGGGCATGATCAGTGATAGAATCATTACCTCTTGTGGCGATAGTATCCTTTGATGCAGATCTACGGAGCGATCACGAATGTTGAACGATGACAACGCCTCTACTCAGTCCACACAAACGGATTCCTTCAATCTCAGTGCTAGCTGCTACGAATGAAGGCTTTGAGTGAGTGAGAGAGAGAGAGAGAGAGAGAGAGAGAGAGAGAGAGAAACAAAATTGCAACTGCACAAATGCTTCTACATAAGGGTTCTATTTATAGAACCACTTATGTGGGTTGCAAGCTAAAAATCCCACTCAAGTGTATGTGGCCCATATCTTATAATATGCCAAAATCACTTAAGCGCGTGGTACCTTACCATATTTCGTATTCTACTTAAGTACACCGTACCTTACAATGTTCTACAATTCACTTAAGTGCACCATATATTACAGTATTCCTTAGTTACTCTATCTCTCATCAATCCGTCCTTTTGTGTGTGACCCTGTAGGTTTTCGCGGCATTGGCAATTATATTAAATCACGTATTTAACATAATAAACAGTGAGCGGTATCTAGCAACACATCACTGCTACCCAAGACACGAAAATGTCATGTGATCTGACAAATCCTTTTGTGATAATACTTATGTGTACAATTACCCTTTTGCCCTTATGTCTATATTGAACACAAGGCATAGACCGTGTCATCCTTGTCCAGTTCAATATTGGGCCCATATACATTTATCCTGTTACGCAAGATGGGCAAATTCCATCTAGGTCACTCATGTCCCTTAGCATGCTTCGTGGAGTACCCATCAATTGTCTTTATGGTCATCCAGTTACGGACAATGTTTTATCAGCAATAAGGCACTCGACTCTACATCTAGGGTCCATAGTAGTTTCAGGTCGAAGGGTGGTATACACCATTATCACCATGAGAATAACTTATGACACTTTGCATAACATTCTATATAGTATTCTCATAGCGGGTCAATCCAGTATAAATATTACTCTTAATATTCATACCTATTTTTAAGACTTGATAACTCGTTATCCATGATCCATGAGATGTGATTATCAGTCTATATACATAATAGTCTTAATGCTTTAATGTTATCCCACTTCACAATAAAGCTCGACTATGGATACTTTAAGAATAATGTCCTTATGTTTAACGTGATCTCATGATTAAGTCACACTTGATACATTAAACGGACTATCTATTTTAGGGACTTTATTAGAGAAACATAATAAAGAAAAAGCCTTTTATTATTAATAAATAATTCGATACAAGTACCAAAAGTATTGGCCTCTAGGGCTTACACCAACAATCTCCCACTAGCACTAGAGCCAATCAGGCATACCCCTAATGCCCATAGATCTAGTATGGTCATCATGCTTCTGCTGTGCAAGAGGCTTTGTCAGTGGGTCAGCAATATTGTCAAGTGTAGGTACTCTGCATATTTTCACATCTCCTCTATCTATTATCTCTCGAATGAGGTGATAACGCCTAAGTATGTGTTTGGATCGTTGGTGAGATCTAGGCTCCTTAGCTTGTGCGAAATCACCATTGTTATCACAATAGAGACCAATGGGATCCACAATGCTAGGAACTATGCCAAGTTCACTAATGAACTTTTTGATCCAAACAACTTCCTTTGCTGCACTTGAGGCAGCAATATACTCGGCCTCGGTTGTAGAATCAGCAATTGTATCTTGCTTTGAACTTTTCTAGCACATAACGCCACCGTTTAAGCAAAACACATAACCATATTGCGATCAAAAGTCATACTTATCTGTCTGGAAGCTAGAATCGGTGTATCCAATTACAGCCAGCTCTTCCTGACCTCCATATATCAAGAATGAGTCCTTAGTTCTTCTCAAATACTTAAGGATATTCTTGACAGCTACCCAATGAGCATCACCAAGATCAGATTGGTACCTACTCGTTGCACTTAAAGCATACGAGACATCTGGTCGAGTACATAACATGACATACATGATAGATCCTATTGCAGATGCATATGGAATCTTATTCATGCCATCCCTTTCTTCCTTAGTTGAAGGGGATTGTGTTTTTGATAGACACATGCCATGTTGCATAGGTATGAATCCTTTCTTGGAATCATGCATATTAAAGCATCTCAGCACTTTGTCTATGTACGTACTCTGACTTAGGCCAAGCAGTTTTTGTGATCTATCTCTATAGATTCTGATTCCTAATATATAGGTTGTTTCACCTAGGTCCTTCATAGAAAATCATTTCCCTAACCAAGACTTTACTTGTTGTAGGGCAGGGACATCGTTTCCAATGAGTAATATGTCATCTACATATAATACCAGGAAAACGATCATGCTCCCACTAACCTTCTTGTACACACAAGGCTCATCTTCGTTCTTGATGAATCCATATTGTTTTATTGTTTCATCAAAACAAAGATACCAGCTTCTGGAAGCTTGCTTCAATCCATAGATTGATCTTTGTAACTTACATATATTTTGGGCTTCTTCTGGTATGTCAAATCCTTCAGGTTGTGTCATGTACACATCCTCAAGAAGATTCCCATTAAGGAAAGCAGTTTTGACATCCATCTGCCATATTTCATAATCATGATATGCAGCGATAGCAAGTAAAATCCGAACAGATTTAAGCATTGCAACTGGTGAAAAGGTTTCATCATAGTCAACCCCATGAATTTGTTTATATCCTTTTGCAACCAGTATTGCCTTATAGGTATGTACTTTACCATCCATGTCAGTCTTCTTTTTGAAGACCCACTTGCATCCTATAGGGTTAACTCCTACAGGAGGCTCTACCAAGGTCCAAACTTGGTTTGTGTACATGGAATCCATTTCAGATTTCATGGCTTCTAGCCACTTCTCAGACTCGGGACCAGTTATGGCCTCTTGGTAGGTCACATGCTCATCTTGATCCATGAGTAATACATCACCTTGATCAGTTAAGAGATATCCATATCTCTCAGGTAGATGACGTATCCTGCTTGACCTACGCTGGTCTTGTTCTTCTTGAGCAGGATGCTCTTCCACAACTACTTGTGTTTCCTGCTCTAATTCCTCCATAGGTGTATCAATTCTTTGTGATTCTTGAATTTCTTCAAGCTCTACTTTCCTCCCACTGATTCCTTTGGAAATAAAATCCTTTTCTAGGAAAACTCCAGTTCGAGCGACAAACACTTTTCCCTCAGAAGGATTGTAGAAGTAATACCCTCTTGTTTCTTTAGGATACCCCACAAATAAGCATTTGTCAGATTTGGGCTCAAGCTTAGTTGAAATTTGTCGTTTCACATAAACTTTGCAACCCTAAATCTTCATGTAAGACATATGTGGTTTCTTACCACTCCATATCTCATATGGTGTCTTCTCAACCTTTTTGGATGGAACACGATTAAGTGTGTAAGTTATTGTCAATAGTGCATGTCCCTAAAAGGAGTTTGGAAGATCGGCGTGACTCATCATGGATCAGACCATGTCTAACAGGGTTCAATTTCTTCTCTCAGATACACCATTCCATTGGTGTGTTCCAGGAGGAGTAAGTTGGGATAGGATCCCACACTCTTTCAGATGGTCATCAAACTCTAGGCTTAAATACTCACCACCTCGATCTGATCGAAGAGTTTTAATATTCTTACCTAGGTTGTTTTGTACTTCATTCTTGAATTCCTCGAACTTTTCAAAGGACTCTGATTTGTGTTTCATTAAATACACATAACCATATCTACTGAAATCATCAATAAATATGATGAAGTACTGAAAACCTCCTCTGGCTGGTATGTTCAGTGGTCCACATACATCAGTATGCATGAGGGCCAAAAGATCATTAGCTCTTTCACCTTTTCCTGTGAATGGAGACTTTGTCATCTTTCCAATTAAACACGATTTGCATGTCTCATATGATTCATAATCAAAAGAGTCCAAGAGTCCATCTTTATGGAGTTTGGAAATGCATTTCTCATTTATGTGGCCTAATCGAAAATGCCAAAGGTAAGTTGGATTTAACTCATTAGGTTTCATCCTTTTAGTATTAATGTTATAAATAGGCATTTCAAGATCAAGGACATATAGTCTATTGTTCATTTGTGCAGTAGCATAGAATATATCATTCAAATAAATTAAGCAACAATTGTTCTTTATTATAAATGAAAAACCAAACTTGTTCAAACAAGAAACAGAAATAATATTCCTGCTAATTGCAGGCACATAATAACAGTTCTCTAACTGAATTATTAAACCACTAGGTAAATTCAATACATAAGTTCCTACAGCTAAAGCAGCAACCTTTGCTCCATTGCCAACTCGTAGGTCAACTTCACCTTTTGCCAAATCTCTACTCCTTTTTAGCCCCTGCACATTGGTACAAATGTGAGAACCGCATCCAGTATCTAATACCCATGATGTAGAAGTATATAAATTAATTTCAATAACAAAACTACCTGAAGTTGAAGTCTCTACTCCATTCTTCTTATCTTCCAGGTACTTTAGTCAGTTTCTCTTCCAGTGTTCGGTCTTACCGTAATGGAAGCATGTGCCTTCCTTTGTTATGCCTCCACTAGGCCTCAAAGCAGCAACAGTGGGTTTGGGTTTGGCAACTTCCTTGCCTTTCCCTTTATCACCCTGCTTGGTGGGTCTTTTGTTCTGTCTCTTTCCATTTCCGATCATCAGAATGGACTTCCCTTTTGACTTCAGATTCTGCTCTGCAGTTCTTAACATGGCTGGCAGTTCAAGAAGAGATTTGTCCATATCATTCATATTGAAATTTAGGACAAATTGACTGAATCTATCTGGCAACGATTGTAAGATCAAATCAGTCGCAAGTTCCTTTCCGAGGGGAAAACCCAACCTCTCAAGGTTTTCCACATACCCAACCATCTTGAGCACATGGGGACCTACAGGGGCTCCCTCAGCTAACTTGCCTTGAAAAAGGGCTTTTGAAACTTCAAACCTTTCATGCCTTGCTTGCTCTTGATAGAGCATCTTCAGGTGTTTGATCATATCGAACGCTTCCATGTTCTCATGTTGCTTTTGCAACTCTGAGTTCATGGTAGCTAGCATGAGACAAGCAGTTTCATTGGCATCATCGACATGCTTCTTATAAGCATCTCTTTCTGCCTTAGGTGCAGAACTATGAGGTTCCTCTTCAGGAATAGGTTTCTCCAAGACATACAGCTTTCTATCATGTTTGAGGACAATCCTCAGATTTTTGTGCCAATCCAGAAAATTTGTCCCAAACAATTTTTCCTTGTCAAGGATTGATCACAAATTATTGTTAGAGGTGTTTGTTGTCATGGTAATCTACATGAAAATAATGAAAATATAAGTATCAATAACATATTTAATTAGGAATTTAATTAAATATGCTCCCACTATTTTACTCAAAACAAATGACCCTCACCATTTGATTCGGAAAATCCCGTTGGAAGATTTTCTAGTGGGTCGAGATCCATATTTCACTTTGTTTTAAGTCCACGTAGGCGGATTACACAAAACTAGGTTATTTAGGTAGGAACTCCTTCCAATTGTATCTAATACAACTCTCGAATATTTTAGTTGGGTGAATAACTCCTTATTCCAATCCATCACATGGATCATTTCCAACTCTTGCTTCTAAACATATATAATTTGATTATAATTTGTTTAGTTAAGTTTGACCCATTGTTTTAGCAATTGGATATTACAATTATCCCATCGCACCTTACTAATATAGAACATGCACCTCGCGTAGGCGAAACCTACATTATCCGATACTAGTCTTGATGAGTGCTAAAACTTGGAAAGCATAAACTTAATATTTAATTTGAGGGAATTTGCAATTATTCTGATCTCACCGGCTTATTTATCATATAAATTGTCTCTCACATGCATCAAAATACATTCACATGCATCAACATATATAATGATATAGTTATGGCCCCTAGCGCAATTGTTCTCCCAAGCCAATGAGAGAACCTAAGCTAACCTAATAACGATCTAAGCTTCTCCAAGCAAGATCTTCAAGGTTGTCCTCCTTTGATATTGAATTCTTCTCTTTTTTCATAACATTACATTATATAAAAGAAACTCGTTTTACATACGAGGGAGTGAGATGAGAAGAGAAGTTACATTAAGAGATTCAAAGAGAGGCACGACTCGCAGGTCGTATTTTAAAAACCCAAAACAAAATAAAGGAAAACTAAGTCCATAACCGATCACCACAAGACAATAATAATAAACACATTATTATTATTATTAATTTTAATTCTTTTAATTAATTAAAACTGAATTAAATTTCGGCGACCGATCACACTACGCAGAGTTAGCCGGGGGGCAGCGCCCCTGGCCGAAATTTTTAACGAACAATTCATTTGAAATCGATATTGTTTTTCGCATCACACTTGATACTTTAAAGCACAACTCTTGCATAATCACAACCTTAATCGCATAACTCTTTGACAACACAACCCTTGTGTCGTCATTAACCCTAATGCACCAATTTCAGACCGTCAAACACATCTCGATTGTTGATTCAGTATGATTGATCAACACGTCATTGCTTCACCATACTAATGTCGGATCAAGAAGCAAACGACCATTGGTCGCTCAAAGGAAAACAACCATTAAGTGTTTGAATGAACGAAACAGAAACAGTATATCATATATACCGTATTTTACATCAGGATTACTTATATCATATATATAACTTGATCGATCTCAATTGCATAACCTATGGATGATCGATGTATCGCTGCTTCACCATACTAATATCGGATTCCGAAGCATAGTCAACATCAACATCCAAATCGTACACACATGATGCCAAATTTAATTACTCGTTTATTCTTTGATTCATTCTGTCTTTTAATCGTATTAATACATAAAATACAGAAAATAAACAGCTATCAGATGCATGATTTCGTAAGCGGCTCTGATATCACTTAAGGAGAAGAGTGATCCAAAACGCAACGAAATTTAAAATTTCTCCTGTAGTGATCCTTACGAATGGGCATGATTAGCGATTGAATCGTTACCTCTTGTGGCGATTGTAACCTTTGATGCAGATCTACGGAGCGATCACGAACATTAAACAATGACAACGCCTCTACTCAGTCCACACGAATGGATTCCTTCAATCTCAGTGCTAGCTGCTACGAATGAAGGCTTTGAGTGTGAGAGAGAGAGAAACGAAATTGCAACTGGACAAATGCTTCTACACAAGGGTTCTATTTATAGAACCACTTGTGTGGGCTGCAAGCTAAAAATCCCACTCAAGTGTATGTGGCTCATATCTTATAATATGCCAAAATCACTTAAGCGTGTGGTACCTTACCATATTTCGTATTCTACTTAAGTACACTGTACCTTACGATGTTCTACAATTCACTTAAGTGCATCGTACATTACGGTATTCCTTAGTTACTCTATCTCTCATCAATCTGTCATTTTGTGTGTGACCCTGTAGGTTTTCACGGCATTGGCAATTATATTAAATCATGTATTTAACATAATAAACAGTGAGCGGTATCTAGCAACACATGACTACTATCCAAGACACGAAAATGTCATGTGATCTGACAAATTCTTTTGTGATAATACTTATGTATACAATTACCTTTTTGCCCTTATGTCTATATTGAACACAAGGCATAAAGCGTGTCATCCTTGTCCAGTTCAATATTGGGCCCATAGACATTTATCCTGTTACGAAGGATGGGAAAATTCCATCTAGGTCACCCATGTCCCTTAGCATGCTTCTTGGAGTACCCATCAACTGTCTTTATGGTCATCTAGTTACGAACAATGTTTGATCAGCAATAAGGCACTCGACTCTACATCTAGGGTCCATAGTGGTTTCAGGTCGAAGGGTGGTATACACCATTATCAACATGAGAATAACTTATGACACTTTGCATAACATTCTATATAGTATTCTCATAGCGGGTCAATCCAGTATAAATATTACTCTTAATATTCATACCTATGTTTAAGATTGATAACTCCTTATCCATGATCCATGAGATGTGATCATCAGTCTATATACATAATAGTCTTAATGCTTTAATGTTATCCCACTTCACAATAAAGCTCGACTATGGATACTTTAAGAATAATGTCCTTATGTTTAATGTGATCTCATGATTAAGTCACACTTGATACATTAAACGGACTATCTATTCTAGGGACTTTATTAGACAAACATAATAAAGAAATAGCCTTTTATTATTAATAAATAATTCGATACAAGTACCAAAAGTATTGGACTCTAGGGCTTACACCAACAGAGAAACCAATTCTTCTTACCACTCATGTGTGATGAGAATCCTAAGTCCAAGTACTGTTGGTCATGGAATCTTTCTTCATCTCTTGTTGTGACTCTAAGACCCCAATTTTGACCCTAAGATCCCTCATGGCATCATAACATTGCATTTGCATTGCCTCAAGGATCTTTAGCATCTTGGTTCCCTTTGCCTTTGGGTGGGACTCCTTGTGATTGGTTTGAGATCACCAAGCATGCTTGAATTATACATCATTGTTTCTCTTACTTTTGTTTACTAACCAAAAGCACAAAAATGTGTCACTAACATCTTTTGTTTGAAGCTTGAGTATCATCTAAGACACTTTGTGGGTTCTATTTAGATGATCAGTCAACACAAGGGAATGGCTTGAGATACTTCCAACAGGTTCAAATGGGGTCTATTCGTCAGTCAAAACGTTAATCTTGAAGGAGCAAAAGTTTGTTCATGAGCTGTCATGCTCGCTAGGCGAGCAGAATGGGTCGCCTAGCGAGTCCCAAGAAAAGACACCAGAATCACCTACGCTCAGAGGAATTTCTTGAACTGTCATGCTCGCTAGGCGAAGCCCACGTGTTAAAAATAAAATAAAATAAAAAGAACAAAAAAAAAAGAATAAATAAATAAATAAATAAAATATAACCGAAATTTTTTGGACTTGGGCCTCTCTCATTTGAGCCCACAGGTCCACAAAAATCAGGTTATAAATTCAGAGTTTCAGTGAAACAAAAGGCCATGCTATTCCTATTACCCTGGCAGGGAAAAAGATAGTGAGAGAAGAGCTAACAGAGTTCAGAGCAACCTCCAGAGACTGAAGGGGACTCATCGGCAAAGAACCAATTCCCTCTCATATAAACCCTAAGAGTGCTTTGCAAACCCAACCGTGCCATTCAATTTCATCGGTCTCTCTAATCAGGTTTGCCTTATTCCCATTACTTTATGCTTTTAATTTGAATGCTCTGAATGTATGAGGTATTATGGGTGAATTTGATACCCTTTTTATGCATGTGTTTGACAAAAGGTTTATGCCTCCTACCCTTGGTTGCTTTTTGTGAGCTTTTTGTGAATTTTAATGGCATGATTCATGTGGTTACATTTTGATTTGGGGGCAACTCTTGATTACCCTATCTTGTTTCTCTAACCTGTTTGTTGAGTTTTGTTTTGTGAGGGCTCATATGACTCTTGCAGAGATGGCTTGCCTGGTGTTCCACTTTATTTGTGGGATACCACCTGGAGGTTTATTCCGATTACCTGTACTGACTCACTTTCTTTGATGGTGCTAGCTTGAGAGATCTCTGGGTTTCTTATTCCTTTATTTGTTGTTGCTTCGGATCTTTATCCGTACGGTAGATCTCTCGATCCCTTTACTTTTCCCGCATGTTACCGATTTCTTAGGTTTCGTATAGCCTCTCGTGGCATGTCATTTAAGGTAGCGCGGTTCCTTCATCTAGGACTGCCTTTTTGCATGAGCATCCCTAAACACCCCAAACTCATTGATTTTTCTTCTCCTAAGAACACGTTATCTCCTTCTACTACAGGCGAGTAAGTCTCCAAAGGTTGAGCATCCGGTAGATTGCGTAGTAATGTCGTTCACCCCAAAACACAACCCTTACCCCATAGGTGGTCGAACTACGTTTTGCTCTGATTTTCATCCCAAGTGAGATACGTAGGCATAAGACGCGATGTCTTAGCGAGCACACTCCTCTTTAACCCATAGGTAGCCGAGCTACGGAGACTCTGATTCTCAGATTCATATGAGATACGTATGCAGTGGATGCGACGTCCGTGCGAGTCATTTTCTTTTGACCCTTCTTTTAGTAAGTAGTACATTAGATAAACATACACGCTTTTCTCATCCCTTCAATCATGTTTGCACAAATAAATTTTCACAAAAACAACAACCTTTGCAACAAATATGAAAAGGGCTCCCTAGGAGTACCTAGGATGCTTTGGGTGCCTAACACCTTCCCATTGCATAACCAACCCCCTTACCCAGATCTCTGACATTTTTACTAGTTTTTGATTCGATAAAACTTTTAGGTTTTTGTTCGCTTTCTAACCATTCCTTTGGATAAATAGAAGTGCGGTGGCGACTCGACTTTGTATGATTTACCTTGGATTTAGTCAATATCTCTAATGGTAACGAATACCCCGCTACAGTGACCATCAACAACATCTATTCTTATTCATGCTTTGCAAACTTTGCATCATTATCTTGGTTCTTTTGTTTTTCAGGATAATCACTAGAGTATTGACCATACTTCTGACAGTTTAAACACTAAATATGACTTTTGTCAGGTTTTCGACCACCACCTCTTCTTCTACCTGCACCACCACCTCTCTAGATGCTTTGGTATGAGGGTCTTCTCTAGTTCGACCAGCCTCTTTCTTAATGATTTCGACCAATCAAATTGTTGTAGCCTCTTCTACCTTTATTGTCGACCAAATTCCATTTGCCTTTCTTTTCTCTTGCTAATTGCACATACAAAGCCACATCACTTTTCAACTTTCCTGCAGCTCTTTCAACAATTCTTTGTTCGTGAGATTCAAGCGTCCCTTGAAGCTCTTCCTTTGTCAATGTAGACAAATCTTTCGACTCTTCTATGGCTACTACCACATGGTCAAACTTTAGAGCCAATGACCTTAAGATCTTTGAAACAACTGATCTTGATGTCAACACATCTTCACATACCTTGATTTGATTCACCAGTTTTGTAACCCTAGTGAAAAAATCAGTTATGCTTTCATTATCTTTCATCTGAAGCAATTCATGCATTCTTTTGTGAGTTTGTAACCTCACCTTTTTCCCTTTCTCTCCTCCTTCAAATGATTTTTTCAAGAATTTTCCATGCTTGTTTTCCTGATTCAACATCACTAACCTTTGTGAAATTTTCAGAATCGATACATTGATGAATTATAAAGAGAGATTTATAATCTTTCTTTTTCAATTCGTTGTGTGTAGCTTTTATTCATCCGCCTCATTTGTTGCAAGAAGTTTCACTCCCTACTTCACAAGATCCCAAAGATCTTGATAGAAAAGACAACCTTTATCTGCTTGTACCAATTCTCGTAATTCTGATTCTTCAGAATTGGGAGACTCACCGGAAAATTCTCATTTGGATGATTTATCACCATCGTTTTTTGCTTCCTATGAATCACTCAGCCAGTGCTCTATTTACCATATGTTGGAATTAAACCAAAAAATTTGAGTAATTTCGAGTCAATCTTGATGAACAAGATTCAATCAACCGATCAAATTCTCTCTTATTTTTCACTCTTCACTCTTCACTCGAGTGAATCAACCAACCTTGGTTGCAATATTGTATCGCTGCATAATGATGATGAAAACAAGAAAATAAAATTTAATTGGGGAAGAAAAAGAATTAGGGTTTTAGTGAGAGAGAGAGAGAGAGAGAGAGAGAGAGAGAAGAGTTTCTGTAGAGTAACTCTCTGCTCTAAAACTGAGATTTATTCAACTTGTGCAACTGCCTTTCTGTTGTGTTGTATTATAATCAATAAGGGTTACTCCATATTTATAGATTTTGGGCTTGCTTGCTCCTCAAGTAAAGCCCAAAATACCTAATTCTACTAACACTACAAAATTGGGCCTTAGTAAAAATCTATGTCGAGGCTAACTCCTCGACACTTCGACAACTAGGTGTTCGACAACAACATGCTTGGACACCATTAATTATAATTTGACATAACTTTGTACTCTGCAAGATTAGAGTGACTTATTGTTCATCTTTGAGTGCACATTTGTAGGTGAGAAACATGGGTACTATGACATTCAACCATGTAGTGCATTTTTTGGTGTTCTTGAAGGCGCTGCTACCAATTCCAATCGCGGAGAGCATTCACGGCCAACCTACCATTTCAAATTTCAATGATCATTGGACCATGCTTATGGAAAATATCTCCAAAGCCCAACACTTGAACATAAAAAATGGGTTAAATAAAGCAAACTAAAAGACCTCAAAGCCAAAAAATACCTATTTAAATAGATTGAGAAACAAATAATTAAAACAATTTTTAATAAGAGTTCATCTAAAGTCAACTGGGATTCAATGGCGAAGAAGTATCATGAACTTGAGCTTTTCCGCCTGAAAGAAGACGAATTAATTGATGATAGCTTTGCAAGAATATTTGAAATTATAAACCAGATGAATATTCATGGTGAGAAAAGGTAGGAATATACAATTATTAAGAAGATTCTCGGATACACGTCCTCTAAATTCAAGTATGTTGCATGTGCCATTGAAGAATCGAACAATGTTGAGGTACTCTCTATTGATGAACTACGTGGTTCCCTGTTAGTTCATGCTCAGAAGATGAAACATGTTAAAGTGGAAGATAAAGTCCATCAAACAATACCAATAACCACTGCATCAAATTTGAATTCATTCACTATAAAAGGAGGCCTCATTGCAATGCTCCAAGACAAAAAAAAAACCATCATCAAGCAAGAAAAAACATTGAATCATTCTTGCACTCTTTCCATATTTTCACTCAAGGAAGCTAGAGGGATCATTATTTCTCATTTGAAGGTGCTTTTGGAGGTGCAACGGACACACTCCGTTAGGTAAAAAAAGCTCATTTTGAACTCTCTCATAAAAGCATCATTTTCACTCATTCTTGTTACCATTATGTTTTTTTTAACATGAACTCCCTCATAAAAAGTTCATTTATTTTGTTGTTTAGTTTTTAATTTTATATTAAAAAATCCAAAAAAAAAACTTTATTATTTATTCCTTTTTATTTTTCATTTAAGTATGCTTTGATTCAATTTTTCCCATGATTAATTTGCTCCCATTTTGATCCATATGTGTTGAACACCTTGATTATACTTGGACTTAGACTTGATGATAACTTGTTTATTTGATTCGTGCTTGAAGTACATGGATGTTTATGGTTGATGACTTGCTCTGAAACCCTAATGTATGAACCTTGGAGGCATAAACCCTAATGATTTGAACCCTTGTATGAGGTGAACTTTTATCATAAAATGATACTTTGATGTGCTTTGAACTTACTCCTAAACATTGCTTTAGTCTTGATGCATGACATAGTTGTTTAAGGTTTAACATGCTTATATGGTTCTTATAGGTCCATTTTTAAAATGCCTCGACCATTGCTTTACATGTCTTATGATTGGTATCATGATATATCTTGTTTGATGTTTTAACTTGATGAACTTTGCAAAATTATTCTCAAGGCATTTTTGCTTGTATGCTTGTATGATCCATGTGTTATTAACTATTCTATATGCCATGCATTTTTCTCTATTCTTTATTGATGGCCTTGATTGGTGTCTTAAGATGTTTAAGCTTGATACATGGTAGTGATTTTGTTCATATGCTTGCTTAGTGCATATTGTTAATCCATGATATTTCTTGCATGATACTTGTGCTTATGTTTTAATCCAATGGAAATGGATTATAGTTGACTTATTGTCATGTACATATTCATTGTGTGTGTTTGTAGCTTCCTTTACCCACCTTGTGCCCTTTATCCCCTTCTAAACCCTAGTCCAATCTTAGGATTTTTCAAACTTGAACTTCTTTCATAAAAAAAACCTTGACTTTAGGTCATTGAATTTTCAAATTTTCTTTCTTCATAAATGCTTCAAAAACACTTTAAGCATATCAAACTCTGTCTATAAGACTAAAAAACACAAATTTCATTCAAAGCTTTTGCCACTTGGATTTTTCACTTTAAATCCTTTCTCAAAAGAGACTAGACATGAATCATCTTTATATTTTAGATATAAATCTTCTACCCCATAGTAATGATTGAAATTGATGTTGATTCTTTTCCATATGAAGGACTTAGTGGCATACTTGTAGATTCTATATCAAAGTTGGAGCCCTTCTTTCATAATAATGTAAAAATCTATCTTCTCATATTTGTGGTGGCATAGATGAGTATTCTCCTTGAGATGATAACTTGTCTCTTCTTCTAAAATCAACTAAACAAAACCTTTTGTTATTTGTACACCGAACTATGAGATTTTGATCCTTCATTGGTACATAGGCACAAAACTTTATGTATTTTAAAATAAAAAAATCAATAGAACACACTTCTCTTCTCATCTCTCCAATCTTTAGCAAACAACAATAACCAAACACAAATATCTCAAGAGTTTCCTATAGGATACTATAGATGATTATGGTGCTAGTACCTTCCCTTTTCATAATAAACCCTCGGCCCTTCAATCTCCTTATTGCACTGTTTTGCATTGCATATTTATGGGTTATTTGATATTTTCCCATTCCCTTGGATAAATTAAAGTTCGGTCGTGACATTTTGTTTTGCGAGTCAAGCTAACCTCATAGCTTGGTCTCTGACTCTCACTGCGACACTTATCCCTCTTTTTTATTTGTTTATTATAGTTATAATACACGATTATGGTGATTCGGGGGAAGTATCGATTTTCCTCACCGCCCATGAGAGAAGAAAACTCTGGGACGAATGCATGAAAGAGTGTGAGGTCCATCTGAAGTAAGTGGAGTTTGATCAGATTATTAGGGAATTTTATTTTGAGACCTCTTCACCTCATAGTAAAACTGACTCAGAGTCTTCATCATCACGTTGCATGGACATTCTGATGGAGATGACATGGTCTTTGATTGACAAGTAAGTTCTAAGTTATGACCACAGTGTCATCGACGACAACTACATCTCAAAACTTTACTCCAACAATCAGATTTCCTCTATCGAGAACGAGGAGGACATCGTGAAAATTGTGTGGTTGATGATAGAGTTTAGATTACTCGGCCAAAGGGAGTGTCAGATGAACATTTTTACTTTTACTCAAGGGTAATCAAGGATTTTAAGATTTGTATCCCATTCACTAACTTTGAATATGACCTCCTCAAAACCCTAAATATTACCCCTTCTCAACTGCGCCCAAATGTTTGGGGTTTTATTAAAGCTTTTGAGCTTGTTTGCGAGACGGTGAGTGTAACCCCTACTTTAGGTTTGTTCTTTTCTTTCTTTGAATTGAAGGGGGCGGACAAAGAAGGTTGGGCTTCTCTTAGTGGAATCCCGGGAAAAATATTCCTTCGGGCTTACACTACTAACTATAAAGGTTTCAAGGATAAATTTCCTCGAGTAAATAGTGGAAAAGATGTCCCCAAGTTATGTATGCATTGGACGAGAACTATTGTTTCCCAATTTACTGGATAGATAACCCGCTACCGATGTCCAGTTTTTATTATGACAAGCTAGATGCTTTGGAAATCCGAGCATTGGCCGTTCTAGATGATTTTTGAGTAGTAAAAGTCAAGGACTTGCTAAACATGGTCGATGACCCGAAAAAAAAATTCTAAATACTTGGGTAATGCTTATATACGCCTTTTATTATCCTCTCGCAAATCTTATTATTTTATCTTTCTGAACTTTATTTTGTTCATTTCTTTTCAGCTGACATGACGAGCCTTAAATTGTTAAAACATAAGAAGCTAATGGATGAAGCGAGGGGGAGGCATGGGGAATAATATGCCTCAAAGAGTGACTTGTCTGGAATCCAGACTCAGTCTCTTAAAAGGAAGGAAATTGACGCTGGTAATGCAACCTCTATTGTATCGGAGCCCTAGACTGCTTATATTCCCCCCTCTGGAGGATCAAAACCGAGCTCTCCAAAGAGAACGAAAACTCTGATGAATGACCATGCCAGTCATGCCGACTTGGAAGTTAGTACCTTGATGCATGATTCTAGGAGTAGCCATCAATCTAACCCACCAACTGAATTAAAGTTCTGGTCTAACAACTTTGACGATTTGAAGTATCTTTATGATCATCTGAATACGATAGAGGATGTCGAGAAAGTGAAAACTATAGGTGCTCATTAATTGACTCAAAACATCGGGGCCTACCTGATGAAGTATACGGTTATGACCCGGGGATTGTTTGAGGTTGATGTTGCTTATGAGTAGAATTAAATTCGTCTTACTAAGGATGTGACCCAGTTGAAAGATAACTTTAAGGTTCAGACCGACAAGATGGAGGAACTGAACAACCAACTGTCAAAAATGAAGAAGTAGAACATGATTCTGGAAGTAGCCATAAATCTAACCCACCAAATGAATTCAAGTTCTGGTCTAACATCTTTGACGGTTTGATTATCATTATGATCATATGAATACGAAAGAGGATGTCGAGAAGATGAAAAGCATAGATGTGCAACAATTGACTCAAAACATCAGGGCCTACCTAATGAGGTATGCAATTATGACCATGGGATTGTTTGAGGTCGATGATGCTTATGCGCAGATTTAAATCCGTTTTACTAAGGATGTGACCCAATTGAAAGATAACCTTAAGGTTCAGACCGACAAGATGGAGGAACTAAACAACCAACTATTGGAAATGAAGAAGTAGAAGGAAACCACGAAATCTAAGTATTTGGAACTTGAAATGACCACAATCGGCTTGGTCCAAGATGTTGAGCATCCACAAGCTCTTAATGAGACACTGAAGAAATCCTTGAAGGACGCCCAGGTAGACTTGCTCTCAGTTGGTGATGAAGCTTTTAAGAGAGCCAAAGCTCAAGCGTTATGTATTGTGTCTGACCTTAATGTGTCTGAGATGGATTTCTTTAAGACTGTGGTGGATGGCCGAATTTTGGATATGAAGGAAGCTTCCCTTAAAGCTAATGTTTCGAAGGATGTGACGACCAACAATCCTACCCTTGAGGATCAAGAAGAGGAATGTAACGCCCCATACTACTTTTAGGATTACCGACTGACCCCACAAACTAACATGGGTCTTTTCAGCATGTTTTATCCTCACTCACACACTTTCTAAGAAACTTCACAGAAGGTCACCCATCCAAATACTACTCCAAGTCAAGCACACTTAACTATGTAGTTCTTATATGTTAGGCTACCGAAAAGAAGATGCATCTTATTGGTATAGGTAGTACCAAATTATCCTTATAAGCTTTCCTTCAACCATACAGTATCATACATGCACAGTCTTAGGATACCTCTGATTTCGACGTGAATTTGGTTTTTCCCTAGAAGCTGCTACGAGTGTCTCATTATCATGCCTCGTGCACCTACAACCACTCCCTCACCCTCGGGTTTTACATGTAACCATTATCCGCCCTCTTCGGCCTCGGGTGTTACATACCCACCACCTTCTGCTTGGGTCATCCTCGAACCACATCGTATTGGGAGATGTATGACTCTGATACCATTTGTAACACTCTGGACTGCTTTCAGGATTATGGATTGATCCCATAAACCAGCACGGATCTTTTCAGTATGTTTTTGACTAATGGAGGAAACTTCAAAGAAAATTGAATCACTAATTGAGTAACTTCTTCTCACCGGATCTTTTCTATTTCACTGTTAAGTGAAATAAGCATAGCCAGGCTTTGATACCAACTGAAGGTGAGAAAAATATACACAAGAAGGGAAGGGGTTGAATTGTGTATGGGGAAATTTACTTCTTTTTCTTAAACCTGTTCAGAATCTAAGATGTCAAGCTCAGATTATGATCCAAGTAAAAGTTTGAATCAAATTAGAATTTGTCGCACAACGAAACATAAATACATAAGTAAATAAAGAGACACACAATATATCATGGTTCCTTTCAAACCGATAGTAGTTCTGTAACACCCTTCTAAAAATACCCCCAATTATTTAATTAAAAATAATAAACATATAACAATTCAGAGTAATTATGCCATTCAAGGGTGTCACACAATTATTCACACCATTCCACAATATAACAGTCATGCTCTTTTATTAATCCAAACATAAATATTTGCATAAAACGCAGCGGATAGAGATCTCCTCAATCATGTAAAACATGTAACATTCACATGTAATTATTCAACAATATAAAACATCCCATCCCGATGTTACATCTATCAGAGCACGACCCACTAAGGAGACTACACTAGACTCCAAGCATTCGCTTCTACTCAACTCATTTCTCGTTACCTGAAAAATAGTTGTAAGGGTGAGTTCCTCAATCAATATAATAAGCATTATGAAATATCATGTAATGCTAAGTAAATAACACATCAATCACCCTAATCACAACATACAATCAGTAACAGCACATCGGCTCAACATCATACTCACACCAACATAAACCACAAGTATAATCTCAAATCATACTCCATAACATCACAAACACACGTATAATATTGGAATACATCCATTCATATTATACGCCATACATACATTATGCAATGAGACTCTACACATGCGGTACCGACTATTCGTGAACATATAGTTCAACTTCACCGACCAATCCAGGTACGGCTACCAAGCTCACTAGTCCCACTCATTTGAGACCTAGTGACTCACATCACTAATTCCTCACTATGGGAATTAGCTACCACCCCAAGGGCCATGCTATGCACGCTAACTCACCTAGCATGCAAACATCAACAACAGTCCAAAATGACTAACATCACTAATTCCTCACCACGGGAATTAGCTACCACCATAAAGGCCACAATATGCATGCTAATCACCTAGCAATGCAACATCCACAACAATTCAAGAATAGACATATGCTCACACTCTAAGCCATAAAACAGTCTATTCACAAATGCATACGCAACTGATACATTCACACCATTATGCATACAATCATACATTTCTCAACACATGTATCAAAACATTATATCATGTCAAATAATTAATCACAGTATTAGCACACTCTACTAATACCTATACTGCTCAAAACAGCGGGATATAATCCCTATTACATCATACGCCAACATAGGCTAACTCTCAGTTATGTACACAACATTTTAAATTAACATTTTTCCACTCTGCAACAGCGTTAACCGGTTAACGCCCTGGGTTAACCGGTTAACGCAGCACAACACGCCTCCTGTCCCAAAACTTAACAGTGTTAACCGGTTAACGCCCTGGGTTAACCGGTTAACGCAGCACAAACAGCAATATTTTCAGCAATCACAACAGTGTTAACCGGTTAACGTCCTGGGTTAACCGGTTAACGCAAGCAAAACAGCACATTTTCACAATTCAAAACAGTGTTAACCGGTTAACACTCTGGGTTAACCGGTTAACGCAAGACAGAAGCTGTTCCTGCGCTAACTCAAGGCAGAATGCAGAATTCTCCGCATTTCCCGCCATTGGAGGACTTCCGGACCTCCGAATCCAATTCCGTAAAAAGCTCTACGTTCGGGAATTCACAACACACTCAATTACAGGTTAAATTTCAGTTTTTACACAACATATCCATCACAGTTTTCAGCGTTCAACAAATCCCAATTAGGGTCAATTAACGGCTTATCACTACCCATCACATATTATCCCATAATACCCATTAATCGAGATAAACCCCCCTTACCTGATTAATCCGGCAAATCTTTGAGCTCCAAGCTTTTCTCTCTTCAACCTTCAGCCCTTTGCTCTGTCTCTTGCCCTTTTCCACTTTCACGATCGCTCTCTGTTTTCACGTGAAACTTTCTTTTTACCAAATGGAATTCTTTCTCTTATTTCCCACATATATATATTTTCCAATAATAATAATAATCCAAAAATAATAATAATAAAATTCCCAATTATTTAATTAAATTAATAAATAAATAATTAACTCAATTTTAAATAATTATTTTATTATTATCGGGGTGTTACAACTCTCCCCCACTAAAAGAGTTTTCGTCCTCGAAAACATACCTCAAGCGAACAACTCTGGGTAAGACTCCTTCATCTTACTCTCCAGTTCCCAAGTCACGTTGCCACCTGCTGGTCCTCCCCAAGCTACCTTCACCAAGGCAATCTCTTTACCCCACAACTGCTTCAACTCTCGATCCTCGATCCTCATAGGTGATGTTTCAACAGTCAGGTTATCTCTCACCTGTACATCATCTACTTGGACAACATGCGACGGATCATGAATGTACCTCCTCAACTGAGACACATGAAAAACCTCATGCAAATTCGCAAGCGACGGCGGTAAAGCGACACGATAGGCTACCTCCCCTATCCTCTCCAAAATCTGATAAGGACCAATAAATCGAGGTGTCAACTTCTTCGACTTCAAAGCTCGACCAACACCAGTTATCGGAGTAACACGAAGAAACACATGATCTCCCTCTTGGAATTCAAGTGACTTCCTCCTCTTATCATGATAACTCTTCTGACGACTCTGAGCAATTCTCATCTTCTCCTGAATCATCTTAATCTTTTCTGTAGTCTGTTGAACAATCTCCGGTCCAACCACAGCACTCTCACCGGACTCATACCAACATAACGGTGTCCGATATCTCCTACCATACAAAGCTTCAAACGGTGCCATACCAATGCTCGAATGAAAACTATTGTTGTAGGTAAACTCAATCAAAGGCAAATAACAATCCCAAGCACCTCCCTTTTCCAAAACACAAGCTCTCAAAAGATCCTCTAATGACTGAATCGTCCTCTCAGTCTGACCATCAGTCTGTGGATGATATGCAGAACTCAATCTCAACTTAGTTCCCAAAGCTCTCTGCAAACCTTCCCAGAACTTCGATGTAAATCTAGGATCTCTGTCCGAAACAATACTAGACGGAATACCATGCAAGCTTACAATCTTCTCAATATACAACTCGGCTAATCTCTCTAACGGATAATCCATTCTGATCGGAATGAAATGAGCCGACTTTGTCAACCTGTCAACAATCACCCAAATGGCTTCAAAATTCTTATTTGTCCTCGGTAATCCAGAAACAAAATCCATACTGATACTATCCCACTTCCACTCTGGAATAGCCAACGGTTGCATTAGCCCAGACGGCTTCTGATGCTCAATCTTTGACTTCTGACAAGTCAAACAAGAATAAACAAAACTCGCAATTTCTCTTTTCATTCCCGGCCACCAAAATAACTTCTTCAAATCATGATACATCTTTGTAGCTCCAGGATGAATACTCAACCCACTACGATGTCCTTCCTCAAGGATACTCTTCTTAAGTTCGGTAACATCCGGAATACACACCCGATTACCAAATTTCAAAACACCATTCTCATCAACTCTGAATTCACCACCTTGACCTTGATTCACTAAAGTCAACTTATCAACCAAAAGCATATCGGATTTCTGACCCTCCCTAATCTCATCCAGAATACCACTTGTCAACTTCAACATTCCCAACTTAACACTATTGTGAGTACTCTCACACACCAAACTCAAGTCTCTAAACTGCTCAATCAAATCCAATTCCCTAACCATTAACATAGACATATGCAATGATTTCCGACTCAACGCATCAGCCACAACGTTTGCTTTACCCGGATGGTAATTCAAACCAAAGTCATAATCCTTCAGAAACTCTAACCATCTCCTTTGTCTCATATTCAGCTCTTTCTGATCAAACAAATACTTTAAACTTTTATGGTCACTGAAAACCTCAAATCTTGACCCATACAAGTAATGCCTCCATAATTTCAGAACAAATACCACAGCTGCCAACTCTAAATCGTGCGTCGGATAGTTCCTCTCGTGAACCCTCAGTTGTCTCGAAGCATAAGCTATAACCTGCTTATTCTGCATCAACACACCACCCAAACCCAACAATGAAGCATCACAATAAACCTCAAATGGTTCCGACGGGCTAGGTAATATCAGAATAGGAGCAGTAGTCAACCTTCTCCTTAACTCTTGGAAACCTTCTTCACATTTTGAGTCCCAAACAAACGCTTGCCCCTTTCTAGTCAACATCGTCAACGGTAACGCCAACTTAGAAAATCCCTCAATGAACTTCCTATAATAACCAGCCAAACCAAGGAAACTTCGAATCTCAGCAACAGACTTAGGAGCTTCCCACTTAGATACCGCTTCTATCTTAGAAGGATCAACAGCAACACCACCTCTTGAAATCACATGACCAAGGAAACTAACTTCTTCTAACCAAAATTCACACTTCGACAGTTTAGCAAATAACTTCTTTTCTCGTAGAACTTCTAAAACCACTCTCAAATGCTCAGCATGCTCTTCTTCAGATTTCGAATACACCAAAATGTCATCGATAAACACCACAACAAACTGGTCTAGGTACGGATGGAAAATCCTATTCATATACTCCATGAATACTCCAGGCGCATTAGTCACACCAAAAGGCATCACAGAATACTCATAATGTCCATACCTTGTTCTGAAAGCAGTCTTCTGAATATCTTCAGTTTTCACACGTATCTGATGATACCCAGATCTCAAATCTATCTTGCTGAACACACTCGCACCAACCAACTGATCCATCAAATCATCAATCCTCGGCAAAGGATACCGATTCTTGATCGTCACTTTATTCAGTTGCCTGTAGTCCACACACAACCTCATAGTACCTTCTTTCTTCTTAACCAATAACACTGGTGCACCCCACGGTGACACACTCGGACGAATAAATTTCTTATCCAACAGATCTTCCAGCTGACTCTTCAATTCAGCTAACTCAACAGCAGACATACGATACGGAGCCATCGATATCGGTCTAGTACCAGGTACCAAATCAATCGAGAACTCAACTTCCCGCTCTGGCGGTAATTCATTCACTTCTTCCGGAAACACATCAGGAAAATCACACACCACTGCTAGGTCGCCAATCACCAGTTTCTCTTTAGCCTCCAGAGTCGCTAACAGCATAAACAACTCTGCCCCACCTGCTACTTCCTCATTCACCTGCCTTGCTGATAGAAACAATTCCTTTCCTTCCTCAATCTCAGGAAATATCACAGTCTTATCAAAACAGTTGATAGAAACTCGGTTACACACCAACCAGTTCATACCCAGAATAACATCAATCTGCACTAATGGAAGACACACAAGGTCTATCCCAAAGCCTCTACCAAAAATACTCAAAGGACAATTCAAACAAACTGACGTAGTAGTCACTGAACCCTTCGCAGGAGTATCAATCACCATACTACCAAGCATCTCAGATATCTCTAACTTAAGTTTCACAGCACAATCCAGAGATATAAAGGAATGAGTCGCACCTGTGTCAATAATAGCTACAAGAGGAAAGCCATTAATATAACACGTACCTCGGATCAAACGATCATCTGCAGAAGTCTCAGAACCTGATAAAGCAAAGACCTTGCCTCCCGACTGGTTCTCTTTCTTTGGCTTAGGACACTGTGGACTGATATGACCCACCTCTCCACAGTTGAAGCAAGTCAGAGTCTTCAACCGGCACTCTGCAGCCAAGTGACCACCCTTGCCACACTTGAAACACTTCTTCTCAGCACTGGTACACTCATGGAAACGATGTCCAGCCTGCCCACATCTGTAACACTTAGCAGGAGCACTAGAGTCTCCCCCACTAGGCCTCTTCATCCCACTCTGCTTCTGAAAACCTTTTCCAGCTGCATACGGTTTTCCACGATCATTCTGATTCTTGCCTTTCCTATCAACCCTCTGCTGATAGCTCTCTGCTCTGGCTTTGGAATCCTGTTCAAAAATCCTGCAACAGTCAACCAAGTCAGAAAACACTCTGATCCGCTGATATCCAATAGCCTGTTTGATCTCGGGACGCAACCCGTTCTCAAACTTCACACATTTCGAAAATTCTCCAGTAGCCTCATTATAGGGAGTGTAATACTTGGACAACTCTGTGAACTTAGCAGCATACTCAGTAACAGACTTGTTACCCTGCTTCAATTCCAAGAACTCTATCTCTTTCTTTCCTCTAACATCCTCTGGAAAATACTTCCTCAAGAATCTCTCTCTGAACACAGCCCAAGTGATCTCAGCATTCCCAGCAGATTCCAACTCAGTGCGGGTAGCAACCCACCAATCATCAGCTTCCTCTGACAGCATATGCGTACCGAACCTGACCTTCTGGTTATCGGCACACTCAGTCACTCGGAAGATCCTCTCTATCTCCTTCAACCACTTCTGAGCACCATCTGGATCGTATGCTCCCTTGAACATTGGAGGATTGTTCTTCTGGAACTCACTCAGTTGACGAGCAGCTCCCATTCCCGCAACATTCGGATTTCCTCCAAGTACTCCAGCTAGCATACCCAGAGCCTCAGCAATCGCAGCATC
The DNA here is from genome assembly GCF_024323335.1 of Lathyrus oleraceus. Classification (NCBI taxonomy): domain Eukaryota; kingdom Viridiplantae; phylum Streptophyta; class Magnoliopsida; order Fabales; family Fabaceae; genus Lathyrus; species Lathyrus oleraceus. Next base: position 322,191,627 of record NC_066580.1, on the reverse strand, counting down.
ATCTCTACCTCTTCCAGCCATCTCTATTCTGAAAACCCAAACAACCAAAACAATAAGTACTGATAGGGTTACACAACACCTATCCCGTACAGGGAAACAGAAAATTACGACTCGACTCGACCGACTATGCTCTGATACCACTAATGTAACACCCTTCTAAAAATACCCCCAATTATTTAATTAAAAATAATAAACATATAACAATTCAGAGTAATTATGCCATTCAAGGGTGTCACACAATTATTCACACCATTCCACAATATAACAGTCATGCTCTTTTATTAATCCAAACATAAATATTTGCATAAAACGCAGCGGATAGAGATCTCCTCAATCATGTAAAACATGTAACATTCACATGTAATTATTCAACAATATAAAACATCCCATCCCGATGTTACATCTATCAGAGCACGACCCACTAAGGAGACTACACTAGACTCCAAGCATTCGCTTCTACTCAACTCATTTCTCGTTACCTGAAAAATAGTTGTAAGGGTGAGTTCCTCAATCAATATAATAAGCATTATGAAATATCATGTAATGCTAAGTAAATAACACATCAATCACCCTAATCACAACATACAATCAGTAACAGCACATCGGCTCAACATCATACTCACACCAACATAAACCACAAGTATAATCTCAAATCATACTCCATAACATCACAAACACACGTATAATATTGGAATACATCCATTCATATTATACGCCATACATACATTATGCAATGAGACTCTACACATGCGGTACCGACTATTCGTGAACATATAGTTCAACTTCACCGACCAATCCAGGTACGGCTACCAAGCTCACTAGTCCCACTCATTTGAGACCTAGTGACTCACATCACTAATTCCTCACTATGGGAATTAGCTACCACCCCAAGGGCCATGCTATGCACGCTAACTCACCTAGCATGCAAACATCAACAACAGTCCAAAATGACTAACATCACTAATTCCTCACCACGGGAATTAGCTACCACCATAAAGGCCACAATATGCATGCTAATCACCTAGCAATGCAACATCCACAACAATTCAAGAATAGACATATGCTCACACTCTAAGCCATAAAACAGTCTATTCACAAATGCATACGCAACTGATACATTCACACCATTATGCATACAATCATACATTTCTCAACACATGTATCAAAACATTATATCATGTCAAATAATTAATCACAGTATTAGCACACTCTACTAATACCTATACTGCTCAAAACAGCGGGATATAATCCCTATTACATCATACGCCAACATAGGCTAACTCTCAGTTATGTACACAACATTTTAAATTAACATTTTTCCACTCTGCAACAGCGTTAACCGGTTAACGCCCTGGGTTAACCGGTTAACGCAGCACAACACGCCTCCTGTCCCAAAACTTAACAGTGTTAACCGGTTAACGCCCTGGGTTAACCGGTTAACGCAGCACAAACAGCAATATTTTCAGCAATCACAACAGTGTTAACCGGTTAACGTCCTGGGTTAACCGGTTAACGCAAGCAAAACAGCACATTTTCACAATTCAAAACAGTGTTAACCGGTTAACACTCTGGGTTAACCGGTTAACGCAAGACAGAAGCTGTTCCTGCGCTAACTCAAGGCAGAATGCAGAATTCTCCGCATTTCCCGCCATTGGAGGACTTCCGGACCTCCGAATCCAATTCCGTAAAAAGCTCTACGTTCGGGAATTCACAACACACTCAATTACAGGTTAAATTTCAGTTTTTACACAACATATCCATCACAGTTTTCAGCGTTCAACAAATCCCAATTAGGGTCAATTAACGGCTTATCACTACCCATCACATATTATCCCATAATACCCATTAATCGAGATAAACCCCCCTTACCTGATTAATCCGGCAAATCTTTGAGCTCCAAGCTTTTCTCTCTTCAACCTTCAGCCCTTTGCTCTGTCTCTTGCCCTTTTCCACTTTCACGATCGCTCTCTGTTTTCACGTGAAACTTTCTTTTTACCAAATGGAATTCTTTCTCTTATTTCCCACATATATATATATTTTCCAATAATAATAATAATCCAAAAATAATAATAATAAAATTCCCAATTATTTAATTAAATTAATAAATAAATTATTAACTCAATTTTAAATAATTATTTTATTATTATCGGGGTGTTACAAGTTCAACCCCTTGTAGCACAAGATATTTTCACTATAATCAACAAATTACAATTTGCTCAATCAAACTAGAAAGAGACTTATGCTCAAGCCCTCAAGCAAGAGACTTCATTGCCTTAATAACCCGTTTGGGACTTCCTACTCAATCTCATATAAAGAGACTTCTTCCCTTCCCTCAAGCATGAGACTTCAATGCTTGAACAACCCGTTCATGACTTCCTGCTCAATATATCCAGAAAGATACTTATTTTATCAAGCACTCAACAAAAGACTTCTTTGCTAAATCTAATAGAAAGAGACTTACTCTGAGCACAATGGCTAGAGTCTTCAGATTCTCTTAACAAAAGATTCTGGTATTAAAATTATGTTTATGTGTGTGCTTCTTAGTTAAGCAGATACACAAAGGTTTTACACTCTTGAGTAAAATATAAGTTGATTTCTCCTAAGTGTGGAAGATTAAAGTTTTCAATCTTCTTCTCTTCATGCACATATTTTCTTCTTTGTTGTACTTTCTGTTTTATTGATCTTCTTGATCAAATTCACTTTACTCACACACACTTAACTCTTCTAGTTATATTTCCTTTTTTGTGTGTGTTTCTTTCACCCGTGTTTACTGTGTAACACAATCTCTCTCTCAACCCATTTTGTGAACTAGTATCACATATTTATGAACACGATCATGGTTTCTTCAACCCTATACATTCTTAGTCATAACCACTTTGAATGTTGACAATCTTCTTCGTATATAAATGCTCAAAATAGATTCGTTGAAGATTGAAACTACCCATGGTACAAGTAGCAGTTAAGGGTATGTAGCTAGAGCGCATGAAGTGTACTATAAACTCAGCTAGCATAAAGACGTTGAGATGAGAAGAGTAGAGTTCAGAACAGTTGAAGAGATAAGATCCTGACAATGTTACTTTTTCTTGATTTGACATAAAGTAGTGTATTGTTGTCACGTGATCTTCTTTAGATAACTTCTAACTGGAGACTTCTTGTAGACTTCTTTAGGTAACTTCTGACCGGAGACTTCTTGTAAATGTTTCATGCCGTATACCCATACTCCTCGTGTTTGGGATCCGACTTGCTCGTATTTATGCAACTCGACATTGCTCATATTTCATGATGAAGACATCTTACTCACATCCTATGAAAGTTGTGAAAAGAATTGCTCCAAGAATCACATTTTGGTTCTTGGATTCTGGGTGTTATGCCCATTTGTGTGAAAAAATGATGGTTTTTCAGTTCTTGACTTAAAGTTTAGAGAACTTGTGAGGTGGGGGAAGATTCCCATATGCAAGTCATGGGAAAAGGTAATGTTAGGATTGACATCAATGGCATTGTCTAGGTTGTCACTGATGTTTACTAGATTCTTGAATTAAAGAACAATTTTCTAAGCATAGGACAACTCTAGCAGAAGAATCTGACAATTGTGTTTAAGTATATTGTGTGTAAGGTTTTTCATCAGGAGAGGGGATTGCTTATGTCATCTCACATGGCCTCAAACAAGATATTTCCCATAAGTTCAAAAGTTGAAACTATTTTTTATTTGAAGTTTGAATGTTATAACACTATATACCTATGGCATCATAGATATGGTCACTTGAGCCTCAAGGGACTGAAAATGCTAGACAATAAGCATGTGGTGAAAGGATTACCAAGGATTTAAAATTCAAAGCAAGTATGTGTGGATTGCATGTAAAGGAAGTAACATATATAAACAATTCCAAAGAAGAGTAATTAGAAATTAGAAACAAGATTAAAGCTTATTCACTCTAACATATGTGGTCGTATAACCCGCTCATCTAACCGCAACAAAAGGTATCTATTGACCTTCAGTTTTAGAAGAAAAACCTAGGTGTACTTCTTAAATGAAAAATATAGTGCATTTGAATACTTTAAAAAGTTCAAAGCAATGATTGGGAAAAAAATTGGAGAGACAATTTTTTCCGCAAGGACTGATAAAGTATGAGAACTCATCTCTCATGAATTCAAGAATTTTTGTGTAGATAATGGGATCAAAAGACAACTTGGTGCAACCTACACTCCTCAACAAAATTAAAAACAAAACCCTCATGAACATGGTGATCAACATGTTAAAAGAGGAGGAATACCAAATATATTTTGGCCTGAAGTTGTGAACTAGGAAAGTTATATACTGCACAAAAATTATGTTGTTGCTATACAATATACGACTCCTAAAGAAGCTTGGAGAAAATAAAAACCCTTAGTTTAACACTTTAGAATCTTTACATGCATTGCCTATGCACACATACCATATGTCCAAATATGAAAACTAGACGATGAGAGCATGTAATGCATCTTCTTGGGAGTCAGTGGCACAAGAAAGGAAAATATGCTATATAACATTATATCCAAAAAGATAATTACAAGCAAATATGATGTCTTTACTAAAAATGAGAGATGGATCAGTAATGAAGAAAAGGAAGATGAAAGTGTGGAGTTAAATATTGATAAACATGTAGTAGAGACAGGTGACAAAAATGAAGAAGACATGACTCAAGCTATTGATCAAAGCATGCCCGAGGAAATGGTGATTAGTGGCCCATCAACCATTGGAGAATTAGATACTTCTAACTCAAATTTATATCAAGGGATAATTAGGATACCTCCATGTTGTCTTAACAACTATGTCTGTTTTACTAAGGATATCAACTTTGATGAAGAAATGATGAACCTATCCATATTTGGTCCCTATGTTAATGAAACTCTTGTGAATGATGAAGATGCTACAAGGGTGGATGTGTGGAGAAAGGCTATGGATGATGAAATTAATATAGGTAAGTACATTAAAAATGAAGGTTTTGTTAAGTGTCCCCACGAGTACACATTATTTGTGAAAGAAGATAATAATGAAAATTGATTGATCGTTATCCTTTTATGTAAAGGGTCTAATCTTCACAATAAATTACATCAACAAATTCATGGGTTTCAAGCAATTCATGTTGAGCACATTTGATCTGACTTACTTGGAAAAGATGTAAGACTTTATAGGAGTTGAAATTATGCAGAACAATGAAGACATCTTCATGTGCCAACATAGATATACTAAGGAGATGCTTTACATGTTTGGTATGAACCAACAAATATGTTGTGTAGTCCTATTGTGCCAAAGACCAAGCTAACAAAATATGGCAAAGTAAGCAATGTGTATCCTACTTAATTCAAAAAAATTGTGGATGCTACTATTTAACAATTTCTTTGTTGATGCTACTATTTAAGAGAGGCGAGGCAATAATCGAGATTTTATTCTCCAAACTCGATCAAATCTATCCATTTATGTCATACATAAAAAAAATAGAAAATAAGAAATGTGTAATAATTTAAACATTTTTACAAAAACAACAGTAAAAAAGATAAACATTCTAAACCAAAAAATTAAGTCAAACCACCAAATTTCCCCAACTTTTGCTAAATTTCTCAATTTTCTAGTGGGCTTTTTTTGACAGGTCAGTTTTCAGGGTTTTTTTTTTGTCAGTTTTTGATTATGTTGGATTATAGCATATTACAACTGTTGTATGCTTTCATTTAATGTTGTTCATTGTTCACATGTTCTCATTGAGTCATTCATATATCTTTGCCTACATACTCATACAGGCCATGGCCCCTAATTTTTGCAATAAAATCATCCACATAAGTTGTTGTTCTAACAGTGTATGCATCGTTAAATCGTTATAGTTGTTTTGTCTGTAATACCAAACACACACATGGGAAATTTGGAATCCTTGGAATCCTGTAAATTTCATAACTCCAAATTTTTTGGATATCATCAATATTATGAATCAATCACATGGTGTGAAGAATCATGTATATCATAGTTTAAATATTTTCATATAAAAAAAACAAACATATGTGTACATCTTCAATAGTGAGTTTGAGTCATTCCTAAACTAAAATATATTATTTTAAGAGGATGATAATTAAAAAAAGATTGTTATTATTTTATTTATATACTTTTATTTTACTCATATTTGGACACTGGCCAACAATATATGTCCCGTGAACTTTGTCACACCAATACAAGAGCATGTTTTGGGTGGTTTAAGGACCACCTCATCTTTTAAGTTCACATGGCTTTGTATATTTGTGGAAAATCCAATTCCATGTCCCTCTAATTCTTCTTACTCCTCTCAAAATTTATCATAAAAAAAATCTCATTCATGTCTTCTTTTTTGTCTCTTTTTCAATTTTGTTCTATCTCATTCTAACCAATACCATAGCATCACTAAATAATTGAACAAAAACAAAATCAAAACAGTCACAAGTTATCAAGTTATTTCATTTCATTTTCTCCCATCATTAAGGAAGCTAAGCAAGCAACCCATAAAACTTACAATTAATAATATGATATAATAATATACTTTCTTCCAAATTCCAAATACCTTGACTTTTTCTATCAAACTAAAAATTGAAAAATAAAATAAAAAATTACATTACTTAATATTTAAATTCAAATTCAAAACAAATAGTTCTTTTAACTGCTTAATTTTTTTTAAGCAGAAAAAAAAAACTTGTTCTGATTTCCTATTTGAACCATTCATTTTCTCCATTCATTTTCTCATTCTTCACAAATCTTCACAACCTTCTCAATCAATCAGCAACTGTCCACGACATGTCGTTCTCAAAAATCCAATGACAAACTTCGATCCGACCCGGACCCGACCCGAGAGACATAAAAGCTCCATGAGTGGGACTCCAATCAGAAGTGTCCAAGTGGCAAACGGCAACACCTTGATTAATCTTATCCTTAGTTTTCGGGTCAAGTAGATCCGCTTGGTAAACCCGAACTTTAGGAACAGAGTGACAATAATAAAGCAAAGAAGGAAATAAACTCTGATGACAAGAAACCGATCGGGTAATTTTTCCACCGTTGATTCCGTTAACCCGACCCACCATAACACTCTTCTTCGACCCGTTTAAATTCTCAGTTGTCCGAACGATGACGTTTCGACCAAGCACCGAAGTTGCAAAGTCGATCATGTCCTCAATGGACCCCACGCACCGTTTTGTTTCACCGCGGCTTGGAACTCTCTCGCAATCTCCCAATGAATCTCTCATCATTTTCTCCATTGAACCATTATCCGAAGCTTTGAATAACTGTTTCATTTCAGAGATTTTCGAAGTGGAAAAAGGTAATTTCGAAATAATACTCCGGGGTAAAAACGACCTTTCAGGTAATTTATCACTAATGTCTGGCATAGGCATTACTGTACCCTCTTTCAGCATTTTTTCTCTAAAGAACTTACCCGGTTCGACCCACTTTTTTACCAAATTGCCACTCACCGCGTTTTTTTTCTCTTCCACCGAAGCACTTAACGTTGAACTCACGTTTGTGTACTTTTCGAAAGAAACAGCTTCTTTGGTATACTCTTTGAAACTGTTTTTAACACCGTAGCCTTTGAAGTTAACTTTTGTTTCACCGGTTGATGTTTTAGCGTAGCTTGTGAATGTGTCGGTTCCGTCGTTGAATGATTTTCCGTAGTTGTTGAAATCAACTTTAGCGGCGTTTGCTGTTTTGGCGTAGCTGGTGAAAGAATCTGCACCGACGTTGGATTTTTCACGGTAGTTTGTGAATGTTTGAACTGCGCCGTTACCTTCGTTAGCGTAGTTGTCGAAATTGTTGGTTGGGTTATTCATATCAACGCCGTAGTTTGTAAAAGTGTCGTTACCGGCGTTTGAGGTTTCCGCATAGTTGGAAAAACTGGATCCCACAACGTTGGTGCTTGTTCCGTACGAGGTAAATTCTTCTGTGGGACCGTTGCCGTTTTTGCCGTAGGATGAAAATGATTGATCTCCGGCATTGCCGTTTTCGGTGTAGGAACTGAATGATTGGGTTCTTCCATTGGAGCTGTCGGAGTAAGAAGAGAAAACGAGGGTGGGATTGTTGGTTTCTTTTGTGTATTGTTTGAAATCGCCGGTACCGCCGGTTGCTCCAGTGCCGTATGTGTGGAAGCTTTGGTCAGCCACGTTGCTTTCTGTGGCGTAGCTGGTGAAACTGTCTTTGTGGCCGGCGGAGTTACGGCTGTAGCGACGGAAATCGTTCACCGGAATATTTTCCCCGTCGGAGTAGCTTTTGAACAAATCCACTCCACCGGGTCGACTCGTTCCATAGTTGGTGAAGTTCTTGTCTTTGTACACCGCAAAGTTTGCGTCCTTGTCGTGCTTTTCGAGACTCGCAGCAACTTCTGGGATGCAGAGGAGTTTTGCAGCGGAGCAAAACTCCGACAAGCGCGTGGAGAGAGTATTCCCGGCGGCTAGCTTGGCGAACGTCGCGGCTTCCACCGTGCTTAGCGGTGACGCCTTGGAAAACAGGAACGACGGTTTAGGTAAACCGTTGCGGATCTCTTTGTCCCAATACCGATTGACATATGCTCTTGGAGTGAACGGATTTTTGTCCCCGGCCACCGCATCGCCGGCTATAGTTACCTGCATTGATGAAAATTGAAAACCCATTTTAGAAATTATAATTATATAAACATGAACAATACAAAAAAATGATAGTTTGAAGAATGACAATGAAAAAAAAAACATGTACTTACAATGATAGATGAGAAGAGGATAAAGAGACAGATAAGGATGAGTTGTTTGTTCATATTAATGTTGTTTTCTGTTGTTGTTTGAAAGAGTGAGAAAATTGAAGAAAAAAAAGTTTGAGAAAATTTATATAAAAAGGAGTGAGAATGTGTGTATGTGATTGTAGATTGGGCCTTCAATCTTCAAGTTCATCCTCTCTTATGTGTGAAAGCTGAGAAATTCCTGAAAATTGCAATGACAAAAAAACAATTAATTTATGAAATGATTAATTAAATCATTGGATGATTAATTAGTGTGGGGTTAGTGATTGAGCTGGGAAGAAAGAAAGAACCAAGTGATGTAAAACAAAGATTAAGTGAACTAACACAAGTGAGAATATAGTGTAGATAGTTGAGTGTTAATTGAAAGAAACAAGTAGAAAAAGTCAATAGAGATAAAATGAGAGATTGAATATTTGGTGGGCATAAATTAGAGAATTGATTACTACTACTACCTTGGTTGATCTGGTGGACAGTTTGCATGGACAATAAGCATGGGGATAGGAGCGTATTTATAGCCCTTTAAAATACAAACTCACGCGTTTTCTAGTTTCGAGTTGCAATGCACTCAGTAAAAAAACAAACTAGCACCATGTATTCTCTGTTTTCTTTTTCTTTCTTCTTCTAACAATAATTTACTTTGTTGTTTTCATAATTGTAGAAGATTAAAATTATTTTTTTTGAGAAAAATGAAAGTTTGGTGATTCTGCACGGTTGTTGGAAAACGATTTTACACATTAATGAGAATTTATTAGAAATATAGAAGTTTGTAGTAAGGGGTGTTTAGGGATTAGGGCAAACTCAAATTAGATCGGAATCAAAACCAAAACATAATATTTAGGTTAGACATTTTTTTTAATTTGGAATAAGATCCAACCAAATCAATATAATTCAATGATAATTTGTTGAATATTATTTCTAGGCAAATGCTAACATGTGCCCCAAGGGCACAAGTTAATGATACATTTATAGAAATATTTTCTTGGAATACGTGCATTTGATTTCTTAAAACTTAAAATTTTATTTTATTCCACACAAATTTTTTAATTGTAGTAACCTTAACTTGTGCTCTTGGGGCACAAGTTAGCAAGACCTTATTTCTAATATTCGACCCACTAATTTGTCTACTCAAACTAACCCTAATTAATTATTAGGGCTCGTATCACCATTATTATTATTATTATTATTATTATTATTATTATTATTATTATTATTAAAATTAAAATTAGTATAAACATCCAACTTCAAGAAAAAAACAAAGTGTCATATGTGAGAATGTTATTCTATTTAATCTGTTATTAAAAAATTGTTCAGGTACTATGATAACTGAAGTTACGCGAAAAATACTCGAGTGCATCCTACGCTCGAAGATATAATAGAGTCGTCACTGAACTTTATTTATTCCTGAAAAAAAAGAAAATATCATTAAAAATTCAGGGGAAGAGAAAACGGGTAAGGAAGTTGGTTATGCAAGGGGAAAATATTAGCACCCCTCACATTTGTTGTGCTCAACAGAAACCATTTTGATTGTTCTTTGCTCGAATCAGTGTTACTATCTAAAGATTACTCGCGAAAGAGGTAAACAAATTTATAATTAGGGTGCTCGGTGAGGATTATGACCCTCGTGTCTACGTATCCTTATAGTGCAATAAGGAATTTAGAACTCTGTAGTTTATGGAACTAATGGTGGGAGAGAAAGGGAGACAAATAGAAGCGGTGTTTAAAGTAGACAAAAGACATAAATGGTTCTTGAACCAAAGAGATTGAACCAAAGAGAAAAAGGAAAGTGATATAAAGTTGATTGAAGTGGAAAAAGTGGTGTAAAGTGATAGGGAATTGGTAGATGTGGTGTTTAAACCGAAGGATCGTAAGATTGTGGTGTTTAAACCAAAGGGTTCATTGGATTGTGGTGTTTAAACCAAATGGTTGTAGAAATGGTGTTTAAACCAAAGGGTTCATAGGATTGTGGTGTTTAAATCAAAGGATATGATGTAAGTGGTGTTTAAACTGAAGGGTTGGTGTTTGAACCGACGATGTGGTGTTTAAACCAAAAGGTGAGTGATAATGGTGTTTAAATCGGATAATGGTGTTTAAATCGGATAATGGTGTTTAAACCAAAGGATATGGGTAGTGTTTAAACCAAGGGTTGTGATAATGTGGTGTTTAAACCGAGGGATAACAGGATAGTGGTGTTTAAACTAAAGATTGAAATAACGTGGTGTTTAAATCGGGTAGCGGTGTTTAAACCGAAAAAGTGGTGTTTAAACCAAAGGGTCGGTGTTTTAACCAGAAAAGTTGTGTTTAAACCAAATGGTCGATGTTTAAACCAGAAAATGGGTTTATACCAATGCAATGTTAATAATGTTAAACCAAAGCAATTGTAAAGGTGTTTAAATCAAGAATGGTGTTTAAACCTGAAAAGTGGTGTTTAAACTAAAAGGTTGGTGTTTAAACCGAAAAAGTGATGTTTAAATCAAAGGTCATGACAATGAGGTTTAAACCAACGCAATGGTAATGATATTTACTAAAACAATGGTGTTTAAACCGAAGAAATGTTGTTTAAACCGAAGAAACGGTGTTTAAACTGGAAAAGTGATGTTTAAACCAAAGGGTCGGTGTTTAAATCGGAAAGGTGGTGTTTAAATCAAAAGGGTCGAAGAAAGTGGTATTTAAACCAAAAGAGAAAATGAAATATGGCTTGTAGATGAGCACTGTAGTGTTTGAGGTGAAAGGATTATATGTTGCCCTAGGACAGAAGAATTGTGTTTGATTTATTTATGAAATTTATGAGGCGAATTTAATCGTTGGTGCTTAGAGGGAGACAAGCATCTAACCACCGGCTAAGTACAGCCGCTAATCAGAATACTCAGGAGTTAAGAGGACAGTTGCATCCTAACCACTCTTTTTCACTCTCAGAGCACCAGATTATATCGATTTATTTGTTAAGTATTTTGTAAGGATTTCAAGTATTAGGCCACGAGCTAGGTACGGCCGACAACTTAAGTACTTAAAATGTTGTGCACAAGTATGCATACCCCATCTTTTTCATCCAATTTATTATGAAAATGGTTTTGATGATTTGAATGGATCAAGGTATGAAGATACAATAGAATAAGATTGAAGTGAAATAAAATGGAATGAATGATGAGATACTTGACGTTGGATCAAGCACTCACGTTGCTTTTGATTTGATTTGATTTTGAAAAGCATTTGACGTTGAATCAAGTGTGTTTTATCCTTTTGAAAAGTATTTTTTCCATCGTTTTGTTTTTATCTTATCAATTAACATGCATAGTAAACAAGGAAAATAAAGTCCTAAGCTATTACATGTTTATGGAAATGGGAGAGATTTTACCCACAATAGGGGATGATACAAATCAATACATGAATTAAAAAATATATCATACAAGTTTACAAACTAATACCATGCCTAAAACAATCAAGTGACCATGGTAATCCTCAAGCACAATCACACGATACAATGCAAATGAGATGGATATAATGAGGATACAAGTTAGAAACTAGGTCTAAGGTTATACATGCTTAAAATAAACATACAAAGGCAAGGCTAAATGGATCAAGGTGGACAAAGAGATAAAAAAATGGCAACATACATCAAAGGGGATTTTCAATAAAAAGAATTGAATTCTAATATGTAATTAATTGAGAATTAACCACATGACAAATTGAGAAACTATCATACAAGACATGAAATGCTATCATGGTAAATCAAAACCTAATCAATATTCTATGCGAATCACATGTTAATCATACTATTTTAAAGGTAATTAAAATCAATGTAAAAGATGATTTAATTAAAACCTAATGGAGATTCTAAACATGTTAATATTTTTATCCTTTTAATGCAAAAAAAAAGTATTAAAAAACATTAACAAAAATATGTTTAAAAAAATTGACAACAAAAAAAGAAATAACAAACAAGAATAAAATAGCACAAACAGGGGGTGTTTGAACTGAAAATTGTTGGTGTAAGCCCTAGAGGCCAATATTTTTGGTGCTTGTATCGAATTATTTATTAATAATAAAAGGCTTTTTCTTTATTATGTTTGTTTAATAAAGTCCCTAGAATAGTCAGACTGTTTAATGTATCAAGTATGACTTAATCATGAGATCACATTAAACATAAGGACATTATTCTTAAAGTATCTGTAGTCGAGCTTTATTGTGAAGTGAGATAACATTAAAACATTAAGACTATTATGTATATAGACTGATGATCACATCTCATGGATCATGGATAAGGAGTTATCAAGTCTTAAACATAGGTATGAATGTTAAGAGTAATATTTATACTGGATTAACCCGCTATGAGAATACTATATAGAATGTTATGTAAAGTGTCATAAGTTATTCTCATGGTGATAATGGTGTATACCACCCTTTGACCTGAAACCACTATGGACCCTAGATGTAGAGTCGGGTGCTTTATTGCTGATCAAACGTTGTCCGTAACTGGATGACCATAAAGACAGTTGATGGGTACTCCACGAAGTATGCTAAGAGACATGAGTGACCTAGATGGAATTTGCCCATCCTGCGTAACAGGATAAATGTCTATGGGCCCAATATTGAATTGGACAAGGATGACACGGTCTATGCCTTGTGTTCAATATAGACATAAGGGCAAAAGGGTAATAATACACATAAATATTATCACAGAAGGATTTGTCAGATCACATGACATTTTCGTGTCTTGGGTAGCAGTGATGTGTTGCTAGATACTGCTCACTGTTTATTATGTTAAATACTGATTTAATATAATTACCAATATCGCGAAAACCTACAGGGTCACACACAAAGGACGGATTGATGAGAGATAGAGTAACTAAGGAACACCGTAAGATACGGTGCACTTAAGTGAATTATAGAACATCGTAATGTACGATGTACTTAAGTAGAATACGAAATATGGTAAGGTACCACGTGCTTAAGTGATTTTGGCATATTATAAAATATGGGCCACATACACTTAAGTGGGCTTTTTAGCTTGAAGCCCACACAAGTGGTTCTATAAATAGAACCCTTGTGCAGAAGCATTGAGTGCGGTTGCATTTTCGTTTTCTCTCTCTCTCTCTCTCTCTCTCTCTCTCTCTCTCTCTCACACACACACACACACACACACACACACACACACACATACACACACACACACACACACACACACTCAAAGCCTTCATTCGTAGCAGCTAGCACTGAGATTGAAGGAATCCGTTCGTGTGGACTGACTAGAGGCGTTGTCATCGTTCAACGTTCGTGATCGCTCCGTAGATCTGCATCAAAGGTTTCAAACGATGCAAGAGGTAACTATTCTATCACTGATCATGCCCATTCATAAGGATCACTAAAGGAGAAATTTTAAATTCCGCTGCGTTTTGGATCACCAATCTCCTTCAAAAGTAGTGAACAAAAAGAAATTAGGGCGTATGGGGCCCAATACTGAGCCCATTTGCAAATTATGTATGAAGTCAGAGGGTATGTATGTAATACTATGGTGTAAACCTAAAAATGAGTGGGCTTAGGGGAATATGTGGCCTAATGCAGCCAAGGAAGGGAACTGACTCAGATGTTCAAAAATAACGCACGCCATGAGTTCAAATCATTTCAAACTCTCCTGATCACGAGCACTTTCCTTCGTCGCGCCGGAGGTCGCCATTGGCGGCGGCGGAAAATTAAAACCAAAATTCTCATCACCATCCTCTCTGTCTCGTCATGCTCTCTCCAAATCTCAGGTCAATATAAGCTAATTCGAGAACTAAAGTTAAACCGGAGCAAGAAATGCTCAAGAACCCTAGGAATGAAAAATAAAATTAACGATTCATGCTTGGAATCAAAGCCCATGAGGTTGGGGCTTTGATTCCCCAACCTCCAAACTACATCTTGGTAACTCTATCGAAGTAAGAAGGTGAAAGTTATAAGTCTACCTTTCCCGAAGAAGATGAATATGCCGGTGAAATCTTCAGGTAAACTCTTGATCTATCTCTTTCTTTTCCTGCTTTCAATTTCTTCTTATTCTCTTCTTGATGAATCTCTGTGAAATTCTATGTTGTGCTCTAAGTTTTCTTTGTGAGTGAAGTTGATTGATGATTGATGTTTGTTGATGGATGAATTTGAGAGAGTTAAAGATTAAGGAGTGATGAATTGAATGGTTCTATGAGTTTCCAGAAAGAGGGTGGTGGCTCTGAATTAAGTTGAAAAGAGTGATGAAGACGAATGAATCGAAGATAAGAATTTGATCTGGTTTTCAGGTTAGTGTGAATGAATCAAGAGCCCACTTATGAAAGGGTGATGGTAAGATTTATAGGGCGAGAGTTGCAACTGAATAGGGGCAGGTTAGGTCAGCTTAGGGAAACTTAGGGATTGGTGAGTTTTGTAACTGATTTTAGATTTCGATGTAGTTAGTTTGAAGTTAGTTGTAAGTTCTGTTAGGTTAGTTTTAGTTATAGCAGTTAGAATGAATGGTTAGTTTGTTTTGTGAAATGGTTGGCTGCTAGTGTTAAATGAATTCCTGCTAGTTACGATTTTGCAGGTCTACTATCTTGCATCGTTTGTTGGCATGAATTGATGAATTTCTGTTGTGAATGTGTTATGGACTATTTTGATGTTATGAATGTTTTTCACTTATGCTATGTGATTCGTGATGCCTTGATGTTGTTGTTATATGAAATGTGATGTGTACAATTTGGATAATGCATTATTGTTATGCCTTGTTGTTGATCTGATGTTGCAGCCCTGTAATGAAATATTGCAGATTGTTAATTTGATGTGTTTAGTATTGATGCATGTATGTTTGGTAATTGATATGTATATGTTGAATGCATTGGCTTGGTTGCTGCATTGCTTGAAAGTTTGGCAATAATGATGTATGGATTGAATAATTGCAATTTGTTAACATGCTTATGTGTCATGTGATGATGTTTGGTGTTGGTTTGTAGGTTAGGATGCTATGTGACGGTTTGTTTTACCATGTTTAGATGTAGGTTATGATAGCATGGATTTGTTGTGAATGTATGGTGAGTTGTTGTTATGATGCTTGCATTGTGGCTGCCTTGTTATGCTTGGTTGTTGTTGTTTGTTATGTTTAACATCTATAATTGGTTATGTTGAATGAATGTGAATGTAGGCTTCCATGACTGTCATGTGTTGTTAGAAGTGTTTGGTTGATTATCCTTCTATTTAACATGTTATGCTACTACTTAAAGGTTAGTTGTTGTGATGAACTTATTGGAATGTTTTGTTGCATGATGTATTTCATGTATACATGACATGGCTGCACATGATTGTGGTACTGCTATGCATTGGCTTATTGTAAACTTGGTCATGAAACTCATGGGTTGTAACTACGTCTTTGTCCATGGCCCACTATAAACAAATTGCCATTATAAGCAAGAACTTGTTAGGCTAGGTATGCATGTTACATGAACATGTGCTTGAATGAATGTATTGACATGTATTTGGTGAATGTGACTTGACATAATGCTATGTTATGTAATTTTGCAATTAATTCAATGATTGGATGCATGGTTGTATTGATGCAAGGTTATGACTTCATGAAGGCTTGACATGAAATTTCAAGAAAGATCGTGGTAATGGTTTGGAGAAAACAAAGGTTACTTGTTCATGAAGAAAGTTTTTTTCCATGGAATCAAATGAAAGGATGCAAGAATGAAGACACAATGGGTCATTAGGGTTAGGAATGTGGAAATCGGGTCAATTAACTTTGGTTAACTGGTTGACCAAAAAGTCAATTATTTATTAAAAGTCAACAGTAGGTCAAGTTTGTATTTTTTGTATTTCTTTGTATGGAACTATGTAAATGGTATTGTGTGATTGAATGCAAATTTTTTGAATGGAAAAATCCCATAGATTCATGAAACATGCATGTGATTCAAATTATGACTTTTATCCAAAATCCATGTTTAGATCATAGTTTGAAATGAAGGAACCATGATCTTTAAAACACTTGAACAATGGGGACTATGAATGCATGATAACACATGAACTAATGGGCTAGGATTAATTACTATGAATCAAGAACAAGTGGACTTGGAATACACCATGAATCAGAGATCAATAGACTAGGAAACAAGAACTAATACACCATGAAACATGGATCAATGAATGCACCAAGGACTTGAATAAATGGAATATGGTATTTGAATGGAACATTCCCTTTGAGTGGGGATTTTGAATGCATGATGAATCATGAGCCAATGGACTATGAAGCATGGATCAATAGACTGTGAATGGAAAACAAAATGCATCATGAGTTGAATGAAAGCTTGAACAACAAGGCCTTGGATCAGATGAATCATCAAGCATGTAGGCATGTGAATCCACTGATCAACTTGTTGAATGAATCCCAATAACAATAGCAAACTTGATGATTGATGATGTATACCATAGTGATCAATAACCACCCTTCAATGAATTAGGATTCCACAGTAAATCACAAGATCAATAGACAAGCCACATTATCCATAAATGCAAAACATCTATGATTAGGGTTTCATGATTTAAACCACCTAACCAAAGACCTCAAACCAAGTAAAAAGCTCCACAATCAAATCTCTAACAAGTGGCCCCAAGGTTAGGGTTTCAAGATCAAGCCCAAGCTCAAAAGGCAAACCACATGATCTGTGAGTACCAAAGACCAAGAACTAGGGTTTTGTGCATAAATAAATACTATTATTTCAATATTCATGAACCAAAGTCCCAAGCAACAAGAAAATTGCGGTTTCACCCCTTAATTCCATATGATGGGCTTTCCATATATTCTTGGGCTTGATCCTCAAGCAAACCCTAGCTCTTGTTAGGTATAAATAACTACAAACTTTGAATTTATGATGATATGTTTAAAAGTGATAACATGAATGAATGATGCACATGCATTTGGTATGAATGAGTGTAGATCAATCTCAAGCCAAAAGTCAGATGAAAAGTGAAAAGGGAAGGATAAATTTTGGGGTATGACAATTGCCCCAATTTAATCATCTTGAACCTGAATGCGTGAATTGCTACAATTTTTCGGGTATTCAAGGTAGAAGAGGATTAAATATCAAAATATCTGAAAATTTGCCCATTGAGAACAGTTGTAATATAAGAAAGGTAATATGGAATGACAGGTAAACTTTTATAGGTTCATCTGCTAGGGATTGACTGAAATATCTTGTTGGGGAAATATATTAGTCGCAAAGGAAAAGTATGATATGCATGTTATATGCAATGTATGTTTAATTTTTTTTCATGATACATGAGGTTATGTATACTATGTAGGAATGTGGGTTATTTTGGTGATAGATGAGTGATATTCACAATGGTAAAAAACTTTTCTGGTGTAGAGTAGACTTTGACACGCCGGTAACTACACCAAGGGACTTGTAATGAAGAAAAGGCTTCATGTTACCACCACTACTGGAGATTTCAACTTGATCTGGCTGGGGAGGAAAGGATATGTGATCTGACCGAGCAGTCATTGAGATGCTTCCGTATATCAAGCATTTAATGTAGACTATCGATCACCCTTTAGAATTTTCCAGGTAATCAAAGAAATGCACAACACTTTGCTTGTTTACCTTCAAGGCTTTATGCTATAAGCAAAGTGACATAATTAATGTATGATGATTGTTTATGTGATGATTAACTAGATGCTCATGTGGCGGGAGGTGGTAGCTTTAGGGATACGATACGGGTCCTCAAGACGGGATTCTTAGGCCCCAACTTCAGGCTCAATAGTTGTTGTCACACCTTTGCGCTTGATTTGAAACATGGAGAGAGCTTGTACCTTAATAGCCTACCACTTCCCCGGTCTGTAGTGTTAGAATAAGATTTGGTTATGCATATATACCTTGAGTTTTGATGATAACAATATTGTATTTGTGTGAGAACAATTTTGGTACCCTAATGGTTTGTTATTGTGTAGCTTTAATAACCAGTTCTAATTCTGAATATATGATGTGCAACGTCATCCGTTTCTGAACTATGTGTTCCAAATCCACTTCTACGCCAGCTATTAGAAGTTCTGAAAGATGTTCAATATTGTTGCTGCAATGTTATTTATGCTTCTGTGTTGATTCACTCCTTAGAAGCTTATGAGGAGATACTATGTTGTTGCTGCAATATTCTCTCATCTTATGCTTCTGGATGTGACTCTGATCACCAAACTTCTGAAGAATGACAAGCTTCTAAAGTTATGTTTTATAGATGAAGATTCTGAAGATCTCAAGCCAGGCGATTGAAGTTATCAAGGTTCTGACGAAAGATTCTGAAGACTCTGAAGATTATGAAGATCTCAAGGCAGACGATTGAAGTTATCAAGGTTCTGATCAAAGATTATGAAGTTTCTGAAGATACTGAAAATCTCAAGATAGACTACTGACATTGTCAAGGTTCTGACCAAAGATTATGAAGTTTTTGAATCCAGCTTTATGTTTCTTCATTTCATGCTTCATCAACTTTCATCAGAAGGCAATGAACTAGAAGATAAGATCAAATGGGAACGCGGTCAAATAGTACATAGTACAAATCGAGCATCCTTTCCACTACCTTATTTTATGGGCAAAGACAGTAATGTGCATCACACATGTCACTGATTTTATGGGCGAAAGTATGCAATATCACTCCTCTCCCATCAAACAGTGGACAACCGCTCTATGAGCTTTCCCCATTTTGGCCTCCAATGGTCTTCTTATTATCCTATATAAGTGAGACTTGAAGACTTGAAGAAAAAAGTCGGTGACACAATATTTTGACAAGTCAATTTCTTTGTGAAAATCTATCATTCTTTTGTACACAGTTTTTCTTTAAGTGTTTGTTATTCATTTGTGTATAATCTGCTTGTATATAAGTATCTTGTAACACACAAAATATTATTCAAACGGTTTGTTTGATTCCTTGAGGAGATTATCCTTGAGAAGACAAAGAAGGTTATTCTTTGTGAGTCCTTAAGGAGACTAGGGTATAGTTTGATCCTTGAGAAGACAAAGAAGGTTATTCTTTGTGATTATTGTAATTTGTTGATTATAATGGATTAAGTCCTTGTGTATAAGGCAAAATCGCCTTGGTGGGTGGACTGGAGTAATTTTGAGTTTCAAGCGAACTAGGATAAAAATACTTTTTTTTATCTCTTTGTTATTAACTTGTTAGCGGTGTTCTTCTTTTGGAAAAAAGCTTTTGCTTGTAAAACCCAAATCAAATCCCCCTTTCTTGTGTTTTTCACACCTTCAATTGGCATCAGAGCTCCGGTTCTGATTGTGATAAAAGTTTTGTCAACACCTCACTGTGTTCAGTATAGATCCAGTTTGTGTGAGAAACAATGGTCGCTGCTAACGTTGCTAACGTTGTTAACAATAATGAAAGAGATCACTACAGTGCAAAACCACCAATCTTTGATGGTGAGAAATTTGACTATTGGAAAGATAGAATAGAAAGTTTCTTTCTTGGTTATGATGTTGATCTCTGGGATCTTATAGTCGATGGCTACGTTCACCCAGTGAATGTTGATGGAAATACTATCGCAAGAAGTGTAACACCCCGATAATAATATGTATTTATTTAAATTAAATTAATAATATGTTTATTAATTTAATTAGAATATTTGAATTATTATTATTATTTTGGAATAATAATTATTGGGATAATTATTTATTGGAGTATATAAGTTGGAATAATAAAAAGTCCCATTTTTTTTGGAAAAAGGTTTTCACGTGAAAAGGGAAAAGAGGCAGAAAGGGCAAAAAAGCCAGAGAACAAGGGTTGAAGGGAGGAGAAGCTTGGAGCTCGGAAGCTGCCGGATTAACTCAGGTAAGGGGGGTTTATCATCAATTAACGGGTATTATGGGATGATATGTACTGGGTAGTAATGGACCATTTGTTTTACCTCTGATTGGATGATATATGCTGAATTGTGAAACTTTTGAGATGAACGAAAATTTGATTATAATTGACGAAATTCGTAGGAATTTGAGATGGAGAGGTTAGCAAATTGTGAAAATCGAAAGTGTATGATTAGTGATAGATGATAGGAATGCATTGTGTATAAAATTTGGAATGTAGAAGGTTGAATTGGGTAGATCTCGTAGCAGAGAAAGCCATTGCAGATCTGTGAGCTCTGGTTTCTGGTCATACGCGTATGGCACTAGGCAATACGCGTATGAGATGTTGGTACGCGTATGGGGGGAAGCCTTACGCGTATGGGAGAGAAAGATGACATTTTGAACGTAAATTGGTCTCTGGTGGTACGCGTAATGGGGTATTGTTACGCGTAGCATACGCGTATGAGACAGGTGATACGCGTATGAGTTGGGCGAGGAAATGCGCAATACGCGTATGAGAGTGGGCATTACGCGTATGGGATTGGCCAGTTTTGGGCAATACGCGTATGGAAGAGGCAATACGCGTATGGGCAGAATTGTGTTTTGCTGTGCTACTGTTGTGCAGTTTGTGGTTGTTTAGGCTGAGTGATGCGACTTAGCTGAGATATGATGTGATAGGGATCATTTCCCGTTGTTTTGAGTGGCATAGGTATTAGTAGAGTGTGCTAATGCTGTGTTTGCTTTTGTGGCATGACATGATATGCTTTTGTGATTAATTATGTTGATGATGTGTGATAGTATACGTGATGATGTGAATGTATACATTTGTGAATAGACTGTATTATGGCTTAGAGTGTGAGCATGTGTCTATTCTTGATTATTGTTGATGTTGCATTGCTAGGTGATTAGCATGCATATTGTGGCCTTCGGGTGGTAGCTAATTCCCATGGTGAGGAATTAGTGAGTTAGTCATTATTGGACTGTTGTTGATTGTTTGCATGCTAGGTGATTAGCGTGCATCTCATGGCCCATTTGGGGTGGTAGCTAATTCCCATGGTGAGGAATTAGTGAGTGAGTCACTATGTCTCAAATGAGTGGGACTAGTGAGCTTGGTAGCCGTGCCTGGATTTGGACGGTGAGGTTGAACTATAAGTTCACGAATAGTCGGTACCGCATGCATAGAGTCTCATTGCATAATGAATGTGTGGCATATGATATGATTGGATGTATTCCAGTATCATATGTGTGTTGTGTGTTGTGTTGTTAATGATTGAATATGATGGAGAATTGTACTGTTGAGTATGATGTTTGAATGGATATTACTGTTGCTGAATGCGTAGTCTAATTAGGGTGAATTAATGTGTTAATTACTTGGCATTACATGTTGTTCTATAATGCTTATTATATTGATTGAGGAACTCACCCTTACGCCTATTTTTCAGGTAACGAGAAATGAGTTGAGTAGAAGCTTATGCTTGGAGTCTAGAGTAGTTTCTTATGGGTCATGCTCTGATAGATGTAACATCGGGGAGGGGATGTTTTAATTAAATTGATATTGGTTGTTGAATGATTTACATGTATTGTGTTACATGTTTTACATTGAGTTGAATTATTCCGCTGCGAATTATGCAAAAGAATCTTATTTTGATTTAAATAAATGAGCATGACAGGATATTTTGATAAATGAAGTGAAATGATTGTGTGACACCCTTCGGGGCATAATTACTCTGATGAATATATGTGTATTTTAATTATAATAATTTGGGGTATTTAGAAGGGTGTTACATTAGTGGTATCAGAGCATAGTCGGTCGTGTCGAGTCGTAATTATTCTGTTTCCCCTGTACGGGATAGGTGTTGTGTAACCCTATCAGTACTTATTTGTTTTAGTTGTTTGGGTTTTCAGAATAGAGATGGCTGGAAGGGGTAGAGATGATGCTGCGATTGCTGAGGCTCTGGGTATGCTAGCTGGAGTACTTGGAGGAAATCCGAATGTTATGGGAATGGGAGCTGCTCGTCAGTTGAGTGAGTTCCAGAAGAACAATCCTCCAATGTTCAAGGGAGCATACGATCCAGATGGCGCTCAGAAGTGGTTGAAGGAGATAGAGAGAATCTTCCGAGTAACTGAGTGTGCTGATAACCAGAAGGTCAGGTTCGGTACACATATGCTGTCAGAAGAAGCTGATGATTGGTGGGTTGCTACCCGCACTGAGTTGGAAACTGCTGGAGATGCTGAGATTTCTTGGGCTGTGTTCAGAGAGAGATTTCTGAGGAAGTATTTTCCCGAGGATGTCAGAGGGAAGAAGGAGATAGAGTTCTTGGAATTGAAGCAGGGTAACAGGTCCGTTACGGAGTATGCTGCTAAGTTCACAGAGCTGTCGAAGTATTATACTCCCTATGCTGAGGCTGCTGGGGAATTTTCCAAATGTGTGAAGTTTGAGAACGGGTTGCGTCCCGAGATCAAGCAGGCGATTGGGTATCAAAGGATTAGAGTGTTTTCTGATTTGGTTGACTGTTGCAGGATTTTCGAACAGGATTCCAAGGCCAGAGCTGAGAGCTATCAGCAGAGGGTTGATAGGAAAGGCAAGAATCAGATTGAACGTGGAAAACCGTATGCAGCTGGCAAAGGTTTTCAGAGGCAGAGTGGGATGAAGAGGCCTAGTGGGGGAGACTCTAGTGCTCCTGTTAAGTGTTACAGATGTGGTCAGGCTGGACATCGTATCCATGAGTGTACCAGTAATGAGAAGAAGTGTTTCAAATGTGGAAAAGGTGGTCATTTGGCTGCAGATTGCCGGTTGAAGACTGTGACTTGCTTCAACTGTGGAGAGGCGGGTCATATCAGTCCACAGTGCCCTAAGCCGAAGAAAGAGAATCAGTCAGGAGGCAAGGTTTTTGCTTTATCAGGTTCTGAGACTTTTGCAGATGATCGTTTGATCCGAGGTACGTGTTATATTAATGGCTTTCCTCTTGTAGCTATTATTGACACAGGTGCGACTCATTCTTTTATATCCTTGGATTGTGCTGTGAAACTTAAGTTAGAGATATCTGAGATGCTTGGTAGTATGGTGATTGATACTCCTGCGAAGGGTTCAGTGACTACTACTTCTGTTTGTCTAAGTTGTCCCTTGAGTATTTTTGGTAGAGACTTTGGGATAGACCTTGTGTGTCTTCCATTAGTGCAGATTGATGTTATTCTGGGTATGAACTGGTTGGTGTTTAACCGAGTTTCCATCAACTGTTTTGATAAGACTATGATATTTCCTGAGATTGAAGAAGGAAAGAGTTTGTTTTTATCAGCCAGGCAGGTGAATGAGGAAGTGGCAGATGGGGCAGAGTTGTTTATGCTGTTAGCGACTTTAGAAGCTAAAGATAAACTGGTGATTGGCGATCTAGCGGTAGTGTGTGATTTTCCTGATGTGTTTCCGGAGGAAGTGAATGAATTACCGCCAGAGCGTGAAGTTGAGTTCTCGATTGATTTGGTACCTGGTACTAGACCGATATCGATGGCTCCTTATCGTATGTCTGCTGCTGAGCTAGCTTAATTGAAGAGTCAGTTGGAAGATTTGTTGGATAAGAAATTTATTCGTCCGAGTGTGTCACCGTGGGGTGCACCAGTGTTGTTGGTTAAGAAGAAAGAAGGTACTATGAGGTTGTGTGTGGACTACAGGCAATTGAATAAAGTGACGATCAAGAATCGGTATCCTTTACCGAGGATTGATGATTTGATGGATCAGTTGGTTGGTGCAAGTGTGTTCAGCAAGATAGACTTGAGATCTGGGTATCATCAGATACGTGTGAAAACTGAGGATATTCAGAAGACTGCTTTCAGAACAAGGTATGGACATTATGAGTATTCTGTAATGCCTTTCGGTGTGACTAATGCACCTGGAGTATTTATGGAGTATATGAATAGGATTTTCCATCCGTACCTAGATCAGTTTGTGGTGGTGTTTATTGATGACATTTTGGTGTATTCGAAATCTGAAGAAGAGCATGCTGAGCATTTGAGAGTGGTTTTAGGAGTTTTACGAGAGAAGAAGTTATTTGCTAAACTGTCAAAGTGTGAATTTTGGTTAGAAGAGGTTAGTTTTCTTGGTCATGTGATTTCAAGAGGTGGTGTTGCTGTTGATCCTTCTAAGATAGAAGCGGTATCTAAGTGGGAAGCCCCGAAGTCAGTTTCTGAGATAAGAAGTTTTCTTGGACTTGCAGGTTACTATAGGAAGTTTATTGAGGGATTCTCTAAGTTGGCGTTACCGTTGACAATGTTGACCAGAAAGGGGCAAGCGTTTGTTTGGGACTCAAAATGTGAAGAAGGTTTCCAAGAGTTAAAGAGAAGGTTGACTACTGCTCCTATTCTGATATTACCGAGTTCGTCGGAACCATTTGAGGTTTACTGTGATGCTTCATTGTTGGGTTTAGGTGGTGTGTTGATGCAGAATAAGCAGGTTATAGCTTATGCTTCGAGACAACTAAGGGTTCATGAGAGGAACTATCCGACGCATGATTTGGAGTTGGCAGCTGTGGTATTTGTTCTGAAGTTGTGGAGGCATTATTTGTATGGATCAAGATTTGAAGTTTTCAGTGACCATAAGAGTTTAAAGTATTTGTTTGATCAGAAAGAGCTGAATATGAGACAGAGGAGATGGTTAGAATTTCTGAAGGATTATGATTTTGGTTTGAATTACCATCCGGGTAAAGCAAACGTGGTGGCTGATGCATTGAGTCGAAAATCATTGCATATGTCTATGTTAATGGTTAAGGAATTGGATTTAATTGAGCAGTTTAGAGACTTGAGTTTGGTGTGTGAGAGTACTCACAATAGTGTTAAATTGGGAATGTTGAGATTAACAAGTGGCATTCTGGAGGAGATCAGAGAAGGTCAGAGATCTGATATGCTTTTGGTTGATAAGTTGACTTTAGTGAATCAAAGTCAAGGTGGTGAATTCAGAGTTGATGAGAATGGTGTTTTGAGATTTGGTGACCGGGTGTGTATTCCGGATGTTACTGAGCTTAAGAAGAGTATTCTGGAAGAAGGACATCGTAGTGGCTTGAGTATTCATCCTGGAGCTACGAAGATGTATCATGATCTGAAAAGGTTATTTTGGTGGCCGGGAATGAAAAGAGAAATTGCAAGTTTTGTTTATTCCTGTTTGACTTGTCAGAAGTCGAAGATTGAGCATCAGAAGCCGTCTGGGCTAATGCAACCGTTGGCTATTCCAGAGTGGAAGTGGGATAGTATCAGTATGGATTTTGTTTCTGGTTTGCCGAGGACCAGTAAGAATTTTGAGGCTATTTGGGTGATTGTTGATAGATTGACGAAGTCGGCTCATTTCATTCCGATCAGAATGGATTATCCGTTAGAGAGGCTAGCCGAGTTGTATATTGAGAAGATTGTAAGTTTGCATGGTATTCCGTTGAGTATTGTTTCGGACAGAGATCCTAGATTTACATCGAAGTTTTGGGAAGGTTTGCAGAAGGCTTTGGGAACTAAGCTGAGATTGAGTTCTGCATATCATCCGCAGACTGATGGTCAGACGGAGAGGACGATTCAGTCATTAGAGGATCTTTTGAGAGCGTGTGTTTTGGAAAAGGGAGGTGCTTGGGATGGTTATTTGCCTTTGATTGAGTTTACCTACAACAATAGTTTTCATTCGAGCATTGGTATGGCACCGTTTGAAGCTTTGTATGGTAGGAGATGTCGGACACCTTTGTGTTGGTATGAGTCCGGTGAGGGTGCTGTGGTTGGACCGGAGATTGTTCAACAAACTACCGAAAAGATTAAGATGATTCAGGATAAGATGAGAATTGCTCAGAGTCGTCAGAAGAGTTATCATGATAAGAGGAGGAAGTCACTTGAGTTCCAAGAGGGAGATCATGTGTTTCTTCGTGTTACTCCGATAACTGGTGTTGGTCGAGCTTTGAAGTCGAAGAAGTTGACACCTCGATTTATTGGTCCTTATCAGATTTTGGAGAGGATAGGAGAGGTAGCCTATCGTATCGCTTTACCGCCGTCGCTTGCGAATTTGCATGAGGTCTTTCATGTGTCTCAGTTGAGGAGGTACATTCATGACCCGTCGCATGTTGTCCAAATAGATGATGTACAGGTGAGAGATAACCTGACTGTTGAAACATCACCTATGAGGATCGAGGATCGAGAGTCGAAGCAGTTGCGGGGTAAAGAGATTGCCTTGGTGAAGGTAGCTTGGGGAGGACCAGCAGGTGGCAATGTGACTTGGGAACTGGAAAGTAAGATGAAGGAGTCTTATCCGGAGTTGTTCGCTTGAGGTATGTTTTCGAGGACGAAAACTCTTTTAGTGGGGGAGAGTTGTAACACCCCGATAATAATATGTATTTATTTAAATTAAATTAATAATATGTTTATTAATTTAATTAGAATATTTGAATTATTATTATTATTTTGGAATAATAATTATTGGGATAATTATTTATTGGAGTATATAAGTTGGAATAATAAAAAGTCCCATTTTTTTTGGAAAAAGGTTTTCACGTGAAAAGGGAAAAGAGGCAGAAAGGGCAAAAAAGCCAGAGAACAAGGGTTGAAGGGAGGAGAAGCTTGGAGCTCGGAAGCTGCCGGATTAACTCAGGTAAGGGGGGTTTATCATCAATTAACGGGTATTATGGGATGATATGTACTGGGTAGTAATGGACCATTTGTTTTACCTCTGATTGGATGATATATGCTGAATTGTGAAACTTTTGAGATGAACGAAAATTTGATTATAATTGACGAAATTCGTAGGAATTTGAGATGGAGAGGTTAGCAAATTGTGAAAATCGAAAGTGTATGATTAGTGATAGATGATAGGAATGCATTGTGTGTAAAATTTGGAATGTAGAAGGTTGAATTGGGTAGATCTCGTAGCAGAGAAAGCCATTGCAGATCTGTGAGCTCTGGTTTCTGGTCATACGCGTATGGCACTAGGCAATACGCGTATGAGATGTTGGTACGCGTATGGGGGGAAGCCTTACGCGTATGGGAGAGAAAGATGACATTTTGAACGTAAATTGGTCTCTGGTGGTACGCGTAATGGGGTATTGTTACGCGTAGCATACGCGTATGAGACAGGTGATACGCGTATGAGTTGGGCGAGGAAATGCGCAATACGCGTATGAGAGTGGGCATTACGCGTATGGGATTGGCCAGTTTTGGGCAATACGCGTATGGAAGAGGCAATACGCGTATGGGCAGAATTGTGTTTTGCTGTGCTACTGTTGTGCAGTTTGTGGTTGTTTAGGCTGAGTGATGCGACTTAGCTGAGATATGATGTGATAGGGATCATTTCCCGTTGTTTTGAGTGGCATAGGTATTAGTAGAGTGTGCTAATGCTGTGTTTGCTTTTGTGGCATGACATGATATGCTTTTGTGATTAATTATGTTGATGATGTGTGATAGTATACGTGATGATGTGAATGTATACATTTGTGAATAGACTGTATTATGGCTTAGAGTGTGAGCATGTGTCTATTCTTGATTATTGTTGATGTTGCATTGCTAGGTGATTAGCATGCATATTGTGGCCTTCGGGTGGTAGCTAATTCCCATGGTGAGGAATTAGTGAGTTAGTCATTATTGGACTGTTGTTGATTGTTTGCATGCTAGGTGATTAGCGTGCATCTCATGGCCCATTTGGGGTGGTAGCTAATTCCCATGGTGAGGAATTAGTGAGTGAGTCACTATGTCTCAAATGAGTGGGACTAGTGAGCTTGGTAGCCGTGCCTGGATTTGGACGGTGAGGTTGAACTATAAGTTCACGAATAGTCGGTACCGCATGCATAGAGTCTCATTGCATAATGAATGTGTGGCATATGATATGATTGGATGTATTCCAGTATCATATGTGTGTTGTGTGTTGTGTTGTTAATGATTGAATATGATGGAGAATTGTACTGTTGAGTATGATGTTTGAATGGATATTACTGTTGCTGAATGCGTAGTCTAATTAGGGTGAATTAATGTGTTAATTACTTGGCATTACATGTTGTTCTATAATGCTTATTATATTGATTGAGGAACTCACCCTTACGCCTATTTTTCAGGTAACGAGAAATGAGTTGAGTAGAAGCTTATGCTTGGAGTCTAGAGTAGTTTCTTATGGGTCATGCTCTGATAGATGTAACATCGGGGAGGGGATGTTTTAATTAAATTGATATTGGTTGTTGAATGATTTACATGTATTGTGTTACATGTTTTACATTGAGTTGAATTATTCCGCTGCGAATTATGCAAAAGAATCTTATTTTGATTTAAATAAATGAGCATGACAGGATATTTTGATAAATGAAGTGAAATGATTGTGTGACACCCTTCGGGGCATAATTACTCTGATGAATATATGTGTATTTTAATTATAATAATTTGGGGTATTTAGAAGGGTGTTACAAGAAGTGCTATGACTGATCAACAAAAGAAAGATTTCAACAATCATCATAAGGCCACAACCATATTGCTAAATGTTATCTCTTATACGGAGTATGAGAAGATAACAGATAAAGATTATGCCAAATCCATTTTTGACTCTCTGAGGATGACTCGTGAGGGAAATGCTCAAGTAAAGGAGATAAAGGCCTTGTCTTTAATCTAGAAGTACGAGGCATTCAAAATGGAAGATGATGAAACAATTGAGACTATGTTCTCAAGGTTTCAGATGCTTGTTGCAGGACTGAAAGTTCTGGATAAAGGATACTCTATAGATGACCATGTCAAGAAGATTATCAAAAGTCTTCTAAAAAATTGGAGACCTATGGTAACTACCTTGAAGCTGGCAAAGGATCTCAACTATATCAGTCTTGAAGAACTTGCTAGTTGTTTAATAAGTCATGAGATTGAGCTCGAAGAAGATGAACCTTAAAAAAGAGGTAAATTTGTTTCCCTGAAGTCAAAGCCTGAGAAGACAAAAGCCTATCAAGCTAAGGAAGAATCAGAAGGATCTTATGAAGACTCAGAAGATGATGATGAGCTGCCTCTAATTTCAAAGAGAGTCAACAGAATCTGGAAGTACATGCTAAATGGTCAAGGAAAAATCATAGGATCTAGGAGAACTGTTGGTCATTTTGATTCTTTGTCTGGACAAAAGAAGTAAGGTTATGGAAAAAAAGTTATTTGCTTCGAGTTCAAGGAGGGAGGCCACTACAAAAATGATTTTCCTAAGCTGAAAAAGGATAAAAGGCCTAAGAATAATTTTTCTAAGGCAAGAAGGGGTTGATGGCTACATGGGATGACTCAGAATCCGAAGAAGAAGATTCTGACGAAGAAAAAGCCAACGTTGCACGGATGGCAACTACAAATGATCCCACGGGTTCTGAAGATCCAGAATACAATGTATTATCAGAATCAGAATTCGACTCTGATTCTGAAGAGGTATTTTTTAACCTATCTTGTTCTGATATTGAATCATGTCTCTCTGAAATACTGGAAAAGTATCAGAGTCTTTAGAGTAAATACAAAGACCTTAAACAAGTCCAAGTAATTGCCTCTGAAACTCGGAGTGAGCTTGAGAAAGATATTTCCTCTCTAATTTAAAAAGTATTTTCTTTAGAAAGTAGCAACTCTTCTTTGAAAAGAAAATTTTCAAAACTAGAGGAGGAAATAATCTCAAAACTTCTAGTAATAATTGCGTCATTAGATATGACAGAGCATTATAGTACTTTCTAGCTAAAAGCATAAATAGAAGAAAAATGGCTTCCTTGATCTACGGAGTTAGCATAAATGGTAAGAAATGTCTAGGTTTTACAAAAACTATAAAACCTGACGAAAGTCAAAAGGTAAAACCAAAACCTCTCTATGTGCATTTCGTGCCTGTTGGCACTGAGCTTGATACTTCTGAACAGACACAAAAACATACAAAGGATAAAAACTCAGTTCTGAAACCTAAGTATCATGCACAAATTCCTCATGATTATCCTGAAAGTTGGTACCTAAGGATAGAATAATTTATGTTGCATACAGCCTTTGCAGCCCAGCTGAAACATCAGTCATGGTACCCGGACAGTGGATGCTCGTGACACATGACAGGCAAAAGGTCTATGTTCCAAGATTTGGAACTTAAGCCTGGAGGCTTTGTTGGTTTCGGAGGAAACCAGAAAGGAAAGATCATTGGCTCTTGAACCATTGGTAATGATAAACTTCCTTATATTATGAATGTTCTTTTAGTTGATGATCTGATGCATAACCTTTTGTCTATTAGTCAACTTAGTGACAATGGTTATGATATCATTTTTAATCAATAGTCATGTAAGGTTGTCAGTCAGAAAGATGGTACAATCCTTTTTAACAGAAAGAGAAAGAACAACACTTATAAAATTATAATTTCTGATCTTGAAGATCAAAATGTAAAATGTCTAATGTTTTTTAACAAGGAGCAATGGGTATGGCATAGACGATTGGGTCATGTTAGCATGAGAAGGATTTCTCAGCTAAATAAGCTTGGATTAGTCAGAGGTCTACCCAACCTGAAGTTCACTTCAGATGCTCTTTATGAAGCATGTCAGAAAGGCAAGTTTTCTAAAACATCCTTCAAAGCAAAAACTGTTGTTTCTACCTCTAGACCGTTAGAACTTCTACATATTGATTTGTTTGGACCAGTGAAAATTGCTTCTATCAATGGAAAGAAGTATGGATTGGTCATAGTTGATGAGTACAGTCGTTGGACATGGGTAAAGTTCTTGTAACACATGGATGAGTCACATTTTGTGTTTTCTACCTTTTGCTCACTAGTGCAAACAAAAATGAATTGCAAAATAGTCAAAGTCAGAAGTGATCATGATGGCGAATTTGAAATTAAACATTTTGAAAATATCTTTGATTCAAATGGTATTTCCCATGATTTCTCCTGTCCTAAAACTCCATAGCAAAATGGAGTCCTAAAACAAGTTTTGGTTATACATCTATACCTTGAGTTTTGATGATAACAATATTGTATTAATGTGAGAACAATTTTGGTACCCTAATGGTTTGTTATTATGTAGCTTTAATAACCAGTTCTGATTCTGAATATATGATGTGCAATGTCATCAGTTTTTGAACTATGTGTTTCAAATCCGCTTCTGCGCCCACTATTAGAAGTTCTGAAAGATGTTCAATATTTTTGTTGCAATGTTCTTTCTGCTTCTGTGCCGATACACTCCTGAGAAGCTTTTGAGGAGACACTATGTTGTTGTTGCAATGTTCTCTCATCTTATGCTTCTGGATGTGACTCTGTTCATCAAACTTCTGAAGAATGACAAGCTTCTGAAGTTATGTTTTGTAGCTGAAGATCTCAAGCCAGGCGATTTAAGTTATCAAGGTTCTGACTGAAGATTCTGAAGATCTCAATCCAAAAGATTTAAGTTATCAAGGTTCTGACCAAAGATTCGGAAGTTTCTGAATCCAGCTTTATGTTTCTTTATTTCATGCTTCATCAACTTTTATCAGAAGTCAATGAACTTGAAGATAAGATCAAATGGGAACATGATCAAATAGTACATAGTATAAATCGAACATCCTTTCCACTGCCTGATTTCATGGGGAAGGACAGTACTGTACATCACACCTGTCATTGATTTTGTGGGTGAAGGACAGTACACAATATCACTCATCTCCCATCCAACAATGGACATCCGCTCTATGAGTTTTCCCTATTTTGCCTTCCAACGATCTTCTTCTTATGCTATATAAGTGAGACTTTGAGACTTGAAGAAAAAAGTCGGTGACACAATATTTTGACAAGTCTATTTCTTTGTGAAAATCTATCATTCTTTTGTACACAGTTTTTCTTTAAGTGTTTGTTATTCATTTGTGTAAAATCTACTTGTATAGAAGCATCTTGTAACACACAAAATATTATTCAAAACGTTTGTTTGATTCCTTGAAGAGGTTATCCTTGAGAAGACAAAAAAAGGTTGTTCTTTGTGAGTCCTTAAGAAGACTAGGGTATACTTGGATCCTTGAGAAGACAAAGAAGGTTATTCTTTGTGATTATTGTAATCTGTTAATTATAGTGGATTAAGTCCTTGTCTATAAGGCAAAATCACCTTGGCGGGTGGACTAGAGTAGCTTCTAGTTTCAAGCGAACCAGGATAAAAATACTTGTGTTTTTATCTCTTTGTTATTAACTTGTTAGTGGTGTTCTTGTTTCGGAAAAAGCTTTTGCTTGTAAAACCCAATTCAAACCCCCATTTATTGTGTTTTTCACACCTTCATGTAGGGTATCTACGTAATTTCCCCAGTCACAAGTTACAAAGCTGACTTGTCATCAAAAGATCTATATCTGACTTGCCCCAATGTCTTAAAATTGTATCCCCATGATTAACCATTTCCAAGAGTGATTGACTTCTCGTGCTCTTAAGGTGGCCTGGCCTAATATGAGCCTTGAAGTGAATTTTCCCCTTCCTGGCTTATCTCGGAGAGATTTGTCGAATCTCAATGTGATTTCTCCCGATTGACTGAATCTTGGAGAGATTTTCCCTTTGGAATGATCAAACTTCCCATTGTGTAAGTTTTCTTGACTTCAAGTGCTTGCTCGTAAGTAAAAAATGCTCATTTTGAAAATGATAATTGTAATGTTATGTTTATGACAGTTTTTAAATCCAAGTATGTTCTCTAAGATTATGATATATAATGAATGAATCACAAGTTAAAATGTTATGTAAGTACCAACACAAATGATAAGTAAATATTTAGGAGTTAGCTTTGATGCGATTTTACCGTAGTATGCTTTCGAAATAAACCTTGTTTCAATTAGGTCTTTTTAGGGTTATAACATAGCCTGGTTCACGGTTCCAGAAAGAAATGATATAAGGCTCAAAACCTATTCTAACCCACCTATTCTCCTTGATATTCTCAAGTCCTACATTCAGCTAGCTCAGCACAAACATTCATTTTCCAAAAAGGGTTCTGAATAATATAAGCGACAGTAAAGGAATCAACAAGGTTTTTGGAGTGACAGTCATCCACCTTTTTCTTTTGTTTGTAACCACATGAATTTGTTCTTGCTAAGGATTTTTGTTATTGATCTTATGTTATTCTGTTTTTTTTTGCTTTCCCTTATTTTTGCCCGGACCAATTTTTGAATTTGCAGTCCACCAAGATGCCCTAACTTTTGCCTAAGTCATTCGTTTTCAAGCTTTTGACTTAGCGGGATTTTCTTTTGCTCTTTATTTTTGCATTTCTCATTTTCTTTTGTATTGGACCAAATCGTGTGACATTTGTTTGATTTGATAGTGTTGTGACTGTCTCACTCCTTTTGTTGGTAAGAGACAACCATTGTGGATTTGTGATTCAATCCTCACATGAGGGATAAGATGTGGTTGATCCTTTGATGGGATTAGGGGTGGCAAAACGGGCTCGGCCCGCGGGGCATGCCCGTTTTGCCCGCACTTTTGTGCGGGGCGGGCCAAGGATTTAGGCCCTCACCCTCAAATGTGTCCGCCCCGCCCCGCCCCGTTTTTTTCGCGGGATTTTGCGGGCACGTGTATTTACATAATTTTTGCATTTTAAGCTTAAAGAGTGAAGTGCCCGCGGGCTTTCCCCGCCCCGCCCTCACTTTTTTGCGGGGCGGGTCTAAGTTTTAGGGCCGCATCCTAAACTATGACCGCCCCGCCCCGCCCCGCCCCGTTTTTTTGTGGGATTTTGCGGGGCGGGCCTAAACGGGGCAGGCATGCCCGTTTGCCACCCCTAGATGGGATGCTTCCTTTTAGAAATTGAAATGCAAGGTAAAACTAACTGAAGACTACCCTGCCCCTGGTTAAGATTGAGGGTTTTATGTACATAAATAAACTCCTACTCCAAGGCCCAAAGGGGTTGACTAGGGATTATCTTCCTTATACCTCCAGTGTTTGGGGATTGAAACAATGTTTTACATCGTCAACAAGGTTTTATTCAAAAGCATACAGAAAATAGTTTCGCGTATTTGATTTCATCATTCTCTTTTAATTTTTCTTGAATAAAATTTTGATTCTAATAAAGTAAATATGAGTGAACACAAATGGATTTATTCAAAACATGCATGTTCATTTAATTATTATTATCATTTGAAAACATACAAGTTTTATAAATGAACAACACTTAACAAACAAGAAAAAGATTCCAAATGACAAAAGATTGAATAGTATGATGTTTGTAGTGTGACTATCCTTGATATTCATCCACAGATGCAACCCCTTTAATTATTTATGTGCATTCTCCTTCGATAACCGCATTCACCACCTGTCTACTATGAGTTGGCATATGATTATTCCTTATGTTGGACCCTTCCTTAGAGAAAGACAAGATCTTATGGTCGATGAGCTTTTGTACTCTGGTTTTGAAAAGACTACAATCCTCGGTTAAATTCCCTATATAACTAGCATGAAATGCACATAGAGGTATTGGGATTATACTTCGGGCCATAGGGGAAAATAACAGATGGTATTTATTTCTGCACAATTGCTCATTCATGAACAAGGTATGATAGCAATTGGGCATCTAGTACAAGGATCTTGTCATGTTGAGGATGTCCTCTATCATTACATCTATTATTCCCCTGACTTTGGTTATATTGTGCAGTTTGTTGACTTTGTGGAAACTAAGCCTGTGGAGGGTGTTGATATTGGGTTGTAGCAACGTATGGGAATGAGAAGTATGGCATGGGATCCATAAGTGCTTGGAACTAAGAATGAATTTGAGGAGTAGAAACTTGTGGGAACATCTGAGCAGAATACATCAGGATGGGATTGCCCATTTGATTAGAAGTCTGACCATATTGAACCTCAAGTGGAACATAGGGTGCCCCAGGGTAAGTATGCTAAGGTGCAATAATAGTGGAAGACAATGCCCTAGGATAGGAAAAAGGAATTCCAGGGTGACGTCCTTGATATTTATATTGCGCCGCGGGATGGACCACTGAAAGAGGAATTTGTACATGAATCTAAGGACACTTATATTAAGACTCCTTCTCAAAATGTGCCTCAGCAATCTCAGGTGTAAAGCATAGCAACTTCTGGTCGGTGAGCTCTTGAAATTTTATTTTAAAAAGCCCACAATCTTTAGTTGAATGCCCTACGTATCCTGCATGATATCTGCATGTGGCATTAGGATTATACTTACGATGGTAGCGAAACCTGATAGGATCGATCTCTTTGGGCACAATTGCCCCATCATTAATCAGTATAGGCAGTAGATGTGCATAAGACATATGAATTAGATCATAGCGAGGATGTCTCCTTTCTTTATCGTTGTTTCCTTTGCTGATTTTTTTATGCTTTCGTTTCTGATTGCCTTAAGCGGGCCTTTGATGCGGTAGGAGATGCTGTTCTTGGGGAGGAAGTGGAAAAATGTATGTAGTTACATTCTATATGTCATCCACTTTAAGTATATTCTTAATTCATTTACCAATTGCAACTCGATCTAAGAAGTCCATTGTCAAACTGTCCAGGAAAAGTCCTAAGGTCATATCAACTCTTCCTTCGACGTAATCCAAACTCTTCTTGCACATGGTGTCCTCATTATTACCTTATTCCATGATTCTCTAGCAATCAGCATTGGTGAATCATTGTCTTTCTGATTGAGGAATGGAAACGATGTAAGCACTTTGTTTTTTCTGTATGAAAGGTTATCAATGCATGGATGAATGAAATACATGCAAAAAAGAACATTTTTCCACATTTCCAGGGAATCCTAAGATTTTTGAATGCTCAACATAAACTAAAGCTTTTTGGGTTCCCTAGGAGTGCACATGCTAAATTGGTTTTGACATGATGTCATGAGATGCAACATTATAGATTCAAAGGTATGATACATATGAATAATTTGTCCATACTCCCCAACATAAGCTCAAAGGTCCGATGTATCAAGGTATGAAGAGGTTTGGTTTCCTGCATAAAACCCATATCCCCTTACAAGGTAGGTTCTAAGACTTTATGAAGGTTCTTAGAGTCACGCATCCTGGGGCAAAAATATCGTTGTCATCACAAAATAACTTATGATCCAATAATACTCTCGGGAGGATCAACTCTAAGTGAGGCCAAACCTCAACTTCAAGAGCCACTAGTCAACTAAAGGTCCCTAGAGTCATGGAACCCCTTTAAAATAATGGTTGTCAATGAAAAATGACTTACGTGCCAATAAAACTTCAAAAGAAATCTACTCTAGGTGGGGTCTTCATACCTTCACATCAAGACAACTATGTTCGACAAGTAAGTATGAAGCTCCTAATTTATCTCACGTGTATTCTCAGAGCCTGGGTATTGGGCTTATCACTCAATAACATCATGAAACCCATCCCACAAGATCAATATAACATATATATCTAGGATAATATATGAAATCAATAAAACATATCATCATAATAATAAAGCACGTAAAAACAATAAAGATAAACACCCAAAAAATGAGGAACAAACAAAACTAGGCTCGACTCCTACTTGCAAAGACTCCCTAGCATAGTCGCCAACTGAAGCTACGTGAAAAATACCTGAGCGCATCGCACACTCGAAGATACAACAGAGTCGCCACTAAACTTTATTTATTCAAGAAGGAAAAGGAAAATATCGATAAAAACCCAGGGGAAGAGAAAACGGGTAAGGAAGTCGGTTATGCACGGAAGCGGTGTATTCATCACTTTATGATTTATTGACTAAATCAAAAGCAAAGTATACAAAGATAGAGTCGCCACCGCACTTCTATTTATCCAAAGGAATGGCTAGAAAGCGAACAAAAGCCTAAGAAGTTTTACGCATAGAAAACTAATGAAAGGTCAGAGATCTGGGTAAGGGGGTAATTATGCAAAGGGAAGGTGTTAGGCACCCAATGCATCTTAGGTACTCCTAGGGAGCCCTTTTCACAACTTGTTGTATCAGATGATTGTTTATGAAAATATTTATTGTGCAAACATTGATTGGGAGGATGAGAAAAGAATATACAATTTTTATTATTTTTGTGTTTGGATGGATGAAACCCATTGCCTACGTACCTTTTCATGAAAGATAAGGATCAAAACACCGTAGTTCGGCTAAAAGATTTCCAAAAAGTAAGTGGATTGATTTTAAACAAAAGCCCTAAGGTCTTTCATTATCCATGGGAGAAAACTCAACCTATACAACCACTAGTCCACCATGTGAGAAAAGCTTCAACTTGCTAGTGAGGGACCATGCCCTATAATAAGCAAGGAAGTCTTACACTTCAATCACTAAGGACAAAAGGTGAGATTCACATCAACCACTAAGATAATTGAGCTCTATGTCTAATGTATGAAAACCTGATTAAAGAATGGACAAAGCCACAAAAGCAATTGAGTGAGTGGAATTAGTCAATTAGGATTATTCACAAAAAGAAGTCAAAGTATGATTAGAATTCAATTCAAAAGAAGTATTGTGAAAATGAAGTTTGAAAAATCAAAGGCCTAAGGCCTAGGTTTCTAGTTTGAAAAGAAATGAAAATGTTTGCACAATAGTTTTCTGGTTTGGGTTAACATGCAAATGGAGGTTTAAAGAACAAAAGGTGGGGAATGAGGACTAAAACTTCTTAGGAGTTCACCTCTTGAGATCATATGTAGATGATCCAAGTGATTCCTTTGGAAAAGGCAACAAGCAAATAACAGATAAACAATGTATCAGAAAAAGCCAACATAAATGGAAACCAGATGCCAATCAATGGACTTACACTAGACTCACAAAACAAAGATGGATACCATATGCCAATCAATGGACTCACACTAGACTCATAAAACAAATATGGATACCAGATGCCAATCTATGGACTTATACTAGTCTCACAAAACAAATATGGATACCAGATGCCAATCTATGGACTTATACTAGTCTCACAAAACAAAGAAAACATGGAAACCAGATGCCAATCTATGGACTTATACTAGCCTCACAAAGCAAAGAAAACAAATGCAATAAGCAAGAGGAAACAAGTTGCCAATAAATGGTCTTACACTCGACTCCAAAGAAATGGAATGCCAATCAATGGTCTTAGTCCCAACTCCTACCAGATCACAGGAAACAACTGCCAATAAATGGACTTACAATTGACTCCTCAATGGACAAAACAAAATGTCACAAAGTATGAACAATGATCATGAAATGAAGTACAATTAATGCTCAAAGATGAAAACAATGCACAGAGGCACACACAAACAATTATGCACATATGGGTAAACAAGCAAACAAGCAGTCAATTATCACACACTATACACAATCAATAGGCTCAAGCAAGGTTAGGCTTTAGTCAAGGGGTCACATCAACCTCGACAAACAAGCCAACTTGAAAGGGGTGTTTTGAGCGCTTAACCCTAACATTGAGAGTTAGGGTGAAGCAGATGAAATGGAGATGAGGGTTATGCCTCATAGCTCTTATCCCTGGCCTGGGAGAGCTTTAATCAATAGAAAGTGTGGGAGTTCAGAATGAAGGAACTCTTCTCCACAAATGACTGACTCTATGGACAAGATTTTGGGTTTTTTATTCAAAGTGCATCAACATATGGTGTGAGCAAAATGAATGACACAACTGAATAGCAGGGGATGGATTGCACATCCCTTTTATCTGCCAATTGCCTCTTAAGAGGGCTTAACCTGCTTGGCACAAAATTAAACAAACAAGAACATGGCCTCTTAAGGAGGGCTTCAGACAGGTGTTTTCCAATAACAGCAGGTCTTCCAGACTACATGAAGATCAGGAATTATACCTAAGTGGTATGCCAACCACAAGCAAAGCAAAGTTCAAATGAACTTAAAGCAACTTAGGTACCTGTGTAAACAGCTAAACAAATCAGTACAGCATTCAGACAAACAGACAACAGTCAACAACAAACAGACAATCCCAATGTACAACAAATAAGCCATAAGGCAAACTCAAGTGAACTATCATCAACCTACAAAACAACCAAATGTTAGCAATCAATAGCAAACACCAACATTCAAATGATGAAGCAACATCAACCATGGAGATTAGGGTCTTGGTCCTGAAATTCAAAGCTCACATGTAAGTACAAACCACTAGGTCAAATCCTAGGGTCAAAGGTGAAGAAAAAATTCAAAACAGGAGCTAATATTCAACACAATGCAACTTCAAACACATATTAACATGTCCTAAAAAGGACCAAGACAAAATCATCAAGCAAACCCATGTAATAAGCAAGAGAATTCAAAGACAATTTCAAAGCTCACATTTGGACATTGAGAATGAAAATTCCAAATCAAAACAGAAATGATTCAAATGATTCTGGAAATATTCATGAGCATTGAACACATCCAATACAATCATCATACAAAAAATCAGAATCAACAGAGGTCATTTGATATGGAAATGAAATTGCACAAGTTGATCATCAAATTGTGTGACACAAATTGTCACACCATGCAAACATGTGCATAAAATAGAAATGGTAAATGAGAAAAATGCACAATCAAGCCTCAAACATCCATCAACATGTTAGGAACAATCATGCAAAATTTCATGGCATTTGGATCAATATCAAGCATTTCATGATAAGATGAATGGAGCAAGGTCACAAATGTACACATGTTCACATATTCTAACACAATTCAAAATCCAGCCATGCACAACTTCAGAATTTAACATCATAAAATAGAGGACATCTCAATGAACAAGTAGCAAAAAACCAGGGATTATTTGGAGCATTTTTCAAATTGATATGATTTTTTAAAGTTGGAAGAAAAAATTTGAAATGAAAATGGACATGTATATGAAAATAAGGAGGGAAAGGTAATTTGTGAGTGAATTTGAAAAAACTGCTTTCGCCAGGACTCGAACTCGGTTGAAATTTGAATGAAGCGCGCGCCACACTGAAACGCCGTCGTTTCACACGAAAACCCTAGCGAACCAGATGGACGCAAAAACGGATGCAAAGCCGTCGCTAATCTGGAAAACATCGTCTTCCTCGCGAAGACGATAATGAACAGTAGACCTTCAACAATTTTTTTTCCAGAAACTGCTAAATCTTACATCAAACGAAACCTTATGTCATGGAGATCACAGATCAAGCAACATCTAATTCTAATTCATCAAGATCAAAGAGAATCGAGCAAAATAAAATTGATGCATCAAACTTCCATCACACATAACTCACTCAATAATGCACCAAATCATGTGAAATTTAGCTCAGAATTATCAGCAACACAAGATCTACATGAACATACACATAAAACAGAGAATTAAAAGGATCGAAAATGTGACCTCTTGAAGAACAGTTCTTGAAAACGCACGATCCAAGGCTTGCAATGATCTAAATCCACTCCTGAGATGTTATCTTGAAGCTTTGTGTAGTAATTAAGGCTTGGCAAGTGCTAGATCCAGCTCAAATCTGAATTTCCATCTTCACCTTCATGAACTTGCTACACTTGATTTCCACACGAATTCAACAATTCAAAGCTTGATCTGCACTATATCAACACCAGAGAACAAGAATGTGGAAGAATATTGCAATGTTATGTGAAGAAAATTTGAATTATGCTTGAGAGAAAATTTTGGAGGGAGAGAGAATTTGGATCTAGAAATGGTGAAAAATGATTAAGCTCCCTGAAATTCTGTTAGGTTTTAGTATTTATATGCTCTCTTAATCACATTGCTAATCCACACTTAATTTGGTTAATTGAAATTAGGCAAAATAAGGTGTTTGGCAAAATTTTGAAAATTGCATGGTGCATGTAGTAAACCCACGTGAACAGTGTCATGTGCTTGATCAAAGTCACTCAAAATCATTTTTTAAACACATTGGCAATGGTAGAAAGTTCATACAATGCACCAATTTTGAATTTTTGAATTTCCCTCCAAAATTGCCTTGAATGCACAAATGATCATATGATGGAAATTCATGCAATATGATGGATGTTTTGGAAACTTCATGTCATGACAAGCATTTTAGAAAAAGAGGCACCAAATTTGGAGTTATGAATCAAAAGATATGGCCATTTAAAGTTCCATGCACACTTGGCAATGATTGGACCATATCTCCTCAACCATTAATCAGATGCTCATGATCTTGGACTTTTTGGAAATGGGAGAGAGAGATCTTCAACTTTCATGTTGGACAAAATTTCATTTGAAGCTTCTTTGATGTTGGAAAGTTGAGTTGAAGTTGAACCAAGAACTTTCCATTTTTGGAAAGTTGAAATTATAGGTCACTTTCCATTTTTGGAAACTTTTGACTTGACCTCAAATTCTTCAATATTGATGTTTGAAATGATGAATAAGAATTGTTGGAACATGAATGGGATGAAGAAACTCAATTCTCACATTCAAAACCCACAGTTGACTTTTCAGTTGACTGCATTAGCCCTTAGCTGGCTTGAAAATGTTCTGATGAATTTGGGCCTCAACCACCTGGGGATTTGGTTCCAAAATGAACCCATAGCTCATATAAGCTCCATATAATGATCACATGATCCATATCTCAATGGAAACTTCATCTTTTGCACAAAGGATTCACTTGAATTGCCTTAACCTGTTGACTGCTTAAGCTGCAAGACAAAGGTTAATGACATATTTTTGTACATTTTTGGTTAGTGATTAAAGGAAAAACAATGATATACAAATGCAAGAAATGTTTGGTGATCAAGAACCACTCTCAAGAAAGATCCCATCCACAGGGAAGGAAGCAAGGTGTCCAATGATCCTTGAGGCAATGCAATGTTATGATAGGATGCCATGAGGGATCTTAGGGACAAAATTGGGGTCTTACAGATGCCCCTATTTAAGGTCATTCTAGCCGGAGAAGTGAAGGTTAAAATCTTCATCTCGACGCGGTAGAATGGGCTTAAATAACAATAATGAGACAAATTTTGGTCCCTAAGAGACCTCATGATGCAAATGTGTGAATGCAAAACAAACAAACTCTATGGGGAATATGGGTCCACAAAGAAGAAAAGACGATCCATCGGAGTAATACACTCACCAGGAAAAGAGACTCTAACAGGACTCTTATGGGATAAAAACAAAGAATGTGAATGCGTGAGTAGGACACGACGCTGAATTAGGGAAAAAACTTGACACTGCGTGAGCAGGACACAACTCGACTGGAGACCTACTGGGGAATAAAGGACTCAAACTGGGGAAAAGAGATTTCCAAAGGGAACAAATCTGATGGAAAGACTTAAGCTGACTCAAAGATGCATGTATTGGGGAAAACACCAATACAGCAAAACTATCCACAAAGGATACTTCGGATAAAAATCCGGACTCGGACTGGGGAAAAGATTCACACAGAACCTCCCTGTCGGGGAAAATTGCATATATTGGGAACACCAGGGATACCGGTTACTGGACATATAATAGGTGACCGACCAAAGGCGTGAATTGGTTTTTTACTGCCAAAACACTCATCATCCCGAAAGGAGGGCTTGAAAAAGAAAACCGACTTACAGGATGGACATTCGACTCCACAACGGGAAAACGAATCTTACTCAAATGGGGAAGGACAAAAGGCTTCAACCAAAGAGTGCATGAGCTATATTATCCATTACCGTCAGAACGTGGATAGTATACTCGCATGGAAGGAACACCAGGGATACCGGCTACTGGGTATATAATAGGTGACCGACCGAAAAAGTGAATTGGTTTTTACTGCCAAAACACTCATCATCCAAAAGGATGGATATTCGATTCCGAACAAAGGAATACGAATCTTACTCCACTGGAGAAACAATCAAAAGATTTTGACCAAGGAGTGCATGAGATATATTATCTATTACCGTCAGAACATAGATAATACACTCGCATGGAAGGAGCACCAGGGATACCGGTTACAGGGTATATAATAGGTGACCTACCGAAAAGAGAAACAATCGTTACCAACAACAACAGGGTAGACGAAAGATAACTCACTGGGGATAAATTGCAAGCATACGGCAATTATCCAAGAGACATATCACCGGTTACTGGGAGATACGCTCAAAAAGGGGAGAAAATGAATATTCGATTCCGCAAAGGAACACGAATCTTACTCGACTGGGGAAACACAAAAGGCTTCGACTGAAGAGTGCATGAGATATATTATCCATTACCGTCAGAACGTGGATAGTACACTCGCATGGAAGATTATCCACAACCGGTTACTGGGTTAATAAAGGATAAATCATCCGAAAAGAAAGGCATCGGGATACCAAAACTAGGTATATAATGATGACCGATCAAAGGGAGCAACAATCATTACCAACAAAAGGGTAAATGGAAGATGACTCACTGGGGATGCATTGATAAAAAATCAATGATCCGGGGAACATATCACTGGCATACGGTGAAAGGACCCACTGAGATAAAATTGCTAGCATACGGCAATTATCCACAAGGGAAAATCTGTTGGGAATACAATTGCTTACTCAGAGCAATTACCCAAAAAGAGGGAATATCAACATCGAATACTGGATGAAGACAACCATAACGAGGGGATTACATCTACCGAATACTGGGTAGAAAACCACGGACGAGTAACCGTCATCGGTTAAGGATGAACAACAAGGTTAACTCTGCAAAGGGGAGAACAAAGGATTTACAACTACCGAATACTGGGTAGAAGACCAAAGACTCTGGCTGGGGAAACAAGAGGTTTACCACTACCGACTACTGGGTAGAAAACCAAAGACTCAGCTGAGGATAGGGTGAATGATTGCTGAATATATTGAGCAATTATCCCAACTATTCCACAAGGAAGCACAAACTCCACTAGGGAGACAACAACAACATAGGATTTACAACTACCGAATACTAGGTAGAAGACCGCAAAATCCACCATCAACCAGGATGAACCACAAATGTTACCTCTGCTAGGGGAATAGAGATAGGACTTACAACTACCAGTTACTGGGTAGAAGCCACAACTCTGATGAGGATACAAAAGTAGGGTTTACAACTACCGAATACTGGGTAGAAAACCAAAGCCTCTGCGTGGGGATCAAAAGGATCACAACTCTGCGCGGGGAAAACAAAATAGGGTTTATGACTACCAGTTACTGGGTAGAAAACCACAAACTCTGCTGAAGAGCAAGAAAATAGGATTTACAACTACCGAATACTGGGTAGAAGACCATAAACACTTGC
This sequence comes from Lathyrus oleraceus, assembly GCF_024323335.1. Lineage (NCBI taxonomy): Eukaryota > Viridiplantae > Streptophyta > Magnoliopsida > Fabales > Fabaceae > Lathyrus > Lathyrus oleraceus. The sequence goes on along the minus strand of NC_066580.1, from coordinate 322,147,013 downwards.
TGAGGAACCACAGGTTCACAAATACCAATCACTGGGTAAACAACCACAGATTCCGCAAAGAGGGAAAAAGGTATACATGATTTACAACTACCGGTTACTGGGTAGTAAACCACAAAGATAGGACTTACAACTACCGGTTACTGGGTAGAAGACCAACGACTCTCCGCTGGGGATAAGATGAACTATTGCCGGTTACTGGGCAATTTATTCATTTATTCCACAGGGAATCACAAGAGACAGTTGAAAAAATTGCCAATTCAGGATCAATCCAAAAAGGCAAACTGAATCAAGACTCGTCCTAATGAGGATATAACTCAATAGGGAAAACCCATCCCAATATATGTGTTGGGAGGAAACGGAAACAACCGTCATCCACGAGGATATATCTCAGTGGGGAACTGCAGAAGGAATGATAGACACTTTCTGCTTATGGGGCTGACTCTATATTGAGATTAAACACCCGACATCTACTTGGGGAGATCTACTGGAGAGATCTATATCACCATTTAGCAGGAGACAACAAACAAAAGATATATGGCAAGAAATGCAACATGAATATCTAAATGTTGAAAGTATGCATGAATATGCGTGATTTATGTTTGATGAATGCTGACAAAACAGACATTTCTAACACAAACAGGTCCAGGAATCAAACGCCCGGTACTACACCACTGGAGAGAAAGCCAGGATCACCGGAGAATAACCAATTCTGACGGGATCAGGAAACAACAAGATCTCTGCAAGGATGGATCATCAACCTCAGCTGGGAAACAGGAGCTCACTGCACAGACAAGAACTTCTACGGAAACAGATCACACAAGTAGAATCTGGCCGCACAAGCAACTCCACTGGGGATACTGTCAGCAACTCCATTGGGGACGAATCCACTGAGGGAAACAAGATCACGCAAGTAGATTCTGCCACACAAGCAACTCTACCGGGGATCAAAAGCATCAGGAAATCACCCCAAATCTCTGCAGGGGAGAAAACCATCACAGATACAATCCACCATGCCACAACACTACTGGGGATTTATCTGAGGCAGAGAAGGAGAACTGGGGATCAACCACCAAATACTAAACCTTCCAAAAGGAAACCACAACTGCTGAGGAGGAAATAATCACTGCTCTGCTGAAGGGAGGAGAGGTGAAAACCTCAACAAACACCCTGATGGGGAGAGATAGCACAGATGAAGTACATCATACCAACAACTCTGCTGGCGACTTCACTGAGGAGAGAATATTGTTGGAGAGGACAAATGAAGTCTTCAACAAGCACTCTGAGTGAGGAGGAGTCATAATAAAGGCTCTGTTCAACAAAATCCGTTCGGGAGAAAACCCCAACAAATACCCTGCTTAGGGAACAAAATCTCAACAGAAACTCTGCTTGGGGAGAAACCCCAACAACAATCTGGAGAAAGAGGATACAGCCAAGCCAGGAATATGAACAAATGTCTTACCCTGTTGGAAATCATGCCACCCTTGGGAGAGCACTGAGAAATTCTTAAGTATCCTTTTATCATTGTGAACGTTCACTTTGTTAAAACAATTTTTATGAACAAAAAATTTGTTTGTTTAAAACAATGACATTTTATCAATTAAAACATGCAAAACATTTGTTGAATTGAAACAAATAAGAGTGCAAATAATTGGATAAAAGCTCAAATTTATTTGATGGAATGGTAGCCTGCAAATGGCAAGACTCGATAGATCTGTACAAATTTGAAATCGGTGATATATATTGGAAGAGGGCTACATTGAACATAATGACCATTTCTCCACCAATTTGAATCCGATGTATTTGAGGCTTCAGGTGATGATGACTGAGCGAGAATCTCTGACGAAAAGACGACTGTGAAATAGAAAGTCTTGTCAGGATGCAGTTACTTGCCAAATCCCTAATTTTTGCCTAGATTGCCCCAGGGTGAGGTACTCAATCTAGCGGAATGCAAATTCATTTTTTTCAAGTCTCTAATTTTTGCCTGGATCGCCCTTTCGGGTTATCCACCGAGACGCTCATTTTTGCCTAAGCCGCCCTTTCGGGTTTTCAACTTAGCGAGCTATTCTTTTTCTTTTTAGGCAAAGTATTTCTTGACTGCATCTGAATTCACAGGACGAGTGAAATCTTCCCCATCCATTGTTGTAAGCATCAAAGCTCCGCCTGAAAAGGCTCTCTTGACAACATATGGACCTTCATAGTTTGGAGTCCACTTGCCCCTGGAATCGGGCGCGAAAGACAAAACTTTCTTGAGCACGAGGTCACCTTCTCGGAACACACGAGGCTTGACCTTCTTATCGAATGCTTTCTTCATTCTCTGCTGATATAACTGACCACGACACATGGCAGTCAATCGCTTCTCTTCAATCAAATTCAGTTGGTCATAACGACTCTGAATCCATTCAGCATCAGTCAACTAGGGCTTTGAGGGTATACTTTTTTTTTATTATTTATTTTTTTTAAAAAAAAATTGATTTTTGATTGATAGATTATTTTATTTTATTTTTTTACCCTTTTTTTTAATGCCCCAATTTGACTGTTCTGCTGATTCTCAAGATACAGCTGAATGATCTTCTTTTTATGCTCAAGAGGACGGGTAATCTCGTCAGGAATCCCCTTCAACATCACCTTCCTCTGCTTCGAATACAGGGAATCCACAATTGGGAGATGGCGTTGGATCATTATGTTCAATGGGTTTAAGAAACAACCTGCATAATGATCTTGATATGAAAAGCTTTTTGAAATCAGACAAGGCAATCATTATGCAGATGAAAAGTTTGATTTTATGCTTTTTTTCCAGGGTTTTTTGTGATCACCAATTTCATGCAAAAAAGCAAAAAGTGAAAACAATTGGAAAAACAAATGTTTAACATGAATTTATCGAATGAAAACATCATTGTATTAAATGTTGCCAACAATGTCATCACTTCTCCTTTTGGCATGGGAGAAGGGTTTTTAAACAAAGCAACCATATTACTCTGACTTATGAATGACCGTAGGAACATCCACAGCGACCCAATTGTGGCAGATCCCGCCAGGGATGACAAAATTGTCAGAGTCCTCTGCATCCTCTTCCAAGATAGCAGCAGCTTCTTCAGCTTGATCGGCGTGGATGAAACCTCCACTCTTGAACAGCCCTTTGTCGTTGAAGACCCCAGAAGAATAGCCAATGCCAGCCCGGGATTTATTGTCTTCAAGCTCAATCATCTTTCCTAAACCAGCAACTGCACCACATTCAATGGCCAGTTTCGCATCTCGGTAGGAAGCAAATGAATGAGACTTCTTCTCAATCGGCTCCGCTATAGATAAAGCTTGGAAAGGCGTTCCAACTTCATCCTCAGTATCAATGTATGAGAAAGAAGACAAGTGGCTAACCAGGAATAATTCCATCAAAAGCACTTGGTCTGTCAAATTCCTCCTTGAGTTCACGGTTCTCTTGCTCAAGATGATCCATAAATCTTGCAGAGATGGCTCTGGTGTAGTACCGGCGAAGTGCGTCTTCAAAATAAATGAAGAGCAGCAGGGATCAGACCACAGGACCAGAGGCTGAGAACAAACACCCGTTTATGCAAATGATGCATGAAATGCTTGTGCATATGCTTTGTTTTTATTTCAAAGGAACTCGAGGGTTTTACTTGCAAACTTTGAAATATTAATCATTTTATTGCATATGGAAATATCTCATTGGATAATTCTTTGTCTTTCCATGTCTGAAATTTTTTGCAAAGAAACCCCTTAAGTTCCTTGAAAAAAAAAATTCTCATTTTTTGATGATATGGATGCAGATGAATGCATGAATGCATGAATGCAACAATCACACTCAAGGATCAAGCAAAGCACACCAGACAAAGGTCATGGGATGGCTCATATTATCCCTAATATCAATCATCCATTTTGGTGGATTATGGTTTTCACCTTATCGACACCCAAGTTCCATTGATATTAACGATATACGAACGATTCAAACCTCCTTAATATCAATCATCCGTTTTTGTGGATTATGGTTTACACCTTATCAACACCCAGGTTCCATTGATATTAAGGTTGTCTGAACGGATCAACCATGAATCACGGGTTTGTTGTGAGTCACGAGCATGGAGTCTCGGTTAAGAACCACCCAAAGGGAGTGTACTATGGTTTAAACCTGCCGAACATGTTCTACCAGAGGTTCCCATAGTCATCATCCCATCTTTTGAATATTATCGGAGGAACGAATACTCGTATTCCAAAAATATTCTCAAGAGAGACTCTTATGAGTGTAGTATCGCGTAACAATTGCATCAGATCTTACATCTGAACGACCTCCGCACTACGTCCTAAAAATAGGCCAAGATGGGCTTGGTAAACTAAGGTCCTTGGCTTCTAAGGCACATGATTGGAAGAATAATGCCTAACCATAAATAACTTGTGTGACATCATTAATCCAACATGACCTCCACCAAGTGAATGGACTCGCAAGTCAACTTGCTAAGGAATAACTCCACACAAGTCGACGAGACTATGCCATTCTCCTATCCTAAGGTGCACTCGAGTTCGGGTATAAAACTCATCTCACAGAGATCACCAAGAAAACAAGCAATTGATATATCAAGCAAATCAATCATTACAAGCAATACAGTAATCCCAAATTGTACAAAGATATGTCATAAACAATATATCACAACAATTGTGAAAAGTTGGCATACCCACTAGGAAAATTATTTTATTCCCCAGCAGAGTCTCCACTTTTCTGTAGCGGTGTATTCATCACTTTATGATTTATTGACTAAATCAAAAGCAAAGTATACAAAGATAGAGTCGCCACCGCACTTCTATTTATCCAAAGGAATGGCTAGAAAGCGAACAAAAGCCTAAGAAGTTTTACGCATAGAAAACTAATGAAAGGTCAGAGATCTGGGTAAGGGGGTAATTATGCAAAGGGAAGGTGTTAGGCACCCAATGCATCCTAGGTACTCCTAGGGAGCCCTTTTCACAACTTGTTGTATCAGATGATTGTTTATGAAAATATTTATTGTGCAAACATTGATTGGGAGGATGAGAAAAGAATATATAATTTTTATTATTTTTGTGTTTGGATGGATGAAACCCATTGCCTACGTACCTTTTCATGAAAGATAAGGATCAAAACGCCGTAGTTCGGCTAAAAGATTTCCAAAAAGTAAGTGGATTGATTTTAAACAAAAGCCCTAAGGTCTTTCATTATCCATGGGAGAAAACTCAACCTATACAACCACTAGTCCACCATGTGAGAAAAGCTTCAACTTGCTAGTGAGGGACCATGCCCTATAATCAGCAAGGAAGTCTTACACTTCAATCACTAAGGACAAAAGGTGAGATTCACATCAACCACTAAGATAATTGAGCTCTATGGCTAATGTATGAAAACCTGATTAAAGAATGGACAAAGCCACAAAAGCAATTGAGTGAGTGGAATTAGTCAATTAGGATTATTCACAAAAAGAAGTCAAAGTATGATTAGAATTCAATTCAAAAGAAGTATTGTGAAAATGAAGTTTGAAAAATCAAAGGCCTAAGGCCTAGGTTTCTAGTTTGAAAAGAAATGAAAATGTTTGCACAATAGTTTTCTGGTTTGGGTTAACATGCAAATGGAGGTTTAAAGAACAAAAGGTGGGGAATGAGGACTAAAACTTCTTAGGAGTTCACCTCTTGAGATCATATGTAGATGATCCAAGTAATTCCTTTGGAAAAGGCAACAAGCAAATAACAAATAAACAATGTATCAGAAAAAGCCAACATAAATGGAAACCAGATGCCAATCAATGGACTTACACTAGACTCACAAAACAAAGATGGATACCAGATGCCAATCAATGGACTCGCACTAGACTCACAAAACAAATCTGGATACCAGATGCCAATCTATGGACTTATACTAGTCTCACAAAACAAATATGGATACTAGATGCCAATCTATGGACTTATACTAGTCTCACAAAACAAAGAAAACATGGATACCAGATGCCAATCTATGGACTTATACTAGCCTCACAAAGCAAAGAAAACAAATGCAATAAGCAAGAGGAAACAAGTTGCCAATAAATGGTCTTACACTCGACTCCAAGGAAATGGAATGCCAATCAATGGTCTTAGTCCCAACTCCTACCAGATCACAGGAAACAACTGCCAATAAATGGACTTACAATTGACTCCTCAATGGACAAAACAAAATGTCACAAAGTATGAACAATGATCATGAAATGATGTACAATTAATGCTCAAAGATGAAAACAATGCACAGAGGCACACACAAACAATTATGCACATATGGGTAAACAAGCAAACAAGCAGTCAATTATCACACACTATACACAATCAATAGGCTCAAGCAAGGTTAGGATTTAGTCAAGGGGTCACATCAACCTCGACAAACAAGCCAACTGGAAAGGGGTGTTTTGAGCTCTTAACCCTAACATTGAGAGTTAGGGTGAAGCATATGAAATGGAGATGAGGGTTATGCCTCATAGCTCTTATCCCTGACCTGGGAGAGCTTTAATCAATAGAAAGTATGGGAGTTCAGAATGAAGGAACTCTTCTCCACAAATGACTGACTCTATGGACAAGATTTTGGGTTTTTTATTCAAAGTGCATCAACATATGGTGTGAGCAAAATGAATGACACAACTGAATAGCAGGGGATGGATTGCACATCCCTTTTATCTGCCAATTGCCTCTTAAGAGGGCTTAACCTGCTTGGCACAAAATTAAACAAACAAGAACATGGCCTCTTAAGGAGGGCTTCAGACAGGTGTTTGCCAATAAGAGCAGGTCTTCCAGACTACATGAAGATCAGGAATTATACCTAAGTGGTATGTGTAACACCCTTCTACCCAAACGACATATTTAAATAGATTATCAGAGTACAACATGTAGAAGAGTTTACATTTCTTACAACATAACACTTATCGCATCACAACATAAAACATATTATTTATTTTATTAAAACTTCGCAGCGGACAACAACACAATTATTATCATTCATCATATAACAATTCATAATAATGTTTCAACATTATCTCAACAAAGCATCTCAACATATTAGTCATCATAAACAACGTAAATAATAACCAATTATCTATCGAATCCCATAACCCCGGTGTCACATGACCAGAGCATTTGACTCGACTCTGTAGAATAACTCTACACTTATTCTTCAAACCTCAACAATAGCTACTCCTCTTTATCTGCACATTGCTCATCATAGATGAACATAAACACATGCAGAAGGGGTGAGAATTACATTATTAAATAATAATATAACGACAGAAATATAAACATAAATATATTTCACATATGCCAACACAGCTCATCATAATCATCATAATCAACATACTCATGAACATCAACAAAACAACATATCAAATGCAATGCACACACCCATGCATGACTCAACACGACTCGGTATACCCATTTTGTGACCAACTACAGGATCACCACTCCCAGATTCATCACCATAGAATCCGAGTTCCCCGCAAGGAACCAAGCCTCTCAACAAGCCCGGAGTCAACAACATCATTGGAACTCAGTCCGTTCATCACTAGGCATCGGCCTTTCATGAATGCATGCACACCAAACATGCATCATAATCAACATAGCAACAACAGCATCATATAGTCATGTTATCATCATCATTAATAGCATGACATACAACTCAACAAAACAACAACAACATTACAACGATATCACATCGTTACATAACACATTTATAACTAAACACGTAAATTCAACATCTCATCATCATAAACACCTCATACACAATCATATAATCACTGTTAATTGTTTATAATACAATTACAGCGACTTACTAAGAGTCTCGCAACTCAACGTACTCAAAAACTCACCAACATTAGCTTCACAGCACAGTTCGTGCCGCCAACATAGGGACGCGCCGCGAACTCCTCCATTACTCCAAGACGCGCCGCGAACGAAGGATCGCGTCGCGAACAATTAATTCGCTTCAGTACGCGCCGCGCAGCAGGGTTCGCGCCGCGAACGATGCGTTACAAAACTCCTCTGAATCCTGCCCAGTTCGCGCCGCGAACTGGGCTTCGCGCCGCGAATCGCGCGCGAACAGAAGCCATCTGCTACGGAAACCAGCGCAGCTTTGCTTCTCTACTCGCCATAACTCATACCCCACAGCTAACAACCCAATATCAACATTTAACAGTCATATATACACAACATACTTCGATTATAATGCATATAACTCAACAAAACTCACAGATCGGAGAATTTCCATCAAAACCCCAACTTTCCCAATCTCCCTAAAATCCCCAAAATCCATCAACAATCCAACATATATCATGAATTTGCTCGCATATTATCGTTTAATAAGGTTCAGACCCCTTACCTCTTTGGATTGAAGGAAGTTCTGAGCAATCTTTGGCCTTTTCCTCTTCCTTCTCTTTCTCTTCAGCGTTTCTCCCCTTTCTCTGACTCTGAGGCAAAAATACGTGAAAAAAACTCTGAGTTCTCACTTTGGCCTCTTTTATCAAATTCCACTTTTACCCTTCCACTCTTCATATTCCATTTATTTTATTTATTTAATTATTATTAAAATAAATAACATCTATAATAATAATAATAATTCCCAATATTATTTAATAATTCATTTTACCTTCAAATAATCATATTAAAATAATATTTAAATTAATCTAACAATATTCGGGGTGTTACAACTCTCCCCCACTTTAGAAGTTTTCGTCCTCGAAAACATACCTCAAGCAAATAGAGCCGGATACGACTCCTTCATCTGATCTTCACGCTCCCAAGTCAAACTCTCACCAGCTGGACCTCCCCAAACAACTTTCACTAGAGCAATCTTCTTACCTCTCAGGGTCTTCTCTTCTCGGTCATCTATCCGAATTGGCAACACCTCAACGGTCAAATTATCCCTCACCTGGATATCATCCAACTGAACAACATGCGAAGGATCCGCAATATATTTTCTCAACTGAGATACATGAAACACATCATGCAGATTAGAAAGCGACGGCGGTAAAGCTATCCGATACGCCACTTCCCCAACCCTCTTCAAAATCTGATACGGACCCACAAACCTCGGAGTAAGCTTTTTAGACTTTAAAGCTCTACCCACACCTGTCGTCGGAGTAACTCTCAAGAACACATGATCTCCCTCTTGGAACTCAAGTGCCTTTCTCCTCTTATCATGATAACTCTTCTGACGACTCTGAGAAATCTTCATTTTCTCCTGAATCATCTTAACCCTTTCAGTCGTCTGCTGCACAATCTCAGGTCCGAGTACAACACTCTCACCTGATTCATACCAACACAATGGAGTTCTACACCTCCTACCATACAATGCTTCATATGGAGCCATACCGATACTAGCATGAAAACTATTATTATAAGTAAACTCCACCAACGACAAATAACTATCCCAAGAACCACCCTGCTCCAACACACAAGCTCTCAACAAATCCTCCAAGGATTGGATAGTTCTTTCAGTCTGACCATCAGTCTGAGGATGATAAGCTGAACTCAACCTCAACTTAGTCCCCAACGCTTTCTGCAAACTTTCCCAAAATCTAGAAGTAAATCTGGGATCTCTATCAGATACAATACTGGATGGAATACCATGCAGCCTCACTATCTCCTCAATATACAACTCTGCCAACTTCTCTAAAGAGTGATTAATCTTCATCGGCAAGAAATGCGCCGACTTAGTCAATCGATCCACAATCACCCAAATAGAATCATTACCTTTCACCGTCCTCGGCAATCCCGTCACAAAATCCATGGAAATGCTATCCCACTTCCATTCAGGAATCTTCAAAGGTTGCATCATACCTGCCGGTTTCTGATGTTCAATCTTTGACTTCTGACAAGTCAAACAGGCATACACAAACTTAGCAACATCTCTTTTCATACCAGCCCACCAAAACAACTTCTTCAAATCTTGATACATTTTAGTTGCACCTGGATGGATACTCAATCCACTCCTATGGCCCTCTTCAAGAATACTCTTTTTCAATTCAGACACCTCAGGAACACAAACTCTACCTTTAAATCGCAGGATGCCATTCTCATCAATCTCAAAATTACCACCGTTACCCTGGTTAACCATAGTAATATGATCAACTAGAGCGACATCAACTTGCTAACCATTCCGAATATCTTCCAGAATTCCACTAGTCAACTTCAGCATACCCAACTTTACACTATCAGCGGAAACTTCACAACCCATACTCATATCACGGAACTGTTCAATTAACTCAAGCTCCCGAACCATCATCATAGACATATGTAGAGACTTTCTACTCAGCGCATCTGCAACTACATTAGCCTTACCGGGATGATAACTCAATTCAAAGTCAAAATCCTTCAGTAATTCTAACCACCTTCTCTGCCTCATATTTAACTCTTTCTGATCAAACAGATACTTCAGACTCTTGTGATCACTGAACACTTCGAATCTGGAACCATACAGATAATGCCTCCACATTTTCAACACAAATACAACAACTGCAAGTTCTAGATCATGCGTAGGATAATTCCTCTCATGAACTTTCAACTGTCTAGAAGCATAAGCTACAACTTTACCATTCGGAGATGCATAAGGACTACCACGATCCTTATTCTTCTTCTCACTAAGACTCTTGTAATGAGCAGTCCTAGCCTTGTTATCTTCATCAAATATCCTGCACTTATTAACCAGTGTAGGAAACCTACGAATCTCCTGGTAACCAATGCCTTGTTTGATCTCGGGACGCAACCCGTTCTCAAACTTGACACACTTGGATTCCTCAGCATCAGCATCATTATAATGAGGACAATACTGCACCAGCTCCTCAAACTTCGAAGCGTAATCAGCAACAGACATGTTACCCTGCTTCAGTTCTAGAAATTCCATCTCCTTCTTACATCGCACATCAGCAGGAAAATATTTCTCCAGAAAGACCGTCTTGAACCTTTCCCAAGTCATCTCAGCACCTGGTACTTCAATTCTCTGGCGAGTGTTATCCCACCAGTTTTCAGCCTCTTCAGATAACATATGCGTACCAAACTGCACCTTCTGTGCTTCAGTACACGTTATCACCCGGAAAATCTTCTCAATTTCCCTCAGCCAAATCTGAGCACCATCTGGATCATAGCGCCCTTTGAGTGTAGGAGGGTTATTCTTCAGAAACCTTCCCAAATTCTTAAACTCGTCGACCGGCGGATTCTGCTGCGCCTGCATAGCCTGCGCCATAGCAGCCAAAGCCTCAGCAATCGCACGGTCATTTTCTCCAGCCATACTCTGCACAACACAACCACAACCGTTAAATATCGACAGTGTCATTTACACTAATCGACCAACAGGGAAAACATCACATTATGACTCGACTGGACTGACTATGCTCTGATACCACTAATGTAACACCCTTCTACCCAAACGACATATTTAAATAGATTATCAGAGTACAACATGTAGAAGAGTTTACATTTCTTACAACATAACACTTATCGCATCACAACATAAAACATATTATTTATTTTATTAAAACTTCGCAGCGGACAACAACACAATTATTATCATTCATCATATAACAATTCATAATAATGTTTCAACATTATCTCAACAAAGCATCTCAACATATTAGTCATCATAAACAACGTAAATAATAACCAATTATCTATCGAATCCCATAACCCCGGTGTCACATGACCAGAGCATTTGACTCGACTCTGTAGAATAACTCTACACTTATTCTTCAAACCTCAACAATAGCTACTCCTCTTTATCTGCACATTGCTCATCATAGATGAACATAAACACATGCAGAAGGGGTGAGAATTACATTATTAAATAATAATATAACGACAGAAATATAAACATAAATATATTTCACATATGCCAACACAGCTCATCATAATCATCATAATCAACATACTCATGAACATCAACAAAACAACATATCAAATGCAATGCACACACCCATGCATGACTCAACACGACTCGGTATACCCATTTTGTGACCAACTACAGGATCACCACTCCCAGATTCATCACCATAGAATCCGAGTTCCCCGCAAGGAACCAAGCCTCTCAACAAGCCCGGAGTCAACAACATCATTGGAACTCAGTCCGTTCATCACTAGGCATCGGCCTTTCATGAATGCATGCACACCAAACATGCATCATAATCAACATAGCAGCAACAACATCATATAGTCATGTTATCATCATCATTAATAGCATGACATACAACTCAACAAAACAACAACAACATTACAACGATATCACATCGTTACATAACACATTTATAACTAAACACGTAAATTCAACATCTCATCATCATAAACACCCCATACACAATCATATAATCACTGTTAATTGTTTATAATACAATTACAGCGACTTACTAAGAGTCTCGCAACTCAACGTACTCAAAAACTCACCAACATTAGCTTCACAGCACAGTTCGCGCCGCCAACATAGGGACGCGCCGCGAACTCCTCCATTACTCCAGGACGCGCCGCGAACGAAGGATCGCGTCGCGAACAATTAATTCGCTTCAGTACGCGCCGCGCAGCAGGGTTCGCGCCGCGAACGATGCGTTACAAAACTCCTCTGAATCCTGCCCAGTTCGCGCCGCGAACTGGGCTTCGCGCCGCGAATCGCGCGCGAACAGAAGCCATCTGCTACGGAAACCAGCGCAGCTTTGCTTCTCTACTCGCCATAACTCATACCCCACAGCTAACAACCCAATATCAACATTTAACAGTCATATATACACAACATACTTCGATTATAATGCATATAACTCAACAAAACTCACAGATCGGAGAATTTCCATCAAAACCCCAACTTTCCCAATCTCCCTAAAATCCCCAAAATCCATCAACAATCCAACATATATCATGAATTTGCTCGCATATTATCGTTTAATAAGGTTCAGACCCCTTACCTCTTTGGATTGAAGGAAGTTCTGAGCAATCTTTGGCCTTTTCCTCTTCCTTCTCTTTCTCTTCAGCGTTTCTCCCCTTTCTCTGACTCTGAGGCAAAAATACGTGAAAAAAACTCTGAGTTCTCACTTTGGCCTCTTTTATCAAATTCCACTTTTACCCTTCCACTCTTCATATTCCATTTATTTTATTTATTTAATTATTATTAAAATAAATAACATCTATAATAATAATAATAATTCCCAATATTATTTAATAATTCATTTTACCTTCAAATAATCATATTAAAATAATATTTAAATTAATCTAACAATATTCGGGGTGTTACAGTATGCCAACCACAAGCAAAGCAAAGTTCAAATGAACTTAAAGCAACTTAGGTACCTGTGTAAACAGCTAAACAAATCAGTACAGCATTCAGACAAACAGACAACAGTCAACAACAAACAGACAATCCCAATGTACAACAAATAAGCCATAAGGCAAACTCAAGTGAATTATCATCAACCTACAAAACAACCAAATGTTAGCAATCAATAGCAAACACCAACATTCAAATGATGAAGCAACATCAACCATGGAGATTAGGTGCTTGGTCCTGAAATTCAAAGCTCACATGTAAGTACAAACCACTAGGTCAAAGCCTAGGGTCAAAGGTGAAGAAAAAATTCAAAACAGGAGCTAATATTCAACACAATGCAACTTCAAACACATATTAACATGTCCTAAAAAGGACCAAGACAAAATCATCAAGCAAACCCATGTAATAAGCAAGAGAATTCAAAGACAATTTCAAAGCTCACATTTGGACATTGAGAATGAAAATTCCAAATCAAAACAGAAATGATTCAAATGATTCTGGAAATATTCATGAGCATTGAACACATCCAATACAATCATCATACAAAAAATCAGAATCAACAAAGGTCATTTGATATGGAAATGAAATTGCACAAGTTGATCATCAAATTGTGTGACACAAATTGTCACACCATGCAAACATGTGCATAAAACAGAAATGGTAAATGAGAAAAATGCACAATCAAGCCTCAAACATCCATCAACATGTTAGGAACAATCATGCAAAATTTCATGGCATTTAAATCAATATCAAGCATTTCATGATAAGATGAATGGAGCAAGGTCACAAATGTACACATGTTCACATATTCTAACACAATTCAAAATCCAGCCATGCACAACTTCAGAATTTAACATCATAAAATAGAGGACATCTCAATGAACAAGTAGCAAAAAACCAGGGATTATTTGGAGCATTTTTCAAATTGATATGATATTTTAAAGTTGGAAGAAAAAATTTGAAATGAAAATGGACATGTATCTGAAAATAAGGAGGGAAAGGTAATTTGTGAGTGAATTTGAAAAAACTGCTTTCGCCAGGACTCGAACTCGGTTGAAGTTTGAATGAAGCGCGCGCCACACTGAAACGCCGTCGTTTCACACGAAAACCCTAGCGAACCAGATTGACGCAAAAACGGACGCAAAGCCGTCGCTAATCTGGAAAACATCGTCTTCCTCGCGAAGACGATAATGAACAGTAGACCTTCAACAATTTTTTTTCCAGAAACTGCTAAATCAAACATCAAACGAAACCTTATGTCATGGAGATCACAGATCAAGCAACATCTAATTCTAATTCATCAAGATCAAAGAGAATCGAGCAAAATAAAATTGATGCATCAAACTTCCATCACACATAACTCACTCAATAATGCACCAAATCATGTGAAATTTAGCTCAGAATTATCAGCAACACAAGATCTACATGAACATACACATAAAACAGAGAATTAAAAGGATCGAAAATGTGACCTCTTGAAGAACAGTTCTTGAAAACGCACGATCCAAGGCTTGCAATGATCTAAATCCACTCCTGAGATGTTATCTTGAAGCTTTGTGTAGTAATTAAGGCTTGGCAAGTGCTAGATCCAGCTCAAATCTGAATTTCCATCTTCACCTTCATGAACTTGCTACACTTGATTTCCACATGAATTCAACAATTCAAAGCTTGATATGCACTATATCAACACCAGAGAACAAGGATGTGGAAGAATATTGCAATGTTATGTGAAGAAAATTTGAATTATGCTTGAGAGAAAATTTTGGAGGGAGAGAGAATTTGGATCTAGAAATGGTGAAAAATGATTAAGCTCCCTGAAATTCTGTTAGGTTTTAGTATTTATATGCTCTCTTAATCACATTGCTAATCCACACTTAATTTGGTTAATTGAAATTAGGCAAAATAAGGTGTTTGGCAAAATTTTGAAAATTGCATGGTGCATGTAGTAAACCCACGTGAACAGTGTCATGTGCTTGATCAAAGTCACTCAAAATTATTTTTTAAACACGTTGGAAATGGTAGAAAGTTCATACAATGCACCAATTTTGAATTTTTGAATTTCCCTCCAAAATTGCCTTGAATGCACAAATGATCATATGATGGAAATTCATGCAATGTGATGGATGTTTTGGAAACTTCATGTCATGACAAGCATTTTAGAAAAAGAGGCACCAAATTTGGAGTTATGAATCAAAAGATATGGTCATTTGAAGTTCCATGCGCACTTGGCAATGATTGGACCATATCTCCTCAACCATTCATCAGATGCTCATGATATTGGACTTTTTGGAAATGGGAGAGAGGGATCTTCAACTTTCATGTTGGACAAAATTTCATTTGGAGCTTCTTTGATGTTGGAAAGTTGAGTTGAAGTTGAACCAAGAACTTTCCATTTTTGGAAAGTTGAAATTATAGGTCACTTTCCATTTTTGGAAACTTTTGACTTGACCTCAAATTCTTCAATATTGATGTTTGAAATGATGAATAAGCATTGTTGGAACATGAATGGGATGAAGAAACTAAATTCTCACATTCAAAACCCATAGTTGACTTTTCAGTTGACTGCATTAGCCCTTAGCTGGCCTGAAAATGTTCTGATGAATTTGGGCCTCAACCACCTGGGGATTTGGTTCCAAAATGAACCCATAGCTCATATAAGCTCCATATAATGATCACATGATCCATATCTCAATAGAAACTTCATCTTTTGCACAAAGGATTCACTTGAATTGCCTTAACCTGTTGATTGCTTAAGCTGCAAGACAAAGGTTAATGACATATTTTTGTACATTTTTGGTTAGTGATTAAAGGAAAAGCAATGATATACAAATGCAAGCAATGTTTGGTGATCAAGAACCACTCTCAAGAAAGATCCCACCCACAGGGAAGGAAGCAAGGTGTCCAATGATCCTTGAGGCAATGCAATGTTATGATAGGATGCCATGAAGGATCTTAGGGACAAAATTGGGGTCTTACAGGTGCTTGAACCAAAGAGAAAAAGGAAAGTGATATAAAGTTGATTGAAGTTGAAAAATTGGTGTAAAGTGATAGGGAGTTGCTTGATGTCGAGTTTAAACCGACGAATTATAAGATTGTGGTGTTTAAACCAAAGGGTTCATAGAATTGTGGTGTTTAAACCAATGGTTGTAGGAATAGTGTTTAAACCAAAGGATAGGATAAATATGGTGTTAAAACCAAAGGATAGGATATAAGTGGTATTTAAACCGAAGGGTTGGTGTTTGAACCGACGAAGTGGTGTTTAAACCAAAAAATGGGTGATAATGGTGTTTAAACCAGATAGTGGTGTTTAAACCAAAGGAGAATATAAGTGTGGTGTTTAAACCAAGGGTTGTAATAATGTGGTGTTTAAACCGAGAAGTGAAGTGGAATGGTGTTTAATCCGAGGGATAACAGGATAATGGTGTTTAAACCAAAGGTTAAAATAATGTGTTATTTAAACCGTGTAGCGGTGTTTAAATCGAAAAAGTGGTGTTTAAACCAAATGGTCGGTGTTTAAACCAAAAAAGTGTTTTTTAAACCAAAGGTTCAGTTTTTAAACTGGAAAAGGTGTTATACCAATGCAATGGTAATATTTCTTAACCAAAGAAATGGTAATGGTGTTTAAACCTGAAAAGTGGTGTTTTAACCAAAATGTTGGTGTTTAAATCGGAAAAGTGGTGTTTAAACCATAGGTCATGACAATGAGGTTTAAACCAAAACAATGGTAATGATATTTACCAAAGCAATGGTGTTTAAACTGAACAAATGGTGGTTAAACCGGAGGAACGTTGTTTAAACCGGAAAAATGGTGTTTAAACCAAAGGTTCAGTGTTTAAATCGGAAAGGTGGTGTTTAAACCAAAGGGGTCGAAGAAAGTGGTGTTTAAGCCAAAAGAGAAAATGAAATATAGCTTACAGATGAGCATTTTAGTGTTGAAGGTGAAAGGTTTGTATGTTGCCCTAGGGAAGAAGAATTATATTTGATTTATTTGTGAAATTTGTGAGGCTAGTTTAATAGTTGGAACTTAGGAGGGAGACAAGCATCTAACCATCAGCTAAGTACGACTGACAATCAGAATACTCGTGAGTTGAGAGGACAGTTGCATCCTAACCACTCTTTTTCACTCTTAGAGCACCGGATTAGACTCGTTTTATTTGTTAAGAATTTTGTAAGGATGTCAAGTATCAGGTCACAAGCTAGGTACGACCGACAATCCAAGTACTTGAAATGGTTTGATGATTTGAATGGATCAAGGTATGAAGATATAATATAATGAGATAGAAGTGAAATGAAATGGAATGGATGATGAGATGCTTGACATTGGATCAAGCACTTGCGTTGCTTTTGATTTGATTTTATTTTGAAAAGCACTTAACTTTGAATCAAGTGTGTTTTATCCTTTTGAAAATTATTATTTTTATCGTTTTGTTTTTATCTTATCAATTAATATGCAAAGTAAAAAAAAGGAAAATGGAGTCCTAAGCTATTACATGCTCATGGGAATGGTGGGGGGCATATTACCCACAATAAGGGGATGATACAAATCAATACATAAAATGGGAAAAGATATCATACAAGTTTACAAACCAATACCATGCATAAAACAATCAAGTGGCCATGATAATCCTCAAGCACAATTACACAATACAATACAAATTAGATGGATACAATAAGGATACAAGTTAGAAACTAGGTCAAAGTTTATACATACTTAAAATGAATCAAGACACAATGGGTCATTAGGGTTAGGAATATGGAAATCAAGTTAGTTGAGTTTGGTCAATTGGTTGACCAAAAAGTCAACAGTTAACCAAAAGTCAACTATAGGTCAACTTTGTATTTTTTTGTATGGAACTATGTAAATGGTATTGTATGATTGAATGCAAAAGTTTTGAATGGAAATATCCATTAGATTCAATGAAACACACCTTTGATTCAAATTATGACTTTTCTCCAAAATTCATGTTTAGATCATAGTTTGAAATGAATGGACCATGATCTTTAAAACACTTGAACAATATGGACTATGAATGCATGATAACACATGAAACAATGGACTAGGAATAATTACTATGAATCAAGAACAAGTGGACTTGGAATACACCATGAATCAAAGATCAATACACTAGGAAACAAGAACCAATGCACCATGGAACATGGCCAATGAATGCACCAAGGACTTGAATCAATGGACTATGATATTTGAATGAAAAATTCCCTTGAATGAGGATTTTGAATGCATGATGAATCATGATCTAGTGGACTATAAAGCATGGATCAATAGGCGGTGAGTGGTAAATAGAATGCATCATGACTTGAATGAAAGCTTGAACAACAAGGCATTGGATCAGATGAATCATCAAGCATGTAGGCATATAAATCCAATGGTCAACTTGTTGAATGATTCACAAGAACAATAGAAAACTTGATGATTGATGATGCATACCATAGTGATCAAGAAACACCCTTCAATGAACTAGGATTCCACAGTCAATAACAAGATCAATAGACAAGCCCCATTGTCCATAAGTGAAAAACATCTATGATTAGGGTTTCATGATTCAAACCACCTAATAAAATACCTCAAACCAAGAAAAAAGCTCCACAATCGAATCTCCAACAAATGGTCCCAAGATTAGGGTTTCAAGCTCAAGCTCAAGCTCAAAAGGCAAACCACATGATCCATTAGAACCAAAGACCAAGAACTAGGGATTTATGCATAAATAAATATCATGATTGCAATCTTCATGAACCAAGGTCCCAAGAAACAAGAAAATTAGGGTTTCACCCCTTGATTCCATATGATAGGCTTTCCACATTTCCTAGGGCTTGATCCTCAAGCAAACCCTAGCTCTTGTTAGGCATAAATAACCACAAACTTTGAATCTATGATGATATGTTTGAAAGTTCTAACATGAATGAATGATGCACATGCATTTGGTAAAAATGAGTGCAAATGAGTCTCAAGCTAAAAGTTAGATGAAAAGTGAAAATGGAAGGGAAACTTTTGGGGTATGACACTAACCAAGCATAGAGTTGAGAACACCTTCATTATTATGTGACGAGTTGCATATTTAAAATCTTATGTGTTAGATGTTTTTCCTATTAAATATTTTTGAATCTATTATAAAAAATTGTTAGTATAGTGTTTATAATCGAAAACTATTAATGTTATAATTTTTATATTATTATAGTCAGTAAATTATTTTATTAAAATATTTGTATACTTTTTAATGTATCCTATTAATCCAGGCCAAATCAACCTGTTGTTTCTCGATTCTGTTCGATTTGGATTTTATCGGAAAAAATTGTAAATTCAATCCAAATCAATTTGTGTATTTTTAATAAGTTTGGGCATTTATTCACTCAAAACTGAACCAAGTCGTCCCGCGAACACTCTTACTTTGAAGGGTTTGGATCCTCTCCAATATTTTTAAGTAAATCAATTTAACTACTTTTATAATTTATCTTTCAAAGTTTGTGTAGTATTTTTTTAGAAAAAAATTATTCTTAAAACCTCTCTGAAACCTCAAATTTTTGGTTGAAAAAAAGTTGCACTAGGAATTTTACAAGATTATTATCAATAAAGGCAAAGAAGCACCTCACATTCTTTTAGAAAGACTAACAAGGATGCCGTTAATGACAATACCAAAGGATATACTAAGGAGACCAACATAATCATTCACCAACTCCACACAAAAAAAATCAAATTGAAAAATAACTAATGAAAAAATGACCACTCAAAGTACCAAATTCAAGAAGGAATAGAGAATGATCCCAATAATAATTTGATGTCAATAAATAATCTAGAAATATAGGTTAGTCAGATAGCCCAACAACTTCCACAACAACTTCATGGGACTCTTACAAATACCACAATCACAAATCCTTAATATTATAACAATGTTAATGTTGTCGCCACTAGAAGTGAGAAGGTTGATGAATAAATTAAAAAATCTAAGGAAGGTGAAACACAACCTGAATTAATAGAAATTGGTATGGATCTACTTGAACACAAGAATACAAACAAATATGTGGAAAGTCAAGAAAAGGAAACAAATATGTTGAACGCAAAGATCTTTGGTCTATTACCATTCTTTACACATATAACTTATGATTTGCAAATCATTAACTTAATCATCCTTATGGTATAATTGAAGATGTCTTTATCAAATTAGACAAATTTGTCTTTCCGGGGGATTGTGTATTTTTAGAGATTCATGAAGATGATGTCATACCTCTCATCCTTATATGTTCCTTCTTATTGGAGGAAGATGTATAATCAATTTAATAAATGGCATAATAACTCTAAAAGTGTTTGCTTCGCCGCTTCTAGGTTTGGTGAGAGTGATACCTTCAAGTTCTTCTTTGATTCTACCTTTATTCTTCTTCTATCCTCTCTTCGTTTTTCCTCACATGTTTCTTTTCTTCTACCTTTATCTTTTTTTGAATTAAAATTTAGTATTTTTTTTTTTTGCTTTAAACTAATACAATATTCCTCTGTTTTTCTTTTCTCTTTCTTAATGCAATATTCCTCACTAATATTTTTTTATTAAAACTTCTTGATCTTGAATTAATCAAGAGTTTTTTTATTAAGTTTTGTATTTTGATACTTTGATTTATAAATTTGTATGGGTATTGAGTTATTTGATTTAATTTTACTATAAATATATGCTTATATTTATTAATATTATTAGTGTAATTTGTCTAAAAAAATATTCAAATATCGGTCATCCTGCTATCCACTATCTCGTTATCCCATTTTTAGGGTTGGCCGCTTCACTCCACTATCTGGAATTGATAAATGTGGCTCAGACTACGCAACACTCTTGAAACATTTCAAAGGTGTATGACATCTATATTCTTTAATATTCTTGAAAAATATATTGAAGTATTCATGAACGATTTTTTTAGTTATTGGTTCTACTTTTGATAAATTTCTGCTTAACTTATCTCTTTTTTAGAAAAGTGTCAAAAATATAACTTCTAACTTAATTGAGAAAAATGACATTTCATGGTGAGAGAAGAATTTTTTTGGGTCACAAAGTTTTTTATAAGAGGATTAAGGTTGACCAAAAAATAATGAAGTAATAGAAAAAAACTTCCCTTTTCGTCAACGAAGAATGCATGCGCATCAAAAGTTTTTTTAGGATGTAGGTTTTTATAAGAGGTTTATAAAAGAATTTTAAAATTTTTTAAACCTCTTACAAATTTTCTTGTGAAAGACCACTACTACGGATTGTATATCTTACCTGTTTGAGAGAAAAATTCTACTACGGAAGATGGTCCGTAGTAAAGTAGAGTGTGGTTGTATGTGGGTTTACCACCACGGGCTACTAGACGATGTAAAAACATAATAATGCGTAACATACTCCCATGATTGTATAAAATAAGCGTAGTAAAAAGGTTGAGGTTATGGATTTGATATCCAGCACCGGGATTTTAAAATATTTCAATACATTTCACAATGGCTCTATTTTAACCGTGGTGAAATACTTAACATACAACATTTCACTATGCTCCTAAATTCCACCTGTGGTGATATGCTTACGTGAGTTTATTATAACTTATGTGGAATGCTTATTTCACCACTTGCTCACTAAACATATAACATTTTAATATGATTAATAAATTAATAATATGATAAATTAAGTTATATCAGAAGAACAAGTTATACTAATCAATGTTATACGAGCTTTTTACAACTCATTATATGTACTTTGCTTTAATTAAAACTTATTTCAATGCTTCTAATTGTTCAACTTAAGCTTCCTCCATCTCTAGTTCCTTTTATTTACTTTATAGACAAAATTAGAGGTGAAAGAAGTGATAGCTAAAGAACTAGAAACATTAAATCAAGTTATAATTATTAAAGAACAAAATACGAATAATAGGCTACAAAATACTCGTAAAAAATTGATAAGTGTA
The DNA here is from genome assembly GCF_024323335.1 of Lathyrus oleraceus. NCBI lineage: Eukaryota > Viridiplantae > Streptophyta > Magnoliopsida > Fabales > Fabaceae > Lathyrus > Lathyrus oleraceus. The sequence goes on along the minus strand of NC_066580.1, from coordinate 322,124,800 downwards.
AGTTATTTTCTAATATAACTTAACAAAGATTATATATATATATATATATATATATATATATATATATATATATATATATATATATTATATAATATATATATATATATATATATATATATATATATATATATATATATATATATATATATATATATATATATATATATATATATATATATATATATATACTCAAACCACATACAATATAATAAACTCATCTTCTATGACATATTGACTGAACGTAATGAAAGCTGCAATGTACAACAACATTGAACTTTTATCAACAATAACATACCTTAAACAACATACAACATAGCTAAAAAATCATCAACAACATAACTTAAACAACATAGAACTTTTATCAACAAAAATAAATCATCAACAACATATAAATTTTATCAACAACAACATAGAACATAGCTCAACAAAAATAAAATCATCAATAATATACAACTTTTATCATAAAAAACACACCCTAAAAAATATAGAATTTTTATCAACAAAAATAAAAGCATTAACAACATAGAACTTTTATCAACAATAACATACAACTTTTATAAAAAAAAAAAAAATCATCAATAATATACAGCTTTTATCTACAAAAATGTGAAGACGAAGTGAAAGGTGGAAACGTCTACATACCTGAAATATGAAGAGGAAGTGAAAGAAATGAGTTTTGTGCAACATATTTTCTTGATCCATAAGAGTTGAAGAAGATATGTTGAAGTTTTGTGAAGAATTGATATGCAACCGTTCATGGAGTAAGGATAAGGCGTGAGGGAGTATTAGGATTTTGTTTTATGAGAGAGTCAATTGTTCTGTTCTGAAAGAGCGAACTTTCGCTTAAATATAGGTAATACTTTTCACCACAGTTGATAAAGACTACAATGATTAAATGTAGTTACATTTTATAACAATTTTTATTTTAGACTGTGGTGAAAGATATTTTAATTTTAATATAAATATTAAGATTATAAGTGACACATATAAAAAAGGAAAACTTATGGTGTGGGATTCGAAGCCTGAAAGTCTTAACATATCACTATGGTTATTAGTATGGTGTTAGCTCAAATTTTCGACGCCCACTTCAAAATTACCAAAATTGGAAAGCATGTACAACTGGCTTCGACTAAGAGGTGATTCGACCAGCTGAAGGTAGACTCGCTTAGCTGATTAAGTAAAGATCAAGTTTATAGCTGAAATTTCAGAGCGGTTCCTTAAGGAGCGGTTAAAAAACGGTTTCGATCAAAGATTTGAAATTTAAATAAAGGAGGGAAGAGTATCTTCGTTAGAAACCGCAAGGATACACGTGGAAGCAGAGTGAGCGAACATACGCATGCAGGACGCCACGTGTATCGACGTGATTTAAGAACCCTCATAGCGGTTATTTCGATTCAGTATAAATATAGGATCTTAGAGTTAGAAAAGTGTTTCAAATTGTGTACAAAAACCTGCAAATTTACTAAGTATTCGTGTGAAGAAGAATTATAAAATGCAGAATGTACGTTGTCTACACCATTGTTTAATCATTTCAAAGCATTACAAAGTTATCTTTACTTTCTTTTCAAAAATATCTTTCCTTACTTTTTACTCTCAAACACTTTATTTCTTACTTCGTCATTTACAAGTTTAAAGATCTTTAGTTTATTTCGTTACTTTGAACTTTTACCTTACATTCTTAAAGATTCCAGTACTTACCAACCTTTTTTATTGCTTTCAGTCCTTCTACAATTCCCGTCATTTACTTCTTCTTTAATAGTTCTAAATACTGATTTAAGATTGTTCTTTTGTTCAAGTCACTCTTTTGTCTTTAGTTTTTATTTAACGCTTCGATTTGACGTTTAGTTCGATCATTTATCAAACGTTACGCTTACGAGAAATTTAGCACATGTCCTAGGATCAATCTGATCGATCCTGTAAGTGATCAAATTTAGAAATTTGGAAGATCAACGGTTGTTTACCATTTTTTAAGGTAAACATATGGACCATAATGAAATGTATTTTAATAAAAGAAATAAAAATGTAGGTGCATAAATAAGAGCTCTTACTTCAGTTGACTTAATAGTCGAGGTAATAACATGTTACGTTATGTATATTTTGTAGTAGAGGGCACACATTTAAAATTTTATAAATAATGTATGGATGTTGTTGATATCTTAAAGGAAAAAAAAATTCTCAAATTGTTATTGCTTCTTATTGGTCTTTACCTTTTGAAATCATTGGTAATGTGAGTGACATAGCTATATGTGTATTCCTAGTAAAAAGAAAAGATAATTTATTGCACATGATATATTATGATTATCATGTTCTTAATCATGCACAATTAATTATTCTATAGTTGAAAAAGAACTCATAGTTCTTGTTTATTATTTTGATAAGTTTAGATCATATCTATTAGGATATAAATTAGTAATTCTTTACACTGATTATGTTGTTTTGAGGGATTTTTTTGTTAAACATAAATTAAAATCAAGGCACTAACGTGGATTTTACTGCTATAAGAGTTTGACTTAGATATAAGAGACAAAAATAAATATGAGAATATTGTTGCAGGCCATCTGTCAAGATTAAGTAGGGATGTTCGCAGGCTGGTTTGTTTCGTTTTCGAGAGAATCCAATTCCCAAATCGATCAAAAATATATGAATTAGTTTGGATTGAATTTGCACATTTTTATAATAAAGTTCAAGCCAAACCACCAAAAAATAATACGTTGGTTTGGGGTGGATTGATCGGATACATTAGAAACAAATGTGTGAAAATATTTTCAAAAAATATATAATTTACATCAAATAAATTTCAATAATAATATAAATCCCTAATTTTTTTGTTTCTCCATATAGGTTGTAAAGATTTTTCTTCTTAAAGTTGAATACCTTATACTAGTGTTTATCATTGTTTTTTGGTAAATCAAATCACAAGTTTTAATTCACTTACAAGATTAAACTCAAAAAAATCTTATGACATATTATGCAAAAAATAGTTAGATAAAACACGTTTGTGCTTGGGTATTTGATGTTTGGATGTAGAGAAATGAGGTAGAAATCCTAATAAGAATGATGAAGGATAATTGGATAGAAAATTCAAAATTAAAGTGCACAATTACTCAAATAGTAAAGTATTTACTGGTATTTTTAGTAAACAATCACGAGTTTGGTTCACTTAAGAGATTAAACTCGAAAAATCTCAAGGACAGATTTGTGCATGGATGTTTTGAGAAAAGCCTGTGTGATTAAAAATGGTAGTTTTGTTTGAGTTTGTGAAAACTATAGAACAACACGAAGAAAATGGAAATGTGCAGAAAAGTATGAAGACTTGAAGTGAAAAGAAATAAGAGGGCAATTAAAGTAAAGAAGTTAATGAAACAAACTAGAAGTAAAGTGTTTGCATTAACATAAAATGTTACGCATGATCATACATTTCTCATTGAATCTCTTAATCACCATAACTTGGATATTGGATTCTATAAAGAACTTAATGAATTTTGTGACCCTAGTTAGAGTACATAAATTCAAATTATATAAAAGTGAAAAATAATTGTCGATAACAGTTACTTTCTTAGCATTCAACACGTTCACAAGTACGTGGGTTACTTGCCTCTACATGGCTTCCATGTGCCTTCACGTTTGAACTGCTTCAAATAGTCACTTATGATGATAACTGCCTTTAAATCTTTTGACTGCTTCTGTCAAGAATCTTCAGTCGACTCTTATAGGTGTTGTCGAAACATCCTTAGTTTGGATGACTTCTAGACTTTAAAATCCACTAAGTCTCCAACATCTAATGGGTGTGTTGAACTCGACACTTGTCAAAGTGGTAATTTGTGAAAACCTTTTTGGGATTATGAACATGTTTTAAAGAAAGAGTGATCCTAATATTGTGGATTTGTTCTTGAGACTATTCCAAACCAGACTTGTTGTAGTGTCGAATATCACATGCTAACAGATCCCCCCCCCCCACACACACACACACACATAAAAAATAGTAATAATAAAATTGTCATATTCGATCATATGCAAAAGATAGAAGAAAGATGGAATTTTTAGTAACTTCTCGACATTGTTCAAGGTAGTCTGCTGTCTTCACAATCATCATGACCACTTTTCACCAAACTGTTACGTCAGTGCATATGCATGCACGTAGCCATCATTACTCCGCTTTTCAAGACGTAGTAGGCCCCAAAATTAACTTTAATAAAAAATCATTTAATTGACTTTTAAATCAGAGAATTTAAGCACCACTTGTCCAAATTCAATGGAGACACTTAACCATTTTTTCCATTATAAAAACACCTTCATTATCACATTTTCCTTTTTTTCCCGAATTCTCAGGCTTTAATTCCATAAACATATTTAACCTATGTGTCTTGATCATCTTCTTTTTCCTATTAGAAACTCTAAAGAAAACCAATGGCTTCCAGTTCCCTCACTAAACGTCAACCACAAGTTCCTTCTGCTGCCAAATTCAAAGGTCTCATTCTCAAAGATGGTCGCACTTACGTCCCATAACCTCTAATGCAAGAGATAATGTTGTTGTCTGGTTTTCTCTGGTACTAATCCCTTATTCCATTCCAGATATTGTTCACGCTTTTGTGGGGCCTCTACCCATGCTAAATAAGAAACCACAAAACTTCGAGAGATTTTTTCCTTATTTCTCATTGTGCAAACTGTAACACATTAATCCTCGACTCAATAATTTATAAAATAATTTAAATATAACTCCATGATCAGAGTGTCACACATGCTTCACCATGGCATAAAAACATCAACACAACATACTCAACAAAACTCAGAAGCGAAAAATCATTAAGCTTGGCATAAAAGCCTCAACATCAAATGAACAACAAAAATTCAACATAAGTAAGTCATGAAACAAGTAAAAAGTGAGCAACTCATCCCCAATGCTACATATCAGAGTGACTTCTCTAAGACTAAAAAAATAGATAAGGAGGCATCAACGTCGTCCTCTACTCAAGCAGTTACTCTTGTACTTGATTGTTTGTACCTCTAAGGAGCACAAATACCACAACAACAAAAAGGGGATGAGAATACACTCAAATAAAATTTATGTTAACAAAGAAAGATGAAATTAAATTTTCTCATTATTTTCTATTTTTCTACTCTATCTTTTATTTTTAACTATTTATAAAGAACATAATATTTGTTTATGTTATATATTATTTATTAGTTTATAGTATTATTATAGCATACAATTATTTTTTCAAATTTTGTTAATATATAAGTATCAATAAATTGTTATGTTTGGAAGTTAGAATTTTATTTAAGATTGTTATTCAACTTATTTGTATGAATAAATATATAGAATTTTGTTTTGTAAATTTTATAATTATGAAATCTTATCTCACCAACTCACCAATTATTTCTAGTTCTCAAGAAGAACAATTTACTTAATTGTGGAATTGTTTGATCTTTTAGAGTAACAATTATATATTTTTTACTCTGTTAATTATAAACTATTTGATGTCAAATGTGACTTCTTAAGTTTGACCAAAAAAAATTAAGGGAAAGATAATGATTAAAGATTGAGTTTTAGCTAAAATTATACTCAATTTGTAGATATAAAAAAAGTAAGGTTTCAGTCATGTGTTCATTATTTAAATACCAGAGTACCCATACAATTTAAAATTCCATGGAACTTCTTTTTTATCTATAACTAATTATTAAATTATTCATACACGAGGCAAATTGTTTTGGTACCTAAAACCCTTTATCCATTTTTTTATTATAAATTGAATTATATGTCTTTGATACAAATACATGTGATTATTTGTATCTCCTTAAAGAGTTGGGGTAGTAGTGAAAATAACAATGTTTTGAGTTGGGGTAGTGGTCTTAAAAACAAATGTTTAATAAAGAGAATTAAAAAAATATTATAAAAATTGGTATCCATCCAGAAAAAAAAACAAATGAATAAAATATAAATAAAGACAAATATGTAATAACTTAGTAACGTCCCTTAATATGTAGTGTGGTTGAGACTGTTTGGGGAGTTTTTTTACTATGGAGCATTGAAATTGTGAGACTTCTTCTTTTTGAAACAACACTTTTGTGAGAGACATACCACATATTCACTCAAAACCTTAATGTGATAAGTGGGTGGATTCTCTCACTTATAAATGTTCAAGTCTCCACATTTTCAACCAATGTGAGACTATTACCCACACTAATCACACTTGATACATTCTCAACACTTTCCCTCAAGTGTGAGTCCACAATGCTCCCTCTCAAGTGAAAGCTCTTCTTACTTCCACAAATTCTTGTACCGCATGGAACGTTTATTATTCACCACACTGGCGTCGTTGACACTCTTCAACGGAACGTTTCTTATTCACCACATTGACACCGTTAACTTTCGATACAAGTAAGTCGATCCTTTTTCTCGAACCAAAGGCTCATGATACCAGATGTTGGAAATCCACCACAACCTATAGATAATTTCAATCAATCTTGATGAAAAAGATTGTTATCACCCACACAATGACAAAAAAAAAGAACAATGGAGAAAGAAAGAGCGATGGAGAAGAAGAATTTTTCTGCAGAGTTTCTCTCTTTCCACAACCTGTGGAAAACATCTTATTCACTTTGCAACTGCAAAATTCTGTGAATAAAATATTATGAATACAACATTTACTTCATTACAAGAATAAGGGTTACTTCATCTATTTATATACTTAGGTTAACTTGGACCTCAAGCAAAAATCCAAAACTATAAAAGCCCAAAATAGCTGACACTACTAAAATAGGTCTAAGTCGAAATTTTGTGTGAAGCAACATGCTTTGACATTTCGACACACTAACACAACTCAACACACTAGGTGATTCGATATTTTCTTGCTTCTGTCGAGCAACATGCTTCGACACAAGGAATTACAATTCAACACACCACCTAATTCATTGTGTCTAAGTTATCTACATTCATCATAGCTCTTAGTCTTCTGAACACTTTGACCTGTACTCCCTTTGTCATGATGTCTTTCACTAGGGAGTATTGAACATTGTTGGACTTCTTTTCTAGAGCAACACCTTTGTGAGAGACACATCACATATTCATCCAAAATCTTAAGGTTGTAGGTGAGCGGGTTCTCTCACTTATAAATGCTCAAGTCTTCACATTTTCAACAAATGTGAGACTATATTACTCACACTACTCACAATTGATACATTCTCAACACTTCCCCTCAAGTGTGAGTCAACAATGCTCCCCCTCAAGTGGAAGTTCTTCTTACTTTCACAAACTCTTGTACTGCATGTAACGTTTCTTATTCACCACTCTGGCGCTGTTGACACTTTTCAAGTGAACGTTCCTGTTCACCACCTTTGTGGCGCCGTTGACTTTCGATACAAATAAGTCGGTCCCTTTCTCGAAACAGGGTCATGTTTACTAGGGAGCATTGAACATTGTTGTACTACTTTTTAGAGCAAAATCTTTGTGAGAGACACACCACATATTCACCCAAAATCTTAAAGTGATAAGTGGGTGAGTTCTCTCATTTATAAATACTCAAGTCTCCACATTTTCAATCAATATGGAACTATTACCACACTACTCACACTTGATATATTCTCAACAGAGATTCAGTCTCAATCTCAAAAAATTTAATATATTTTCTCTAATTTATTCTACCTTGATCTAAATAACACTATAACTTTTAAGATCTGAAAATGTGTGTAGTAAATTTGACTTGATAGAGTGAATTTGTGAGGAAGAGATGAAAATTGAGTAGATATGATGAGGATTATTGTCTTTCAATTTATCAATCTTAATATTACTAGAGCATGATTACAAAAATATTTTGATAAATAGCATGTAACTCAAACATTTTCATCGAAGAATGTGAAGTTATATTTTCATAGAATCTCAACTATTAACCTTGTTTCTTAAGGGAAAAAAAAGTTGAGGTTATGATGAGAATTAGTCATCCCATATTTTGGACCTTGAGTACTTTTACTTTATCCCACAAAAATATTGATAACATAATGGAGCTGAGATAAAAAAAAACATCCAATACAATGTCCATAAATAAAAACTTAGTCAGTGAAACTTTTTAATTTAATTAACTAAATTTACTCTAGTGATTGCCTTTTTTTACTCAAGAAAGTGACTACTTTAAACCAAAAATTATCTAAAATAATATGTTGCAATTCTATAATAGGGTGGTAGAATGCTCAAAAAACATGTTTCTAAATTCTGAGACCTTATTTTCTCAAATAGGCTTTAGAAAAAGAGACAGAACCATAGATGTTGTGCAGCTGAAAGCAAGCTAATGTCCACACCCAATAGCCAATGTTGACAACACGTACGTGGGACTCCCTGATTGGTCATACATCTTGTTTGTTTATATATATATATATATATATATATATATATATATATATATATATATATATATATATATATATATATATATATATATATTATATATATATATATATATATATATATATATATATATATATATATATATATATATATATATATATATAATTTTTGTTTTATCGATATATATTATTATTATAGAATTAAACGCGTTTAGCCACTATGAATTTGTTTTGTAATTATTATATATAATATATAGTCTTTTCGTGATCAATCTTTGGTGTATTTGCAACAAATAGTGACATTTAAGGCTCGTGAACTGAAAATGGCAGAATTTGCAATTGAAAAAAGGTTACTTTATTTATAAATTTAACTTGTTTGCATGTGTGGTTAAGACTTAAGACGCGTTGAGTCTATTACTTGAAGATAGATAGATACATATTGAGAATATTTTGTATGAATTATGTCGGTTATGATTGTGACCAAAATCTTATTAAGAATGATAATGTGTAGAAAACATTTTACCAAATGTAAATAATTAGGAAAAATAATTGAAGAACTACTCAGACAAATTCTTCAGAATCTCCCCACAGAAGCAAGAAGAAAATAAAACGCACACGTGGAACGACCAAGGAGCAGAAGAGGCTATCACTGTAAAAACTATGTTTTATAGTAATATGATCTTGGTTTTTATAAGACACATGTGAAGTGAAGAGGGACCCAAAAAAAATACTAGTATTAACAAAACATAGAAATTCATTTCGTGTCTATGACTATATATAACAGAAAGAAAAAGAATAATCGAAAATGACAAAATTAATTTGGAGATAAGATAACATACTTGACGTTGAACAACTATTTTTGTGCATAATTTGAGGTGACCCTTTCTTGGAGATTTTAGGTCTTAATGAAAATAGTAGGGTGTTTAAAATAATGTAAATTATTGATTTTAATTAATTTTGTGGTTTGTCTAAGTTGTTGATTATTGTCAGCAAGTTCTTATTTAACTAAAAAATATATTATTAAATTATTATGTGTGAGTTTATAATAATAATTATTTAAAAAAAGTTATAAGTTTTTTTTTCTTTTTCAAATGTGACAATTATAGCTAATGATCTATATTTAGTTATAATAACTTTCTATTCTCAATAATAAATATACAAATATATGATTATTTATTTTTTGTTTTAGTTTATTTACCTTTAATATATTTTAAGTCTTTTTTTAGTTATGAATTTTATGTACTTTATCAAAATTAACTTTTAGTTATTTATTTTTAGAATTATGTTTTTATTTTTTAATTTAAAGATATTTTGGCTTCAATTATTTTTGGTGGCGTACGATGTTACTAACTATATGTCATATATGTGGCGTTGTCTTCCATAATTGGTCAGTCTCTCACGTGAGATATTACTATTTTTTCATATTTTTTTCAACTATTTATCGGAGTTTAAAATTTTCACAAAATTTATTTATTTTTCATTTTTGTAATATTAAAAAAAATTAACCCTGAAATTTTGCAAGGATTTAAAACCCAATCTCTGCTAAATAATTAAAATAAATAAATAATAAACACTGGAAAAATGGAAAACTTGCTCTCGTATGTAAGACCTCTCACGGTAGCCTGGGCATATAGATATGACACAACTCATATAAGAATTTTAAAATAAGATTATGTTTTTTTAGATGAGGCTCTTCACGCACAACGCCTACGAGATGTTAGAGTTTTTTTAGACAAAGATCAATGAAAAAAATAGTGGAGATGATGAAGCAGAGTTGTACCACATCAATGCAACATCTTTAATAATGATACCAAATCATAAAAAATGATGGGACCATATCTCAAAGGTTGTAAAATTTGAAGTCCTATGACTAGTATTAAGAGAAAATTGATAATTCAAATGCTGTAAATGGTTACTAAGGAGGTGTATTCGTTTACAACTGTGTGAAAAAGTAATAGGAAAAGTTAAAAAAAAAAGAAATTCTCGAAGGTATAACTGGTTACGCATTCGCAATAATCGATTACCACTGTTATAAAAAAATTGTTTCAGTTATAACCCTTACAGGTTTTATGTAACCGATCACAAGTAGTTACTTTCTATTTTTAGCTTATGTTACTTGTATCTCAATCCAAATGTTTTATGTATAAATGCCAAAGGGGCGTCATCATCAATTGTTAATGAAGATTCATATTCTCACCCTCAATTATTCTCTCTCTCTAATCACAACTCTCTTTCCCTCTCCACGTCCAAATTGATCCATTTTCACCAATCGGGTGATACTAAGTTCTAGATTTGGTATCAGAGACTGGTTCTGATCCACAAACACCTAGTGCACAACATGAATTTTGTCTCTAATGAAAGAATCCATGCAAACCTACCTATCATTGATAGAAAGAACTACGACAAATGGTGCAAACAAATGAATGTGTTGTTTGGCTACCAAAATGTTCTTGAAGTGATCAAGAATGGGGTGAATCCTCTTATCGAAGGTGCAACTAATGCACAACGAGCAACACATAAGGAAGATAAGAAGAAAAATTCAAGGCGCTATTTGTTATCCATAAATGTGTGAATGGTGATAACTTTGAGAAAGTTGGTGATTGCAAAATCATCGAAGCAAGCATGGGAAATCTTAGAGAAGGCATATGCAGGGGCTGGAAAGGTAGAGATGGCAAGGTTACAAACTCACAAGCATCAACTTGAATTAATTCAAATGGAGGAAAAGATGACAATCAACGATTTCAAAAAGATAATGATTCGATTGGTGAACCAAGTAAAAGCATGTGGAGAAACGCTCACGAAGCAGAATGTTGTTGCGAAAATCTTGCATTCTTTAACACCAAGATTTGACAACATGGTCGTAACGATTAAGGAATCGAAATATATTACGACAATGAGCGAAGATGAATTACAAAGCTCTCTTAAATCTCATGAGAAAAGTATGGAAGAGAGGAATTGTGACACGACAAAGGTAGAGATCGCTTTGCAAGCTCGTTTCAATGAGAAAGGGAATAAGTCAAAAGTAAAATGGTCCATGAAGAATGAAGGGAATTCTCAAAATTTTGGTGGAATAGAGTCCCAAAATTCCAAGAACTCGACTTTTCAAAAGGGTGAGAGTTGTTGCAACAAAAATGATGGTTAAGACAACTTCAGAGGTGATAAGAAAAGGATTGACAGGAACAAGATTTAGTGCTTTATTTGTTAAAGGTTCAGTCATTTTGCAAGAGAGTGCAATGCAAACAAGAAGGAACCTTAGGAGGGAGAAGCCAAGGTTGCAAGACAAGAGTTTTATGTGGAGAATACACTTTTGGACATGATCACAGAAGGGGAATGCAGTAGCAGCAGGGTGCAGAACAACAACAGCAGTTTTGCAAGCGCTAAAAAAGCAAGTTGTAACCAGTTACCTAAAAATTGTAACCAATTACAGGCAGAAGAAAATGTCATGATGATTATGAAAGGTGCAGTTTAGTGCAGTGAGGAATGGTATTTGGAACCCATGTGTTCTACTCATATGACGGAGAGGAAGGATTGGTTTGTTAAAATCAATTGTGCCATGAAGAACAAAGTGAAGTTCGTGGATGACACCACTCTAGCGGTTGATGGGATCGGTGATGTTTTGATCATGAGAAGGGATGGTGTGTTGGTGTAAGCCCTAGAGGCCAATACTTTTGGTACTTGTATCGAATTATTTAAAGGCATTTTCTTTATTATGGTTGATTAATAAAGTCCCTAGAATAGATAGTCCATTTAATGTATTAAGTGTGACTTAATCATGAGAACACATTAAACATAAGGGCACTATTCTTAAAGTATCCGTAGTCGAGCTTTAATGTGAAGTGGGATAACATTAAAGCATTAAGACTATTATGTTTGTAGACTGATGATCACATCTCATGGATCATGGATAGAGAGTTATCAAGTCTTAAACATAGGTATGAATATTAGGAGTAATATTTATACCGGATTGACCCGCTATGAGAATACTATATAGAAAGTTATGCAAAGTGTCATAAGTTATTCTCATGGTGATAATAGTGTATACCACTCTTCGACCTGAAACCACTATGGATCCTAGATGTAGAGTTGAGTGCTTTATTACTGATCCAACGTTATCCGTAACTGGATAACCATAAAGACAGTTAATGGGTACTCCACGAAGCATGCTGAGGGACATGAGTGTCCTAGATGGAATTTGCCAATCCTGCGTAACAGGATAAATGTCTATGGGCCCAATATTGAACTGGACAAGGGTGACACGGTCTATACCTTGTGTTCAATATAGACATAAGGGCAAAGGGGTAATTATACACATAATTATTATCACAGGAGGTTTTGTCAGATCACATGACATTTTCGTGACTTGGGTAGCAGTGATGTGTTGCTAGATACCGCTCACTGTTTATTATGTTAAATGCATGATTTAATATAATTGCCAACGCCGCGAAAACCTATAGGGTCACACACAAGGACGGATTGATGAGAGATAGAATAATTAAGGAACATCGTAAGGTACGGTGCACTTAAGTGGCAACAAAATATGGTAAGGTACCAAATACTTAAGTGACTTTGGCATATTATGAGATATGGGCAAAATACACTTAAGTGGGCTTTTTTGGCTTGAAGCCCACACAAGTGGTTCTATAAATAGAACCCCTTGGGTAGAAGCATTGTTACTCCACTCCACTCAGACAGAAATTCAAGTAGAGACTTGGAATTTTGTTTCCCTCTTTCTCTCACTCAAAGCCTTCATTCATAACAGCTAGCACTGCGATTGAAGGAATCTGTTCGTGTGGATTGAGTAGAGACGTTGTCATCGTTCAACGTTCGTGATCGCCCCGTGGATTTGTATCCAAGGTTTTGGTCGTTTCAAGAGATCTACACCAAAGGTTTGAATCGCCACAAGAGGTAACGATTCTATCACTGATCATGCCCATTCGTAAGGATCACTAAATGGAGAAATTTTTAAATTCCGTTGCGCCTTGGATGGAAATTCTCCTACATGGTGGACATTCCTTGATCAAAGATGTGTTGTACATTCCAGGAATCAAGTGTAACCTTCTAAGTATTGGCTAATTTCTTGAGAAGGGTTACAAGATTCACATGGAGAACAAGGCGCTACATGTTATGGATGCAAACATGGTAATACCAGCGACACTGAGACGTGTATAACACGCCACCTTCCGAGCTACACCCCTTGATCTTATTGTGGCCCTTCTCACATGGGGGAGTGAAAATCCTTGGACCCTTTCTCAATCTCTAGGACATCTCAAGTTCATGATCATGGTACTATATTACTTCACCAAATGGATAGAAGCAAAGGAATTTGCAAACATCACAATAGCAAATATTCTAAAATTATTCAAAAGGAACATCTTGACACCATACGGGATCCCTCAAGCTATCATTATAGATAACAATATCCAGTTGAGTGACAAGAAGTTCAAAACCCTTTTGAAAGAATTGAATGTTAAACAACACTTTACATCAGTAGAACACCCTCAAACCAACAGACAAGTTGAAGTTGCAAATTAGGTGATTCTTTGAGGGTTGAAGCGACAATTAGTAACGGCCAAAGGAAATTGGGCGGGTGAACTTCTGCATGTCCTTTGGGCTTATAGGACCACGCCTCATTCAACCACCAGTGAAACTCCCTTCCAATTGACTTATGAAATAAAAGTCATCATTCCCATTGAAATAGAAGAATTAAGATGGAGGACGACTCACCCCCCTAACCGAAGAAGATAACTCCAATGAAATCAAATAAGAAATAGATTTGTTAGAGGAAAAAAAAGAGCATCACAACCCTGTTGAGAGTGGTTGTGAAGTAAGCAACAACTACTAAATACAATAAGAAAAGTGGGATCCCGAGAGTTCAAGTCGAGCACTATCATGTTATGGTGTGTTCCTGATAAACATTAATTGGATAAATCCCCCTGAAGTCGGTCAGGTGGCATCGCAATCATCCTGTCTAGCAGGAGGTATGTTAAGAAGGGATGAATGGCTACCATTGTTTGTGGTCTAAGGTTTTCACATGTTTTCCTCATCTTCTTTTTTGTTATTCATCGGTCAGGTGGCCCCTTTGTTTGGTCTCAAGAGCTATTTATCTACAAACCTTGCCCCCTCTTGGATATTGAAGAGGCGTTGTTTTAATGGGTTTAATAGCCATTAATATTATGTAGTTGATTCATCATTAATCGTTCTATAATGTCTTCGGCCATTCATTATTCCAGGAACGTTATAACGGTTCCGACTCTGCCCTTTCAGATCCAGATAAATTGAGTCTGAGATATGCATGGAGCTTGCTTCCCGGACTCATAAAAATATATGAATGTACATAATCCCTCAAAGCACGAGGCCTGTAAGAGTGAAGTGTTTAAATTTATCTCGGATCACATAAACTTCTCATAATCGTATTAAAAACTTCCTTTAAGTTTGTGGTCTTGAGAATGGATCATTTCATATCGTATGATTTTGATGAAGAAGCCGGAGAACCTGGTGGACTCGCGATGTAAAACAATAAAAGATCCCAGGTAGGATCCCAATCAGCTTGAATTCATAGAACCCGGTAGGTTCTAGACACAGAGAAGTCGGAGAGACCTAGTGGAATCTCGACCTATTGGCGTCATAGAACTGGGTAGGTTCTAGACATAGAGAAGTCGGAGAGCTCCAATGGATCTCATCCTGTTGGAGTCGTAAAACTCAGTAGGTTCTAGACCTAGAGAAGTCAGAGAGCCCCGTGGGATCTCAACCTGTTGGCATCTCATTTTAACTAAGCCAATGCTTAGCCTTATTTTTAGAATCATGATAGCCGTGTGGGTTTTCGAATATTATCGTCACCAATTCCTAAAAGTTTCAGACGACCACAACTTGGCAAATTCTGAGTATATCTTACTTAATTCTTTACATGACCTATGTGAGTTGGGTTCCAATGTCTGAGAATCTTTTGTGTGATTAAACTAGAGATCATTCTCATCGGAGCATTGGTTCATAATCATTTTGGCATTAGTCATCCTTTACGGAGGCATTTTGTAATGTTTGGACGCTTTCTAGATCTTTTAACAATAATATTATAGCCCTCATGAGATTTTTTTAGTTGTGACTAAAGAAGATTGGCGATCCAAAATGCAGCGGAAATTAAAAATTTCTCCTTTAATGATCCTTACGAATGGGCATGATCATTGATAGAATCGTTACCTCTTGTGGCGATTGAAACTTTTGATGAAGATCTAAGGAGCGATCATGAACGTTGAATGGTGACGATGTAACACCCTTCTAAAATACCCCAAATATTTAATTAAAATAATAAAATATCAATCAGAGTAATTATGCCCTGAAGGGTGTCACACAATCATTTCACACCAATCATCAAAATATCCTGTCATGCTCATTTATTTAATCAAAATAAGACATTTTTGCATAATTCGCAGCGGATACAAAATAACAACATTCAAATCATGTACTACATTACATGTAAAGTTGTTCAACAACCAAAAGAAAACATAGTAAAACATCTCATCTCGATGTTACATCTACCAGAGCATGACCCACTAAGGACTACACTAGACTCCAAGGACTAGCTTCTATTCAATCACTGCTCGTTACCTGAAAACATAATTGTAAGGGTGAGTTCCTCAATCGATATAATGAGCATTATAAAATATCATGTAATGCTAAGTCATATAACACATATCATCACCCTAATCAGATTACACATATTCAGCAACGGCAATATCAACTCATAATCATCACCATCATCATACTCAAACTCAAAACAACCATAAAACACACGTATAATATTGGAATACATCCATTCATATTATACGCCATACATACATATATTATGCAATGAGACTCCATGCATGCGGTACCGACTACTCGTGAACATATAGTTCAACCTCACCGACCAAATCCAGGTACGGCTACCAAGCTCACTAGTCCCACTCATTTGAGACCTAGTGACTCACATCACTAATTCCTCACCATGGGAATTAGCTACCACCCCAAGGGCTATGCTATGCACGCTAAATCACCTAGCATGCAAACATCAACAACAATCCACAATAACTCATCACTAATTCCTCACCATGGGAATTAGCTACCACCATAAAGGCCACAACATGCATGCTAATCACCTAGCAATGCTACATCATCAACAACAATTCAAGAATAGATATATGCTCACACTCTAAGCCATAAAACAGTCTATTCACAAATGCACACATAACTGATACATTCACCGCATCATGCATACCATCACACATCATCAGTATTTTATCACATAAGCATATCATATCATGCCAAATAACAACCACAGTATTAGCACACTCTACTAATACCTATACTACTCAAAACAACGGGAAATGATCCCTAATATATCATACATCATCTGAATTACGTTACTCAGCTGAACAGTTAAAAACTGCACAACAACAGCTCAGGAAAATCACAATCCTGCCCATACGCGTATTGCCTAACCCCATACGCGTATGGCCCATCTCCTGACCAAAACCCATACGCGTAACACCATCTCATACGCGTATGCTACGCGTACCACTTCCCCATACGCGTACCAACAGAGACCAAAACACGTTCAAAACATCATCTTCCTCATCCATACGCGTATTGCCTAGTGCCATACGCGTACCAGACCATCTCATACGCGTATTGCCTAGTGCCATACGCGTATGACCAGAAACCAGACTTCCAGATCTGCTATGGCTTTCTCTGCTACGAGATCTATCCAATTCAACCTTCCACGGTCCAATTTTACACATTATTCGTTCATATACTCTAACACAATTCATACCCTATTCGATTTCACAAAATCTAACATTATTACATCTAATTCCTACGAATTCCTTTCAATCATAATCCAATTTCGTTCATCCAAAAGTTCACCATTTCATCATAATAATCCAATTCAGAGGTAAGTCAATGGTTTATCACTACCCAGTACATATTATCCCATAATACCCATTAAACGATGATAAACCCCCCTTACCTGAGTTAATCCGGCGAATCTTTAAGCTTCAAGCTCTTCCTCCCTTCAACCCTTGTTCTCTGGCTCTCTTTGCCCTTTTCCACTTTTCCGTCCCTTTTTCCTTTTCACGTGAAAAAATAAACCTTTTTACTAAATGGGACCTTTTCTAAATTCCAACTTTTATTCCAATAAAATAATAACCCAATAATAATAATTCCAATAATAATATTCCAATTATTTAATTAAATTAATAAATATATTATTAACTTAAATTAAATAATTATCTTATTTTTATCGGGGTGTTACAACTCTCCCCCACTAAAAGAGTTTTCGTCCTCGAAAACATACCTCAAGCGAATAACTCCGGATAAGACTCCTTCATCTGACTCTCAAGTTCCCAAGTCACATTGCCACCTGCTGGTCCTCCCCAAGCTACCTTTACCAAAACAATCTCTTTACCCCGCAACTGCTTCAACTCTCGATCCTCGATCCTCATAGGTGATGTTTCAACAGTCAGGTTATCTCTCACCTGTACATCATCTACTTGGACCACATGCGACGGATCAGGAATGTACTTCCTCAACTGAGACACATGAAAAACCTCATGCAAATTCGCAAGTGACGGCGGTAAAGCGATACGATAGGCTACCTCCCCTATCCTTTCCAAAATCTGATAAGGACCAATAAATCGAGGTGTCAACTTCTTCGACTTCAAAGCTCGACCAACCCCAGTTATCGGAGTAACACGAAGAAACACATGATCTCCCTCTTGGAACTCAAGTGACTTCCTCCTCTTGTCGTGATAACTCTTCTGACGAATCTGAGCAACTCTCATCTTCTCCTGAATCATCTTAATCTTTTCCGTAGTTTGTTGAACAATCTCCGGTCCAACCACAACACTCTCACCGGACTCATACCAACATAAAGGCGTCTGACATCTCCTACCATACAAAGCTTCAAACGGTGCCATACCAATGCTCGAATGAAAACTATTGTTGTAGGTAAACTCAATCAAAGGTAAATAACAATCCCAAGCACCTCCTTTTTCCAAAACACAAGCTCTCAAAAGATCTTCTAGGGACTGAATCGTCCTCTCAGTCTGACCATCAGTCTGCGGATGATATGCAGAACTCAATCTCAGCTTAGTTCCCAAAGCCTTCTGCAAACCTTCCCAGAACTTCGATGTAAATCTAGGATCTCTGTCCGAAACAATACTCGACGGAATACCATGCAAGCTTACAATTTTCTCAATATACAACTCAGCTAATCTCTCTAACGGATAATCCATTCTGATCGGAATGAAATGAGCCGATTTTGTCAATCTGTCAACAATCACCCAAATAGCTTCAAAATTCTTAATTGTCCTCGGTAAACCCGAAACAAAATCCATACTGATACTATCCCACTTCCACTCTGGAATAGCCAACGGTTGCATTAGCCCAGACGGCTTCTGATGCTCAATCTTTGACTTCTGACAAGTCAAACAAGAATAAACAAAACTCGCAATTTCTCTTTTCATTCCCGGCCACCAAAATAACTTTTTCAAATCATGATACATCTTCGTAGCTCCAGGATGAATACTCAAGCCACTACGATGTCCTTCCTCAAGAATACTCTTCTTAAGTTCGGTAACATCCGGAATGCACACCCGATTACCAAATTTCAAAACACCATTCTCATCAACTCTGAATTCACCACCTTGACCTTGATTCACTAGAGTCAACTTATCAACCAAAAACACATCGGATTTCTGACCCTCTCTAATCTCATCCAGAATACCACTCGTTAACTTCAACATTCCCAATTGAACACTATTGTGAGTACTCTCACACACCAAACTCAAGTCTCTAAACTGCTCGATTAAATCCAATTCCTTAACCATTAACATAGACATATGCAATGATTTCCGACTCAATGCATCAGCCACTACGTTTGCTTTACCCGGATGGTAATTCAAACCAAAGTCATAATCCTTCAGAAATTCTAACCATCTCCTCTGTCTCATGTTCAGCTCTTTCTGATCAAACAAATACTTTAAACTTTTATGGTCACTGAAAACCTCAAACCTTGACCCGTACAAGTAATGCCTCCATAACTTCAGAACAAATACCACAGCTGCCAACTCTAAATCGTGTGTCGGATAGTTCCTCTCATGAACCCTCAGCTGTCTCGAAGCATAAGCTATAACATGCTTATTCTGCATCAACACACCACCCAAACCCAACAATGAAGCATCACAGAAAACCTCAAATGGTTCCAACGAACTTGGTAATATCAGAATAGGAGCAGTAGTTAACCTTCTCTTTAACTCTTGAAAACCTTCTTCACATTTTGAGTCCCAAACAAACGCTTGCCCCTTTCTAGTCAACATCGTCAACGGTAACGCCAACTTAGAAAATCCCTCAATAAATTTCCTATAATATCCTGCAAGTCCAAGAAAACTCCTTATCTCAGAAACTGACTTCGGAGCTTCCCACTTAGATACCGCTTCTATCTTAGAAGGATCAACAGCAACGCCACCTCTTGAAATCACATGACCAAGAAAACTAACCTCTTCTAACCAAAATTCACACTTTGACAGTTTAGCAAATAACTTCTTTTCTGTTAAAACTCCTAATACCACTCTCAAATGCTCAGCATGCTCTTCTTCAGATTTCGAATACACCAAAATGTCATCAATAAACACCACAACAAACTTATCTAGATACGTATGGAAAATCCTATTCATATACTCCATAAATACTCCAGGCGCATTAGTCACACCAAAAGGCATTACAGAATACTCATAATGTCCATACCTTGTTCTGAAAGCAGTCTTCTGAATATCCTCAGTTTTCACACGTATCTGATGATATCCCGACCTCAAATCTATCTTGCTGAACACACTCGCACCAACCAACTGATCCATCAAATCATCAATCCTCGGCAAAGGATACCGATTCTTGATCGTCACTTTATTCAGTTGCCTGTAGTCCACACACAACCTCATAGTACCTTCTTTCTTCTTAACCAATAACACTGGTGCACCCCACGGTGACACACTCGGACGAATAAACTTCTTATCCAACAAATCTTCCAACTGACTCTTCAATTCAGTTAACTCAACAGCAGACATACGGTACGGAGCCATCGACACCGGCCTAGTACCAGGTACCAAATCAATCGAGAACTCAACTTCACGCTCTGGCGGTAATGCATTCACTTCTTCAGGAAACACATCAGGAAAATCACACACCACGGCTAGATCGTGAATCACTAGTTTATCTTTCGCCTCCAAAGTCGCTAACAACATAAACAATTCTGCTCCATCTGCTACTTCCTCATTCACCTGCCTCGCCGATAGAAACAAACTCTTTCCTTCCTCAATCTCAGGAAAAATCACAGTCTTATCAAAACAGTTGATATAAACTCGGTTAGACACCAACCAGTTCATACCCAGAATAACATCAATCTGCACTAGTGGAAGACACACAAGGTCCATCCCAAAGTCTCTACCAAAAATATTCAAAGGACAATTTAAACAAACTGAAGTAGTAGTCACTGAACCCTTCGCAGGAGTATCAATCACCATACTTCCAAGCATCTCAGATATCTCTAACTTAAGTTTCACAGCACAATCCAAAGATATAAAGGAATGAGTAGCACCGGTGTCAATAATAGCGACAAGAGGAAAGCCATTAATATAACACGTACCTCGGATCAAACGATCATCTGCAGCAGTCTCAGAACCCGATAAAGCAAAGACCTTGCCTCCCGACTGATTCTCTTTCTTCGGCTTAGGACACTGTGGGCTGATATGACCCACCTCTCCACAGTTGAAACAAGTCATAGTCTTCAACCGGCACTCTGCAGCCAAGTGACCACTCTTGCCACACTTGAAACACTTCTTCTCAGCACTGGTACACTCATGGAAACGATGTCCAGCCTGACCACATCTGTAACACTTAGCAGGAGCACTAGAGTCTCCCCCACTAGGCCTCTTCATCCCACTCTGTCTCTGAAAACCTTTGCCAACTGCATACGGTTTCCCACGATCATTCTGATTCTTGCCTTTCCTATCAACCCTTTGCTGATAGCTCTCTGCTCTAGCCTTGGAATCCTGTTCAAAAATTCTGCAACAGTCCACCAAATCAGAAAACACTCGAATCCGCTGATACCCAATAGCCTGCTTGATCTCGGGACGCAACCCGTTCTCAAACTTCACACACTTTGAAAATTCCCCAGTAGCCTCGTTATAGGGAGTGTAATACTTCGACAGCTCTGTGAACTTAGCAGCATACTCAGTAACAGACCGATTGCCCTGCTTCAATTCCAAGAACTCTATCTCTTTCTTTCCTCTAACATCCTCTGGAAAGTACTTCCTCAGGAATCTCTCTCTGAACACAGCCCAAGTGATCTCAGCATTCCTAGCAGTTTCCAACTCAGTGCGGGTAGCAACCCACCAATCATCTGCTTCTTCTGACAGCATATGCGTACCGAACCTGACCTTCTGGTTATCGACACACTCAATCACTCGGAAGATCCTCTCGATTTCCTTCAACCACTTCTGAGCACCATCTGGATCGTATGCTCCCTTGAACATTGGAGGATTGTTTTTCTGGAACTCACTCAGTTGACGAGCAGCTCCCATTCCCACAACATTCGGATTCCCTCCAAGTACTCCAGCTAGCATACCCAGAGCCTCAGCAATCGCAGCATCGTCTCTACCTCTTCCAGCCATCTCTATTCTGAAAACCCAACAAGCTAAAACAATAAGTACTGATAGGGTTACACAACACCTATCCCGTACAGGGGAAACAGAATGATTACGACTCGACTCGACCGACTAAGCTCTGATACCACTAATGTAACACCCTTCTAAAATACCCCAAATATTTAATTAAAATAATAAAATATCAATCAGCGTAATTATGCCCTGAAGGGTGTCACACAATCATTTCACACCAATCATCAAAATATCCTGTCATGCTCATTTATTTAATCAAAATAAGACATTTTTGCATAATTCGCAGCGGATACAAAATAACAACATTCAAATCATGTACTACATTACATGTAAAGTTGTTCAACAACCAAAAGAAAACATAGTAAAACATCCCATCCCGATGTTACATCTACCAGAGCATGACCCACTAAGGACTACACTAGACTCCAAGGACTAGCTTCTATTCAATCACTGCTCGTTACCTGAAAACATAATTGTAAGGGTGAGTTCCTCAATCGATATAATGAGCATTATAAAATATCATGTAATGCTAAGTCATATAACACATATCATCACCCTAATCAGATTACACATATTCAGCAACGGCAATATCAACTCATAATCATCACCATCATCATACTCAAACTCAAAACAACCATAAAACACACGTATAATATTGGAATACATCCATTCATATTATACGCCATACATACATATATTATGCAATGAGACTCCATGCATGCGGTACCGACTACTCGTGAACATATAGTTCAACCTCACCGACCAAATCCAGGTACGGCTACCAAGCTCACTAGTCCCACTCATTTGAGACCTAGTGACTCACATCACTAATTCCTCACCATGGGAATTAGCTACCACCCCAAGGGCTATGCTATGCACGCTAAATCACCTAGCATGCAAACATCAACAACAATCCACAATAACTCATCACTAATTCCTCACCATGGGAATTAGCTACCACCATAAAGGCCATAACATGCATGCTAATCACCTAGCAATGCTACATCATCAACAACAATTCAAGAATAGATATATGCTCACACTCTAAGCCATAAAACAGTCTATTCACAAATGCACACATAACTGATACATTCACCGCATCATGCATACCATCACACATCATCAGTATTTTATCACATAAGCATATCATATCATGCCAAATAACAACCACAGTATTAGCACACTCTACTAATACCTATACTACTCAAAACAACGGGAAATGATCCCTAATATATCATACATCATCTGAATTACGTTACTCAGCTGAACAGTTAAAAACTGCACAACAACAGCTCAGGAAAATCACAATCCTGCCCATACGCGTATTGCCTAACCCCATACGCGTATGGCCCATCTCCTGACCAAAACCCATACGCGTAACACCATCTCATACGCGTATGCTACGCGTACCACTTCCCCATACGCGTACCAACAGAGACCAAAACACGTTCAAAACATCATCTTCCTCATCCATACGCGTATTGCCTAGTGCCATACGCGTACCAGACCATCTCATACGCGTATTGCCTAGTGCCATACGCGTATGACCAGAAACCAGACTTCCAGATCTGCTATGGCTTTCTCTGCTACGAGATCTATCCAATTCAACCTTCCACAGTCCAATTTTACACATTATTCGTTCATATACTCTAACACAATTCATACCCTATTCGATTTCACAAAATCTAACATTATTACATCTAATTCCTACGAATTCCTTTCAATCATAATCCAATTTCGTTCATCCAAAAGTTCACCATTTCATCATAATCATCCAATTCAGAGGTAAGTCAATGGTTTATCACTACCCAGTACATATTATCCCATAATACCCATTAAACGATGATAAACCCCCCTTACCTGAGTTAATCCGGCGAATCTTTAAGCTTCAAGCTCTTCCTCCCTTCAACCCTTGTTCTCTGGCTCTCTTTGCCCTTTTCCACTTTTCCGTCCCTTTTTCCTTTTCACGTGAAAAAATACACCTTTTTACTAAATGGGACCTTTTCTAAATTCCAACTTTTATTCCAATAAAATAATAACCCAATAATAATAATTCCAATAATAATATTCCAATTATTTAATTAAATTAATAAATATATTATTAACTTAAATTAAATAACTATCTTATTTTTATCGGGGTGTTACAGACGACGCCTCTACTCAGTCCACACGAATGAATTCCTTCAGTATCAGTGCTAGCTGCTACGAATGAAGGCTTTGAGTGTGTGTGTGTGTGTGTGTGTGTGTGAGAGAGAGAGAGAGAGAGAGAGAGAGAGAGAGAAACAAAATTCCATCTGAACAAATGCTTATGCACAAGGGTTCTATTTATAGAACCACTTGTATGGGATACAAGCTTAAAAGCCCATTTAAGTGTGTGTGGCCCATATCTTATGATATACCAAAATCACTTAAGCGCGTGGTACCTTACCATATTTCGTATTCTACTTAAGTGCACTGTACCTTACGATGTTCTACAATTCACTTAAGTGAACCGTACCTTACGGTGTTCCTTATTTACTCTATCTCTCATCAATCCATCCTTTTGTGTGTGACCCTATAGGTTTTCGCGGCATTGGCAATTATATTAAATCATGTATTTAACATAATAAACAGTGAGCGGTATCTAGCAACACATCACTTCTACCCAAGACACGGAAATTTCATGTGATCTGACAAATCCTTTTGTGATAATATTTGTGTGTACAATTACCCTTTTTCCCCTATGTTTATATTGAACATAAGGCATAGACCGTGTCATCCTTGTCCAGTTCAATATTGTGCCCTTAGACATTTATCCTATTACGCAGGATGGGCAAATTCCATCTAGGCCACTCATGTCCCTCAGCATGCTTTGTGGAGTACCCATCAACTGTCTTTATGGTCATCCAGTTACGGGCAATGTTTTATCAGCAATAAAGCACTCGACTCTACATCTAGGGTCCATAGTGGTTTCAGGTCAAAGGGTGGTATACACCACTATCACCATGATAATAACTTACTCATAATATTCATACCTATGTTTTAGACTTGATAACTCCTTATCCATGATCCATGAGATGCGATCATCAGTCTATATACATAGTAGTCTTAATGCTTTAATGTTATCCCACTTCACAACAAAGCTCGACTACGGATACTTTAAGAATAATGTCCTTATGTTTAATGGGATCTCATGATTAAGTAACACTTGATACATTAAACGGACTAGATATTCTAGGGACTTTATTAAACAAACATAATAAAAAAAGTATTTTATTATTAATAAATAATTCGATACAAGTACCAAAAGTATTGGACTCTAGGGATTACACCAACAATCTCCCACTAGCACTAGAGCCAATCAGGCATACCCCTAATGCCCATAGATCTAGTATGACCATCATGCTTCTGCTGCGCAAGAGGCTTTATCAGTGGGTCATCAATATTGTCAAGTGTGGGTACTCTGCATATTTTCACATCTCCTCTATCTATTATCTCTCGAATGAGGTGATAGCGTCTAAGTATGTGTTTGGTTCGTTGTTGAGATCTAGGCTCTTTAGCTTGTGCGATAGCCCCATTGTTATCACAATAGAGATCAATGGGATCCACAATGCTAGGAACTATGTCAAGTTCACTAATGAACTTTTTGATCCAAACAACTTCCTTTGCTACACTTGAGGCAACAATATACTCGACCTCAGTTGTAGAATCAGCAATTGTATCTTGCTTTGAACTTTTCCAGCTCACAGCGCCACCGTTTAAACAAAACACATAACTAGATTGCGATCTAAAGTCATCCTTATCTGTCTAGAAGCTAGCATCGGTGTATCCAATTACAGCAAGCTCTTCCTGACCTCCATATATCAAGAATGAGTCCTTAGTCCTTCTCAAATACTTAAGGATATTCTTGACAGTTATCCAATGAGCATCATCGGGATCATATTTGTACCTACTTGTTGCACTTAAAGCATATGAGACATTTGGTCGAGTACATAACATGGCATAGATACAATCCATTTCTTCCTTAGTTGAAGGGGATTATGTTTTTGATAGACACATGCCATGTTGCATAGGTATGAATCCTTTCTTGGAACCATGCATATTAAAGCGTTTCAGCATTTTGTCTATGTATGTAGTCTGACTTAGGCCAAGCAGTTTTTGTGATCTATCTCTATAGATCCTGATTCCTAATATATAGGCTGCTTCACCTAGGTCCTTCATAGAAAAGCATTTCCCCAACCAATACTTTACTTGTTGCAGGGTAGGGACATTGTTTCCAATGAGTAATATGTCATCTACATATAATGCCAAGAAGATGATCATGCTTCCACTAACCTTCTTGTAGACATAAGGCTCATCTTCATTCTTGATGAATCCATATTGTTTTACTGTTTCATCAAAACGAAGATTCCAGCTTCTGGAAGCTTGCTTCAATCCATAGATTGATCTTTGTAACTTACATATCTTTTGGGCTTCTTCTGGTATGTCAAATCCTTCAGGTTGTGTCATGTACACATCCTTAAGAAGATTCGCATTAAGGAAAGCAATTTTGACATCCATCTGCCATATTTCATAATCATGATATGCAGCGATAGCAAGTAAAATCTGAATAGATTTAAGCATTGCAACTGGTGAAAAGGTTTCATCATAGTCAACCCCGTGAATTTGTTTATATCCTTTTGCAACTAGTCTTGCCTTATAGGTATGTACCTTACCATCCATGTCAGTCTTCTTTTTGAAGACCCACTTGCATCCTATAGGGTTAACTCTTATAAGAGGCTCTACCAAGGTCCAAACCTGGTTTGTGTACATGGAATCCATTTCAGATTTCATGGCTTCTAGACACTTCTCAGACTCGGGACTAGTTATGGCCTCTTGGTAGGTCACAGGCTCATCTTGATCAATGAGTAATACATCACCTTGATCAGTTATGAGATATCCATACCTCTCAGGTAGGTGGCGTATCCTGCTTGACCTACGTTGGTCTTGTTCTACTTGAGTTGGTTGCTCTTCCACAACTACTTGTGTTTCATACTCTAATTCCTCCATAGGTGTATCAATGCTTTGTGATTCTTAAATTTCTTCAAGCTCTACTTTCCTCCCACTGATTCCTTTGGAAATAAAATCCTTTTCTAGGAAAAAACTCCAGTTCGAGCGACAAACACTTTGCCCTCAGAAGGATTGTAGAAGTGACACCCTCTTGTTTCTTTAGGATACACCATAAATAAGCATTTGTTAGATTTGGGCTCAAGCTTAGTTAAAAATGTCCGTTTCACATAAACTTCGCAACCCCAAATCTTCATGTAAGATATATGTGGTTTCTTACCACTCCATATCTCATATGGTGTCTTCTCAACCTTTTTGGATGGAACACGGTTAGTGTGTAAGCTGTTGTCAATAGTGCATGTCTCCAAAAGGAGTTTAGAAGATCAACTTGACTCATCATGGATCGGACCATGTCTAACAAGGTTCGATTTCTTCTCTCAAATACACCATTCCATTGGGGTGTTTTAGGAGGAGTAAGTTGGGATAGAATCCCACACTCTTTCAGATGGTCATCAAATTCTAGGCTTAAATATTCACCACCTCGATTGGATCGAAGAGTTTTAATATTCTTACCTATTTGGTTTTGTACTTCATTCTTGAATTCCTTGAACTTTTCAAAGGACTCTGATTTGTGTTTCATTAAATACACATAACCATATCTACTGAAATCATCAGTATATGTGATGAAGTACTGAAAACCTTCTTTGACTGGTATGTTCAATGATCCACATACATCAGTATGTATGAGGGACAAAAGATCATTAGCTCTTTCACCTTTTCCTGCGTATGGAGACTTTGTCATCTTTCCAATTAAACAAGATTTCCATGTCTCATATGATTCATAAACAAAAGAGTCCAAGAGTCCGTCTTTATGGAGTTTGGAAATGCATTTCTCCTTTATGTGGCCTAATCGACAATGTCAAAGGTAAGTTGGATTTAACTTATTAGATTTCATCATTTTAGTATTAATGTTATAAATAGGCATTTCAAGATCAAGGACATATAGTCTATTGTTCATTTGTGCAGTAGCATAGAATATATCATTCAAATAAATGGAGCAACAATTATTCTTTATTACAAATGAAAAACCAAACTTGTCTAAACAAGAAACGAAAATAATATTCCTGCTAATTGCAGGTACATAATAACAGTTATCTAACTGAATTATTAAACCACTAGGTAAAGTCAATACATAAGTTCCTACGGCTAAAGCAACAACCTTTGCTCCATTGCCAACTCGTAGGTCAACTTCACCTTTTTCCAAATCTCTACTCCCCGGCTAACTCTGTATAGTGTGATCAGTCACCGAAATTTAATTTGGTTTTAATTAATTAACAGAATTTAAATTAATAATAATAATGTGTTTATTATTATTGTCTTGTGGTGATCGGTTATGGCCTTAGTTTTCCTTTATTTTGTTTTGGGATTTTAAAATATGAACTGCGTGTCGTGCCTCTCTTTTAATCTCTTAATGTAACTTCTTTTCTCATCCCACTCCCTTGTATGTAAAATGAGTTTCTTTTATGTAATATAATGTTATGAAGAAAGAGAAGAATACAATATCAAAGGAGGACAACCTTGAAGATCTTGCTTGAAGAAGCTTAGATCGTTATTAGGTTAGCTTAGCTTCTCTCATTGACTTGGGAGAACAATTGCGCTAGGGGCCATAACTGTTTCATTATGTATGTTGATGCATGTGAATGTATGTTGATGCATGTGAGAGACGATTTATATGATAAATAAGCCGGTGAGATCAGAATAATTGTAAATTCTCTCAAATTAAATATTAAGTTTATGCTTTCCAAGTTTTAGCACTCATCAAGACTAGTATCGGATAATGTAGGTTTCGCCTACGCGAGGTGCATGTCCTATATTAGTAAGGTGCGATGGGATAATTGTAATATCCAACTGCTAAAACAATGGGTCAAACTTAACTAAACAAATTATAATTAGATTATATATGTTTAGAAGCAAGAGTTGGAAATGATCCATGTGATGGATTGGAATAAGGAGTTATTCACCCAACTAAAATATTTGAGAGTTGTATTAGATACAATTGGAAGGAGTTTCTACCTAAATAACCTAGTTTTGTGTAATCCGCCTACGCGAACTTAAAACAAAGTGAAATGTGGATCTCGACCCACTAGAAAATCTTCCAACAGGATTTTCCGAATCAAATGGTGAGGGTCATTTGTTTTGAGTAAAATAGTGGGAGCATATTTAATTAAAGGCCTAATTAAATATGTTATTGATACTTATATTTTTATTATTTTCATGTAGATTACCATGACAACAAACACCTCTAACAACATTTTGCGATCAATCCTTGACAAGGAAAAATTGTCTGGATTGAGATTTAGCAAAAGGTGAAGTTGACCTACGAGTTGGCAATGGAGCAAAGGTTGTTGCTTTAGCCGTAGGAACTTATGTATCGACTTTACCTAGTGGTTTAATAATTCAGTTAGAGAACTGTTATTATGTACCTGCAATTAGCAGGAATATTATTTCCGTTTCTTGTTTGGACAAGTTTGGTTTTTCATTTATAATAAAGAACAATTGTTGCTCAATTTATTTGAATGATATATTCTAGGCTACTGCACAAATGAACAATGGACTATATGTCCTTGATCTTGAAATGCCTATGTATAACATTAATACTAAAAGGATGAAACCTAATGAGTTAAATCCAACTTACCTTTGGCATTGTCGATTAGGCCACATAAATGAGAAACGCATTTCCAAACTCCATAAAGATGGACTCTTGGACTCTTTTGATTATGAATCATATGAGACATGCAGATCTTGTTTAATTGGAAAGATGACAAAGTCTCCATTCACAGGAAAAGGTGAAAGAGCTAATGATCTTTTGGCCCTCATGCATACTGATGTATGTGGATCACTGAACATACCAGCTAGAGGAGGTTTTCAGTCCTTCATCATATTTACTGATGATTTCAGTAGATATGGTTATGTGTATTTAATGAAACACAAATCGATCGACTTTGCTACTTCAACTTCCGATTTGTTTAATTCATGTGACATCTTGATTTTCTTTGATCATAGTATCTGATGTCTTCTTACTGAAAATTTGAGTTCTTTGATAGGATATAGTTTCTTCCGACAACTATCCTGCATAAGTTTAAAGTTTGGATAAGAGGAGGTGTCTCTCGCCCTCTCAGGGGAAAGAAACGACACTCATTTGCTTAATGTAAGTGTTAAATTAGTTACAAACGGCAGAGAAATTAGCTCGTGTTATCCAACAATAAATTAAAACATAATTTGCATTGTCCAGTTTATTGATTTTTTTGGCGGTATCGCTTGATAAATGCATGTTTCCAAGACTAATTTTGTCCACTCGAATTTTGATATGCAGGAGATTTGTTGTCTCCTTACCTGCACAATTAACATCATAATCTTGGTCAATGTCTTCATCTACCTTACCAATCTAAAGCAATCACAGACCATTAAAGTCTCATACGATACACCATAGACCATTGGACATGTCGTGTAGTTCAAGGAGTAAGTCCCAAGATTGTCTTCTTCTTCCTCGTTCTGAGTACCCGTAATAACATGTTAGCCTCCATTGACCTTTCCTTTCATCCTCCACCAATAAGTTTACAAAAGTTTCTTGAGAAATTCAACACACTGCACTGATTTTATTCTTCCATAACACTGCTAAACCTTCACTCCTTCCTTTTATATCAATTTACAAACAAACATCTACTTCATTGTAACTCTGACATGTTCTATCTTTCTTGCTTTTGTTAATGTCTCCAACAAGAATATTATATATGGTTGGTGCTTCTGAGTCAGGCTACGCATGTTAGAAATTGCACTCGGACTACTCACTCCCCAACAATTCCACCTCCTCAAGATTATCATTGGTCCCGACAGTCCTGATTATAAAATAAAAAATGATGCGTTGTCTCATTGCTAGTTCTCCCTTCTTTTTCTTTTTACTTGAATGTCCATGTTTTTTTTCATCCTCTTATTATTAGGGGAAAGGAACCCAAGTAAGCTAGAGTTCGGACTAAGAGGTACGAGGTCCGGTCAAAGATTGTTCTTACTTTAAATATATATATATATATATATATATATATATATATATATATATATATATATATATATATATATATATATATATATATATATATATATATTAGGTTAAAAATAAAACTTTTAATGGATTATGATTGATTAACAATATTTAATCTATCAATAAATATGAATTAAATTCTCAATTAATTGCATCCATGAGTTGGTAGAACGAACTACATAGGACATTAAATAACAAAAGCCCTTAAAAAGAAGGTACAGGGCATGAACAGATTCTCTATGCTCATGTATCTCAAATGCCCCTTTATAAAATGTGTGTCTTCCCTTTCTCTCTGCTTTTTATTTTTAATACCAAAACAAAATAATCAAATCTTTAATACTGTCACATTTTTTTCTGCAACAAGAAGAACCTCTGTTGAATTCAGAATATTTGAATAAGATGTGACTTTTAATGTGATTGTTATAAAAAAAATGAAAGTAAGAATAATCTCTTCTTTTCATAGCACTTTTTTTTAATAAAAAAAATTCATGTAAGAACTTTGTCATATAAACTTCAAATTTTTTCAGTCTTTGACATAGTTTTCATCATTAGTGTAACACAACCAAATTAATATGGAATCTATTAATGTCTTACCACAGTGTTGAACATGGAAAATTAAATAAATTTTTTAATTTAGATATGAAAATAAATGCAGCTGAAATGATGATTTATACTATAAATATATTTGACTCCAAAAAATGGTCCTATTGAATCATATACTTGAAATACATCATTAATGTCTTGTATATGGTAGTAGTATAGTACTAGTACTCTATCTCTGTTATTTTTCCATTTTGAATCTTAGGAGTTAAGCCTGATAGGTAAACCCTAATTGGCTCCATAAAGTTGCTTTACCTTCTCAGCTTATATGGTTTTGTTACTACCCTAGTTTTCACTTTCTACCTTCTTTTATGAGGTAATAGTACTTTGATGAAAGCATATTTATGAAAGAGCAAGATTAGCAATAAGACTTTTTTGTCCAAAACAAAAAAGATGAACTTGTCATATACACATCGAACGAGTCAGACATAGACACGTGTCATACATCAAAACACATTTATTTTAGAGATATTCGCATGTTTTAGTATCAGATGTATATGATATAAATTGATAATAAGGGCATTTGTCAAACAAAAAGGAGATGCATTTGTCATATACACGTTATACCAGTCAGGCGTAGACACGTGTCAAACAACCTATCTGGCTTATGAATATCTTGCGTTATAGATTTGAATTACACAAGTTAGAAGTGTCTATGTGGCTAGTACTGAAGTTTTGAGTTATTGATTCTCATGTATTCCCATTATCTTTGTGCTTTCATACTATTCATATATAAGTTCTATTTTCCTTACTATGCAGCATTCATTATTAAAGCAAAAGGAGCGTTGAAGTGCATTTATTTCTCACAGTACCCTACATGCCTATCTCATTGTGAAAATGGAAAATTCCCACCAACAAAAGAAAACTTCATTCTACATTTCTCTTCATCTCACACTGCATTATTTTTCAGATATCCACATTGTAAAATCACTATAGGACTTAACTATAGGTGAAGCCTTGTGCTATCAATTAGCATAGTGGACCACATAACATGCTTGCAAATTAATCATAAGATTGAAATGTGTTTATGTATAGCTAAAACTAGTAAGTTTTTATCTCTTAATGTGTCACATATTTAGTAACAAAGTTGCATGTTCTTAAAGTTCAAACTTCAAAGTGTTCCACAATATACATATACTAGCTAGCTAGTAATCATATAAGTTCTTATTTGTGCAAAAAGAAATCACCTATTTGATAAAATAACTTTAGGTTTTTCTGGTTGAGGAAACTTCCCGACTTCAAATATCAACATGATTTTCTTAGAGATATTCTATTTAATATATTTCTCTAGATCGAAGTATAGGTAAAGGAATTGACCCATGAAAAATCAGAGATCAACACTTAGGCCAGTAAATATTATAGTGTACGGGATTGGATAAGAGAAAAACATGCATGTGCGAATTTAATTGGGATTTTTCCACTTGTGAGATTAATGACATAAGGTTTTTTTGTATGAAACATATTTTAAAGTCGTTTCAAGTAAATGGTCAAACATGAGAAAACATGTTCCGACAATCAATATGTTTTCGTATCACACTTTTAATTTTCTCGCACCAGATAGAGACATTGAATCTTTTATGAAGAGTAATGTTACATTATTGTCTTCTAAAGCTATAAATATAATAGTTTTAAAATAATTGATTTTTCCATCTAAAAAGGAACAAGCACAACTTAGAGTTAGTGGTGGAAAAAAAGTCTAAAAATATTAATATTTTAAGTATAGTTTATCTAACTGTTGGTAATGTCAATGAATGCTAAGAAAAATAATGATGTCAAATTCAAACTTGTATAGTTAATTAGTAATAGAAAAAACAAACAAAATGTCAGCAATTAAAGACAGAGCCAGTTGTTTCAATGATGAAGAAGTGTCCATGTGACACCACATGCATGAACTTTCCTTGGTTAAAAAACAATATACTGTTGAATTTCTATCTTACTTTGTTTTATAGAAAGAGATGTATCTGTGTCGTAAGAACAGTATTATTCTTCTGCAGAGTATCTCACTTTTATAGTTATATTTTTCTTTTATTCTTGAACATTAAGGCAAAAAATGAATTCAACAAGTCAACATTTCACAGTAGAAAAAATGTTGAAAATTGCTAAAATTGAGTCTCAAATAGATTATCTATATCTGAATATCTGGCATCATGTGTTGGTATTCAAAATGTAACATCACATGCTTTATTAAGATGCTTAATCAAAATAATAATAATAATAACCATGTGCTTAGGTTTGGTTTTGTTCATGTAACTCATGTGTTTTGTTACATGAATGAAAGTATGGAACATTTTCCTAAAGCATGATGTTATGAGAGAGCATTGGATCTTCTGTAACCTGGGGTTGTAGAGGTGGCAGGAGTTAGTAAGATATCAAAATCAAACTTCCTTATGAAGCCAAACTCAAAATCATGTACTCTATTATATCACTACTAGTACTGGCTTTTTCTGTTTTCTTCATGATAATGTTCAAACGCAAGCTTTAATTGCACATGGCATTTATAAGATTGGACCACAAAATGTTTTCTATTTTACTTCTTTAGTGTACTAATTAACATCACATTGTTTTGAAGAATCCGAGTTCGAATTATGACTGCAACGGTTTTCGATTAGTCTTTATTACTTTCTTCACAAGCTAGATTATCAAATCTACTGGCCCACGTGGGATGCACGAGAGATCTTAAATGATATTTAACAAATTATATTTGTTGCCCGGCACGTGGGCGACTTCCTCAAAAATGAGTAATCTACCACGACGCCCGATGGAACAGAGACATACTAGTCAAGTCCGAGAAAAAAATGTTTTAAGACTAAGTGCGCTCCACTAAAATATATTCACTTGTGTGACAAATGATTAAGAAGTAAAGTATCAAACAACCTTATTAGATATAATAATCAGTTACATTATTGAAACAAATAATAGAAAATGAAAGAACTAAAGACTTGAAACTTGTTAACTAAGAAAGGTTTAAATGCTATACTGCATTCGGTAAAGCTTTTACATTGAATATCTACACTAACTGAGTTCTGCTTCTATCCCTATTAATTGATCTTGGGTTCACATTTAGTTAGTCCTATTTCATTTATCTGCATCCTACTGTCTGTATTAATTTGTCTATTACCAACTATATAAAGTACATTTTTTTAATGTGGTAGTTATCATCAGCCACTACCCTACAACTTTTTGACCAACATTTATCAAATTTAATACTATGAGACTATCATCAAAGTTAATATATATATATATATATATATATATATATATATATATATATATATATATATATATATTCTTATGAAAATGGGCAATGTGAGTGGTTCTTTCAGTAGTTTAAAGGGTATATGATAACGTATGGAGATTGATTCCCACTGTTTATACAAAGACAAAGAAGGTGGTATATATGTGTAAGGCACACACGTCCACTTGTTGTGTAGAACTGAGTCATACAGTGGTAGCAGCAAGTGTGGTGAAGATGGATAAGCCATTATTTCTCCTAACTATAGGAGTTTTGCTTTTGTCCTCAAACGAATGTATAAGAACCTAAAACTCCATCCCTTTGATTCCCCTCTATTTTAATATTGTTGATGTTAATCACATGCTAATTTTGTTATATATTGAATTACTTCAACGGTAAGATTCACCTATGTAGTGTTGTACTTGATGTCAATACAATAGTTCAGACCTTACTTGAGATAAGTCAAACAAATATTTTTTAGTTTGTAATTGAAAAAATAATGATGAGACCTAACTTTTGAAGTAGGTGACCTAGCTAAATATATAGGAAGTGTGGTGGGTGACTCATCACAAATAATATAACATGATGCGGATATCACCTTAATGTCAAACTCGTGCCTCAGCTATCAAGGCGATAGTATGTATGGTTATCATCCCAAAAGTATCTTCCTCAAACTCCCATCTCTCTATGTCTGCTATCCTAATAGCCACAATACTCTAACAAATCAGCAACACATCAACGACATGGTCCATCCTAGCTTGCTAATCTTCCAATTTCTCCTAATGACTTGGCCTAACTCCCTCTGCATGTGGTATCATGTAAGGGTATGTCACTCTAAAAAATATATTGGATGTAATTGTATACAACACTCCATGGTTGAGGAGTTGACACATTACTTACATCCTCTAGGAGCAAATGATCATAGTACTTTACAAATATCTCATCAACATATTTGTGGAGGACTGTAGGAGGGGTAGCAATGGTGGGGACTTTAGGAATACCTTACAGATATCCAAATTAACGCATGACTCACTCAATTAGATGTGGATACATTAGTCATGATCCACAAGCCAATCATATGGAGTATAAAGTTATCTCATTGAAAGAGAGTGTCTCACGGTGATCGTCGTACGGTGTGAAGGTTATATCATCTACCACGATGCAATCAAGATAAACTCGGAATGACTCAATTTCCTGATTCCCTTTGAGAAATATGAAGAAACAAGAATGTGGAAAAGCCTTGTTGTAGTCATCTATATATGCCCAGTCGAAGAGACGTAGAAAGTGCTAGAGGATCCATGCTTGAAAATGATTCAAATGAAATATTAGTAATATTAAATGTGCAAATATATTAACGTAAATAGAGTGTTGCTTGTTGTTATCTTTATAGTCTTCTTTAAAAAAAGTTTCACCTAACTTGAAGTAGAGGTAAATCAAATAAGAGGTCCTTCAGTTGTACTCATGAATCATCTTCAAGTCAATGAAGTATCTCAGGTAGACAACATCAATATAGTATGCACTTTTGTCCACAAATATGGACGTGCCAACCAAAAACATAAGGTATGACCTCAATTCACGTACTTTAAGATACACAACATACACATCAGCACCATCAACCTCCACTGCTACATTCAGGTGGTATTTGTATAGTTTCTCCAAAAATTCAAATATGGAATGACAACCTCTGGTGTCATCTATCTTCTACTAGGCATCACTTGGGTCAACTTCCAAATATTGCGTCATCATGTCCATTGAATCAGGTCTAATAATTTTGGAGTAGTTTAATAATCTTCATGTGATCAGAAGATGTAGGAGGGATGACACGTCATCATGTGTGATGGACATCTCTCCAAGAAAACAGACACAAACCATGGTTAATAAAACTATATTCAGTCCTACATAAATCTTGCAACCCATGTAGTTGCATGACATCCTGAAACCATGGTTCATCAGGATATGGCACCTTTGTAATCTTGCTATAGTGGTTGATACATTTCAACTTTTCATGGTGCTGTAAAAAAATACATCATCGTAGAATGTTCAAATCTTATAACATGTATGTTTAAAAGAATAAATACAAATTTATTTTACCTCTTTATCTCATGCGTGCCTAACAGCATGGTCTGCATACATATAAAATAGTGAGTTATCTAAGTGGTCTTTTGAAAAAATATTAGGAACGAAAACAACAAGTTGGACTTCTTGGGCAGCACCAGATGACACATGCCTCCGGGAGGACGATGTCAGAGACACATGAGCTTAGGAAGATGATGTTTCTACATCAAATGAAGTGACACCAATGACTAGACACGATGATCTATCTTTTTTCCTCCGAACATAAGTTCATTGGATCACTCTATCATATCTCAATCTTTCTTGGTTGTTAGACATTTACCTTTAATTAAACCAATAAAATCATATCATAATCAAATAAGTCAAATCCAGGAGACAAAACAGGCAAAATCAAATAAGCTATGTATATCAGAAAAATCCAAAAGTTAACTTTCGTACCAAGCGAAACTAGAAGGACATAAAAACCAGAAATTGAGCATTATACCCTAAGCTCTAAATTTCAAAAAAAAAAATCATGTCTCGCTAAACAATCTATTATGTATTTAACTACAATCTAATGTACCATAAACAACCTATTATGTGTTTAACTACAAGTCTACAACCTAATGCATCATAAAACAAATAAAAAAGAAAATGAGAAACTTACCAAATGTAAGAAGTGGGTGATTTTCGATTAAATGGAGTGGAGTAGAGATTGAGCAATGTCATAGGATTGAGTGCAATACAATAAAAGATGTGAAAACTTTAAAAAAATAATGAAAAGGGAGTTTGTTCATGAGCTCTGTTTTAGGTTCTGAGTAAGTTTCTGAAATGAAGAAGGAAGATGGAAGATATGACGCAATTATATAAATCAAACTGGTCCAAAAATTAACTTTAATAAAAAATACAGAGATTACTTTTCATAAAAATTACAGAGATTAACTTTTAGATTATTTTAGTTTTATTCTAGATTAGGTCCGAGAAAGATTAAGTTTTGGATTTTAGAAGCATTATTGGTTTTTCACCGTAATGAGTGAGTATCTATACAGATGTGAAATACAATCCCAAAAAATATCTAATGCTTGTTCCTCATATCATTTAACCCAATATGTTACTTCATTTACCATTTTGAAGGGTCATTTTGAAGCAAGATCAATAAAGGAAAATAGAATACATGAAACAGTTCTTTTAAAAAATATTTTTGTTAATTTTATTTTTCTTTAGGAGTTTACTCGAGAACTCTACTTTGATCTAATTTAATTGGGAACATGGAATGATTATAGTATGGCATGGTTTGAACCACAAGCCTTTGTAGTGTTGGACTAACGTTTTTGTTGTCATATTGAAGAAGAATCTCATGTTTAATTATGAGTTGAAGACAGACGCAACAGACTCCCTCATCATTTTCCAATTTTTAATGAAAGTATATAAACAAACCAGTTATTCAAACCAACTTATAATTGCATGGCACATGATATTGAACATGTGTTTGGAAAAGGATACTGTTATCAACTGTGATGAAACAAACATCAGGATATGACTTCCTTACCTTTTGCGTATGCAGCATGTGTTATCAAATGCCGATGAAGGCACATCAAATTTAGGCCATATAAACATGCAACTGCGGTTTATGCACCACCATGGCGGGACTCCCTTCAAAAACTGCCTCCAACATGCCATTGTGGTTTTATGGTCGTCATTTAGCAAAACTATTTGCAGCTAATCATTTGATAATTGATAGATCATGACAGAAGATTGCAATTAAACATTTTGCATTATGTTTTACGATATAAACATTCACCAGCCATATAAAATATTGTGATACATATAATCCATGGTAGATGAAGATAAACTTAACTGACACATAGATAAGTAACAAAATGTATGATCCGGAAGCCAGTTCCTTTTGTTTTCCCAACTTACATTCACCATTTCTCGGGTGGTTAAGGCTACAAGATCGGTCGACTGTAATACTTGCAACGGTAAGAGCAACTGTTGGTATTAATGGCTGAACAAATCTATATTTCTAGTAAGATGAACTTGGATGAGCACGGTCATAATTTCCCATAGACAAAAGTAGATTGCTTTGCTGGATTGTTTTTATTCTTCATATGAACTTTTCAATATGCTCAGACCAAGTCATTCAACAACAACATTCACCAGTTCATACTCGATCAGAGACAAGTTATTATCTTCCTTGACAGTGAAGGTAGCTGGTTCTGTGACTTCAATACGGCCCCATTTGTCCACCGCGAGTCTCATTGAGCCTTTGAACATGTCAATCTTAGCATTACGCAGGATGATAGTGGAGCCTTCTTTCATCAAATCCACTGAAGAAGAAAGGTAAGAACCATCAGAAATAGGATGTCATGAAAAGAACAAAAAAAACAACTCATTCAAAGCCAAGAGACAAAATTAGGTCAATGAGTAACAAGTAACTTAGCAACTTAATTTGAAAATTTCCAACAAAATAGTATTCCAAAATTTGTCATCTACCACAAACATGAAACTTCATTTAAACTTCTATCTTGAATACAACTTGACATGCAATATCAACTATCAAAGGAGAATAACGATCCAAGAACTCTTGGTAAAAATATTGGCAAAAACAAGTAACTAAGTAGGCCCGTAGGAGTCAAATGAAGAGACCGAAACATAAAGATGTGAGCTTATTTAGAGATCTTTGGCTATCTTGAGATCTCACACCAACTAGAGATCAGTGTAATTGATGGTGCATTATAATGGCAGGCCAAAATTCCACCATATAAATATGGTTGATGCATAAAAGCCCCTATGGCAAATGCATGGCTGACAAATTGAAAAATGGAGCAAATACAGAAAAAGAGAAGAAAATAAAACGCAAAATGAATAGAATGGAAATGGTAATATGCAAAAGAAAGAAATAGAGCAACAAATGAAAAAAAAAATAAAGCAGAAAATAGAATACTACAAGAAAAATGGTTATATGCAAAATAATGGTAAACAAAAAGGAGAAAAGACACATTAAAAAAATGATGCTTCAAAGCTCCCAAGGGGTAGATGTTGATTTTCGATAACAGTGCCAAAGATGTGGCCTAAGTAGCCCTTAAATAGCCTCTTGAGCAAGCTTTTCGAGTTGTCCTAGATTTGTTATTGGGAGCATGTTAAGATCACACATGATAAGAGAGTAGAGATGGGGTCAAAGTAGTCGTTATAAAGATTTGGATAATACTCACTTCTATAACAGATTTTTGGGGTTGTTTCCAAACTTTAAAAGCTTACTCAAGAGGAAAAGGGAAAGGGAGTGTATTTTGGACTTTTGGATGGAGATTCTGTGCATCTCCAGAATTTCTACGTTGTTCTGTTCATGCAAGGAACTACTCTCCTGCTTTTGAAATTTGCACCTACTGATATCTTACTTCCTTAGGGTGAAATAAATATATTTTCTTCTCTCTAAAAAAGATAGTTTCAGAGTGAAATAAAGATGCTTTCAAATTTCAAAGCATACAAACGAGAAAATCTTGCATCTGCATAATTGATTAGCATTAGTAAAGAAGATGGTTCTTTTTTCTTCTCTTTAAAAACAAAAAATCTAAAACCGAATTCGGTTATATGTTCAAAAGGATTTAATATTTCTGACCAAAAAAATTACTACAAGATAAGTTCACATACCGAAGCACTAAAATATTTATACATCAGCGGTAAGTAATCAGCCTATGTCACCCAAGTAAATGAAGAATTACTTTTTATTATTTTACCCTCCAATTCAACATATCCATAGTAAATTAAAAAACTTCTTGGTTTTCATGTAACATTTTAAGCCAAAAAAATCAACGAATTCTTATTTGTTCAGAATCATTCAGATCAACAAAAATAACAAACACAGCGTATCTCATGGCCAAAAATGCTAATAACTATTTAGGAAAAAAATCTAATCAATAATAAACTTATTTACAATAAAGATTTTTGCATTCAACTGCAATAAGTTAGTGAAGCAACAAACTCTAGAATGTGATTTGATCCTTACAGGCTAATCACAAGACTCAGGCTGTTCAGAAATTGCCTTCTCTGTTGGCTGTTTACGATTGGGTTGCAACAGGCTTAGGTTCGGGTGCGCACAAACCAAATTTGAAAATACATAGTTAAAAAGTGTTACCAAGTCTCTGAGCTTTCAAATCTAGATGTGTTGTGAGGTACCAAATGCTACTAAACAGGACTTATATACATTTGCAGTCAAGTGACCAAAATGGTTCAAATATGATAACCACGTGTAGGATATGATATTTATTATTTTAATTTCTACAAAAAATTAATGCAACAAAATATTTATGCGGTTGAATCTAGTGCTAGAAATTGCTAATGGAGATGTCAGACATAGCTTTTTGGGTCAAAATACCAAAAAAGAACAGCAACAAAAATGACTGCCTTTCTTAGTTTCCCATGAGATAGAGATTTAGAACGTTATTGTAATTATTGAGACTAAATTAAATATGAACCTAAAAATTTATATAAGAATCAAAGCAGGTCTTAGAATATATTGTAATATCTTGATATTATTTTATGGTATCTTGGATTGCCTCATAGGATCAGCTTCCTTTCTTCGATTATCTTATAGGATCAGTTTCCTTTCTTAGATTATCATATCCTCTTTCCTTAGATTATCTAATAGAGCTAGTTTCCTATCTTAGAACATCTTATATTATCTTCGATTATTTTTATATTTCTTAGTTATTATTATGGTTCAATTTTAAGGGGAATGCTGGTTTTTTTGGAACCCTAAACAGTATCACAATGTGGGGGCAATACGGCATTTGCAAAATGCCAAACACAATGCCATCCTGCGATGCGAAAGTGACATCAACAGCTACTAATCAGTTTTGGGACGCAGCACCGCATGTGGGGGCGACAATTCGCCCCGATAGCATTGTTACTTTATGTAATTGACAACATAGAACTCAGCATTGCTAATCGGCCACCGACATTTATTCACACTCCAGATGGAGGTGTGCCCAGATTCCACATCAATTAGAAATGTGATAAAAGTAGTATTTATATGACTTGGGACTATCCTCACTGTATAACCTAGCCTTTAGGGCTAAATTAGGCCTAACCCAATGTCTAGTAGCAGTTACTGCAAGCAAGGTTGTCAATATCGAGATCTTACATAAGATTGGGAGAGAATAACAAGATCGTAAAAATAAAATCGCAGCTATAACCGGAAGATCCTACCCAATTATTTTTGTAAGGTCGAGAGGGGGCTAACAAGATCGTAAAACATAAGATCGCAACTAAAATCGCAAGATCCTACTAAAATGAAAAATAATAGTATATATTTAAAGTATTTTTACATGATATATGTTAGTAGGCAAGTGTTTTCGTGAGAAAATGACTCTTTTTCATATTCTATGGACATGTATGATTGAGTTTTTATACTAAATTATTACCACATGGAACATTTGTTAGACATTAGAGATTATTTGGTCAATTACTAGGAAATCATAAGTCAATTTGTTAAAACAAACCCTACAAGTGAGATGCTTATTCTCTAAACCCTAAGTCTAAAACTTCATCATTTCAAAAGGCACACATTCATCCCCGTCGAACTGTAATTGTTGCATCTCTGCATGTTGTCATCCTTCTCTCCATTTAATGGCGGTGACTGGAAAACGACCAATCATGGCCGAAAGTGGAAAAGATTGTACAAAATCAATGATTTTACAATTTTTTTCACAATTTGGTACAATACACGATTCTACTTAAGATCCGGATCGTTGGGGATGAGTGAGATCGTAATATCTTAAGATTTTAAGATCTAGATAGAGATCTAGATAGATTTTTAAAAAATGCATCTGCAATGATTTAACCTAAATGACTTTAGACGTTAGCGTTTTCGTTCACAATACAAACATTAAACACAAATTACACATGCTGACAAAATAAAACACTTATGCGTGAGTTTCCTTTGAAGTAACAGACATCAAAACACATAAGAAAGATGCCCACGAAACTGAAAAAATAAAACACAACACTTGGAAAATAAATACCCCATGC
The DNA here is from genome assembly GCF_024323335.1 of Lathyrus oleraceus. Classification (NCBI taxonomy): domain Eukaryota; kingdom Viridiplantae; phylum Streptophyta; class Magnoliopsida; order Fabales; family Fabaceae; genus Lathyrus; species Lathyrus oleraceus. The sequence continues at coordinate 322,081,722 of NC_066580.1, read as the reverse complement.
AAAATAATAAAAGAAAAATCTTCTTCTATCCCCAAAATAAAATTCCCAAGATTCTAAAAATACTATGGCAGTGCAACACCATGATGCAGTAGGGAAAACTTGTATAAGATTATAAATAATAACATGCATACCCTGATCATTTCTTGCAGTAACTATAATCACTCCAGTCTCATCACCAACCAAACTCTCAGCAATTCGCATTTGACGGGATTGAGGTCCATCAGGACGACCTCTCTGCATCACCATCTTAGTATCAACAACCTTCACAGTTACAGTGTGTCCGCTGGTCCCTGGGCGAAGCTGATCAACCTTAGTAAACACCGGCTTCCTCAATCCTTGTTTCGAATCAGCCATATGAAAATCCTACAAAAGTGAAGAAATCACAACAAACTTCACTTATAAAACAGAAAAACTGGATCGTTACACACTATAACTATATTGCTAGGTTGTAACCTACATGTAACCAAACTCAATCAATATCAATTACAACACATAAGAGACCGAAATTATACTAGCCCAGCTTAAAGGGGTGAGAAAGTTTAGATCTTTTGAATATATCTAGGTCAAAACTCAAAGCTAGGGCAAAAAATATTAATAACAATAGAACATCAGAAACAGGGACGTCAAGATCCAAATTGATAGCAAACTTCCAATTCAATCAAACCTAGTTCATAGATTCCAAATACAATTCACTGAAAGAAAATTAAAACCTAAAATTGGAACTCGAATCACCAAAATTTTAAAGTAAATTTTTAGCATTAGAATGAAAATTTGAGTGGAAAAGCGGTGAAATTAGAGAGATGAAATAGAAATTTTACCTGAAAGTAAAGCAGGGATGAAATTGGGTGCGAGAGAGAAGAGATGAAACTACAAAGCTAAGATGAGTGAAGATGAAACTGATGTGATATGCAATAGGTTGATCTTTAGGTTAAAAAATGTCGAGATTTTTTTTTGTCGGGACTAAATTTTCATTTTTGGTTTTTTTTTAATTAAAAATCTTACTTATCATAATTAATTTTTTTTTATATAAACAAAATCGATTCTTTTTAAATAATCAAGTTTTTTAATTAAATATCTAAAATAACCATTCTTTAAAAATATTTATCAAAATAATCAGTTTTTCCAAAACATGTAACAAAGGCATCAGGTGCATTGACGCATCCAATGAAAATATTATTCATAGGCGCCACATGCACTGGCACATCCATGTCCATGGCGCCATTAGAAGTGGTGCATGCATGTGTATGCGCCACATATAGTGGTGCATGCATAGTCCAGTCTATGTAGGCGCTAATCCATGTGACTATTGCTCTACACTCCATCTATAAATACAGCATGACCCTCCCATAATTTTTCATACATCTTCTTACTATCTCCTTCAATTTTTCTTCATTCTCCTTCCATGTTTCTTTAAAATGTTCATATTCATATATGTGTCCTTATATTCACAAGAGAAATGTCGATTTAATTTTTTCAGCAGCGCAACCTCCGATAAAGATCCGACTTTGGAATGTAGATATGTTCGAACATCTTAACAGGACATTGAATCGTTGGTTAGATGAAGACATTGTAAAGGGTGAAAAGATCATAAGAAATCAATGGCTTGATACCACGTTCAACCAAAATGGAGAAGTTCGTTTTTGGGTGGATGTTAAAACTAACAGAGACGTTCACATGATAATTGATGTATACTTCTCACAAAATTGTCTTGATTGTTGTAATCGCATAACTATGTTGTTTATGTGTTGTATTTGTTTGTGATGTTATTTTATTTGTTGTAGTTGTTTAATTATTGTTTAATTTTTGTTTCAAGTTTTTGTAACTAAATCTTATGATATTCATTAAATGAATGTTGTTTTCAATATAAAGCAAAAGGGTTACAATTGAAATTATGTTGTTGTACTTGGTCCAACACTAGGACAATTTGTACGATTATGACCGGACTGACGACATGAACTATATAATCTAACCATTTTGTTCGTTGTATCCATTTTGGTTCGAATACGGGTGCTGTTTGGACGACCATTTTTCTTTCTTCGCATTATTTCATTGTGCCATAGTATGTCCCCTTGATATGCAGGTCAATAATCCTCTTTTGCTACCACCAAAAAGCTAATTTTATAAACATTGCATAGGTTTATGACTTTGTAAACGGCGGATAGTAAGTTGGAAGGATCATGTCAAACCTTTGAACATGCCACTATGACATGAGAGCAGAGCATACCAAAGGCTTGGAAATTTTCGCAGGCGCACCAACCTCTATCTAGTTCCACTCGATAGTGTCCCCTCGACATGCTTTCATTGTGATCCATTGACTCAGCAACACTGAACCAACCTTTAGTACGGTCAAACACTATGACCACATGTGTGTTAGGTTTGGCAGCTTCTTCTTTAACGAATTTCATTGAAGCATCACTGAACAACTATCCAATTGTAACACTGAACTCCATTTGGAACGTCTAATCTCAAACAGCGCCCCTAGCCTAAAATAGGTTTCTTGCACTAAAGCGGTTATTGGTAGGTTTCTGATGCCTTTGAAGACAAAGTTCATTGATTCCATAAGATTTATTGTCATGTGGCCCCATCGTTGACTATTGTCATATGGCCTAGTCCACTTCTCCAATGGAATATTATTGATCCACCTTACTGCATCTACATTTGACAATCTGATGTCTTTGCGGTAGTGTTTGAAGGAAGGTTCTGTTAATGCATATCATGCGTTGACAACCTTCTTCCGTAGCATTTTGTCTTTGACCTCCCGTATGAAATTTTGAGTGATATGTCTAATGCAGTAGACATGCGTCGAAGGAGGATCCTACCAGCCATTATCAATGTTTTTATAGGCACTCATAATTGATGGGTGTCTGTCTGAGATCAAACATAACTTAGGCTGAGAAGCAACGCGCAATCGGAGATTTAATAGGAAAAAACTTCATCCCCTAGCAGTCTCCCCTTCAACTAGTGCAAAGCCTATTAGAAAAATGTTGTTATTGTTATCTTGTGTCACTACCATCAGTAGTGTTCCTTTATATTTCTCGTACAACCATGTACAATCAATTTGTATAATAGGTTTACATAAAGCAAAACCTTTTATGCATGGTTAATACGCCCAGAAGAGTCGGTGGAATATGCCATTATCACTAACATAAGTCCCGTTTGGGGTATACACCGACAACGTTTTCAAATTGACAATAGTCCCTGGAGCATAATGCTTAAGTGCCACCAGGTATTTTGGAAGTTCTTTGTATGACTCCTCCTAATTGTCAAACACTTTTTCAACTGCCTTAGTCCTAGCTATTCATGTCTTCATGTATGATAGAGTATAGTTGTATTATGTAACAATATGCGAGATTATTGTACTCGCTTTTAACGACAGATTGTCGCTACCAATAACTCGTCTTCTTCTTCTTCCTCGTCAACAACATCGACTTCAGCTTGTTGTTAGATACCCAAAAGTGCTTATTTGAGCTATCAAATATGGGCATCTTTCACTCCATTTCCTTGCTAAAGTGTTCGAAACCACCTTGGTTTTAGATGAATTGCAATACAATGATAAACGATCTTGGTACCTTTGATTTGTATGTTATTGTGCAGGAATTAGGCATGAAATAATAGAAAATGAAGCCACAAGAAAGTTGGCAAAGGGACCAAAAAAAGGATGCATTCATCAGCTTGCTCGCTAGGCGAGGGTTGTGGCGAAGAGCTCGCTAGGCGAGCACCCAGCGAGAACCCAGCGAAGAGCTCCAGTATTTTACAATAGCAAACATCAACAAACTCACTAGGCGAGCAGCCAGCGAAGGGTGTAGCGAACACATCCAGACTTGGTCAAAAGCGCAGCCAGCACTCACTCGCTAGGCGAGCCATTAGCGAGCTCCCAGCGAGCAATTCCAGTAGCAAAACCTCCTAAGCTCGCTGGAGCGAAGGGTGAAGCGTGGGCTTCGCCTAGCGAAGGTTTTGTTCGCCTAGCAAACATGCCAATCTGGCAAAGGATATTTCTTTGGGCGCAGGTGCCTCAGGTGCCTCATTTTGGGGCTCGCTAGGCGAGCCATTCTGCTCGCCTAGCGAGCATGACAGCTCAGTAGCAGCACTATAAGTAGCAAGGGCTACTTTTTGGAGCCATACCTTACACCTCCATACTTTTGTACTTTTGAGATATTTTTCCAGCATTGCTCTAGAGATACTTTGTGACCTAGAAATCATTTCTCTTCATCTCTTAACAATCTTTCACAAAAAGAAGGTGGATTCCCATCTAATCTCGATTATTCGACTCGGATGTTGATCAACCTTCTTCCGAAACTTATTGACCAAGCTACCATGAAAATGAGTAGCTAAGTTCTTCATCTTGTCAAGGTTAGATGTAGATGGTCATAAGCTTTGTGTGTATATGAGATGATCTTCATTTGTAAACTCTTTAATGATGAATATATGGTGAAAACTTTGTTTTATTGAAAACTCTTTGTGTTGGTTTATGATCGAGAGATGTTTACCAACTCTTTACCTAGGTTTTCATCCAATCTTGTTTGTTAGCTAGAGATAGTAATGAATGATTTTGTTCACCATAAGGTTGAACCAAAAAGTTGTCATTTTGATAGATTGTGTTAGAGATAAACAATGGATCAAAATGGGAAAACTCACAATGTGTGTTAGAGATAAACACATTGGGGGGACTTTGTGAAATAGTTTATCATCTAAAGGAGTTTATAAGTTTTGTTGATCGAACATATACATGCAAAGTGATCGTCGAACCCTAACTTTGGCAATATTTCTCAAATATTAAAACCAAATCTTTTACCGTATTTTCTTACACTTTTATGCAAGATATCGTGACTAAAACCAAAAACCATTGTTACCTTAAGCTAAGAGTTAAAACAACTGTCGAAAGGCGGTGATATCTCACAATCCCTGTGGAGACGATAACAAAAACCCGACACTTAAAAACACATTCAACAAAATGGCGTCGTTGCCGGGGATTGTGAATTGATATTGCGAGCATCGCAATACTTGCTTGATTTTTAGCTTTCGAATTTTTGACTTGTGCTTGTAATTTGTTTGGTTTAGTGTGCAGCTTTCGTTTTATGCGAGGGCAGATTCCTGTGGACGAACTTCTTTTTGATCCCGAGATCGAAAGAACCGCAAGGAGGCTGAATAGCAGAACGAGACGAAGGAGGCAACAAGCTAGACAACGACAAGAACAAGGAGAAAGTTCTTCTACCACGCATCCACCACCGTTCATACCTATCATGGAACCACAACCACCGCCCATTTCCACTCCATGTGTAAACAGTCCAAGGAATACTGCTCAGTTTGCCAACCACACGGGAAGGCAAGTCGAGATGAAAACGGGAACTCTTAATTTACTATATGGAAGTCCATTCACCGGAATGGACCATGAAGATCCCTTTGCTTTTCTCACCAAATTTTACGAGATAGCATTGGCGGCCGGAGTTGACCAAGCTCAAGAGCTACCGTTGTTCAAAAGATTATTTCCCCACGCTTTGCTCGGCAAACAAAAGATTGGTACTTAGATCAAACACCTGCCGTCATGAAAGATTGGAACGTGTTGGAAGAGAAGTTCATCGAAAGATTTTTCTCCCACAACCGGTTCATGGAATCCAAGACGGCCATCTCAGTGTTTTCACAAGGAACCAACGAATCATTAAATGAGGTGTGGGAAAGATTCAAATCCATGCTTCGGAAATGTAAAGGGCATGGTTTTGATGAATTAACTCAAATCCATATTTTCAAAAATGGACTTCAACCAAATTGCAAGACTTTGTTGGATGCTACCTCGGGTGGTTCTTTATTGTCTAAAAACGCCGAAGAAGCTACAGATATCATAAATCGAATGGCTCTAAATGATCTCCAAAGTCAAAGTAGAGGCAACTCTTTGAAGAAGCCGGGAGTGCTTGAACTTGGGACGAACGATGCCATTCTTGCCCAAAACAAACTCATTTCACAACAAGTGGAACTCTTAACGCAGCAAATAAAAGAGTTGAGAGAACCTTCAAAAGCTAAACAAATAGCTTGTTGTGAGCTTTGCAAAGGTGAGCATGACACCGGATTTTGTCCACCTCCCGGGTTCGAAGAGGTAAACTACATGGCGAACCAACGAGACTACCAACCGAGACAACAACAACAACAACAACCTTATCAACCACATCCTCAAAATCAACAACAACACTTCCAAGGGAATCAAGGGTTTCAACCTAGGAGTAACTATTACCATAACCAAGGTTATGGGGGTGGTTCTTCTAGCCGTCAAAACCCTCCCCAAAATCCTTATCAACCTCAACAACCGTCGGTCGTAACTTCAAAGTTAGAAGAGACATTGACACAATTTATGCAAATGTCAATGGCTAATCAAAAGAGCAACGATGCGGCAATCAAAAATCTCGAGACTCAAGTTGGACAACTTGCTAAGCAACTAGTGGAACAACAACCCGATCCATCTTTTTCGGCGAACACGCAAACAAATCCTAAGGAGCATTGTAAAGCAATCACGACGAGAAGTGGGAGGGAGTTGATTAGTGAGAATAAAAAAAGAGATGAGAGTGAACAAAGAGAGGAAAATAAAAAAAATGAGGAGGAAATATTGGAGGATAATATTGATGGTGAAGTGGGGGAGTGGAGTGAGGAGGAAGTTGAAAAGAACGAAAAGAATGGTGAAGTTGAAAAGAAATAAAGTGTGGAAATTGAGAAAAATAAGAGTGATGAAGTAATGGTGGAGGAAGTGAAAAAGAAAAGAGCGAGAAGTTCTAGAGTTGCTAAAGGAAAGGAGGTAGTGAGCGCTACTCCAATCCAAAACCTTCCTTATCCACATGCTCCATCTAAAAGGGAGAATGAACGGCATTACGCCCGGTTCATGGATATTTTTAAACAACTGCAAATCAATATTCCGTTTGCCGAAGCATTGGAGCAAATGCCCAAGTATGCCAAATTCATGAAGGACATACTTACAAAAAATGGAGGTATACGGAACCGGAGACCATTGTCCTAGATGCGAGCTGTAGTGCAATCATTCAAAGGACGCTTCCGAAAAAAGAGGTTGATCCGGGACGAGTTACTTTGCCGGTTAAAATTGGTGATATCTATGTCGGAAAAGGACTAATTGATTTGGGGTCAAGCATTAATCTTATACCATTGTCTATTGTAAAGAGGCTTGGCAACATTGAAATTAAGTCCATCCGGATGATGTTGCAATTGGCCGATAAGTCGACTACCCATCCTCATGGCGTAGCCCAAGATGTTTTGGTTAAAGTCGACAAATTCTTTTTCCCGATCAATTTTATTGTTATTGATATGGAAGAGGATGATGATGCTCCGCTCATTCTGGGCCGACCGTTCATGAAAACCGCACGCATGATGATAGACGTTGACGACGGTTTGATGAAGGTGAGAGTCCAAAATGAAGAAGTTACTTTCGATCTATTCGAAGCAATGAAGCATTCAAAAGATAGAAGTGATAGCTTTCGCATCGATGTGATCGAAGAGGCAATTTTGGAGGTTTCTAAGCATATTCATGAGATATCTCCTATGGAGTTAGCTCTTGATGACTCATTTGAAGTTTTCACAGTTGAAGAAGAGCAAGCTCTTGATGAATGCTTAAGGGAACTTGATAGTGTAAACAAACTACAACCGTGGGAAGTTGAGGAGGAAGACTTGAAGAAGGAGGTTGATGACGAAAAAGCGCCTATTGAATTGAAAATGTTACCTTCTACTTTGAAGTATGTATTCCTAGATGAGACCGAAGCAAAGCTGGTCATCATAAGCAACCTTTTGTCAAATGATGAAGAAGCCCGTTTGATCAATGTGCTGAAAAAAAATCAAGAAGCCATGGGTTGGACTCTTTCCGATCTCAAAGGAATTAGTCCTTCCTATTGCATGCACACGATCCTAATGGAAGAGGATTTTAAGCCGGTAGCTCAACCACAACGCCGCTTAAATCCTACTATGAAGGAGGTTGTTAGAAAGGAAGTTATCAAGTTGTTGGATGCGGGAATGATTTACCCGATTTCGGATAGTCCATAGGTTAGTCCTGTGCATGTGGTTCTGAAGAAAGGTGGAATTACCGTGATCCGAAATGACAAGGATGAGTTGATCCCTACTAAAGTTGCAACGGGGTGGCGAATGTGTATTGATTATAGGCGGTTGAATACCGCAACTCGAAAAGATCATTTTCCACTCCCGTTCATGGATCAAATGCTCGAAAGACTCTCGGGGCAACAATACTATTGTTTCTTGGATGGCTATTCCGGGTATAACCAAATTGCGGTTGACCCGGCCGATCATGAAAAGACGGCTTTCACATGTCCGTTTGGAATTTTCGCATACCGAAAAATGCCGTTTGGGTTGTGCAATGCACCGACAACTTTCCAAAGATGTGTGCAAGCCATTTTTGCCGACCTTATTGAGAAAACAATGGAAGTCTTCATGGATGACTTCTCGGTATTTGGTGGTTCCTTTAGTTTATGCTTGGCAAACTTGAAAACGGTGCTTGAAAGATGTGTGAAGACCAATCTTGTGCTCAATTGGGAGAAGTGCCACTTCATGGTGACCGAGGGGATAGTGCTTGGCCATAAAGTCTCTTCAAGAGGGCTTGAAGTTGATCGTGCTAAGGTTGAAGTGGTTGAAAAGTTACCTCCTCCGGTGAATGTGAAGGGAATCCGAAGCTTTTTGGGGCACACCAGGTTCTATCGGCGCTTTATCAAGACTTCTCAAAGGTAGATAAGCCTTTGAGTAATTTGCTAGCTAAGGACCAGGTATTTCTCTTAACCGATGAATGTTTGCAAGCTTTTGAGACTTTGAAAGAAAAATTGGTTACCGCTCCAATTATAGTCGCTCCAAATTGGAATTTAAATTTTGAGCTAATGTGTGATGCGAGCGACTATGCAATCGGAGCGGTATTAGGCCAAAGAAAAGAGAAAAAATTTCATGCGATACATTACGCAAGTAAAGTTCTTAATGAGGCTCAAATTAACTATGCCACCACTGAAAAAGAATTACTTGCGATAGTGTATGCGCTTGAAAAGTTTAGGTCTTACCTTATAGGGTCTAAAGTCGTAGTGTATACCGACCACTCGGCGATTAAATATTTGCTCACCAAACCGGATTCGAAGCAAATGCTTATCCGTTGGATCCTCTTGTTGCAAGAATTTGATGTTGAAATCAAAGACAAGAAAGGATCGGAAAATTTGGTGGCGGATCATTTATCTTGCTTAGTTAATGTGGAGGTTATCGCTTCAGAGAAGGAAATCCGGGAAGAGTTTCCTGATGAAAAACTTTTCAAAATTCAAGTTAGGCCGTGGTTTGCAGACTTTGCGAACCACAAGGCTAGTGGTTTTGTGCCTCCCGACCTAACTTCGAACCAAAAAAGGAAGTTTCTTTCGAATGCCAAGTATTACGTATGGGATGACCCGTACTTGTTTAAGTTGGGTAGTGATAACCTTTTAAGGAGATGCGTTACTGGTGATGAAGCGCAGAGCATCCTTTGGCATTGTCACAACTCGCCTTACGGCGGACACTATAATGGGGTGAGAACGGCCACTAAAATCCTTCAGTCAGGATTTTATTGGCCCACTATTTTCAAAGACGCACATACCCATGCGCAAAGTTGTGATAGTTGCCAGAGAAGCGGTGGGATTGGTAAGAGAGACGAGATGCCTCTCCAAAACATCCAAGAGGTCGAAGTATTTGATTGTTGGGGCATCGATTTTGTAGGACCATTCCCACCCTCTTATGGTAACGAGTATATGCTTGTCGCAGTTGATTACATTTCTAAGTGGGTTGAGACGATTGCCTCACCTCGGGCGGATGCGAAAACAGTAATAATTTTTTTGAAGAAAACATATTTTCCCGTTTCGGAACCCCCCGAGTGTTGATAAGTGACGGAGGGTCACACTTTTGTAATGCACCGTTGGAAAGCATTTTAAAACATTACGGTGTATCACACAGAGTGGCAACTCCGTATCACCCACAGGCGAATGGCCAAGCCGAGGTCTCTAATCGTGAGATTAAGAGAATTCTCGAAAAAACTGTGTCAAATTCGAAAAAAGAGTGGTCACAAAAATTGGATGAAGCGTTATGGGCATACCGTATCGCCTTTAAAGCTCCAATTGGGCTCACTCCTTTTCAATTGGTGTTTGGTAAAACTTGCCATTTTCCGGTCGAATTGGAGCACAAAGCCTTGTGGGCTCTGAAATTTTTAAATTTTGAAAAGGATTTGGCCGATGAGAAAAGGAAGGTGCAACTGCTCGAGTTGGAAGAGATGCGCAATGCCGCATATCACTCAAGTTGGTTGTACAAAGAGAAGGTAAAAAAATACCATGACAAAAAGCTTCGAAAAAAAGAATTTGTGCCTGGACAGTTGGTCCTATTGTTCAATTCCAGGTTGAAGTTATTCCCCGGAAAGTTGAAATCAAAATGGTCCGGGCCATTTCGGTGAAAAGAAGTTAGGGAGTACGGAGCTATTGTCATTGAGGACATGGAAAAGAAGGAGAGTTGGACCGTTAATGGCCAACGTTTGAAGGTTTATCTCGGCGGTCATGTGGATCGCGAGAGCTGTGTTATTTCTTTGGATGCTCCTCTGTGAGAATCGCACCGTCGAGCTTTTCCGACGTTAAACAAGCGCTTGTTGGGAGGCACCCCAACATTGTAAGTATTTACAGTTTTTCTGTGGTGTCGTATTGGGATTCCAATTGTTAAACCTTGCTGAATGTCCCAGGAATGCTATTTAAAAAAAAAAGCAAATGTTGTCATGCTCGCTAGGCGAAGCAGTAGCGAGCGGATTCGCTAGCTGCTCGCTAGGGGAAGCAGCAGCGAACGCTGCGTGGCAGCACTCATTTAATTCTCAGCAGGCCACTCTTTTGGGCCCAAGTACCATTTTTCTTTTTATCACTCTGAACTGCAGAACTCACACACACTCTCACTTTGCATCTCACTCACAACCCCACCTGTTACATTGCAACCTTCATTGTCCATTCTAACTTCTACAGATCTCAAACCAGGTTTGCTCCTTCTCATTACTTTATGATTTCACATTGTAAATTTCTGAAGTATATGTCATTTAGGGTGAATTTGGGGGAATAAGTGCATTAGGTTTTGCATGTGGGTGTAGATTTGCATGTACCTTAGAACGATGCCTTTCTTGATAAATCATTTTGTTCTGAAATAGATACCATAAGACCTTGGGTTTTGCCAAAATTTCAGTGTAAACATTGCAGAACCCAACAACCCGTAAGATTCACTAGCAACTCGCTAGGCGTATCAGTGGCGAGCATTCACTGCCACTTCGCTAGGCGAACCTGTAGCGAAGCTTCGCTAGGTTCTCGCTAGGCGAAGCAGCAGCGACCATGACAGTAGTTGGAATTCTGGTTTTGCTTTCTAATATATTTTGTGTTTGTGTTGTTTCCTCTCTATGTCTTTGCAGATGGAATCCAGGTCCGGAGCTTCGAAAAAGAGAAAGGGCGGGAACACTTCCCGTCCCGTACCAATACAATTCGACACCGACAAATTTGTCGGGCCAAAGCAAGCAACAAGATATGTTGCTTTGGAAAAACGAAAGATTTTGCCGGAAAAGAGATTTATAATCAACCTTGAAGGCACGAACCGTACATTCGCCGGGTTGATTAACAGCAAAAAGTGGGACCGGTTAATATCCCCCCTGGAGCATTACGACATCGCAACAGTGCGTGAGTTCTACACGAACGCACTGCCGAACGACGACGAGCCATTCACATGGACGTCTAGAGTGTCCGGCCGTCCTGTTGCGTTCGATCGGGATGCAATTAACCGTGTCCTGGGTGAACTGCTCCATCTGGGAGCCAATGAGAGAGACACCTACCACCAAGATTTAAGGCTTCACCGGGATACCGATTCGATTTCTACTGCCCTGCTTTTGGAAGGGAAATCAGTTAAGCTGAACCCATATGGGGTTCCGATGAGATACCATAGGGAGGACATGATTCCCTTGGCTCAACTGATCCTTTTGTTGGTTCTTACAAACATTAAACCCAAGTCTCATACTTCTACCGTGCCGATCCCAGTGGCACACTTGGTACACAGCATCCTCACGAATATCCAGATTGATGTGGCGAGGATTATTGCTTTGGAGTTGAAGTCCGTGATTGAAAGCGGGCTAAAGTCGGGGGCACGGGTGAATTGTCCCTTGGCTTTCCCTTGTCTAATCATGGCTTTGTGCCAACAAGCGAGGGTGAGGCTACCCTCCAAGGGTCAAGTAAGGATCCCGCCGGCCATTGATGACCGATACGTGGCCAAGTACTGCAAACCGAAGAATGTAAGAAGTAGTTCAGCTGCTGAGGTTACTGGGGCTTCTGATGGTCCTGGTACTTTTACTCTAGGATCCGATCCTTTCCAGCAGGCTGTCTGCAACTACAACTGGGATTGGATGGCGGCAACTCAGCGCGCCATGCTCGATATGCACGATTCTATGCAGCTGTTACAGTTGCAGATGCGTGACCCCTCCGGTGAGCATTCTATGATGTCACGTGAGCAGTTTCTGCAGCACGCTAGCTGGCCTGTGGACAGGCCTGTGTTTGGAGAGGGGGTGGGTGCTGGTGCAGCTGGTGCTGGTGCTTCTTCTGGTGCTGCTGAAGATGATGATGATGACGATGATGAGGCTACCGGTTCTGAAGCTGGTAGTGATGAGGGTTATGAGTCCTTGGAGGGCTAAGTTTATTTTATTTTTCATATTATGTTGTATTTCTATTGTGTTTTCAGATTTGTGTATTTTGATTTTGGTTATGTACTTTTTGGGTGTTTTGTCCCCCATGAACAATTTTAAATTTTGAAGTAATGTTATTATTTATGTTTTAAATTTCGTTTGTTTTAATAAATTTTTGGTTGGTTGAGTGTCAAACCTTCTAGATTGGTTGCTCCTCAAAGAAGTATCTAATGAAGGTGCATCCGAGCTTGGATGGCAATGATAAAAATAAACAAGTGAATAATGCTAAGGTACATGGTTACCTCCGGCTAGAATTTTAGAATGCATTAAGAACTTTACTCTTTTTTGTAATTGAATATTGTCTTTTTGCAACATAATTGAATGAATGTTTCATCTAGGACTTAAAACCACAAATTGTGAGGAAACCTCCATTTGTACACTTAAATGCTGGATTCTAATAAGCTTTGTTGATTCATTTGATTCATGCTTTGTCTTTTATTATTGTGAATATGTGGAAGCAATTAGAAATGATCAAGGCACTTGTTTTCTATCGAGCACAACCAGTTCCAAATACAACTTACCTGTGAGCAGAGCGAGTATTCGTTAACCCCTTTGAGCTTAAACAGTTGAATCTCAGCTTGAAATAAAGCGAGATTTCAAAAATCTTTTTTTCTTGAAACCCGGAAAATTTTGATAATTGTTCTTTTGCCGTAAAAAGTCAAGAGCATTCACTTAGGGTGAGTAAGAAATAAGTTGGGGAGAACGAAAATGAGAATCGGTAAGTGCCACAACTCTTGAAAAACCGAGCAAGCATAAAAAATATATATAAAATATAGAAAAGAGAAACATTTGTTTTGTAAATATGATGTGAAAGAAAAAAAAATAGAGAAAATGAAAATGAATGCTTGCTTGGAAGAAAAATAGTGAAAAACAAAAATTGAGTTGTGAAATAAGAGTTGTGAAGGTTTCAAATGAGAAATAAATGGAACGAAGTTGAGATGTGTGAATAATGTACAGTGAATGTCTCTTTTGCATCGGCAATTTCGTTTTCAATGGCCTTAGAAATGACCCTTGTTTGTTAACCTAACCAAGCTTCAACCGAAAAGTCCTTAGTGATCTTCGTGCTTCCACATTACCATTTATAATTGTTAAACATTGTATGAATTGAATTGATTTCTTCATTGTTTGTTGGAGAGTGAGATTATTCCCGCGGTTGCAAACGCGTAATTTCTTCAATCCTTATTCGAAGAGGAGAGATAGGGTGATTCATTCAAGATAATATTGTTGTGGATAGATACATATTTCACATTGCTACTAAGTTTTAGTTCTTGTGTATTATTTTATTCTAACCGTTGGAAATTTGTATCTGCTGATTCGCTTGTGTTTAAGCCGTTTTTTCCGATTTCGGAGAAACCTTTTTCTTAATGCAAATCCTCTTGTCCTTCAAGAGGCATACTTTGCTTGAGGACAAGCAAGAATCTAGTTGGGGAGAGTTGTTAGATACCCAAAAGTGTTTATTTGAGCTATCAAATATGGGCATCTTTCACTCCATTTCCTTGCTAAAGTGTTCGAAACCACCTTGGTTTTAGATGAATTGCAATACAATGATAAACGATCTTGGTACCTTTGATTTGTGTGTTATTGTGCAGGAATAATAGAAAATGAAGCCACAAGAAAGTTGGCAAAGGGACCAAAAAAAGGATGCATTCATCAGCTTGCTCGCTAGGCGAGGGCTGTGGCGAAGAGCTCGCTAGGCGAGCACCCAGCGAGAACCCAGCGAAGAGCTCCAGTATTTTACAGTAGCAAACATCAACAAACTCGCTAGGCGAGCAGCCAGCGAAGGGTGTAGCGAACACGTCCAGACTTTGTCAAAAGCGCAGCCAGCACTCACTCGCTAGGCGAGCCATTAGCGAGCTCCCAGCGAGCAATTCCAGTAGCAAAACCTCCTAAGCTCGCTGGAGCGAAGGGTGAAGCGTGGGCTTTGCCTAGCAAAGGTTTTGTTCGCCTAGCAAACATGTCAATCTGGCAAAGGATATTTCTTTGGGCGCAGGTGCCTCATCTTGGGGCTCGCTAGGCGAGCCATTCTGCTCGCCTAGCGAGCTTGACAGCTCAGTAGCAGCATTATAAGTAGCAGGGGCTACTTTTTGGAGCCAAACCTTACACCTCTATACTTTTGTACTTTTGAGATATTTTTCCAGCATTGCTCTAGAGATACTTTGTGACCTAGAAATCATTTCTCTTCATCTCTTAACAATCTTTCACAAAAAGAAGGTGGATTCCCATCCAATCTCGATTATTCAACTCGGATGTTGATCAACCTTCTTCCGAAACTTGTTGACCAAGCTACCATGAAAATGAGTAGCTAAGTTCTTCATCTTGTCAAGGTTAGATGTAGATGGTCATAAGCTTTGTGTGTATATGAGATGATCTTCATTTGTAAACTCTTTAATGATGAATATATGGTGAAAACTTTGTTTTATTGAAAACTCTTTGTGTTGGTTTATGATCGAGAGATGTTTACCAACTCTTTACCTAGGTTTTCATCCAATCTTGTTTGTTAGCTAGAGATAGTAATGAATGATTTTGTTCACCATAAGGTTGAACCAAAAAGTTGTCATTTTGATAGATTGTGTTAGAGATAAACAATGGATCAAAATGGGAAAACTCACAATGTGTGTTAGAGATAAACACATTGGGGGGGACTTTGTGAAATAGTTTATCATCTAAAGGAGTTTATAAGTTTTGTTGATCGAACATATACATGCAAAGTGATCGTCGAACCCTAACTTTGGCAATATTTCTCAAATATTAAAACCAAATCTTTTACCGCATTTTCTTACACTTTTATGCAAGATACCGTGACTAAAACCAAAAACCATTATTACCTTAAGCTAAGAGTTAAAACAACTGTCGAAAGGCGGTGATATCTCACAATCCCTGTGGAGACGATAACAAAAACCTGACACTTAAAAACACATTCAACACTTGTTCGTCGTCATTAGTTTCACAAAACACTTGTGACAGATCAACGAACTAAGACAATTGATTTTGCTGTGTTAAAATATATAACTCAATATCATTGAACCCAGATTGTTCTTGACTGAGAAACATATGATGAACATCATCATCATCTCGAATCTTCAACTGATAAAACTTAACTTTGTTGTCTGCAAAAAACACCGGATTTTTGTAGATGATTTATCCCACCTGACTACACAACAATTTATTTTCTATTCTTTATTTCAAATGTGAAAATTTTGATCGTCTATTTATTATAAATCGAGTAACTTTTGTGTCACGAAAACTAAAACTGGATAACTCACATTCAAATATATCACCATCGATATGGGCATTGATCATGTAATGTGGTGATGAAACCATTTTTGTAAGATGCAATGTAAGTTTAGTGTATTATGATGATGGGCATTGATCACGTATTAGCATGCAGTTAAATAGGGATAAAGGTGAATATCCATAAATCAAGGTATGTGCCATAGGATAATGGCGCATACTATACGGTTTAAACTTAGGCTCCATTTGCAGTGGCATCTACATGGAATCTTGCATGCATAAGGCTAAGGTTCAGACTACAACGAATCTCTGTCATGATTCCCTGCATGAATCCATTTTCACTATCCAAGGTATGCGCCCTTACCAATGGCGCATGATCTTATAAAAAAATGCATGCGCCTGAAGCACTGCGAAAAATACAAAGTCGCCACCGAATTTTATTTATTCCAAAGGAAAGGGAAAATAGCGATAAAACCCCAAATGAGAGAAATGGTCTCGCAACCAAGAGAGGATTCAGAAGTCGGGTATGTAAGAGAAAGGTATTAGCACCCCTCACATCCATGGTACTCCATGGGAACCACTTGCTCGTATAAAATGTGTATGGATGTTGTTTATCTGTAAGTTGCTTGCTATCGAGAATGAGTTGAAAAAATGAGATGGAGGACAAAATGATTTTTAATTTAGTGTACTCGCCAAGGGTTTGGGCCCTTGTGCCTACGTATCCTCATACATGCAATAAGGAAGTCAAAGCTCCGTAGTTTGGCTCACAAACAAAACATTTGTTTGTTTGTTTTTACTAAACAATATTAACATTCGCGTGCTACTGTTCACTTGCTTGTATACTCTGTCATGGGAGCGGGAAGTATTTGCTTGTTTGCGGTAAAGTGGATACGCTTGGTTCGCACTCTAGCAGTTAAACATTACTTGCTCATACATGGAAGCTTAAGCATCGTTCACGGTAGAACGGAAGTAACATGTTCTTATTGAAAGGTTTTTGAAAAGAATGCACTAAGACAAAAGATGATTTGATTTGTTGGGTTTGATTTTATGTATGGAGACAAGTATCAGACCCTTGGCTAAATACAGTCAACAGACCAAGAACTCGGGAGTTGATAGGATAATGTTATCCTAACCACTCTTTTTCATCCAAAAAAGAGATTTGAATTGTGAAAAGAGTTTGACAAGTCTAATCATTGGAACTTAGAGGGAGATAAGTATCTGACCCTTGACTAAGTACGATCAACAATCAGAGTACTTGGGAATTGAGAGGATAATCAGAGTACTTGAATGTTATATACAAGCACGTACACCCCATTTTGCATTCCAATTTGTTATGAAAATGGTTTTGAAAAAGGAACTTGACGTTGGATCAAGTGTTTGAATTTATTATGAAAATAGTGTGTGAAAGAATGAAGGAGAGAGATAGAATGAGGTTGAGAAGAGAATGGAGAAGAGATGTTAATAATGGATCATGGAGTGGATGGAGAATACTTGACGTTGAATCAAGTATTCACGTTGCAATGGTGTGAGTTTTATTTGGAAAACAACTTGATGTTGAATCAACTACCTTTTATTTCTTTTGAAATGCTTTACTTATCGTTTTGTTTTTTATCTTTGTTATTAACATGCACGATGAACTAACTAGAAAGCAATAAATCTAAGCTATTACATGATCATGGGGTGGGGGACAATTTGACTCACAATAGGGGGATGGATCCACATAATACAACATACATGGGAATGGAAAGAATTATACGAATTACAATCCATGTGTCATGCCTAAACCATACAAGTGGCATGACACTTCAAACAATACAAGCTAATTGAATGAATAAAAGTATAACGGGTTACTTGGATGGTTTGAATCTCGCATTCACATGTCAACACAAAACAACAAATATGGTTAGTATGCATTAACAAAATGGATGAGAATGATGCAACGATATGTAAGTATATACGATGGTTAAAATCGATTCGAATGGTAATGGATTAATCAATGAAAAAATAATCAAAGATCTATCATGTGATCATGGCGAATGAAATTAAGCATACAAAGCATTCATTACCTAAATTGAAATGAGATTTTCAATTTAATCAAAATAATCACGAACCAAATGAATAGATTAAATGGACAATTAAAGTGACTATTAAACCTAAAGACCTAAATCTACCTAAACATGAATTAAGATCGAAATTAATCAAATGTGAAATTCACAACCCAAATTCAAGAATTGAATCTAAACTACATGATCATACAAATCAATCACGCAATAGTCCAATTGAATGAAAATTAACCTAAGGTCTAATCATGATACAATCCACATTAATCATATTAATCCACATAAAATCCACAAAAAGAAATATCAAAATCTAATGACTAAAATTCTAATCGTGGCAAGGTTGATCAATCATGAATTAATTCTGAAAAAATAAGAAACTAAATCTAATCTAACAATTGATTAAACCTAATTTCTAAATCCTAATCACCTAATTAAACCTAATTAAGAATTAAGCTAAAAAATGAATCAATCATAATATCTAAAATCCAAAATTAATCCTAATTCTAGCATTCACAAAGAAAATGTATACCAAAACTAACAATCAGAAGCAAAATTAACCGAAGTAATAGCTACAATTAGCATAAACTAAAAGGTTAACCAAGGATTAATTATGGGTCGGGGGTGTTAACATGAATTTAAGGATGAAAGGGGGGTGTTAAACGGGTTAAAGGGTGTATGGGATGAGCTGTTTGGGCCAAAGGCCCGAGTCTTCAAACACTCCCCAAAACCTGGTCATGAATACCAAAACCTAACGGAGAAGCATGTTGAACATGGATACTCAAACGCGACGGTGCATCGAGAAAGAGAAAATTTTACCCTATACCCCTACAATTGTACCCATACCCCTACATTTAATTTTTTTTTGACCAAAATACCCTCATATAAATAGGGTATATTTTCCCTTTCAATTTTTTTTTACCATTTTCGTTGAAGACTTCCGGAGAAGACAAATATTTGGCGTTTTTGCATTGTATACCGGAACACTTAAGAGTAAGTCTTCCGGTTTGTATAATTGTATACCGGAACACTTCTCTAAAGAGTTCCGGTTTGTTGTCTTTAAGGGACACTGAACCGGAAGTCTTTTAGAAAGTCTTCCGGTTTGTATACTTGTATACCGGAACACTTTCTTAAAGACTTCCGGTTTGGATGATGTATACCGGAACTCTTTAAGAAAGTGTTCCGGAAGGCTTTTTGTGTTTTTTACTAACCGGAACTCTTCTTTGAAGTGTTCCGGTACGTAATTTTTTTTTTTTTAATTTTAATTATTTTTTTAAACATTATTTTTGCAGTGGTTCGAAGAAGAGGTGCAGATGGCCGGATTCCAGTCCGCACGTTAGACCGGGGTGCATCTTCATCTGCAGCTGCAGCTGAGCCGACTGGATATCCAGGAGGGCCGTACGATACGTCTCTTTTGGTGAAGTACGAGCATCATGTTGCTCGACATATATGGTTCGGTGAGGTAAGTAAACGGGCTATATTTGAAAATGAATAATAGTTGAATATTTTATAATTTGTTTTCTAATATGTGTTTTAATTGTTTTTAGGAAAGAGGACCAAAGAAAGAGTTGAAGGTTGCCGGACATGGACTGAAGTTGACTTCTAGGGTTCCATTGGCTCTTCCACCACAGATGGAGAGTTGGGTATCTAGATCCGGTTTAGCTTCACTGCAGAGAACCAGTCTGAACAAGATAGACACAAATCTTGTCTCTGCATTTGTGGAAAGATGGCATCTAGAGACATCTTCATTTCACATGCCGTTTGGTGAAATGAGCATTACTTTAGATGATGTCGCATGTCTACTTCACTTGCCCATTAGGGGTATCTTTTGGAGTCCTCAGGATGTGACTGAAGAGCTAGCTGTTGAACTTGCTGTTGACTACCTAGGAGTGTCACAGGGTCAGGCACAGTCACATGTTCGGAGCTGCAGGGGGTCGTATTACAAGTTGGAGTGGTTATATGATTTATTCGTACATCATAGGGCTGCTTCCAGCTGGGCATATGCGACTAGAGCATATCTATTGATGTTGGTGGGTTCCACCATATTTGCTGATAAGACCTTTACACTTGTAGAGGCACGATACCTCCTCCTGTTTAGGGACTTGGATGGATGTTCAGGATATAGTTGGGGAGCAGCTGCACTAGTTACCCTCTACCGATATCTTGGAGATGCGTCCATGTACAGTTGCAAACAGCTCGGTGGATATCCTACTCTCCTACAGGTATATAATTTAATTTTGTTAATTAAGTGTTGGATTCACTTTATAAAATATTGTAACTTAATTTGTTTTATTTATTATGTTTTTATTTTGTAACAATGTTGGATTCACGAGTATTTTCCAACTGTTGGAAAAAGAGGGGAGAATTGGAATCCTGCTGAAAACGGTGGTCTTCCCCGAGCGATGAGATGGTCGTATAGACAGGGAGTCCTGAAGGTCGATGATTTACGACCTATTTTGGACGAGCTGACACCTACCGACGTCATCTGGCGACCATTTGAGGATCATAGAGCATGGCGTGTATTTGATGAGATATGTCTTTACAGGGGCTGTTTGAAGTGGGGTGAAACAGTTGTTCCATACTTGCCTGATAGATGTTTACGTCAGTTCGAGCATAGGCAGTATGTTCCATCCCCACCTCTGGATTGTATGATGGCGACGGATATTGATGTTGATTGGATCAGTTACCATCAGAGTGTTGTCGCTGTGATCGGTTCATCTACCGTGGCCACCACTCCATCTGAGGTAGAAGACAGTTATCTGGAGTGGTATTATCGTGTTTCCCATCCACGGTTGGTCCCTCCCCATCGTGACGCTCCTAGAGAGGTACCCGTTCCTGTATATGACGCCGGGTCATCTGATCCTGATTGGGCTCGTGTATCTACATTGATTCGTCGCTATTTGAGATAGGTTAATGCTGAAGAGGAAGATCCACAGTTTTCTGATTTATTTGAAGCTTTGCATATTTCTCGTTCACATTGATTATATGTATTAAGCTTTGAATATAATAGACATAATAATATAGATTTCATGTTTCCCAGTTGTAACCTCAAGTTGTGCTCGTGCTCAACTTCGTAAAAACTCTTTTGAAATGAAGCTCTAATGTTTCCCAGTTGTAACCTCAAGTTGTTATTCATGGCTTCCCAACATTTGACCATGTCACCTATA
This sequence comes from Lathyrus oleraceus, assembly GCF_024323335.1. Lineage (NCBI taxonomy): Eukaryota > Viridiplantae > Streptophyta > Magnoliopsida > Fabales > Fabaceae > Lathyrus > Lathyrus oleraceus. Next base: position 322,060,528 of record NC_066580.1, on the reverse strand, counting down.
CTGTTTCCTAACATCTGCTTTAACTTCCAATGAGCAGATTCAACCCTAAAAATATCAGATATAAAAAATACCATTAGATATTGAAAATATCAAATATTAAAAATATCAAATATTGAAAATAACACATAAAAAAACATAAAAATAATATTAGATATAAAAATAACACATACAAAATTATAAGACGTACCGATTAGTCGTTGTGTTACCCAAATGTAGGACTCGATTAATCCATGCTCCAACAAATCTATGCCTATGTGGAGTCAACCATGTGTCTTTCACATAATTAATAAATCCACTATAATCAACACATGCTTGCTCAAGTTGATGCAACCGCTAACCATAATCAACCTCATCACTAGCCCAGACAACTTTCATCCATAATGTGTCTATCGTCTTTTGCAGGTCATTCACCACATGTTGTTTGCATTTGGCACCAACGTTTTTGTTAATGTGAAATCTACATAGCAAATTAATCGAGTTGGGAAACACAACTTCAATTGCTTTCATCAAAGCAAGATCTCTATCTGTCAAAATCACTTGTGGACACATGTCTTTCTTCACAAACAACTCTTTTAATTTCTCCAATACCCAGCAAAAATTCTCTGTTTGCTCAGACTCCATATACGCAAATCCAACAGCAAAAGTCAACTCAGTCGATGTCATGCCAACAATTTCAAACAAAGGTTGTCTATATTTGTTTGTCTTGTAGGTGCTATCCATAACTAACACAATCGGAAATATATTCAATAACTTAACTGAATCAGGATGTGCCCAAAATATCTCTCTCACCACTTCCGAGTCATCCTTTTTTCTACTCCAATACACATATCCTGCATCCTCAATAAGCTTAAACAAATGTTGTATCTCACTCCTTGGACCTCTTATCTCTTTTTTTATCACACTCTTATGCTTGTATACTTGCGTAATCCGAGTGACATTCTCAGGAAACTTGTCTTGCAAGGAAAGCAAAATGTTTCTAGATGCTACATGTCTCTTTGCCAAATCAGCGACATGTTGCTTCTCATCTGTGGTCAACCTACCAATAAACGAATGACCTTCTAATCTATCAGGTAAACCATGATTATGTAACCCACATTTTACATCAATCTTCCAACCAGATCCATCTTTCGCCGGAGTCGACCTGATTTTAAATGGACATCCACATTTCTTGGACGCACTTTGGGTACCACTATCACTAATCTTGTGTTTCCCACCTTTATCACAACCAAATATTATTTTGTTACTTCTCCCTCTCTTCCCCGTTTCAGTATCTGAACGACTGATAATAACAGTTACTTTATTGTCGATTCCAACCTCTTTAATCCATCTGATAACCTCTTCTCGTGTACCAAATCTTTCCGTCGTCATAAACACATTAGTAGTATCTACACATATTTTGGAAAGATTTTCCATTTCTGCAAAAAATAATAATAATAATAATAATAATAAAAAATTAAAATTACAAAAAAAAAAAAACGTACCGGAAGACTTAAAGAAAGACTTCCGGAACACACATAATACATACCGGAACACTTCTCCAAAGAGTTCCGGTATGCAAAATTTGTTCATCGGAACTCTTTTAAGAAGTGTTCCGGTTTTGCATTTTTTTTTATTTAAACCGGAACTCTTTCCTTAAGTGTTCCGGTTTGCTTTTTTGTGTGTTCCGGAAGTCATTCCTAAAGTCTTCCGGTTTGGAAAAATACATACCGAAAGTCTTTTTGCAGGAGTTCCGGTGCGAGGGGTGTGAAAGTGTAATTTTTGCAATTTTCAACTGAATAGTAAAAATGAAATGGTAAATTGATTAAAACCAATTAAGGATAAAATGAGAATTTTTAAATTTTTGTAGGGGTATGGGGATAATTGTAGGGGTACAAGGTAAAATTTTCCGAGAAAGAAACGTTCAACCCCTTCCTAGGTCTTCTTCCTGATTGGGAATTCCACACGAGAAAAATCATGAAGAAGACGAATCTGCATTCATACTCCAACGATCAAGAAAGGTGACAGACACTTCCATAACGCTCTGTGCGCGAGCTCCGACGCGAACAAACTGCAGCGCCAGAAGCTCCACGCGGTCAGTGGTCTCCGCATCCGAAATTGAATCCAAATGATTCGTAGTTCGATATCATTTCATCTTCGTGCGTGCAATGAACTTAAAGAAGACGACATTGATGTAAGGAAAAGAGCTTACAAATTTGGCGTATCGATGCGGAAGATTCAGGTTCGGATCTTCTTCTTTCCAAAATACGATCCCGATCTGTTATGAACTCTGTTTGTGAATTTATGAAATTCTCCTGAGAACCTTAGTGAGTTTCTGTTACGAGAATATTCTTCTTCTTCCGCTTTTTTTCTTTGGATTCCTGTTGCAAATTCTTTTTCGATTTTCTATTTGTGATCTTCTTTCTTCTATGCACTTCTGTTATGCATTTTGTTTTTTGGTTGATTGGAGTCGCCGCTTAAAGGTTTCGTAATCGATTCTTGCAGGTCGTGGTTAGAGAAATTGAAGGGAATTTTCATAGGGGGATTGAAGGTTCGTTACAGGTTGTTGGAGAGAGAGAGGGTTGAAGGGTTGAACCTTGGAAGAAGGTTAAAGATGAGGTTCAACAAGGGTCAGTGAAAGGTGGTTTGAAGAAGGGATTCTATTCTGTTGTGCAGTTGGAGGGAATTTGTGTGTTCGGTTGTAGGTCATTGTAATAGATGGAGTGAAGAATGATGGTTAAATGGTTGGTTAGTAACGAGTTGAGAGAAGAGGATGAAGGGCGAGGAAGACTTGTTTAGAATCAGTTCGAGAAGTTAAAGAAGGAAGTTGCAGGAGAGTTTTTTATAGGTTCTGAAGTTGTGGAGTTTTTAGCAGTCATTTATAGCAGTTGAAGGTTTTTTTGAGGGTGAAGAATAGGGCTGGTTGGTGGTTATGGAAGTTATGGTTATGAAGAGAGTTGAGGAAAGTATGGATTGATGCAGGGTTCTGTTTTGAGGGGGGTGGTAGGTTTGTGAGTTTCTCCCTTATTATGAAGTGAGGGTGAAGTAGTTATATGGCGATTCGGTTACGGCAGTTAGAAAGTTGTTACGTTTGGTTGAGGGGTTTTGTTGATAATTGGAATTCGGTTACTCGGTTGTTGGGTTTTGGTGAAAGAAATTTTGTTTTGAAGAATGGAGAGTTTTGGTTATATAGGGTCTGAACTTCTGCTATAGCAGTGTTATGTTGCTATGTAAATGGTTATGTTTAAATTAGATTCTTTAGGTCCCATAGAAGTTAGTTGATTGAAGCCACTTACGACATTATTCTTTGAGGATAAATTAGTTGTTTCCCCCAGTGTAGATGTAGAAGATGTATGTTCATTATAGTCTTTGCTAGAAGCAGTGCAAACATCAGGTATGGAGGTTACAGATTCATGGTAGTCATTGCTTTCTTTACCAGTGTTATTTCCTATGTTATCTTCAGAATCCATGGTTACAGCCTGTTTGTTACACATATTTTCGTCCGAACCCAAAGAAACTTCTCCCTTGTTATCATTTGCATGATCCTCAACGGGATCATTCATTGAAGCTTCATACATCTTCAAGGCTCTCAACAGTTGTTGTTCTTCTTCTTCAAGATCACATTTTCTTAGTGCCTGATTAGAAACAGAATGTGGAGAACCATCAAAAGACATAGCTTTCGAAAGACTAGGAGAAGGAACTCCAAGAGCAGCAGTTGTTGCGGCCACAAAATCAACACAATCTTCTTTTGTTTTATTTATGATATGTATACTATTTTTTGGATATGGAAATGGGAATGTGGATATGTAATGGCCAAAAAAATATTTATGGATATTTGGATATTGATAACTTGGGTTATGAAGTTTGGTTAATGGATATAGGGTTAATGAAATGGATTTGGATAACTAGATATTGTTTGGATTTAATGTGGTAATGGGTTATGGGTTAGAAAAATGGATAATTATTGAAATGGGCTTAAAAATGGGTTTGACCCACTAACAAAATAAAAGTGGAATTGGATATGAATGGGTATTGAGATTCTATTTGAATGGAGAATTGGATCTATATACAAAGTGGATTTCGATTTTTAGAACATGGGTATGGATATTTGAAAGAATGAATGGGCTTGAAAAATAGGAAGATGATAAAAAATGAATTTTGGTTAGATGGTTGACTCTGGTTAATTATTGACCAAAAAGTCAACTTAGGTAAAAATGTGTATTTTCTTATGGGAAAACGAAAACGGACCAAGATGACAATATGATGCACAAATGAATTGGAAGTATTGTGAATCGATTATCCAAAGAACCAAAAACAAACCAAGGTCTTAATCAACTACGAACATGAATGCACCATGACTAAATATGGATATGACTTAAAAGCCCGATGTTCTTAGACCAAATAAAAAATGCCAAGTTCCAAGACTTGAAACCCAACTAACCAAATGATTGCAACACCTTGAATGGATTTTAACCAATGAATCAGAATCATGGATCGTGAACAAACAACTGAATCATTTATAATGAACCAAACGAGTCAGATGCAACTTTCCTGAATTAGGGTTTCCACTATGCTCCCTGTAAGATGAAAAGTTCCAATACAACCATGTCCATCACATGAACCCTAGCCTGGAGACTTAACCTTCATTCTATGACTTGTGTGATAAAACCATTGAACCCATAATTTTATGTTTTTCAAATGCAAGTGGAGTGTGTTATGATACAATGGATATGTGGATGAGATGAATGCTTATCGGGAGATGCAAATGCTTAGGGTTAGTGACCTAGATGAACTTGTGAAGGGTAGGGTGAATTTTGGGGTATGACAACGCCATAAAAAGACAACACATGCGCCCTGCCATGATTCCCCCGTCCTAAAAGGATAACACATGCGCCCTCCTCAATGGCGCATGCCCTAAAAAGACATAAATGCGCTAACCCCAATGACGCGTGTTTCAGCATCACATGCAAAAAAAACTTTCACATGAATGCAAATTAAACTCAACCTACTTTCACATCTATAAATACTGATGTTTATCAGTCTTTCCATCGAACACACTCAACCTATCTACATTGTCTGCAACATTCAATCTATCTATTTTGTCAGCAACAGATACTCAAACACATTCAACAAAATGTCTCTATTGACCATGGATGATAAACATCGAAGAATAATCAACAATATTATGACATTTGTAAGTTATTACTTATTCTCTATTGTTTATTACTTATTCTTACTTATTTATTATTTCCTAACAAAATATCTTTATTGTTTATTACTTATTCTTACTTATTTCTTAATTATCTTTTGTTATGACCCAAAGAGATTTCGATGTCGTGTACATGAATATGTACCACATGACCCTTTGATAGAACAATACCTACGAGGATGTGGTTTTGGTAATCTATTCAATATAGTCTCATACTCAGTTGATCACAAATTTATTCTTACTTTGGTAGAAAGATGGAGACCCGAGACCCACACATTTCACCTTCCTTTCGGTGAGTATACTGTCACACTTGAGGACGTCTACATGTTGTTAGGTATACCTATCGATGGTAAGGTCGTAAATGGTAGAGTTAACCAAGATAACTCTATATGCGAGGAATTGTTGGGTGCCCCTTTGCGTGAAGACATAACTACGGGACAAACTTCGGGTCAACTTAGGGATCAAGGTATTAATTTAAAATATCTTAAACAATATTATTCAAGTATAACATTAAATGAAGAATCTACTGAGTATGAAAAGATAATTAAAGCTCATTGTTATATTATGATTTTATTTGGTAATTTTTTATTTCCCGAAAGTACTTGTAATACGGTAAATATTATGTATTTGTCGTTGTTACGAAACATAAATAAAATAGGCACATATAGTTGGGGTCCAGTTGCTTTGTCCCATCTAAATAGTTTGTTGTCTAAAAATGCCCAAAAAAATACTTATATGTTTTATTCTTGCGCCTATTTGCTACAAGCATGGGGTTGGTCAAGAATGTTGTCACTCGCCCTAGTCAACGAGAAGCCATTCACATTCCCCTACGCAACAAAGTAAGTTTATCTTAAATCTTCTAATTTGTTAGACTGTATACTACAACTGACTATAACAAATATATTTTCAATCTTTTTGATCTAGGTGGTGAGTTAAGGGGATGGACTACAATAGGTGTCACGAACAAGTTGTAGTAGTCTATCGCAATCTTTTAGACCACATTGGATCAGACGATGTATTACTACTAAACAACTCTACTTTTGATTTAAAAAAATTATTCAATTACATATTCTCTAATCATATCAAATTCTTATACAATTTATCTGGAGGTTGTATCTAGGTCTTGACCATCAGGTTAACCATGATGATGTAACAGTTTAGACAGCAAAAACACCAATCATCTGGTTTACTGTCGTGGAGATGCACCAGAGTGACCGTGTGAAACTGCAGTTCGGCATGCAACAACAAATTCCAGAACCTCCGACGTGTTTGGGAGATTGGCATCAATAAAGAGTTGATGGCAAATGGGATTATTCCGATTTGAGAGACTTCATAAAAGAGATGTGTCATCATTGGAGGAATCGACGTCAACACATCTTAAACGAACCAATCATACATGGTGCTAGACCAACTCAACATTATATGGTATGGTTTAGGTCGGTTACAACACCACAGTTTATGTCTGAGCCAAGGTATTTGATTGATCCACGCCAATGAGCTTTGTCAACATACGCCCAACAACAAATCCCCGTCCAAGAACAATGTCAACCCACACAAACCCAACGACCAATCTTACACCATCACCCTACCATATACATCCAACCACCAAACACTCAACCTCGTAACCAATTCATGTCACACATATAAACTCAAAACTGAGAACCAAACCCTAACCACCAACAACCATACGCAGCCACCGCATCTGTCTATAGCCCAAATGATTCATACGATTCAACCTCATGACATCATATCCCCCCCATTTATGAACACCTAAACATCTCATCGCCATAACACACAACCATTATTTGACTTTAATACACCACATGAACCATTGCTTCATTTCAAAAATGATTTAATGTCCCAATTCGAGTAACCATACCGTCCACAAACCACCCAACCACAACGACCCAACTATGGCAACATGGGCACCAAACTCAATTATGGCAACGCCGTTGACGACAACCCCCCAACTATTGGGGAGAAATGATGACAAATTTGTCAAATACCGTTGGACCTTCCATAGGACATTCACACCAACCACCATTGTATCCTGTCAGCACTCAAAGACCCCAAACACCTCAGGGAAATCGTGGGAGACCTCGAAGGCAAGCTAACACACCGGGATGTGGAATAGGGGAGCGTTTCAATCGGGTGGGTCATTGATTTTCTTGTCAATTGTTATCTATTTTTCATTAGTTTTATATCATAATATTAATAATTATTTTTCATTTACCTATTTATTTTATTTATTTCAATTTTATATAAGTATAAGATATAAATTTTAAAAAAATTATATTCAAAGTATGCGCCACATGCAATGGCGCATACACTTCATGTCATAAAGTATGCGCCAATTGCATTGGCTTCATCTGTGTGCGTGCACCATTGCTATTAGCGCATAAGTTCAATGTCAACATGCATGCATCAGTCCAAATGGCGCATGCTTTACAGAGTGCATGAAATGTGGTTATATTGGTAAATAACTTGAAATAGTGGTTATTTTAAAATGTTAATTGAAAAACTTGGTTATTTAAAAAAAATCAACAAAATCATATCATTTCATTAATAATTGATTTTCAATACGAGGAAGAATCAAATAAAAACTAGTATTACATTTAGATAAAAAAAATTGTGATAAGTGGACAATCAATTCATTTGGCGTTTAATAGACTTAACCTCAAAGTCGGAATGAACCACTAATAACGACTTAATACTATAAATAAATAATTAAATTAAGAATTACCATCATAATTTGCATGGATAGCTTGCCCAACTAATTGGGAGTCATTCTCAAAAGTAAGAAACTTCATTTGTAATTGAATGGCTCATATCATGACCTCTCTCAATGCCAACACCTCAGCTTCTATTACGTAGTAACGACCTACATCACATCACATGCTAATCTCGCCATGACGTACATAACACCCATCTCTATTCGTTGTACCCTTTGGTTGTCAAACCTAGCATCAACATAACATTATATATAGGTGGTTGCCATTTGTTGTTGGTTTTTTTTATCATTGTTTATTAAGTTAAAAGTTTTGTGCAATGAACTAATCCTTCCAATTATGAAATGCTTGTATATCTAATTTATTAGTGTTTTCCTTCTCATTGTTCTAAATCCAACTATTTCTATTATTCTAGAACACTCTTAATTAAAAATCTCATTTGACACATTCAAATGGGATTTCATATACACATTACTCTTAAAGTAGAGTACTCAAATCAACCGATTATTTAATTTATTCTTATTCATATCTATATATGAATTTAATTATTAAAAATTAATTAATTTATAGTATGGTTTTAATCAAGTTCATATTTCAGATATGTTATTAATATAATTTTAACATAATTTAGGATAATTATATCCAAAACAAAAACTAAATTAATATATTTATTGAAAAATAATAATTAATTTTTTTATAAACTAAAATTTTAATTCTTTTAAGAAAAAAATATATAAAACAAATTCTTGAAATTTTTATTGAAATGAAAATAATAATTTAAAAAAATATTTTGTTCAAAAAACAAAAAATATGCTTTATATTTTTGGAAAAAAATATCTTTTTTTAAAATAAAAAGTTTCTTGCAAAGAAATCATTTTTTAAAAGATATAAATTGAAACTAAATATAATTTTTTTTAGTTAATCAAAGTTTTATTGATTGAAAAAATTATAAAAACTAGTTATGAATATAACTAGGAGTGTTCGTGGTGCGGTAGTAGAGTCATCAAAATGGACTAGTCCATATGGGTCGGTTGTTCAAACTCGAAAAATCAATAACACTTGAGCCTTAAAATTAGAGCATATATATTTCAAAACTTTGATAATCCGGCTCTAAAAAGCTCACTACCCACTAGAGTTAGCTCGTAAGAGCCACGGGTAGTCCGCTAGACCCATATAATACTAAGTTTAAAAACATATATATTATATTAATATTTAAAGTGTCTCACTCCAAATACACATTAATTTTCTCACTTCATTAAATTTTATATTTATTCTATTCGATCTTTCTTTTTTAAAAATTATACATTAATATAATCAAATTAATATTTTATCAATCTTCTTTTTGTGTATCAATCTTCTTTTCTAATATTTTACCCTTCATTCAAAATATATATTAATATTTAATTATTTTGTGTTTTACTTCACAATTTTCTCCTATTATATTAGTTTCTCTTATGTTAAATATTTGAGTATTATATTATACAATTTAGACATGTATTGTAGTTAAAATTATGTTAATATTTATAAAAGAATAATATAGTACTAAAAAATATATTATAATTAAAATGATATAATTATTTATTATATTTATTATAAATATTATGGGGGTTTATTTTAATTTTATATAAAAAATAAGTCTATTTAGGATCGGATAGCCTGAAACGTGTATAAGGTCGGACTTGTGTAGTAATTTTTGAATCCTTATTACGAAATGCTTTTTTTGCCCGACCTTAAAAAACCTGATGCCCGTTTGGACCGGTCGATTTAGGATCGAGTAACCCGTTTTGACAACTCTATGCGATATGAGTTGTTTTAACGTTAAAAGCCATATGAACCGCAAGAGAAAAAAATGTGTGATCAGGTTTGGTTCGGTTAGCTTTTAGAAATAAAATCGAATCAAATCAATGTAGTTTGAGTTGGTTCGGTTTTTGACAAGATTAGTTATACATACACATATAGAGGATAAAATAATTTTGTATTTAGTTATTAATACATTACCAAATAATAATAAAATTCATCATATTTGAACAACAACTTTTCATTTAATATACAAAAATCATATTAGACAAAAGTGGAATAAAAAACATAAAATACTAATATAAAACAATATCAAAAATATTATAATGAAATAAAATAATATAGGAGATGATATATTGGAGAATATGAAAATAAAATAAAAATAGAAGAGATGAGAGATTAGAGAATAAGAGGTGCGATAAAAACAAAATTGAAAGAGAGCATGATCATGGCATGATCATGAAAATGAGAATGAGAATATATATATATATATATATATATATATATATATATATATATATATATATATATATATATATATATATATATATATATATATATATATATATATATATATATATATATATATATATATATATATATATATATATATATATATATATATAAAGATATGAGAGATTAGAGAAAAAGAGGTGAGATCTGACGAAGAATATGAGAATAATGTGTGATACTGTAAGGTGCAACCGCACAATGACTTTAGTCATTTCATTTTTACATATTTACGGGACAGTTAATAGTATGCTAATAGTAAAGTGCATTTAATTTCACTTTATTGAAAAATAATAAATTAGTACCGATAATAATGAAAATTGAATGTTATTAATTTTTTAAACAGGATCAATAATCAAGTAGTATAATAGGTAATAATAAAGTAAATTTTGAGGCCATAGGCAAATGCCTACTTAGTTTGTCCCTTAGATTGGGCTTGCTCTTATGAGAGATTTGATTAGGTTGAAATTGAAATCTTATGTGTGTGGAAGAGAAAATCTCATAATTATAAGACTAAAGCAGAAGAGGTTTGAGTTGGATGTGGGTTACGTGAAGTTTGAGTTGTAATATATTGTCGTTTGATTTTGGTTTATTTTTCAAAATATAAATTGCAAACTGAATCGCACGGTTTTATTTTAAAATGGTCGAAATGTATCCGAGTCAAATGTCATTTTTTGCTATTTTCAGTTTGATTCAGTTTGGTTAGTAGTTTGTATTTTGCTAGATATAACCAGTTAATAACTGTTTTAATAAAATGAAATTCAGTTATGACAATTGGTTTTAATAACTGGTTATGACACATGAATTATATATGATAATGGATTGATTATGTGAATTATTTGTCCATGAGCATCCCTAGAGTCAAGGGCGTTGTAATATGTTTATTTTTGTCTCTTCGTTAATTTTCCATCTTAGACCTGTGTAACTGGCATATTAGAAGCATGGATACTACGCCAAACATAGCTTGGGTTTTGCTCTCCGCCACCAAGGGCATTACTTCTCCCACCCTTAGTGGTGAGGAGCCACCCTATATAAATTCATAATTATCCTTCATTAATATGTAAATCCAAAATTGTCCCTTATATGGGACGCACACATATACACTAAGCACATGCGTACGTGAGATACACCCTTATTTTTCTAAAAATGAGTCTGGAGATGCATCTCTGTAATAACCTCATATGCACCCCATCATTCATAACTGAGTCGCACCTTCATTTTGCCGTAATTTAGTCTAGAGATGTATCTTCATAATAAAATATGGAAATACACTTCCGTAATCACCCTTTATATAGTATATTTTGACATTTCTTAAGAAATACATTGATGTAATATGCCATATATTATAACTTTATAATAATTTTGTTATCAATTAAATCATACACTGATGTAATAAGATTAAAATTTCATATATTAAAATCAATCCATAATCCATAATATTATCAAAATGAAAATTTACAAAATCATAATAATATCCATAATTTATAATACAAATACTATTGGGCATTATCGGACCCCAGTGTTCCTTTTCAACCTCTTGTAATGTAATGTCGTCCGTGCCTCAAATAGAATGGAATCTACAGTTATCCTCCCAGAAGTGCCTTTCGAAAAGTCTCATCTTTGTATACCTGCTTGTGCAATGTCCATAATACAATGACATGCAGGTAAAACATCAATGACATGGTCTTCCTTAGCCCGCTTCTCTTCTAATATCTCCCGATGAACTGGCCTAAGTGGATCTATGTGAGCATCTAGTGTCATGTAAGGATGTGACACTCTGAAATACCACTAGATATAATTGCATTCTCTGTTCCATTAGCGAGGATCTAGTACACTTTGTGTTTCATCTGGTACTAAATGATTATAGGAATCATCATACATTGCATGTACATATATGCGAACCATAGTGGGAGGAGCAGACACGAAGGGTTCTTGTGGAATAGCCGCATAAACCCAAACTAGCGCATGACTCACTCATCCAAATATAGGTATAACATACATGACCCACAAGCCAACCATCCAGAGTATAAGACCATGTCATCTAAGGGACACGTTTGATAGCGATCGTCATACGATTGAAAGCGTATATCATCTACTGAAGTGTGGTCAAGAAACACTTTGAAAGGCTCCATCAGTTGATTCTCTTTGGGCAGGATGAATGCACAAGCACGTGGCTGATTCTCAGTGTAGTTATCAACATATAACCATTTGCAAATACATGGAAAGTGTTTGAGGATCAATGCTTGAAAATGGTAGAGGTGAATTATTAATAATGGTGTAAAATAAGTATTACTAAACTGGTACATTAAAAGTAGAGGATGCAAATATATTACCGTAAATAGAGTGTAACTAGCTGTTATTTGTTTAGTCTTCCAAAGACAACCTTCAGCTAACTTTGAGTACAAGTAAACAAACAAGCAACCCCTCAATTGTACTCATGAATACATTCGAGTCAATGAAGTATTTGAGGTAAACCACATCGACATAATAACAACTTTTGTCCATAAATATGGATGTGTTAACCAAGTACATGAAGAGTGACCTCAACGTGCATGCTCTATGATGCATAACATGTGCATCATCACCATCGACCTCCACTAGCGCAACCAGATGGTGCACATGCAGGTTCTCCAAGAATCCAAATCTAGCATGACACCTTCTAGTGTCTTCCAGCTCCTTTAGGGTATCCTCTGGGTTAACTCCCAAATATTTCAGCATCATCTTCAATGCATCATATCTATGTTGGGTGAGAATATAGACACAAAGAGGTCTAAAAGAGGGGTTGAATAGACTTATCCCCTAAAAGATAATTTCAAAAACAATTTAGGTCCCATAAAAAAATTAGAGATTTTAAGAAGCGCGGAAGCAAAATACAATACTATGAAAGCTTGGAAGCATCTCAAAGAATTAAAACAAGTGAAAAATACATGATATCACTAAAGATTTGATTGCTTCTAATGCAAGCCAATCATAAGACAACCAATGTCGCTTTAAACGAAGTGATTTAGAAACTCTTTACATAGATTTTGTTTCAAGACATAATTGATTTTATGATAATTGAATAAGATTTATGCACCACATACCCAATCTTATGCATTAAGTCTCTATAACCACGGCCTAACCTATAAGACATGCAAATGATGCAATAATGCACTAACGCAATGGTGATATTAATGAATACTAGAAAATGATAAGGAGATAAGGGAAGACGAAAAGATACACATGTATGTATAATGGTTTGGTGTTCGTCCTTGTTTTTCCTACTCCACTTTTGAATGGTGTTAAATGTGAGTGCAACTTCATTTAGATATATTTTGTATGATGTCAAAACTAGGATACTTTAGCGTTTATGTATATTGGACGGTATCTTCCTATTCTCTATATGCATCTTAGCATTAGGAAGCATAAAAGTATTTGGAAACAATTTATAAAAGGTTTCATATTCATGCATTAAAAATGAGTTAGAAAGGGTTGCATACATCAAAAACTAGTTTTTATGGGAAAAACAACCTATGTGCTGACTGCATAGGTCGACACATGTATTGTGTTTTTAAAGCCTGTTTTATGTGCTGACTGCATAGGTTGGCACATACGATTTTCAAGTCGGCACATGTACTGCATTTTTAAAGCTTGCTTTATATACTGACTGCGTAGGCTGGCACATACGATTTTCAAGTCGGCACATGTACTGCGTTTTTAAAGCTTATTTTATATTCTGACTGCATAGGCTGGCACATGACCTTTACAAGTCGGCACATACGTTTTTCAGGTCGACACATGTGATGCAATATTAAATCCTATAGCTTCTGTTTTATGTGCTGACTCTACAGGTCGACACATATGAGGCGCATAACTTTGACAGGTTGATACATGACTTCAACAGGTTGACCTATACGAGTGGTTTTTTCATATTTTCATATTTTTCTCAAAGTTTCTTGTGTTCCTTATGTTTTCCACTTACCCATGCATGTATATAATTCATACATGAATCATTCTCTAGTAAGTTTTCTAGAGTGAGTAAAACCTACATGAATCTAGGATTTCAAAGCATCTCATCATCTTTAATTCAATCTATGCATACACACAACCAAACTACACATAATCATTTTTTGATTGGGTGACATCTAGATTATGATTGATAACGTCCAATTAGGTTTGTTGTACCGAGAATATTGGGTTACGGTATTTGAGGGATTCAAATAAGAAAACTGAGATAGGGTTTTCCTTCAAGATCTGTAGGGTTTGAAGGTTTTGGACAAGATTGTACAATTCAGATTCGATCGAGTGAAAGCCTTGAGACTAGGTGTGTCGGTAAGGGAGTAGCGTGAAATGGTGGGTCGTGTTGACAAATCTTGGGTTCAACAATTGTATGCTTGGGATTAATTCAGTCGGGTGAAAGCCTTGAGACATGGAGGTCGTGCAAGGAAGTAGCAACAATAGGTGAATTGAAGTGGCATTGTTGGTTACATGATCATGCACTTGGGATTAATTGTATTGAGTCAAAACCTTGGGACAAGGGGTGCCTTGCAAGGAAGTAGCAACAACAGGTGAATCGAAGCAACATGATTATTTAATTGATCAAGATTGGTCAATGTCTTTGGAGGTGCTAGAGTCAAGAACAAATCTAGGGTTTGTGGGATTTGATTTCTCATCTCTTGTATTGATACATTTGCAAAGTAATATTCATTATATTAATATCTCAATTCGAATTTGAATTGAGGGCAGACGTACCCATAACGAGGTAAATTGAGGAGCTCCCTAAACAAATCCTTGCGTACTCTCTCTCTCTCTCTCTCTCTCTCTCTCTCTCTCTATATATATATATATATATATATATATATATATATATATATATATTTTGATTCACAAATTGTCGATTGCTTTGATCATCGGATCAATATAGTTTGGATCATAATTTTGATTACATTTTGAATCTTGTGTTTATTGTATTGATCATTAACCATTTGGTTGTGATTGTATTTCTTAGAACAACAAACACCATATAAAATTCCAAACTTTGTTTATCGCAGACCAAATGTTCGATAAATTGTTTGACTTAGTTTTTTGTGTGTGAATATCGTTGGAGAAAGACTTTTACTATTGTAGATTATTTAATTAGTTGTTCTTAATTATTGTTGATTGACTTGTGGATTATTATCATTCTATTGGTACTCTTACGCATATCCGGTATTTTCAATAGAAGCTTCGGTTAGACGATTTTGAATCCGGGAAAAATTTGAAACTTGCTTCCGCGCCAAATATTTCTAAACCAAAGTTTCAAATAATTTTTTAACTTGAGATCTATTCACCCCCTCTAGATCTAGGCTTATCGTCTAACAAGTGGTATCAGAGCTCAGGTTGTTTCCGGTCTTAAGATTTGCTTATTATATTATGGCTACCGAACCTAAAGGGGCGTATGATAGAGCACCCATTTTCATCGACGAAAATTATGGCTATCGGAAAGCTTGAATAATATTCCTATCAACTCTATTGATAAGGGTATATGGGACGTCATTTCCAATGGTCCTAATAAAATTACAATGACCAATGGTGAAGGCGTCATCGTACCAATACCGGAAAATCAATGGAATGATAATGATAAGAAGTTATGGTCTCATGATTGGAAAGCATAAAATATTCTCATATTCGCATTAGGTGTTGATGAGTATTATCGTGTATCTCATTGTGAAACCGCCAAAGCTATGTGGGATGCATTATAATTTTTCCATGAGGGAACTAGTAAGGTCAAACAAGTTAGGATCAACACATTGAACCAAGAGTTTGAACTCTCACGTATGAAGCATGGTGAAACCATTGCCAACATGCAAAAGATATTCCCACATCTTATCAATAGATTAAATGCTCTAGGTAATCCTATCTCCAATGTTATATCTACTAACAAGGTTTTAAGATATCTTAACAGGGAATGGCAACCCAAGGTTACCGCAATTAAAGAAGCGAATGATCTAAAAGCACTTGATCTTACTACTTTGTTTGGTAAATTGGAAGAACATGAGCAAGAACTCACTTGCTTGGAAAAACATGAAAAAGAGTATAAAAATATGATGAAGAAAGAGAAAGGTAGAGACAAGGAACATGTGAAGAAGTCTATTTCTCTAAAGACTTCTAGTCTCAAGTCCTCAAATAATGAGCTTAGTGAGTGTGAATAAAGGGATGACAAGAACTCTGATTATGATGATGTTTGGCTATTTTTCAAGAGATACCAAAGGTATATTCGAAAGAACAAAGTCAACCATTCCGAAGGAAACTTAGCCAAATTTAGAAGGGAGTCTGAGTCTTCAAAAGATGGTGAGAATAAGAAAGGTAAATTTAGAAGCTCTTGTTATAAGTATGGTGAAATTGGTCACTATAGACCATAATGTCCCATGATTAAGAAAGACAAAGAAAGAGGGCATCACAAGAAG
Source organism: Lathyrus oleraceus (assembly GCF_024323335.1). Lineage (NCBI taxonomy): Eukaryota > Viridiplantae > Streptophyta > Magnoliopsida > Fabales > Fabaceae > Lathyrus > Lathyrus oleraceus. Next base: position 322,043,882 of record NC_066580.1, on the reverse strand, counting down.
TCTAGTAGATCTATAAGAGGTTATATAGCTTGTGAGAGTGCAAGTGATTCCTCAAGCGATGAAAGATTCACTTCAAGTGTAGAATCGACCTGAATTTGTCTTATGACAAATGGAAGGAAGAAGAAACAAGTAAATCCTTCTAAACTTGAGCTTACTAGTGATTTATATTATTCTCAATTACAAAATCCATGTGAAAATATTCATAGAGAGGCCTTAAATGCTTTTAACAAATTAGCTTCACATGAAAAATTATTTTTACACTTAGAAGCTAAAGTGTTAGAATCCTCAAGAAAATTGGAAGCTATTAAAATATCTATGATAGATATTCAAAGTGACAAAAATGAGGATGAAAAACCTTCCAAGTTTGGTTGTGAATCTTGTCATAATTGGCAAAAAGAGATAAATGCTCTTCAAGTCAAATTAGACAAAGCCTTACAACCAAAGATTGCTTATGCTATTGATCCGTCTAAGTATGAAAGGTCTTTGAACCATTCGTATAAGAAACATAAATTTGTTAAAAAGGAGTCTAATAGAAAAGGCACATCTCATCTTAGCCTGTCTTGTCTCTTTTGTTGCAATAAAGGCCATACTATTGAAAAATGAAAATTTAGGAAACTTTTAGTTCCTAAAGGAGCCTTTCAATGGTTGCCCAAATGCAACCTTTTTTTCACTCACCCTAAGGACCTAATGAAGATTGAATACCTAACACTTGTTTTAATTTTACAAGATAAATATCTTGGATCTATGAAGAGAGTATGGGATCTTGTTTGTGGATACTTAAGACATGTGATGCGTTACATATCCCTATTTTGTTGACTTTGTGGAAAAGGAATAATGGTTGTGTAACCAAAAGGAATAAACTTCTAGTGTTCTTTAATTGGTATAAGTGTATTGATTATTACTAATGTTTTCTATCTGAGAAGTGCCAGAAAAGGTATTGTTTTTAATGATGTAAGTTATCTTCGACAAGACATACTCAAGTTCATCAAATTAGGGATTGATCAACCTAAGATGAGAAAATGTGAGGAGGAGCAAGATGATTATCATAATTAAACAAGATTGAAAGTCCAAGTATTAGGATGATCATCAAATTAATAATCTTCTTGGATACATTATTAATCATACTTTCAAGTACTTTGTCAAAGAAAAAAGTGGTAAGATCGTTGTTGTCTAAAGGTTGTATGGCACATGTTGCATTCATTCCAACTTTCATTCGAGAAATTATTGTGGAATGCATGTGCATCCTCCATCATTCGTACGGTGAGGTAATATCTTTTCAACTTTCACTTTGTAAGGAAGTTCTTTCTTTTGCCTGTTTATTTTTCAAAGGTATATGATCTACTTTGTGTATGATATATGTTATGAGTGCTCACTTCTGAAAATTTAAAGTGATAACCAATGTGTATTTCATTTAAAATTATTGTAGTGACCTTATCTAAATATCTTCACATGATTGATATACCGTCTCTAGCTTATGCTTACTTGGAAGATTTCAAGTTTATGTCGATGATATTATTTTTGGATCCATTGGCATGCAACCTATAAGTGAGTTTTCTAATCTTATGCAAGGTGAATTTGAGATGAGCCTTATGGGGGAGTTGAATTACTTCCTTGATATTAAAATTAAACAACTCAATAAAGGGCCGTGTGTGTGTTAAACCAAATATTGCAATGGAAGATGCAAAGTTTATTGACACCTCTATGGCAACAAATTGAAACTTGGAAAAGAATGAAAATGGTAAGGATGTAGATGTCAAGAAATATAGAGTGCATCCTTAATCATTTCATAAGAGAGGTAATATCGTTCCTTTTTAATTTACCCATTTTGTAAGTAAGCTTTTATCTTTATATGTTGCTTGTGTTCTAAATAGTTGATATTCTTGATGTTTGAGTTAGTTCATAAATGCTCATTTACAAAAATGTCTATTGATGTATGTCAATTATATGCTTATAGTGACTTTGTGATTTTCTCTCTATATGCTTGAAATATGCTCTTGGTGCATTGGCATCTTATCTATTATTGCATGGAACTTGATTGAACATATTATAATGTTAGCAAATTCTTGTTGTGTGTCATTATTATGATAACATATTTGTTTTTGGTTTGTGTGGTGATAAATCTTTATCGCCTTGATAGAGCACATGCATGTGCAGCATTTCGGGAGTACCAAAGACATAGGTCACGTAATCGTGTGCAGCTTTGCAGCAACTCAAGAGTTTTTGATTGCATTGTATCTTTCATATTTCATGTTTGTGTTACGTTATGTGGCATTCATTATGACAATCATGTTGTAATGTTGCCTTACATGCGTGTATTTATGCTTATGCATTTTCCTTCAATATGTACGTCTTTTTATGTGAGTGATATTGTATTTATGTTCTTATCTTTGCAAACCGCCTCTGTGTGTTATTTTGGTTTATGTGTGATTCAAGATACTTATCATGGTTTGCTTTGTTTATTTTTGATGTTGTCAAAGGGGGAGAAGCAAGATGAAGTTGGGATGCATATATTCAGAGGGAGTCTTTCATTGAAAACATGAACGTATCGTCTCATGTTTTTCCATCATAAAAAGGGGGAGTATGTGAGTGCAACTTTGTTTAGATGTATTTTGTATGATGTCAAAACTAGGATACTTTAGTGTTTATGTATATTGGACGGTATCCTCCTATTCTCTATGCGCATCTTAGCATTATGAAGCATACAAGTATTTGGAAACAATTTAGAAAAGGTTTCATGTTCATGCATTAAAAATGAGTTAGAAAAGGTTTCATACATCAAAGTCTGGTTTTTATGGGCAAAATAACCTATGTACTCACTGCATAGGTCGACACATGTACTGCGTTTATAAATCCTGTTTTATGTGCTGACTGCATAGGCTGGCACATACGATTTTCAGGTCGACACATGTACTGCATTTTTAAAGCGTGTTTTATGTGCTGACTGCATAGACTGACACATACGATTTTCAGGTCGGTACATGTACTGCGTTTTTAAAGCTTGTTTTATGTGCTGACTGCATAGATTGGCACATGACCTTTACAGGTCGACACATACGTTTTTCAGGTCAGCACATGTGTTGCAGTATTAAAGCATGCAACTTATGTTTTATGTGCCGACTCCATAGGTCAACACATAGGTGGCGCATAACCTTGACAGGTCGACACATGACTTCAATAGGTCGACCTATATGAGTGGTTTTTGCATATTTTCATATTTTTCTCAAAGTTTATTGTGTTCCTTATGTTTTCCACTTACCCATGCATATATATAATTCATACATGCATTATTCTCTAGTATGGTTTCTAGAGTGAGTAAAACCTACATGAATCCAGGATTTCAAAACATCTCATCATCTTCAATTCAATCTATGCATACATAGAATCAAACTACACATAATCATTTTTTCATTGGGTATTATCAAGATTAGGATTGATAACGTCCAATTAGGTTTGTTGTACCGAGAATATTGGGTTGTGATCTTTGAGGGATTCAAATAAGAAAGTCGAGGTGGGGTTTTCCTTCAAGATCTTTAAGGTTTGAAGGTTTTAGACTGTAAGAACAAAGTTGGTTCTATAATATATCTCTGAGATTTTGATGATTACAAAGGATGAAACAAAAATGGTACCCTAACGAAATTTTTTCTTAAGTATGCAGGACTCTGATCAAACTATGTGAAAGATGAATCATCAGATACAAAATCCAGCGCTTAGATGCTACTCAGAGGAAACATGTCCAGAAGGTTCTGACTCTGATAAATGCAGGAACCAACAAAGCAAAAAAGAAGTCCGAAAATCTGTTAAAGAAGAATGAATCCAAACTCTAAATCTGAAGAAGTCAAGATTATAGATAAACTTTGATTTGGTCAGATAGAAGCAACCTCTGAAGACGAACTTTGATTAACAAGACTTTGAATACGGATTCTCCAGCTCAGAACGCGTAACCATGAAGAAATCTGTTTTTAGAAAGAAACTATTTCTAGAAGGAAATTATGACGCGCCCAAAATAGTTTTAGAAAGAAACAAGGAGAGTAATGACAATAATCATTCTTCAATGACCAAGATCCTATCATCACCACCGATCCTCTCAAACTCCCTATATAAAGGACGGAATGCATCACAAGAAAACACACCTGAGACACACAGCAACACAAATTTCTTGATCATTCTCTTTTACTCTTTCACGAGCTGCTGCTCTTACGTGAAAACTGTTGCTCTTATATTTCTGTAATATTTGCTTGTTATTAGAAGCACTGTGCATTACAAATCTTATCTAAGATAATTCCTCAAGTGACTTTGTGCAGTCTGAATACTTGAGAGGGCTAAGGGATTATTCTCTTAGACAATTGTTTGTGTAATCTTTCAAGATTAGTGGATTAAGTCCTTTTTGAAGGCGAAATCACCTTGGTCGGGTGGACTGGAGTAGCTTTGAATTTCAAGCGAACCAGTATAAAATTATGTGTCTATTTGCTTTTACTCTGTGTGTGTCTAAACGATCAAAAAGTTTTATTTTCCAAAAACAATTCAAACCCCCTTTCTTGTTTTTCTCTACCTTCAATTGGTATTAGAGCTTCGGCTCTGTTACTGATTTTCTAATCAAACACTTAACAGTGTAGAGAGATCCAGCGTGAGAAAAACCTATGGCCAACACCAATGAAAGAGATAGTTACAATGCTAAACCTCCAATCTTTGATGGAGAAAAATTTGATTATTGGAAAAGATAGAATTGGAAGTTTCTTTCTGGGCTACGACGCTGATCTATGGGACATAGTCACAATTGGCTACACACCACTTGTGACTGACGCTGGCGTTGCCATTCCCAGAAGCAAAATGACAGTTGATCAGAAGCGCGAATTCAAAAAAATCACAAATCCAGAACGACACTACTAAATGCCATTTCCTACAATGAATATGAAAAGATGACCAATAGGGAAACATCTAAAGAAATACTTGACTCTCTTAGGATGACTCACGAAGGAAATTCTCAAGTCAAAGAGACAAAAGCTCTGGCTCTAACTCAGAAATATGAAGCATTCAAAATGGAGGACAATGAAGCTGTAGAGGTAATGTTTTCTAGATTTCAAACTTTAATTGCAGGACTCAAAGTTCTGGATAAGGGCTATACAACTGCAGAGCATGTAAAAAAGATAGTCAGAAGCTTACCAAAGAAATGGAGACCCATGGTCACAACTTTAAAGTTATCCAAAGATCTGAACAATATCATCCTTGAGGAACTCGTCAGTTCACTCAGAAGCCACGAGATAGAACTTAAGGAAGATGAGCCTTAAAAGAAGATCAAGCCTGTAGCACTGAAGTCCAGATCTGAAAGACGCAAACCAGAAAGAAATAAAGCCTTCCAAGCTGAAGAGGAAGACAATGACGAGTCTGAAAAGGAAGACTCTGACGATGAAGAAGAGTTATCCCTTTTGACCAGAAGAGTTAAACAACTCTAGAGAAAAAGGAATAATAACTTCAGAAGACCAAGACCCAAGGGAGATCGCTCAGAATCAATTTCTAGAGGTAAGTCAAACAAAGAAATAACATGCTATGAATGCAAGGAAACAGGTCATTACAGAAACGAATGTCCCAAGCCGAAGAAAGAAAGCTCCAGAAGAGAGATTTTCCAGAAAAGTTCATTCATAACCAGAAAGGGACTGATGGCCACCTGGGACGACAGTGGATCTGATTCCTCCGAATCAGACTCTGAAGAACAGGCAAATGTTGCACTCATGGCTACCACCTCCAAAAATACATCAGATGGAGAATCTGATTCTGAAGAGGTATTTTCTGATCTTTCTCGCTCTGACCTTGAATCGTGCCTTTCTGAAACCCTAAACTTATATCAGAAACTTAAACAAAAATTTAAGGCTTTAAAAGGAGTTATGGAAAGAACAATCGAAGAATGTGATAAGCTTAAGATAACTGCTTCAGAACTAAAAGATGAAAATCAAACTTTGATAAAAGAAAGAGACTCCACAAATAAAAAATGTTTAAAACTTGAAGAAGCACTATCTCAAGCCCCACAAACTTCTAACACAATGATATATGAATATGAAAAATATTTTCAAAAGTTTTTGAAAAATGGGATAGAAAGGAGTAGAATGGCATCCATGATTTATGGAGTAAGTCAGAATAATAAAAGAGGAATAGGGTATGTCCCCAGTGAAGATAAATCTTCTACAGATGACAAACCCAAATCTCCTTTTTCTTATCACTACACACATACACAAGCACAACATTTTGGTAATACTAGAAAATCCAAAGTTCTAAGAAACTCTGGGAAAACTAATCACAAAGGACCCAAAAGATTTTGGGTACCAAAGAATAAGATTGTTTATGTTGCAGATATCTTATACAGCAGAGTTAAGACATCAATCATGGTACATGGACTCTGGATGCTCGCGACACATGATGGGAAGAAATTATATGTTCCAAAGCCTCGAACTTAAAGATGCTGGCTTCGTAGGTTTCAGAGGAAATCAGAAAGGAAGAATCAGAGGCTCCGAAACTATTGGTAATGGAACTCTTCCCTTTATATATGATGTTCTCTATGTAGAACGATTAATGCATAACATGTTATCAATAAGTCAATTAAGTGATAACGATTATGATGTAATCTTCAATCCAAAAACATGTGAAGCAATTAATCAGAACAATAGAACAATCCTATTCACTGGCAAGAGGAAAAACAATATTTACAAGATAAATCTTTCAGACCTAAAAGAACAAAATGTAAAATGCCTGATGTCTGTTCATGAAGAGCAATGGGTATGGCATAAATGCTTGGGCCACATTAGCATGAGAAAACTCTCTCAGCTAAATAAACTCGAGTTAGTCAAAGGCCTACCTAAACTGAAGTATTCTTCAGAAGCTCTATGTGAGGCATGTCAGAAAGGTAAATTTTCAAAAACATCTTTCAAAAAGAAAAATATTGTTTCTACCTCTAAGCCTCTGAAACTTCTTCACATTGACCTGTTTGGGCCTGTTAAGACAGCGTCAATCAATGGAAATAAGTATGGACTAGTTATTATTGATGACTTTAGTCGCTGGACAGGGGTAAAATTCCTAAAGCACAAGAGTGAGTCTCACTCTGTATTCACTAGCTTCTGTTCCAAAGTGCAAAAGGAATTTGACTCTAAAATCATCAGAGTCAGAAGTGATCATGGTGGAGAATTTAAGAATAAATTTTTTGAGGAACTATTTGATTCTAATGGAATATCTCATGATTTCTCCTGTCCTAGAACTCCACAATAAAATGGAGTTGTAGATAGGAAGAATAGGACACTCCAGGAGATGGCCAGAACCATGATCAATGAAACAAATGTGGCTAAGCACTTTTGGGCTGAAGCAGTAAATACGGCGTGCTATATTCAGAATAGAATCTCTATAAGACCTATTCTAGAGAAGACTCCCTATGAACTGTGTAAGGGAAGAAAACCCAACATCTCTTATTTCCATCCTTTTGGACGCTCTTGCTTTATTCTGAATACTAAAGAACATCTAAACAAGTTTGATTCAAAAGCACAAAAAGGTATTATGTTAGGATACTCAAAATTCTCTAAGGGCTACAGAGTATACAACACAAAAACCAAAATTGTGGAAGAATCAATCCATGTTAGATTTGATGATAAGTTTGACCCTGAAAAGTCAAAGCTAGTTGAAAAACTTGCAGATTTGGAGATTGCTCTTGCAGGTTATGACGAAAAGACTAAAGCACCAGAAGTATCTGATAGACAAAAGCCAGATGTAACAGAAGTCTCAACTATCCAGAAGAAATCAAGAAGTCACCCCAACATCTCTGAAGATTTGATTATGGGAAACAAGGATGAACCTGTTAAAACTAGGTCAACATTTAAAGTATCTAAAGAAATTCCTCTAGGATTAGTATCTCTAATTGAACCTACTTCCTGTGATGAGGCACTTCAAGACAATGACTGGGTTATGGCTATGAAGGAAAAGCTAGATCAATTCTCAAAGAATGACGTCTGGGATCTTGTTCCAAAGCCTAAAGGAACTCACGTTATTGGAACCATATGGGTGTTCAGAAACAAACTGAACGAAAAGGGAGAAGTAGTCAGAAACAAAGCACGACTGGTGGCACAGGGGTACAGTCAACAAGAAGACATTGACTACAACGAAACCTTTTCCCCAGTTGCCAAGTTAGAATCTATTCGCTTACTTGTTTCATTTGCTGTAAATCATTCAATCAAACTATATCAAATGTATGTCAAGAGTGCATTCATTAATGATTATATATCAGAAGAAGTCTATGTCAATCAACCTGCAGGTTTTGAAAACTCTAAATGTCCATAACACGTTTTTAAACTTAAGAAATCACTGTACGGTCTAAAACAAGCTCCTAGAGCGTGGTATGAAAGACTAAGTATCTTTCTTCTGGAACATGACTTTATTAGAGGAAAGGTTGACTCTATACTCTTCTGTAAAAACATTAGAAATGATTTTATGATATGCCAGATATATATTGATGACATTATTTTGGTTCATCTAACCCTTATGTATGTCAAGAATTCTCTGAGCTAATGTAAGCAAAATTTGAAATGAGCTTAATGCAAGAACTAAAGTTCTTTCTAGGGATTCAAATCAATCAAGCTTCAGAAGCTACCTACGTTTATCAAAGTAAATACATAAAATACATTTTGAAGAAGTTCGAAATGGCTGAGTGCAAACCTGCTAAGACACCTATGCATCCAACCTGCATTCTGGAAAAAGAAGAAATTATCCAGAAGGTTTGTCAGAAGCTCTATCGTGGTATGATAGGCTCTCTTCTCTATCTGACGGCTACACGTCCTGATATTCTGTTTAGTGTATGTCTTTGTGTCAGATTCCAATCAGATCCTAGAGAATCTCATTTAACAGCTGTTAAAAGAATCCTCAGGTATCTGAAAGGAACCCCTAACTTGGGCCTGATGTATGAGAAAACATCAGAGTATAGACTCTCTAGTTATTATGATGCAGATTATGCAGGGGACAGAATGGAACATAAAAGTACATCTGGAAACTGTCAGTTCTTGGGAAATAATCTTATATCTTAGGCCATCAAAAGGCAATCAACCATAGCTCTGTCCACTGCAGAAGTAAAATATATATCAGTATCACTCTGCACTACTCAGATGCTCTGGATGAAAAATCAACTTGAAGACCTCCTGATCTTTGAGAGTAACGTTCCTATTTTTTGTGATAATATTGCTGCCATTTATTTAAGTAAGAATCCTATCTCGCATTCCAGAGCTAAGCACATAGAAATAAAACATCATTTCATTAGAGACTATGTTCAGAAAGGCGTAATCACTTTAAAATTTATTGATACAGACCATCAATGGGTTGACATTTTTACCAAACCCCTCGCTGAAGATAGATTCTCTTTCATTTTTAAAAATTTAAACATTCAAATTTGTCCAAATTGAAATGTGCCTATGAAATAGCAAAGTAAGACTTTGAAGTAAACATCTGGAATCTGAATCCGACTCTGATGCTACTACCGGTTAGAAGCTATCTGAATCAGAAATCCTTAGGATCCAACCTTTTGGTATTCTTGAAGATCAGATAAAGTAACACGTGGTACCTCATGTGTCTGACCTTGGAACTTCTAGACAACTGTCTAGAAGAAATCAAGAGACAGACTCTTGAAATCTCCTCGAGCAGTGTGCTAATTTGGGGATTAGACCTCCATCATGGGCTGTAATCATTCTCCTCCAAACGTGCTTACTTGGATAACGTGCTGCATTTAATGTTTTAACAGTTAAACTCTCTTAATGGTGTCATTTTGCATGCAGCTTTATAGGTATATAATCTCTTCACACACTACAATTGCACACTTTACACTCACGGCTACACTAAACTCCCTCTCTCTCTCTCTCTCTCTCTCTCAGTTCTTCATCTTCCACAAGATTTCTGCATTTCTTCATCAAGTTCTTCATTCAACCTTCATTATCAACATTGTTCTTCATGGACACTCAACAACAATCCGTTCACAACTTATCTCAATAAATGAACTCTACGAAACAAACACCCATTTCTACTCAACAAGCTACAACAACCACTGGCGTCATCTCAACCCCAATCTACAGGGAACCCTATATCCTTGATCGTGAACCTCACATCCACCTAGCAACACCGTTTGAAAAGCTTGAAGTTTTATGTGAGTCGCTAGTGGATTTTGAAAACATGAAAAAGAATGGCGTAGACCTAACTGAAGAGTTGAGAATGCAAGGGTGGGAAACCTATTTTCAATGACTCTATGGCCCTGTGTACACAAATCTGGTGAAAGAGTTCTGGAGTTTCGTAGACTCAGACGATCACTACATTGTCTCCTACGTTCTGAGAGTCAAGATAGTCATCATTGAGAAATCTATTGCTTCTCTTCTGAACATGGAGAAGACATGAGGAAGACGCATCTACAACATCAACCCTAGGGCAAAATACTTGTCCCAGGAAATCAACCCTACTATATTTCAACAAAGTGCTGAAGGCAAACACTCCAATAACAAGGAGCTCCATCAGAACCTTCGTGTCTGGTTGAAGATCATCTTAGGCACCATTCATCATCGCCCTGCATCAACCTCTTCTGACTACATCAACACAGATTAGAAGTGTATTCTGTACTGCATTCATAAGGGGCTGAAACTCTATCTACCAGCATTTCTCTTCAAGTATCTCAGAGACTCTGTTAAAGACACCAGAAACAACATGAAGACCAAAAACTACATCCCTTCGGGGAGACTTATATCAGATGTGTTGATTGAGAATGGCTTAGTGGATCACTTGATTCAGCTCAGACTCATGGAAGATGTCACTATTGACACTAGAAGTCCGCTGAATGCTCAGAATCTGAAGAGCTAAACCAACGCTTGACACCTCCTGGGAAGCACTCAGGGATCAGAGTGAGATTCCAACGAACTCTACTTGTTCTCCAAGATTGACCCTCAAGAGGTAGTAGCTTACTATCTACAGGATCTTGCCAATCAAGGGGTGGACATCTCTGACTTCTCAGTGGACTGGCTACCCGAGCATCCACCACACTTCATGAAGAGGATGCGAGAGCCCTATGAGAAGTCCAAGAAGGCTAAGAAAGCAAGACTAGGAGAATCCTCTAGGTCAAGACCTCCAACACCTCTGGCTGGCTCTCCAAGTAAGTCTATACCTCTCTCCCGCTCTGTTAAAATAAAACTTATTTCTTTTTCTCTTCCCCAAACCAATACAATATACACCTCCTCTAAAACACCTCCCTCAACCACCAGAAACTCTAACCCACCCTCACTTAAATTCAACCTTGTTACCACCACACTACTCGTTTCTGAAGCAGAAAGGCTGAATGAAACTACATCACCATCATCATCATCCTCACCATAATCCCCACCATACTATGTACTCTCCTCCGACAACGAACCATATGACCCCCAATCCCCCACTCTGGCTCAGCTACAAGCCCGTGCTCTGGCCTCTCAACATCCATCACACTTTGAACCTGAACTAGAAGTCATTTCCCCACCTCCTGAACATCCAAATCCAACTACATCTGAACCACCTCAAACACCACCACCCGCACAACAACTAACCCACTCACCATCTGAACCAAATCCATAACTTGGACAACCAACACTGTCACCTTATGCTATTCCCCCACCAACAACTTCTGTTGCATCTATCACTCCCACTCTAAATCTCAGTGCCCCAAACTCATCTTCCCCATCCTCCCTAGCCTCTGCCACTGAACCAGAAACTGCCTTCCCTACCCTAGAAGAAGCAATACAAGTTTTTGTAGAGTCTTCAGTAGAGAAGATCAAGTCTCTGACTATCAATTCTGGCATCAGTGATGATCCCTCTGAAGTAAGGATCCACTGGAACAGGGTGATCAGTTGGATGACCTCTGAAGCCTTCAAACTGAAAGGCCTATCTGAACAAGTCCGCAACGACTTCATCAGAGACGCTGGTATTAGGCTCTGAGATTGCTTGGCTAGAGAGGCTGAGGAACAGGCTAGAAAGGAAGCAGAAGATAAAGCACGCCGAGAAGAAGAACAACGGATCAAAGAAGCTGAAGAGAAGGCTGCTGCTGAAGTTGCTGCTACTGCGGCTGCTGTTGAGGCTGAGGCAAAAGCTAAAGCTAAAGCTAAAGAAGTAGCTCGTATTGCTGCAGAAGAAGCTGCCAAGGCCAAAGCTGATGCTCTGACTCAGGGGGAGCACTCCAAATCTAGGTTCGTCCCTCTGGTCTTGAAGACTTTGGAGGAACTGCAAAAGGAACAACAAGTGGTTCATGCTAGGTTGGACCAACAGGATTCTGTCAACAACAACATTCAGAACATGTTGTCTCAGCTACTCCAACGGATGCCTCTGCCCCCAAACCCTTAGGACCTAGGCTATTTGTTTGTTGCTTTTTCTTCTTTAATGTCTTTATTTGCTTTCTGATCTAATGCTGCTTATTTGTACCTGCTCTATTGTTCTCTTCTTTATCAATATCAATCTTTTTGCTATGTCTTTTTGATTCTGACAAAAAGGGGGAGAACTAAACCAAGCTCTGATGTAAACATAACTAAAACCTCTTAAGGCACTGCAAACATTAATAAAAATTATTATTAAACCAATGACTAGAGATATACAGCTAAAGTACTAAACCAAAGAAAGTTCGGTAAGAACTTCTTATTTATCTAAGGATCTAACTCATGGTGAGTCCCCTTCATTGTCTGATATGAGATTTTTATTGTATTGTTTCACCTCTCTCTGTATTATTTTGTCATCATCAAAAAGGGGGAGACTGTAAGAACAAAGTTGGTTCTACAATATATCTCTGAGATTTTGATGATAACAAAGGATGAAACAAAAATGGTACAATAACGATTTTTTTTCTTAAGTATGCAGGACTCTGATCAAACTATCTGAAAGATGAATCATCAGATACAAAATCCAGCGCTTAGATGCCACTAAGAGGAAACACGTCCAGAAGGTTCTGACTTTGATCAACGTAGGAACCAGCAAAGCAAAAAAGAAGTCAGAAACTCTGTTAAAGAAGAATGAATCCAGACTCTGAATCTGAAGAAGTCAAGATTATAGATAAACTCTAATTTGGTCAGATAGAAGCAACATCTAAAGATGAACTCTGATTAGCAAGACTCTGAATACGGATTCTCCAGCTCAGAACGCGTAACCATGAAGAAATCTGTTTTTAGAAAGAAACTATTTCTAGAAGGAAATTATGACGCGCCCAAAACAGTTTTAGAAAGAAACAAGGAGAGTAATGACAATAATCATTCTTCAATGACCAAGATCCTGTCATCACCAACGGTCCTCTCAAACTCCCTATATAAAGGATAAAATGCATCATAAGAAAACACACCTGAGACACACAACAATACAAATTTCTCAATCATCCTCTTTTACTCTTTCACGAGCTACTGCTCTTACGTGAAAACTGTTGCTCTTATATTTCTATAATATTTGCTTGTTATTAGAAGCACCGTGCATTACAAATCTTATCTAAGATAATTCCTCAAGTGACTATGTGCAGTCTGAATACTTGAGAGGGCTAAGTATAGCGGGGTATTCGTTACCATTAGAGATATTGACTAAATCCAAGGTAAATCATACAAGTCGAGTCGCCACCGCACTTCTATTTATCCAAAGGAACGGTTAGAAAGCGAACAAAAACCTAAAAGTTTTATCGAATCAAAAACTAGTAAAAGAGAGTCAGAGATCTGGGTAAGGGGGTTGGTTATGTAATGGGAAGGTGTTAGGCACCCAAAACATCCTAGGTACTCCTAGGGAGCCCTTTTCATACTTGTTGTAAAGGTTGTTGTCTTGTGAAAAATTTGTTTGTGCAAACATGATTAAAGATATGAGAAGAGAATATACAAGTTATTTACATTTGTATTTGGATGGGTAAACCCATTGCCTACGTACCATCTTGAAAAAGATTAGGATCAAAACCTCGTAGTTCGGGGTAAAAATCTAAAAAAAAGTTGGTGAATTGATTGGTCAAAAAGCCTTAAGGTCTTTTGTTATCTGAGGGAGAAAACTAAACCTAAAACCACAAATCCACCATGTGAGGATGACTTCAACATGCTAGTGAGGGGTTAACCCTATAATAAGCATGGAAGACTCATTGTCCATCACTAAGGATATAGGTGAGTATTACATCTACCACAAGGATAACTCAAACCTAATAGCTAAAAGTTATGAAAATGTTTTGATTAAGAGGGTGGCCATTGAAACCACAAAAGACATTTGAATGGGTTTTATTTACCAATGAAAAGTATGTACAAAATTGGTCAAAGTTGACTTAGAAGATTCAATTCCAAATAAGTGTTATAAAAAGAAAGTTTGAAAATCAAAAGCATAAGGCTTAGGTTTCTAATGTTTGAAAACAAGTGTTAAATGTTTACACAAAGGTTTTGGCTTGGGTTAGAGTGGAGAGAAGAAGAAGAAAGGCTAAAGTCCTAAGCATACAAAGAGGTGAGGGATAAAGAATAAGACCACAATGGAGTTCCTCCCTTGAGATCATATGGATGATCCAAGTAGCTCCCATCCTTTGGAATAAGCAAACACATAAACATAAACTCAAGCAATCATCAATCAAATGAACTCTTGGAAGGCTCTTCAAGGCATCTTGTAACTCTTTCTTTTAGAAGCTCATGGCAATGGTTCCTCAAATTTGAATCAAGGTGGAATCCCTAGCACAAGAACACACACATCAAAGAGTTTTATGAAGCAAATCAAGAATGGACAAGAGCGAGTTTAGAGATTTGGTCCTTCTAATCCATCTTCAATATTATGGCCTTTTTAATCCATTTTTGCACAGGGAAAGTCCTAGAATCTAGGTCCATTTGTCCATTTCTTTGCATTTGGTCCACAACAATCAAATCAAAACACAAGCACAATAATATATACACAATTATGTGCTCAAGTGAGCAAAAGGAAAATTGCATTAACATAAATATGTACTCAAGTGAGCAAAGGAGAAAAGCAAATGGATAATATGTGCAAGAATAGTAAATTGCATGAAAGTAAAGAGCAAAAGTAAATGTTAATGGTTAATAGTTAGTGTGCCATAAGGCAAATTTAGCCCTATGTTAAGTAATCGTAATTGGACTTATGTAGAAGTCACAACTATCTGAGGCCGGTCAATAATAATGTAGGCAACAACACAAGTTAGAAGTCTTGATTAGTGAACCAAGTTCCAACAACTTGCCATGCCAAAAAGAAGAAGAGAATTGATCTTGTATTGGTTTAAGTTTTTTTGCATGATTTAGGAAACAACCTATCCTTAATGCAAAGCCATTCACTTGATCAATTGATCAAGATGAATTAGATTTGGATCAAGGAAGATTAAGTCTCCCTAATCAATGCTAACTTATCAACCTTTAACTCATTGATCAAAAAGAAAGAAGAAGAAGAAGGAGATGAATAAAGGAAAAAAAAGAAAAGGAAAGAATAAAGTGCATTAAGATGAAATAAAATGTACCAATCCATATGTGTTGACCAAATGACATTGAGGGTCAAAGTCAAACAATGAGAAAACCAGAAATGAGATGAAGATTGGAGGTCAAACAATAAGCAAAATATTTTTGGCATTTTTAATATTTGAATAAACTTGAATTAAAATAAAAGAAAGGTCAAACTTCAAAATCAATTCAAATCAACCTTGAAATGTCCAAGTGATTTATCCCAAGTTCAACAAGGTCAAACAAAGTTTGACAAAAAATTTCAGCATTTTTAAAAGTCGGAAACTATTTTTTATCAATTAAAAATGAATAAAAATAACCTAATTGAACTAAAATCTCAAATAAATCTAAAATCAATTAAAAAATTGATGAGAATATTTTTTATAGATCCATCATCATTCAAATAGGTTAGGAAAATATTTTTGTATTTTTTGAATATCAGAAACTATTTAAAATGAATTAAAAATAACCAGAAAAGAGAAAATTCACAAAAAAATATCAAATGACAAAATAAAAAATATTAAATCAGAATCACACATGGAGAATATATGAATTTTTGAAAAATATATGAATTTTTGAAAATATGAATTTTTTGAAGAATATATTTTTTGAAGAAGATATGAATTTTTGAAAATAATGGAAATAAAAGAAATTAAATCAGAAAATAGAAAATGTCAAAAATCCAGAGGCGTCAGATCTGGATTCATTAATTGACGTGGCATATCTGAAGGCAGGGAGACGCGCGCGCATGGTGTACTTGAGTCAACAGCATCACACATGGCATTATTAAAAGTCATAAGATCAAACGGTTGTGATATAAGCTGGAGAAAGCATCCAACGGTCCACAATGCATCTGGCAAAGGGACGGTCACCGGAGCCACCTTCTTCTCCGGTGAGCATGAAGATTCCGGTGACATTTGCAGGTTTCAAAAGCTTAACCAAAATACACGATCCATACATCAAAATGAAGCTGGGGTGATGTACATCACCCCTGTAACCTTGAATCACACTCAAAATTCCTATAGAGTAAGAAATCTGAGCTGGAAGATTCAGGTACAAAAAATGCAGTTCAATGAAACACAAAATTGAAGCTACCACTAGCCTGCCTCTCAAGTGAGGACTTCAGAAAACACATTGGCCAGGCAAATAGATCAAAGAGTAATGAGTTTCGAAGAGAAAACCAGTTGATGATCACCTTTGAATTCTGGAGGTTTGAGCTTGTTTCCTTGCTTCCTTTAGCCAAACAGAAGATCAATGGAGTATGAGAGAGAGGTCTAGGAACTTTAGATCTAGAAATTCAACCTGATTTAGTTGAATTTTCAGATCTGAGAAATTGAAGAAAATTGAAATAGTTCCTTTAGGTGCGGCTCGGTTTTGATTTCTGCAGCACTTAAGGTTGATTCATGGATGAAATTTGAATGGAGTGAGGCTTCTATTTATAGATGGAGAGGCAAGGCAAGTGTGATCAATTCGCGTGCATGGCAAATGGATACTCCTTGCATGGGCTTGCATGATCATTCAAAAGGCCCAAATTCAATGCCAAATGCAATCTGAAGCATAATTGAGCTGAAATGGTCGTGTAATTGGCAATGCACAAGCTTGCATAATGAGTTCCAACATGTTATGCACAAATATGCCTAAAACTTCTCCTCTTCGAAAATGCCATTTTCCAAATCCAAACATGAGCGTGTGAGTAATGGTTAGAAAGGTCTTGATGTAAGGAACAAATTTTATGTTGGGCAAAAATCCATTTGAAGTGTGGAAATTAGTGAATTTTGAATTTAAAGTGTAAGGGTGCAAAACATGCAAAGGCAAGGTTTCCAAATTTGGCCAATGTTCAAGCCCCTCTGTTT
Organism: Lathyrus oleraceus; assembly: GCF_024323335.1. NCBI lineage: Eukaryota > Viridiplantae > Streptophyta > Magnoliopsida > Fabales > Fabaceae > Lathyrus > Lathyrus oleraceus. The sequence continues at coordinate 322,026,580 of NC_066580.1, read as the reverse complement.
TGATGATGCAAGTATCAAATGAGAAAACCTCCAACATAAAAGTTGTATATCTCTTCAATACAATCAAAATGGACTTAAATTTTGCATTATTTGGATTTTTGATGAAAGAGTTATGGGCACTTGAAGTTGGACTTTTTTGACTTTCAATGCATTTGGTCAAAAGTGACCTATAATGTTTTGCATCATCACATGTATTTCCTTTGAGTTTTTGAAATTTTGTTAAACATAACATTTGCCATAGACATCTTAAGCTTTCCAATGCATTTGATCGAACATAAAAATCATAAACAATTAATGAGTTATGTTCTTGTGAAGTTGACCCAAAATTAGGGTTTCAGTCAAAATGACCTATAATGTCTTGGAATGGGAGATGACCTTCCAAGCTTCAAATAAATTTTTGATGAACATGAAAGTTGTTCATATTGCCCTTAAGAACATTTTTGATTTTGGGATCATCTCCATTTGACCAACACATAAAAATTTAGGTTTCAGTGCATTTCAAAATAGTCAGATGGATTGACTGATCAACTTCTCAAGTCTATGACTCATATCTTGATGAATTGATGATTGAGGACACTCAAATAAGTTCAAATATGCATAAAATGATGAATTAAAGAACTTCCCTTGATTGTATTTGATCATGGGCTGAGGTAGCTTCAAGAGCAAGGCATTGTGGATGATCAGATGAACTGGGGTTTCCTTGGGGGACAAACCTCAAACCCTTTGACTTGTTTTGATCAAAATGATGAATTGAGATGATAGGGGGAATATTTGATGGATGAGAGCTTTAGGAACCATTATCATGGTTGCTTTCCTCTTCTCTTGGCCATATCTTTGCACCAATGATCTCCTTGAAACTTTTGACCTTGTGATTGCTCAAGCTATAAACAAAAGATGTTAGTGACATATTTTTGTGCTTTTGGTTAATAAACAAGAATGAGAAAAACAATGATATACAATTCCAACATGCTTGGTGACCTCAAACCACTCACAAGAAGAGATCCCACCCAAAGGTAAGGAGCCAAGATGCTTATGATCCTTGAGGCAATGCAAATGCAATGTTATGATGCCATGAGGGATCTTAGGGTCAAAATTGGGGTCTTACAGATGCCCCTATTTAAGATCATTCTAGCCGGAGAAGTGAAGGTTAAAATCTTCGCCTCGACGAGGTAAAATGGGCTTAAATAAAAACAAAGAGACGAATTTTGGTCCCTAAGAGGCCTCATGATGTGAATGTATGTATGCAAACAGTAATATTCTGTGGGGGGATGTGTCCACAAAGGAAAAGATTAGAAGGAATATGAGGATTCCTATGAATAATTCACTTTACGGGGCAAAGACTCTACCGGGGAGTAAAGGGATAACAACGCGTGAGCAGGTCACGACTTGAAACTTGCTGAGGGGCACGAAGGAAATCCAATTAAATAGATCAGTGGAAAGACTCGAGCTGACTCATAGATGACTGTATTGGGGAATAGGCCAATACAGCAAAAACTATCCACACCGGATACTTCGGATAAAAATTCGGACCCAGGTGGGGAAAAAACAAATGAGGTATTACCGGTTACTGGGTAATAATCTCAAAGAGACATGCAATCTGAACACCGGTATAAAGGTGAGAGAAAGCATGCTCTGGGAGGATGAATATCTAAGACCGGTACAAGGGTGAGAGATATCAAACATCCGAAAATCATCTGAGGAAGACCTAAAAGGGTAAACTTCGGCTCAGGAAAATCTGACCCCGCAAGGGGACACAAGGTCATAATAGGGAGCAGAAGGAAGGAACACCAGGGATGTCGGTTACTGGACATATAATAGGTGACCAATCAAAACGTGAATTGGGGAATATTCCCAAGACACTCATCATCCAAAAGAGAGCTAAAAGCAAACTCGATTAAGGGATGGACATTCTGTTGGAGAATAGCCATCCAAGGCGCAGCGGAATTTAAAAATTTCTCCATTTAGTGATCCTTACGAATGGGCATGATCAGTGATATAATCGTTACCTCTTATGGCGATTCAAACCTTTGGTGCAGATCTTTGATAATGATCAAAACCTTTGATACAGATCCACGGGGCGATCACGAACGTTGAACGATGACAACGTCTCTACTCAGTCCACACGAACGGATTCCTTCAATCGCAGTGCTAGCTGTTATGAATGAAGGCTTTGAGTGAGAGAGAGATACGAAATTCCAACTCTTCAGTTGTGTTGTCTGTCTCAGTGAGTTACAATGCTTCTACCCAAGGGGTTCTATTTATAGAACCACTTGTGCGGGCTTCAAGTCAAAAAGCCCACTTAAGTGCATTTTGGCCCATATCTCATAAAATGCCAAAATCACTTAAGTATTTGGTACCTTACCATATTTCGTATTCTACTTAAGTGCACCGTACCTTACGATGTTCCTTAATTATTCTATCTCTCATCAATCCGTCCTTTGTGTGTGACCCTATAGGTTTTCGCGGCGTTGGCAATTATATTAAATCACGCATTTAACATAATAAACAGTGAGCGGTATCTAGCAACACATCACTGCTACCCAAGTCACAAAAATGTCATGTGATCTGACAAAACCTCCTGTGATAATAATTATGTGTATAATTACCCCTTTGCCCTTATGTCTATATTGAACACAAGGTATAGACCGTGTCACCCTTGTCCAGTTCAATATTGGGCCCATAGACATTTATCCTGTTACGCAGGATTGGAAAATTCCATCTAGGACACTCATGTCCCTCATCATGCTTCGTGGAGTACTCATCAACTGTCTTTATGGTCATCCAGTTACGGACAATGTTGGATCAGCAATAAAGCACTCAACTTTACATCTAGGATCCATAGTGGTTTCAGGTCGAAGAGTGGTATACACTATTATCACCATGAGAATAACTTATGACACTTTGCATAACTTTCTATATAGTATTCTCATAGCGGGTCAATCCAGTATAAATATTACTCCTAATATTCATACCTATGTTTAAGACTTGATAACTCTTTATCCATGATCCATGAGATGTGATCATCAGTCTACAAACATAATAGTCTTAATGCTTTAATGTTATCCCACTTCACATTAAAGCTCGACTACGGATACTTTAAGAACAGTGCCCTTATGTTTAATGTGTTCTCATGATTAAGTCATACTTAATACATTAAACGGACTATCTATTCTAGGGACTTTATTAATCAACCATAATAAAGAAAATGCCTTTTATTATTAATAAATAATTTGATACAAGTACCAAAAGTATTGGCCTCTAGGGCTTACACCAACAATCTCCCACTAGCACTAGAGCCAATCAGACATACCCCGTATGCCCATTGATCTAGTATGGCCATCATGCTTCTGCTGCGCAAGAGGCTTTGTCAGTGGGTCAGTTATATTGTCTAGTGTAGGTACTTTACATATTTTCACATCTCCTCTATCTATTATCTCTCGAATGAGATGATAACGCCTAAGTATGTGTTTGGATCGTTGGTAAGATATAGGCTCCTTAGCTTGTGCGATAACACCATTGTTATCATAATAGAGACCAATGGGATCCACAATGCTAGGGACTATGCCAAGTTTATTGATCCAAACAGCTTCCTTTGCTGCACTTAAGGCAGCAATATACTCGGCCTCAGTTTGTAGAATCAGCAACTGCATCTTGCGTTGAACTTTTCAAGCTCACAGTGCCACCATTTTAGCAAAACACATAACCAGATTGGAATTATTCATATTAAAGCGTCTCAGCACTTTGTCTATGTATGTACTCTGACTTAGGCCAAGCAGTTTTGTGATCTATCTCTATAGATTTTGATTCCTAATATATAGGCTGCTTCACCTAGGTCCTTCATAGAAAAGCATTTCCCCAACCAAGACTTTACTTGTTGCAGGGTAGGGATATCAATTCCAATGAGTAATATGTCATCTACATATAATACTAGGAATACGATCATGCTCCCACTAACCTTCTTGTAGACACAAGTCTCATCTTCGTTCTTGATGAATCCATACAGTTTTACTGTTTCATCAAAACGAAGATTCCATGAGTAGGTCACAGGCTCATCTTGATCCATGAGTAATACATCACCTTGATCAGATATCCATATATCTCAGGTAGGTGACGTATCCTGCCTGACCTACGCTGGTCTTGTTCTATTTGAGCAGGTTGCTCTTACACAACTACTTGTGTTTCCTGCTCTAATTCCTCCATAGGTGTATCGATACTTTGTGATTCTTGAATTTCTTCAAGTTCTACTTTCCTCCCACTGATTCCTTTGGAAATAAAATCCCTTTCTAGGAAAACTCAAGTTCGAGCGACAAACACTTTGCCCTCAGAAGGATTGTAGAAATAATATCCTTTTGTTTCTTTAGGATACCCCACAAATAAGCATTTGTCAGATTTGGGCTCAAGCTTAGTTGAAATTTGTCGTTTCACATAAACTTCGCAACCCCAAATCTTCATGTAAGACATATGTGGTCTCTTACCACTCCATATCTCATATGGTGTCTTTTCAACCTTTTTGGATGGAACACGGTTAAGTGTGTAAGCTACGGTCAACAGCGCATGTCCCCAAAAGGAGTTTGGAAGATCGGCTTGACTCATCATGGATCGGACCATGTCCAACAGGGTTCGATTTCTTCTCTCAGACACACCATTCCATTGGGGTGTTCCAGGAGGAGTGAGTTGGGATAGGATCCCACACTCTTTTAGATGGTCATCAAACTCTAGGCTTAAATATTCACCACCTCGATCTGATCGAAGAGATTTAATATTCTTACCTAGTTGGTTTTGTACTTCATTCTTGAATTCTTTGAACTTTTCAAAGGACTCTGATTTGTGTTTCATTAAATACACATAACCATATCTACTGAAATCATCAGTGAATGTGATGAAGTACTGAAAATCTCCTCTGGCTGATATGTTCAGTGGACCACATACATCAGTATGTATGAGGGCCAAAAGATCATTAGCTCTTTCACCTTTTCCTGTGAATGGAGACTTTGTCATCTTTCCAATTAAACAAGATCTGCATGTCTCATATGATTCATAATCAAAAGAGTCCAACAGTCCATCTTTATGGAGTTTGGAAATGCGTTTCTCATTTATGTGGCCTAATCGACAATGCCAAAGGTAAGTTGGATTTAACTCATTAGGTTTCATCCTTTTAGTATTAATGTTATAAATGTGCATTTCAAGATCAATGACATATAGTCCATTGTTCATTTGTGCAGTTGCATAGAATATATCATTCAAATAAATTGAACAACAATTGTTCTTTATTATGAATGAAAAACCGAACTTGTCCAAACAAGAAACGGAAATAATATTCCTGCTAATTGCTGGTACATAATAACAGTTCTCTAACTGAATTATCAAACCACTAGGTAAAGTCAATTCATAAGTTCCTACGGCTAAGGCAGCAACCTTTGCTCCATTACCAACTCGTAGGTCGACTTCACCTTTTGCCAATTTTCTACTCCTTTTTAGTTCTTGCACATTTGTACAAATGTGAGAACCGCATCCAGTATCTAATACCCATGATGCAGAAGTAGATAAATTAATTTCAATAACAAAAATACCTGAAGTTGGAGTCTCTACTCGATTCTTCCTATCTTCCAAGTACTTTGGGCAGTTCCTCTTCCAGTGTGCGGTCTTACCGCAATGGAAGCATGTGCCTTCTTTTTCTATGCTTCCACTAGGCTTCAAAGCAGCACTAGTGGGTTTGGGTTTGGCAACTTCCTTGCCTTTCCCTTTATCATGTTTGAGGACAATCCTCATGTCTCGGTACCAATCCAGAAAATTTGTCCCAGACAATTTTTCCTTGTCAAGGTTTGATCGCAATATGTTGTTAGAGGTGTTTGTTGTCATGGTAATCTACATAAGGATTAATGAAAATATAAGTATCATTGACATATTCAATTAGGCCTTTAGTTAAATATGCTCCCACTATTTTATTCAAAACAAATGACCCTCATTATTTGATTCGGAAAATCCCGTTGGAAGATTTTCTAGTGGGTCGAGATCCATATTTCACTTCGTTCTAAGTCCGCGTAGGCGGATTACACAAAACTAGGTTATTTTAGGTAGGAACTCCTTCCAATTGTATCTCATACAACTCTCGAAAAAATCAGTTGGGTGAATAACTCCTTATTCTAATCCATCATATGGATTATTCCCAACTCTTGCTTCTAAACATATATATAATCTTACTATAATTTGTTTAGTTAAGTTTGACCCATTGTTTTAACAGTTGGATATTACAATTATCCCATCGCACCTTACTAATATATAGATCATGCACCTCGCGTAGGCGAAACCTACATTATCCATTACTAGTCTTGATGAGTGTTAAAACTTGGAAAACATAAACTTAATATTTAATTTGAGGGAATTGCAATTTTTCTGATCTCACCGACTTGTTTATCATATAAACCGTCTCTCACATGCATCAACATACATTCACATGCATCAACATACATTCACATGCATCAACATACATACAAACAAAATGAAACAGTTATGGCCCCTAGCGCAATTGTTCTCCCAAGCCAATGAGAGAACCTAAGCTAACCTACAACGATCTAAGCTTCTCCAAGCAAGATCTTCAAGGTTGTCCTCCTTTGGCACTGACTTCTTTGCTTTCTTCATATCATTACATTACATGAAAGAAACTCGTTTTACATACGAGGGAGTGAGATGAGAAAAGAAGTTACATTTGGGAGATTAAGAGAGAGGCACGACACGCAGGTCGTATTTTAAAAACCCAAAACAAAACAAAGGAAAACTAAGGCCATAACCGATCACCACAAGACAATAATAAACACTTTATTATTATTATTATTATTATTATTAATTCCTTTAATTAATTAAAATCAAATTAAATTTCGACGACCGATCATCACATTTTAATGAACAATTCATTTAAAATCGATGTCGCTTTTCGTATCAACACTTGACACTTTTAAAGCACTGAGTTAGCCGAATGGGTGAAAATTTCCTTGCGTTAACCGGTTAACCATATGCGTTAACCGGTTAACACTGTTTGAAATTAAAAAAAAAATGTTTTCTGCCTTGCGTTAACCGGTTAACCAAATGCGTTAACCGGTTAACACTGTTTGAAAATGTCTTGGAACACTGTTTTCCGCCTTGCGTTAACCGGTTAACCAAATGCGTTAACCGGTTAACACTGTTTGAAAACTTAAAAATTTTAATTTCGCATTGCGTTAACCGGTTAACCATACGCGTTAACCGGTTAACACTGTTCCAAAAAGTGTTTAGGAAGCACAACTCTTGTGCGTTCAAACCCCAATCGCATAACTCTCTGACAACACAACCCTTGTGCCGTCACTAACCTTGATGCACCAATTTCAGACCGTCAAACACATCTCGATTGTTAATTCAGTATGATTGATCAACACGTCATTGCTTCACCATACTAATGTCGGATCAAGAAGCAAATGACCATTGATCGCTCAAAGGAAAACAATCATTGAGGGTTTGAATGAACGAAACGAGAACACTATATCATATATAATGTATTTTGCATCAGGATTACATATATCACATATATGTAACTTGATCGATCTCAATTTAACCTTTGATTCATTCTGTCTTTAATCATATTATTACAGAACAAAAACAGTTATCAGATTCATGGTTTCGTAAGTGGCTCTGATACCACTGTTGGAGAATAGCCATCCAAGGCGCAGCGGAATTTAAAAATTTCTCCATTTAGTGATCCTTACGAATGGGCATGATCAGTGATAGAATCGTTACCTCTTGTGGCGATTCAAACCTTTGGTGCAGATCTCTGATAATGATCAAAACCTTTGATACAGATCCACAGGGCGATCACAAACGTTGAACGATGACAACGTCTCTACTCAGTCCACACGAACGGATTCCTTCAATCGCAGTGCTAGCTGTTATGAATGAAGGCTTTGAGTGAGAGAGAGATACGAAATTCCAACTCTTCAGTTGTGTTGTCTGTCTCAGTGAGTTACAATGCTTCTACCAAGGGGTTCTATTTATAGAACCACTTGTGCGGGCTTCAAGCCAAAAAGCCCACTTAAGTGCATTTTGGCCCATATCTCATAAAATTCCAAAATCACTTAAGTATTTGGTACCTTACCATATTTCGTATTCTACTTAAGTGCACCGTACCTTACGATGTTCCTTAATTATTCTATCTCTCATCAATTCGTCCTTTGTGTGTGACCCTATAGGTTTTCGCGGCGTTGGCAATTATATTAAATCACGCATTTAACATAATAAACAGTGAGCGGTATCTAGCAACACATCACTGCTACCCAAGTCACGAAAATGTCATGTGATCTGACAAAACCTCCTGTGATAATAATTATGTGTATAATTACCCCTTTGCCCTTATGTCTATATTGAACACAAGGTATAGACCGTGTCACCCTTGTCCAGTTCAATATTGGGCCCATAGACATTTATCCTGTTACGCAGGATTGGCAAATTCCATCTAGGACACTCATGTCCCTCATCATGCTTCGTGGAGTACTCATCAACTGTCTTTATGGTCATCCAGTTACGGACAATGTTGGATCAGCAATAAAGCACTCAACTCTACATCTAGGATCCATAGTGGTTTCAGGTCGAAGAGTGGTATACACTATTATCACCATGAGAATAACTTATGACACTTTGCATAACTTTCTATATAGTATTCTCATAGCGGGTCAATCCGGTATAAATATTACTCCTAATATTCATACCTATGTTTAAGACTTGATAACTCTTTATCCATGATCCATGAGATGTGATCATCAGTCTACAAACATAATAGTCTTAATGCTTTAATGTTATCCCACTTCACATTAAAGCTCGACTACGGATACTTTAAGAACAACGCTCTTATGTTTAATGTGTTCTCATGATTAAGTCATACTTAATACATTAACACTACGCCAAAAACTGGAATAGACAGCGCACCTTAGAGGGCGCTTTCTTAAAGAAGCGCACTCTAAAGTGAAGAGAAAAATAAGGAGGAATAGACAACGCACTTTAGAGGGCGCTTTTGTAACAAAGCGCCCTCTAAAGTGAAGCGAAAAAATAATGAGGAAATGGAGGGACACCAATAGAGGGCGCGTTTATGAAAGCGCCCTCTAAGGGTACCCTTAGAGGGCGCTTTTAAAAAAGCGCTCTCTAAGTCCATGTACATTTCCAGTTTATAAAGCGCTTTTGGAAAGCCTTAGAGAGCACTTTTAGAAGCGCCCTCTTAGGCCCCCTTTAGAGGGCACTTTTTTTACACAAGCGCCCTCTAAGGTCCCCTTTATTAAACATTAAAATTATAACATATATACTGCATGTCTCTTTATTTTCCCTCTCTATATGCTATTTCGTTTATGTAACTGGGTTTTCTCTCTACTGCGATTACTCTCTACTGCGATTACTCTCGTCCTCCGTTCGTTCTCCCTCCCTCACCGTCGTCGTCGCCGTCGCCTTTTTCTGCTGCTGCGTTCACGTTCACTGAGTTATCTGCGTCCACCGTCGCTGTTCACTTTCTTCTCCATCGTTACCGTCACCTTGAAGGTATTTCTCTTCTCCATTGTTATCGTTCACTGTCTTCAGGTGTTTGATTAGGGCATTTTCTAAACTGAGTTTTACATTTTGTGCATTATGTTGATTAATGTTGTTTAGGGCAAACGAGCACTATATGGTGTTCATGAGCACCTTGTTGTAAGGTTTTTTATTTCTGATTGAAAACTGATGTCATTTGGAGTGTGTTTGAGCTTGTGCTTGGAAGTTTGATGATTATGGATGCAAGTTTGTTCATGTTCCAAACACCATAAGTTTGCATTGGTCTTTTGTATGCAGTAGGTGTGTGTGAGTTTGTATTCAATAATGATGAAAAAAAGAGAGAGTTTAGATTGTTGTAACATGAGAGAAATGGAAGGTATATGAATGTGTTTTTTGTGTAGCTTCACGAATATGGTCATTGTCTTACTTGGGTCTTATTGAATCATTTCTATATTACAGATAAAATGGCTAACCAAGACGATACCCATGACGCGAGTGGATCACGTAACAATGTTGAAAAAGAAATCAAACGAGGATTGACTGTTATGAAGTCAATCATTCGTGCAAGAGACAAGGGTGAAAAATTCGAAGTACATTGGAGTGCTGAAGACCAACTAATTGAGCCTAACGGTTCAATGTTGGCAAGTTACATTGGTTCCCTTGTTCGATAACATATTCCGATTACATGTGATAATTGGAGAAGTCCGGAATTGAAGGTTGGCAAAGAAAAAATATGGTCCGAGATACAGGTACTTACCATATATTATTATATGTTTTTTTTGTTGACTATTTGTTGACCATATATTGTTATAATATTACTTATAATAACACACTCCATTTGTATGTTTTTTAGAGATCCTTTCACATCGATGAAAGTCGGCAAAAATATTGTATTCAATTGGCCGGAAAAAGACTCCGAGGATTTCGATCCTTTTTGTCCAACAAATTTCTCAAGGATGAGGAAGGAAACTTTGTTGAAGCAGAACGGCCAATGAAGTATGCGGAGATTATTTCAGCCGAATAATGGGATAACTTTGTCGCCAAACGAAGAAACAAAAAATTCCATGTAATGTCTATTAATTATGGTATTATACAATTGTTAAGTTACTTGGTTCTAATATGCCTTAAACTTTTTTATCCAGGAAGTAAGCGACAAAAATCGGAAAAGGGCATCAAAACCCGCGTATCCGTACAAAAAAGGGTGTACGGGATATGCACGGTTACAACAAAGAATTGTGAGTATATTCAAATGCTATGAGCTTATACATTGTCACAATATGTTATAATTGATGATCTTATAATCTGATTCAATTTGTAGCTAGCCGAGGAGAAAAGTGACGCAACATCTCTTCCGGAGCACGTATTGTGGAAGGCTGCTCGGGTTGGGAAGGATGGGGCTGCCGTTGAAGCGGTTCAAAATGTTTATGACAAATGTGTAAGTATATGTAACATTATTTCTTTAATTATATCGAAAATTTTGTTAGACATATAATTCATTTTTAATCTCCTCTAATAATATTTCAGGAGACTTTATCCCAAACCTTACCTTCAACCGAGGTCCAGGATTGCAGGAGCGTACTTAGTCGAGTACTAAATGTTCCTGAGTATTCCGGTCGTGTGAGGGGTAAGGGTTTTGGTGTGACTCCGTCGTCATTTTATAAAAAACCAAAAACAAAAAATCCTACCAACAAAGAGGTGATGGAGACCTTGGCGGAGTTAAGGGCACAAGTACTCGAACTGCAAAAGGAGAATGCAAGGTATAGAGAGGAAAGGTGCGGTTCCGAGGCAAAAGATACTAGTGACCGAGCTAGTATCAATTGTCAACCGAAATTTCCCGAGGTAATTATATATGTTATTATGAAATTAAAATAGCACTTTTTTACTTGACACATATACACGTTAACAATAACATTTATTATTGGTTTAGGGCATTACACCTTGTCAGCTGTATCTATCGTCACCAACTTATCGCATAGTTGGTAAGGGAAAAGTGCACAACACTTCGGGTGAATTACTTCACCATAATCCCCTCCCGGTGGGATATATGAAAGTTTCGGTTGACCTTGTATTAGATACCGACGCGCTTCTACCATTACCTGACGTTGTTTCAGAGACAACGTTGATGCGAGATGCAGTCGGATCCTTTGTTGGATGGCCGTCAGATCTAATTTTCCCAGATGCCGAGGTATATATGTTCTAAATGATTATGAATATTTAGTATTCACATTTCAATTCAGCTACAATTATGATATTTAATCAATCCTTATTACATGGTAATGTTAGACTCCTACAAGACCCACACATAAAGCTGGTAAAGGGATTTCAAGACGCATCGAGTCGGTTGCATCTTAAAAAGAGGTACAAATATATATACCCATTGAATTATATACGCAACGATTCTGTTGCATCACAAAAAGTCATGATTTAATTTATATGAATTTTTAGGTTCCCGGTCGAAAGTTGAAAAAAGCTGGTAAGGATATTCCAACGACGTCCGGGACAAAATCTCAAATTATGATGCGTCTTGAGAAAATGGTGGAAGAGTCCGATATTATGCACGGCGCCATCCGTAGTGTAGATTTTGATGAAGGTGTTTTCGGAATTGCTCATTCCGAAATAATTGCAAAGGAGGACATGCAACAACTTTTTGAACACGAAGAATTGGGCATCGCTGTCATTCATACATACATATGGTACTCCGATCAATCTATTATTTACTTAGTTGAATAATTTATTTACACATTTCAATGAGTAGTCTAATGTTTATTATGTTTCTATTTAAGGTATATGTATGTAACATTGATGCGGGGAACTGAATTGTGTAACCGATTCAATTTTATTGCTGCTTCCCGTATCAACACAACGTTTATAACGAAAAATCCAACATCCGTAAAGAATGAACTAGTCGATAGATTCATGGCGGCCGGCGATAATACTACACCCAGTTTGTATTTTTTACCGTTTAATTCTGGCAACGGGTTAGATTTTCTTTCTAATAATTTCATTCTAATCTATGTATATCTTTTACGTAGAAAATTTTCATGCATCTAAATTTTTGTTTTATTTTACAGTGGTCACTGGGTGTTGGTTGCTATGGATCTTTCGAGACTAATGGTGTATTATCTCGATTCGTTATCGGGTGATTAGAGTAAATATCCGAGTATGAAGTAAGTGAAATTCCCCTAAATATTCGTGTGTATTTGTATATTTAATTATGTCTGTCAGATTGATCTCAATATACGTTTTTATTTTGTTAGGGCAATACTAAAATTTAGATCGAAAAAGAATTACCGTAATAGGAAGGACATTACCTGGGTCAGAGTTCAGGTATATATTAAGTATCTTATTTTTGCTTATAATAGTGTTTGTTTTTTTCATTATAATAGTGTTTGTAAGAAATTAACTATATATATATATTGTTTGTTTTTCTGTGTAGTGTCCTCAGCAAAACAATTCGGTCGATTGCGGATTTTTTGTATTGAGATTTATGAGAGATATCATTGCGTTGAATCGTATAGACATCCCAAAAATGGTATGGAATAATAACTTAGGGTTTATTTTAATATTATCGGATATTTCATCTAATTTGTTACTAAATCATGAATATGTTTTATTCTCTTAATTGTAGTACTTTGAGGAATACAAATCTTACTCAAGAGCTCATTTGGATGAAATGAAGGATGAATTGTGTCAATTCATTGTTGATCAAAGAATCATATAGCTAGGTTGTATATTGTTGTACATATATGTATGGAATGTTATTGTTGTATGCTGTTTTTGTATATATGTTGTATATTGTTGTTGTACTTTTACTAAATCATGAATATGTTGTTCTATATTGTTGATCAAAGAATCATATATTAATGTTGTATATATGGAGGATTAATGTTGTATATAAATGGATTCATGTTGTATATAAATGGATTCATGTTGTATATATCAATGGATTAATGGTGTATAACATTGGATTAAAGGATGAAATCAATATGAATTTTACACTTTTGCAGCATGTGAACAGGTTACCAATTAAATATCCACTGTTTTTCAAACAATTTTTTTTAAAATAACTAACACTTTAGAGGGCGCTTTCTGTAGGAAGCACCCTGTAAACACTTTACGTTGACAACTTTATTTGTCCAGAAAGCGCCCTCTAAACACTTTACATTGACAACTTTAGAGGGCGCTTTTTCCAGAAAGCGCCCTCTAAGGTGTCCCTTTATGGACCACTCCAGAGGGCGCTTTTTTCTGAAAGCGCACTATAATGTGGCCCTTAAAGGGCCACTTTAGACAGCGCTTTCTCCAGGAAAACAAAGCGCTGTCTTTACCTATGCCAGCGCCACTTTAGAGGGCGCTTAAAAGCGTTGTTATAGGCCAAAATAAGCGCCCTCTTTTCCCTTATTTGGCGTAGTGTAAACGGACTATCTATTCTAGGGACTTTATTAATCAACCATAATAAAGAAAATGCCTTTTATTATTAATAAATAATTCGATACAAGTACCAAAAGTATTGGCCTCTAGGGCTTACACCAACACATTCGATTTCAAAAAGGGATACGAATCTTACTCAACTGGGGAAGAACAAAAGGCTTCAACCAAAGAGTGCATGAGATATATTATCTATTACCTTCAGAACGTAGATAATATATTCGCATGGAAGATTATCCACAACCGGTTACTGGGTTAATAAAGGATAAATCGACCGTCAAAGAAAGGCATCGGGATACCGAAACTAGGTATATAATGATGACCATTCCAGGGGAGCAACAAACATTACCGACAATCGATAAATGAAAGATGACTTGCTGGGGATAAACTGCCTGATCAGAGCAATCATCCAAGAAAATATACCACCAGGGGTGAAGGACTTATCAATTCCGAATATTGGATAATGATAACCGTCAAGGAGGGGATTACATCTACCGGATATTGGGTAGAAAACCACGAAAAAGTAACCGTCATCGATTAGGATGAACAAGAGGTTAACTCCGCAAAAGGATGAAATAGGGTTTACAACTACCGGTATAAGGGTAGAAAACCACAGACTCCACTGGGGATAAGATGAATGATTACTGATTTTTTGAGCAATTTATTCATTTATACCACAAGGAAGCACAGGAAACAGACGCAAGAAGCCAATCTAGGATCAAACTAAAGAGGCAAGCTGAATCAAGACTCGTCCTAGTGAGGATATAACTCAATGGGGACTCCCATCCAAATATATGTGTTGGGAGGGGACAAAAACAACCATCATCCACGAGGATATAACTCGGTGGGGAATATGGGAGGAAAGATAAACATTTTCTGCTTAAGGGGTTGACTCTATATGGGGGGAGTTCAGACACCGACATCTGCTTGGGGAAATGTATTACCAACTAGTAGGGGATCGCAAACAAAGATATATGGCAAAGAATGCAACATGAATATATGAATGTTTGAAAGTTATATGTACCCATACATAGTTAATGTATGATGAATGCTGACAAACAGACATTTCTAACACAAACAGGTCCAAAGAATAAGTACACAAACATCCGGTACTACATCTCAAGAGAGAGAACTAGGCCAACAAAGATCTCTGCAGGGGAGGAGCGCCAGTCGTCCCTACTGGGGCAAAGTCGTTGCATAGATGAACTCCGACATAGGGGCAACTCTACTGGGAAGTCATCCAAAGGGTCATCAAATATTGTCTCAAATAGTGAGACCACATCTGCTGAGGAGGAAAGATCACTATCCTGCTGAAGGGAAGAGAGGTGAACATCTTACCAAACACTCCGTTCCACAAAGGTCTCTGGAGGAAGAGGATGCAAGCATGCCTGGGATATGAACACATGTCCTACCCTGTTGGGGATCATACCATCTTTGAGAGTGCACTGAAGATCTCTTAAGTATCCTTATGTCATTGTGAATGTTCACTTTGTTTAAAAACTAAATTATGAAAAATTTGATTATTTAAAACAATGATATATATTTTCAATTAAAACATGCCAAACATTTGTTGAATAGAAACAAATAAGATTGCAAATAATTGGATAAAGGCTCAAATTTATTTGATGGAATGGTAGTCTGCAAATGGCAAGACTCCATAGATCTTTACACATTTGAGATTGGTGATGTATATTGGAAAAGGGCTACATTGAACATAATGACCATTTCTCCACCAATTCTGAATCCGATGTATTTGAAACTTTGGTTGATGATGAATGAGCGAGAATCTCTGACGGAAGACGGTTGTAAAACAAAGTCTTGTCAGGATGCAGTTACTTGCCAAATCCCTATTTTTGCCTAGATTGCCCCAGGGTGAGGTACTCAATCTAGCGGGATACATATATTCATCATTTTTTTTATGTCTCTAACTTTTGCCTGGATCGCCCTTTTAGGTTTTCAATCCACCGAGACGCTCATTTTTGCCTAAGCCGCCCTTTCGGGTTTTCAACTTAGCGAGCTATTCTGTTTTTATTTTAGGCGAAGTATTTCTTGACTGCATCTGAATTCACAGGACGAGTGAAATCCTCCCCATCCATAGTTGTGAGTATCAAAGCACCGCCTGAAAAGGCTCTCTTAATAACATATGGACCTTCATAGTTTGGAGTCCACTTGCCCCTGGAATCGGGCGCGAAAGACAAGACTTTCTTGAGCACAAGGTCACCTTCTCGGAACACACGGGGCTTGACCTTCTTATCAAAGGCTTTCTTCATCCTTTGCTGATATAACTGACCGTGGCACATGGCAGTCAATCTCTTCTCTTGAATCAAATTTAACTGGTCATAACGACTCTGAACCCATTCAACATCAGTTAACTTGGCTTCCATCAAGACTCTCATTGATGGGATCTCCACCTCTACTGGGAGCACAACCTCCATGCCGTAAATGAGAGAGAAAGGGGTTGCTCTTGTTGAAGTGCAGACAAATGTACGATATCCATGTAAAGCAAATGGCAGCATCTCATGCCAATCTTTATACGTGACAACCATCTTCTGGATAATTTTCTTGATATTCTTATTAGCAGCTTCAACAACCCCATTCATCTTGGGTCTATAAGGAGAAGAATTATGATGTGCAATCTTGAACTCGCTACACAGCTCTTTCATCATTTTGTTGTTCAGGTTAGATCCATTATCAGTAATGATCTTATCTGGCACACCATATCGGCATATGAGTTGATTCTTGATAAACTTCACGACCACTTGCCTGGTCACATTAGCATATGATGCTGCTTCAACCGACTTAGTGAAGTAATCAATTGCTACGAGAATAAATCTGTGTCCATTGGACGCTTTTGGTTCTATCATGCCAATCATGTCAATTCCCCATATAGAGAAATGCCATGGTGATGAAATCACATTCAGAAGCGTCAGGGGAATATGAATCTTATCCGCATAAATCTGGCACTTATGGCATTTCTTCACATACTTGCAGCAGTCAGACTCCATTGTCAGCCAATAGTAGCCTGCTCTCAGCATCTTTCTGGCCATGGCGTGTCCATTGGAATGAGTACCAAATGAACCCTCATGGACCTCAGTCATTAATAGGTCTGCTTCGTGTCTATTCACGCATCTGAGCAACACCATGTCAAAATTTCTCTTGTAAAGCACATCACCATTGAGGTAGAAACTGCCCGCCAATCTCCTCAAAGTCTTCCTATCTTTCACAGATGCCCCAGACGGGTAGATCTGGCTCTGAAGGAAACACTTGATATCGTGATACCACAGCTTATCATCTTTCACTTCTTCTACTGCAAATACATGATCTGGTCTATCCAAGCGCATCACAGTGATGTTGGGAACTTCATTCCAGAGTCTAACCACAATCATCGAAGCAAGTGTAGCAAGAGCATCTGCCATCCGATTCTCATCTCGAGGAATATGATGGAAATCAACCTTAGTAAAGAATGTTGAAATCCTCCTCGCATAATCCCTATATGGAATGAGGCCAGGCTGATTCGTTTCCCATTCACCCTTTATCTGATTAACAATGAGGGCCGAATCACCATATACATCAAGATGCTTGATCCTTAGATCAATGCACTCCTCCAATCCCATAATACAGGCCTCATACTCAGCCATATTATTCGTGCATTTGAAAGTTAGCCTTGCTGTAAAAGGAAAATGTGTGCCCTGGGGAGTAATAATTACTGCCCCAATACCATTTCTATATTGATTTACAGCGCCATCAAATACCAAACTCCATCTGGAACCAGGCTCTGGCCCTTCATCGAGCGTAGGCTCATCACAATCTTTCATTTTCAAATACAGAATCTCCTCATCCGGGAAGTCATACTGAACTGACTAATAATCCTCAATTGGTTGATGTGCCAAGTGATAAGCCAAGATACTACCTTTAATAGCCTTTTGAGCTCGATACTCAATATCATACTCAGACAACAACATCTGCCAACGGGCAATCCTTCCGGTTAAAGCAGGCTTCTCGAAGATACACTTGATTGGATCCATTCTGGATATCAACCAAGTCGTATGATTTAGCATATACTAGCGTAAGCGCTTAGCAACCCAAGCCAAAGCACATCATGTCTTCTCAAGCATTGAGTATCGAGACTCACAATCAGTGAACTTCTTGCTCAAGTAGTAAATAGCATATTCTTTCTTTCCTGATTCGTCTTGCTGACCTAGGACACAACCCATTGAATCTTCAAGAACCGTCAGATACATAATCAACGGTTTTCCCTCCACAGGCGGAGACAGAATCAGAGGCTCAGACAGATACTCTTTAATACTGTCAAAAGCTTTCTGGCAATCCTCGGTCCAATCATGAGACTGATCTTTCCGGAGGAGCTTGAATATTGGTGCACATGTGGCAGTCATGTGGGATATGAATCTGGAAATGTAATTCAAGCGGCCAAGAAAACCTCGGACTTGCTTCTCAGTTCTGGGTGCAGGCATCTCTTGTATTGCTTTGACCTTTGCAGGATCAACTTCAATACCTCTTTCACTGACAATAAAGCCCAATAACTTACCGGAACGGACTCCAAATGTACACTTGTTGGGATTCAGGCGAAGCTTGTACTTCCTCAAACGCTGAAAAAGCTTCAACAAGTGCTTTACATGTTCAACCTCTGTTCTTGACTCAGTGATCATATCATCGACATATACCTCGATCTCCTTATGCATCATATCATGAAATAAGGTAGTCATAGCTCGTTGATACGTGGCTCCAACGTTCTTCAAACCGAAGGGCATCACTCGATAACAGAATGTTCCCCAAGGTGTGATGAATGTTGTCTTCTCCATATCCTCGGGTACCATCTTAATCTGATTATATCCAGAAAATCCATCCATAAATGAGAAGACATTGAATTTAGCCGTATTATCTACCAACATATCAATGTGTGGTAGAGGGAAATCATCTTCCGGACTAGCTTTCTTCAAGTCTCTATAGTCCACACACATCCGAACTTTTCCATCTTTCTTAGGCACGGGCACAATATTGGCCACCCATTGAGGATATGTAGAAGTCACCAGAAACCCCACATCAATTTGCTTTTGAACTTCCTCTTTGATCTTTACTGCCATATCAGGATGAGTTCTTCTGAGCTTCTGCTTTACAGGCACGCACTCAGGTTTCAAAGGTAGGAAATGTTGTACAATATCAGTATCTAGACCAGGCATGTTTTCATATGACCAGGCAAAGACGTCAACATATTCTCGTAGCAATTCAATCAACCCCTTCTTAACAGACTCTTCCAGGAGTTCCCCAATCTTCACTTCTCGCACACAATCCTCAAACCCCAAGTTGACTGTTTCCAGATTCTCAAGATGCGGCTGAATGATCTTCTCTTCATGCTCAAGTAGATGGGTAATCTCGTCAGGAATCTCTTCAACATCATCTTCTTCCGCCTCAAATACAGGAAATTCAAAGTTGGGAGATGGTATTGGGTCATTATGTTCAATGGGTTTGATCAACCTGCATAATGATTTTGGATATAAAGAGCTTTAGAATTCAAACAAGGCAAATTAATATGCAGATGAAAATATTGATTTTATTCTTATTTTTAGGGTTTTATGTGATCACCAATTTCATGCAAAAGCGAAAAGGGAAAATAAATGGAAAAACAAACATTTAACATGAATCTACTGAATGAAAATATCATTGTATTTATGCGTCCACAATGTCATCACTTCTCCTTTTGGCATGGGAGAAGGGTTTTTGAACACAATGAACATTACTTTGACTTATGGATAACTGTTGGAATATCCACAGCGACCCAATTATTGCAGATCCCTCCAGGGATGACGAAGTTTCCAGAATCCTCTTCGTCCTCTTCCAAAATGGCAGCAGCCTCCTCTCTTGACTGGTATGGATGAAACCTCCACTCTTGAACATCCCTTGCATATTGGAAACCCCAGAAGAGTAACCTATGCCAGCCCGGGACTTGTTGTCTTTTAACTCAATCATTTGCCCCAAACCAGCAGTTGCGCCATGCTCAATGGCTTACTTTGCATCTTTGTAGGAAGCAAATGAAGAAGTTCCCTTCTTAATAGGCTCAGCAATAGATAAAGCTTGGAACGGAGTTCCAACTTCATCCTCAGAATCTATATAAGAGAAGGAAGACAAATGGCTAACCAGGATAGCCTTTTCCCCCCTACCACCACCAGCTTCTTATTCTTTACAAATTTCAATTTCTGGTGTAGGGTGGATGTCACGGAACCCGCCTCGTGAATCCATGGTCTGCCCAAAAGACAACTATACGATGGGTGAATATCCATAACCTGGAAAGTAATCTGGAAATCACTTGGTCCGATTTTAACTGGGAGATCAACCTCACCAATCACAGTTTTGCGAGACCCATCGAAAGCCTTCACAACTACTCCACTCTGCCTCATGGGAGGCCCTTGATATGACAGCCTTGTAAGAGTGGATTTTGGCAAAACATTCAACGATGACCCAGTGTCCACCAACACATTGGACATGGCATCATCCTTGCAGCTCATGGAAATGTGTAATGCCAAGTTGTGGTCTCTTCCCTCCTCAGGGAGATCAGCATCACAAAAGCTCAAGTTGTTACAAGCGGTAATGTTTGTAACAATGCTATCAAATTGTTCTATCGTGACATCGTGATCTACGTACGCCACATCCAACACCTTTTGCAGAGCTTCTCGGTGTGGTTCTGAATTCAAAAGCAATGATAACACAAATATTTTGGATGGCGTTTGTAGAAGCTGGTATACAACATTGTACTCGCTTCTTTTGATGAGCCTCAGCATCTCATCACAGTCTTCTTTCATATTGCCACTCGGGCCAACATAAGTAGGAGTTTTTAACGTAGAGGGGGGCTTAACGATAAGTGCCGGATTCGGGGTGCTCACATCATTCCCAATCGGGCGCTCAACAGAATCAACATCCACACTTCCTCGAACATCAGCTTAAGGCTTTGACGGTGCTGAAAATACACGACCACTACGGGTCAAACCACTAACATCAGCAATATTTACTACAAATGAAGAAGGCAGGGATACCTCTTTCCCATTTTCCACTGCCACAACGTTGTAGCGATAGGAACCGCTTTCTTAGAGGAATACGGTACAGGTCCGGCTGGTTTGATGACGAGAGTAGGAGAAGCCTTCTGCTTGCTACCATCATACTTGATGACAACAGGCTTAGGTATCCGGAATACCGAAGAAATCACATTAACTTCGGGCTCATCTTCATCAACATTTCTATTCTGAAGGATCTCAATGACTCCTTCGTCCAACATCTCTTGCACATCTTTGCGCACATGGCGACAACCTCTCTGATTAACAGAGCATACTCGACATCTATCATGGTCATGCTCGTAATGGCTATAGTCACACAACAATCTATGCATCTCAACCAGAGACTGTCGGATATGACTGACATATTTCACCTTGTACTTGCCAGGGCAGCCCTGAACCATATTGACAGACTTCCCATGCTCGGGCAATGGGTTCTTCTTCACATTCGGACCTACATCCTCGAAAAACAAAATCCCACTTCTCACAAGGTCTTGCACCTTGGTTTTCAAGGGATAACAGTTCTCTACGTCGTGTCCGGGAGCACCAGAATGATACACGCAATGAAGTCCGGGCTTGTACCACCACTGGGGTTGGCAGGTACAGCGGGAGGGTCTCGTGGAGTAATCAACTTTCTATCGATCAATGACGGATAGAGTTCAGCATAAGTCATCGGAATTGGATCAAAGGTGACCCTCTTCCTCTCATAGTTGGTGTTGGCATTGTTGTTATTTCGAGGCTGATAGGCCTGCTGTTGTGGACGTTGTGGTTGTTGATATTACTGAGTTTGTGGTTGCTGATAGTGTTGAGCTTCCCTAAAAATAGGTGCTATATGAGCCACCTGATGCTGATTATTGACTGGGCGAGCAATCTTCCTCTTCACAGAGGGTCTTCTTTCGACATGGGAAGACACGGCATGTGCCTCTCCTTCCTTCTTCTTTGCAAAGCTTCCATATCTCTTTGCCGAAGAGCCTTCGTCTCGGGTTAAGCGTCCTTCACGGACCCCCTCTTCCAATCTCATCCCCATATTCACCATCTCGGTGAAGTCTGAGGGAGCACTGGCTATCATCCTCTCGTAGTAAAATGAGCTCAAGGTCTTCAAGAAGATCTTGGTCATCTCTTTCTCCTCTAGGAGAGGCACTATCTGAGCTGCCAATTCGCGCCACCTCTGGGCGTACTCTTTGAAGGTCTCCTTATCCTTCTGCGACATTGCTCTCAATTGGTCCCTATCCGGGGCCATATCCACATTGTATTTATATTGCTTGACGAAAGCCTCGCCAAGATCATTGAAAGATCGGATGTTCGCACTCTCCAAACCCATGTACCACCGGAGAGCGGCACCAGACAGACTGTCCTGGAAATAGTGGATGAGCAGTTGGTCATTGTTAGTCTGTGTTGACATCTTGCGAGCATATATCACAAGATGGCTGAGTGGGCATGTGTTTCCCTTATACTTCTCAAAGTCAGGCACTTTGAATTTAATAGGGATCTTCATGTTGGGCACAAGGCACAACTCAGCAACACTTTTACCAAAGAGGTCTTTCCCCCTCAAAGTTTTCAGTTCCTTGCGAAGCTCAAGGAATTGGTCCTTCATATCATCCATCTTTTCATAAACATCTGGGCCCTCAGATGGCTCAGAGTGGTAGATGGTATCCTCGACCCTTGGTAACGTGTGCACAACGGGCGGTGGCACTGAAAAGACCGGGCTAGATGCCGGCAGAGAAGCAAGAGTAGGGGCGAAACCCTCTGGTACAAAGTTGGGGGGCATTCCCCAAGGGAACCCGACTGGCATAGATGGCACAAAATGAGCCCTTGCAGTAGGCACAGTAGAAGTCACGATCTCAGAAATGACCGTCCTCTAGGGAGGAGTTGATGGCGTTGGAGAAGATTGACTCTGAGCGGCCAAGAATGACTCCATCAAGGCAGTCAACCTGGCGACTTCCTCCTTCAGCTTGCGGTTTTCTTGTTCTAGATGATCCATCAGTCTTGAAGAATTGGCTCTGGTGTAGTACCGGTGAGTCAGCTTGTCTTTGAAATAAATGAAGAACACAGAGTTAGACCGAAGGACAAGAAGCTGGGAACAAAACCTGCTTATGCACATGATGCATGCAATGCTTGTGCATATGATTTATTTTTATTTCAAAGGGAACTTTAGGGTTCTATTTGCAAATTTTGGAAATATTAAACACTTATCATATATGGAAGTATCTTGTCACTAATATCTGGAAAATAGTTTTACATCAAAGAAGTACAGTACTAGTAACCACATACAAGAGAAAAGGGAAATAATCATCCTATGGATCCTTAGAAACAATCATCTAAAGCCCGGGACACAGGAAGATAAGATGCACGAAGCCTCGTCACCTCCTCCTCATAGGCTGCCTCCATATTTGCCTTCTCCTTGGCGAGTCGATCTTACTTCCTCTTCCAGAACCTAGAAGACTGAGGAAGTAGAGAAGTTCATGCATCATTAGGATCATCAATAACCTGATGCTTGAGGAACTCAATCAAAGCATCCTTTTCCTTAATCTGCTGAAGCAACTCTTCTCATTCACGGATCCAGGCACGTGAATGGTCTTCGTCTCTCAACTCCTCTACTCCTTGGTCAGGGAGGGTTGAAGGCTCAACCACGACCAAAGGTGTAGGTCTCGGATACTCATAAGGCATGAGATACTCAGACGCTCTCTTCCTAACCCAAGCAGTGTAAGGCTCCCAAGCGACACAGTTCTTCGGACCCAGCTCATTCCTTCCTTTCCTATGAATCTTGCGCCAAGCGCGGACCATCCTGCCCTTCAAGCCTTGGGGATCTTTACCCTCCTGAAAGAACACACCCTCTAACAGAATGTTATTGGGTTTATCCTTTAGGGGGAACCCAAGTTGACGACGTGCTAAAACGGGGTTGTAGTTAATCCCATCACATGTACCAAGAAGAGGTACATTAGAGAATTCACCACAAGAGTCGATAATCTGCACACCATCATACACACAGTTGTACCAAGAGATATCATCATTAGTGAGAGACATAAGTCTCGTGGACCACCGTAGACATCCCTTGTTCTCCTTGAAGGCGACCGTCTGTGGCAAGTGAGAAATAAACCACTTATACAACAGAGGCAAACAGCACACAATGGCACCACCACCCTTTGCATTCCTCATATGTAAAGAAAAATAAGTGTCACCCAACAGAGTCGGAACGGGATTAAGAGTAGAGAAGATCCTAATAGCATTCACATCCACAAACTTGTCAATGTTGGGGAACAACACTAACCCATAGATGAGAAGTACAAATATGGCCTCAAAGGCGTCCTCACTCATGGCCTTCCCATACATAATAGCTTGAGCAATGAGGAACTCGGAAGGAAGACCTTGAATTCCACCTTTGGTAGTCATATGAGCACCAACCAGAGATTCATCTATATGCAACATATCAACTATCTCTTGAAAAGTGGGAATACTTTCCAAGCCACTGAATGACAACTGGTCTAGAATTGGTATACCCACAAGATAAGCATACTCCTCAAGCATAGGCAAAAGTTAAAAATCCGGAAATGTGAAGCAACGGTACAACGGGTCATAAAACTACACCAACACACTCATCAGCCCTTCGTCCACCTGAGTAGTCAGAAGAGGAAGAAGCTTCCCAAAACGAGCCTTGAAACCCAAGGTATCTAGTACATAGGATGTCAAATTCCTTAGCTCTTTCAAATCTGGTTGTCTGAAACTCTACTTCTTTGTATTCCTTCTTTGTCTTTCCATGTCTAAAAATTTGCAAATAGACCTCTTAAATTCATTGAAAATTTTCTTATTATTGATGATATGGATGCAAATGGGTGCATGAATGCATGAATGCAACAATCACACTCAAGGATCAAGCAAAGCACGCCAAACAAAGGTCATGGGATGGATCATGGCACCATTAATATCAATCATCCATTTTGGTGGATTATGGTTTTACACCCTATCAACACCCAAGTTCCATTGATATTAAGGATACAAGAACGGATCAACCACGAATCAAGGGTTTGTTGTGAGTCACGAGCATGGAGTCTCGGTTAAGAACCACCCAAAGGGAGTGTACTAGGGTTTAAACCTGCCAGACATGTTCTACAAGAGATTCCCATAGTCATAATCTCATCTTTCGGATATTATCGGAGAAACGACTACTCGCATTCCAAAAATATTCTCAAGAGAGACTCTTATGAGTGTAGTATCGCGTAAAAATCGTATCAAATCTTACACTTGAACGACTTCCGCACTACATCCTAAGAATAGGCCAAGATGAGCTTGGTAAACTAAGGTCCTTGGCTTCTAAGGTATATATTGGAAGGAGTAATGTCTAACCACAACTACTTGTGTGACATTAGTGATCCCAACATGACCTCCACCAAGTGAACGGGCTTGCAAGTTAACTTGCTAAGGAATAACTCCACACAAGTCAACAAGACTACGCCATTCTCCTATCCTAAGTGCACTCGAGTTCGGGTATAGAACTCATCTCACAAAGATCACCAAGCATACAAGGAATTAATATTCAAGCAATTCAATCATTACATACAATACAGTAATCCCAAATTGCACAAAAATATGTCACAAAACAATACAATACAATACAACAAAATATGAAAAGTAGGCAAAACCCACTAGGCAAAAGTCCCCAGCAGAGTCGCCACTTTTCTGTAGCGGGGTATTCGTTACCATTAGAGATATTGACTAAATCCAAGGTAAATCATACAAGTCGAGTCGCCACCGCACTTCTATTTATCCAAAGGAATGGTTAGAAAGCGAACAAAAACCTAAAAGTTTTATCGAATAAAAAACTAGTAAAAGAGAGTCAAAGATCTGGGTAAGGGGGTTGGTTATGTAATGGGAAGGTGTTAGGCACCCAAAACATCCTAGGTACTCCTAGGGAGCCCTTTTCATACTTGTTGTAAAGGTTGTTGTCTTGTGAAAAATTTGTTTGTGCAAACATGATTGAAGAGATGAGAAGAGAATATACAAGTTATTTACATTTGTGTTTGGATGGGTAAACCCATTGCCTACGTACCATCTTGAAAAAGATTAGGATCAAAACCTCGTAGTTCGGGGTAAAAATATCAAAAAAAGTTGGTGAATTGATTGGTCCAAAAGCTTTAAGGTCTTTTGTTATGCGAGGGAGAAAACTCAACCTAAAACCACAAATCCACCATGTGAGGATGGCTTCAACATGCTAGTGAGGGGTTAACCCTATAATAAGCATGGAAGACTCATTGTCCATCACTAAGGATATAGGTGAGTATTACATATACCACAAGGATAACTCAAACCTAATAGCTAAAGGTTATGAAAAAGTTTTGATTAAGAGGGTGGCCATTGAAACCACAAAAGACATTTGAATGGGTTTTATTTACCAATGAAAAGTATGTACAAAATTGGTCAAAGTTGACTTAGAAGATTCAATTCCAAATAAGTGTTATAAAAAGAAAGTTTGAAAATCAAAAGCATAAGGCTTAGGTTTCTAATGTTTGAAAACAAGTGTTAAATGTTTACACAAAGGTTTTGGCTTGGGTTAGAGTGGAGAGAAGAAGAAGAAAGGCTAAAGTCCTAAGCATACAAAGAGGTGAGAGATAAAGAATAAGACCACAATGGAGTTCCTCTCTTGAGATCATATGGATGATCCAAGTAGCTCCCATCCTTTGGAATAAGCAAACACATAAGCATAAACTCAAGCAATCATCAATCAAATGAACTCTTGGAAGGCTCTTCAAGGCATCTTGTAACTCTTTCTCTTAGAAGCTCATGGCAATGGTTCCTCAAATTTGAATCAAGGTGGAATCCCTAGCACAAGAACACACACATCAAAGAGTTTTATGAAGCAAATCAAGAATGGACAAGAGCGAGTTTAAAGATTTGGTCCTTCTAATCCATCTTCAACATTATGGCCTTTTTACTCCATTTTTGCATAGGGAAAGTCCTAGAATCTAGGTCCATTTGTCCATTTCTTTGCATTTGGTCCACAACAATCAAATCAAAACACAAGTGTCATACCCCGATTTTGCTCCTGAATTTTTATGTTTGTTTGGCGTGCTTGGCCTAACCTAACTTTGGTTCTACATGAGGATTGATTTGGATCCAAAGTCATGGTGTTGTGATTGTGGATACCTCTACGGTCTGGGTCATCTGAACAACCAAGTTTCTTGTGTTTCTAACCACATGCCAGTCATGTTATGGGTTCATGGATACTATGACCTTATGGTCTTATTTCATGGTCTTGTTCATACACATTATCAGTCAAGTTATTTGCTTCTCAAGAGTCAAACATTCAAGCCAATGGTGAAAACAATCTCCAATCATTTTTTTCAAGCCATTCCAATCCATTTCATCCATTTTAAGCCAGTACATGTGATTCTATACAAGAAAAATAAAAAAATGAACTTTGACCAAAGTCAACGCAACCTCTGTGCATCCCTAAACCCTATCTAGTGCAGTCTTTGACGAACAATGGATGGAAACGAAGAAGATTCTAACTCTCAGGTTATTGAAGTTTACAAGCATGAGGAGAAGTGTATCATTTCTTGCACAGGAGATGAATCCGTTGTTTTTTTTTATGGAAAACCTGCTTTGAAAATTAGGACTGGTAGATGGAGGAGTGCATCGTTGTTGTTAGTGAATCGTTGTTGTTAGTGAATCAAGGACTGATTGCATTGGTTTTCTTTGGAGTTGAAGCAAATTGGATTCTCTTCTCAAAATTAGTATTGAAACAAACCAATGTTAATTTAGTTTCAATGTCGAACACTACCAATTGCACATGCCACAATTTTCAACGTTACAAAAATGTGGATGCAAGAATATTAAAAAAATTAGCCGTTACATATAAAACAGTAATGTAATTATTTACAGTAGGGTGTATACAGGATAAGAGTGAGTCTTTGGGGCTTCTTTAGTTTCACTTCTAGATACACTCAACAGAAGCTACAACTGTAGGTTTGATCCTGGCATGCACTTGGACATTGATCCGCAAAAACAGACGAGCACTTAGAATCAGTATTGGATGGTGTGATGGCGTAATCAGAGGTTATACATAACCATATAGAAAGCACGATATCTCACTGGAGGTGAATTCCACTGGAAGTGTTTCTGAGTCTTGACTAAATTATTGTGAACAAATTTTCTCCAGTCAAGAATATCATTACAGAAGGTTCCACAAAAGCCTATTATGCAGTGTTGAGCAATAAATTTATTACAACAGAAAGCTGTGATGAAAAGATGAAATAGAGACTTGAACCAACTTCTCTGCAGCACAGATGGAGAACCTTCGTCATGGACGGCAAGGGCTAAAATTGCTCTGGATTCGGCAGGAGTTTGATTAAAGCTGGAAATCCATCAGTCCCTGCCGCTGTTATTGCTCCAAGTTGAAACCCATGTTTGGTTGGAGGATCCTGTCATCACTTGAATAGACGGCGAAGTCTCGGGGATTAAGAGAGAACGAATTAAAGTCCTTTGCACTTCTGGGAAGATGATTGTTGTTAAAACTCCCAGTATTTATCATGAAGATGCCAAAGTACCGCTGTGCGAAATGGATGATAGGACAAAGCTCGCGTACCTGCATAAACCCGAGTCATTAAAAGATGCAACCTGAAATCCAACCATGTTGCGAAACTTACCTTTAGAGCAACAACAGGAATTAGCAGCAAACCATGACATTTATGGCATCCTAAGTAGGTCTTCCATGCTGGCTAGCCTTGTAAGTTTGTAGACCGGGATTTAAACCATTGACACTACCAGCACAAATCAGTACAGGAAGAGAGTTATCTACATGACGACACTTCCTAACATAGAAGATCACGGAGAATGCATTCGTGCGCAAGGAAACATCTGGTATGAGGTGTTTCAATTTCCTGCATCAGCCATACACCATGCAGTCAAGTGCAATCCATGTTGATTAGGGTGTGCATATGCAGAATGGTGGATACCTAAATATCCCTTAACCGGCAGCTCAACCTAGCACAACAACCCATACCCATTCACATCAGTTCAAGCAAAACCTGCAGAGAACAAATCAGCCAAAAATTAGATCAGCAAGCTAAGTGCTTTGTTCCTTTTGATGTAACCACGGCTCAAGAAATGAAACAGGGCATTTTCAACAAATACCTATCCATAGCCTACAAAGATCTTCCAAACTCATATCAGCCAACCTAAAACCACTTTCAGCAAGGGCTTTCCATGAATTCTACACCATGAACCATTAACATGCACAGGTGGGACACAAAATCAAGCCAAATATGTAACCTGCACCATTTTCCAAGGGTTGGAACACCAGCGCATGACCTGTAAATCCATTCCTAACACAAAGCCCTGCATAATAATTCAGATCTGCAGTTAACCAGCCGTTAATTCACTTAACATAAATTTATGGAAAGTTGTTTTAACATAACTCAACTAACGGTTTAGCAGATCCAGTCCAACAAGACAGGGTCAGTTCAAGCTGAAAAGAAACTTAGGTCAAGTACACGCAATCGGGTTAATTCTCTGAGGCCCTCAATGGTGCTGATCTTGTTTCTTGACAAATTTAGTGTGTGAAGACTCTTTGGGAAAAATCCAGGTGTGATATGAACTGCAAATCAATGAAGAAGAAACCAGTCAAAGGAGCTTGTATTGTTTCTAATTTGAAATCATATTGAAGGGATGGCTTTTATACCAACACCATATATATGAGCTGCAGATGAGGCTGAATTCAGAGATTGGACCACGCTATTGGCGTACAAAAAATCCTTGAAGAATCGGCATCTTGATGTCGGGCCAACTGAGTCGTGCTTCTTGCAATTGATCTATCAGCATCTGGAGAAGGTGGCAGAACAATGGTTCCAATACTGTCAACAAAAAAAAGATATATCAAAGACCCCTAAAGTACCTAAGCAAAGTCAAATGAAAATCGACACCCAGAATCCTGTCATAGTTTTGATGTCGTCGTTACACTTGCAGCAAACAATCCAATAACTGCCAATGCATTTGTTAATCATAAGAAGCTCTTTCTTTGATTCAAAATACTAAATAAATTGAAACACCAACCTTGGGGGAAACCTTGAAAAATGATGGAGCAGATCATGTGACAAATTCCGGAGTTGAAGCCCAGACAAATGTTCACACCAATGCGGCAGTGTTCTCATGCACAACCAAACCAGTTCCTGTTGTCACGTCTGTTATATCTTTATTTCCTGCAAGTATCAACAATAACAGTTACGGATTGATACAATCCCGTTCCAATAATCCATAAGCGTCACGTTCCGTTTGTTTCAAGTGTGTCAAAAAATTTACAGTAGTGACTTGCCTGTTACTCACGGTAAAGGTTGAGGAGCCTAAGAGAGGGACCACCTGCTGAAAGAGGACAAAATTTCCCTAACATCCTCCGTACGAAGGCTCCACTACACAGCAGAAAACGCAGCAGAGGAAAGAGGGGGGTCCTGTATAAAAAGGGGTTACTATTCATGAAACCCTAGAAGGGAGAAAGAGGAGATAGCGGCGAGAAAAAGAAAAAAAACCCTAATCAACGAAGGTGAAGGAGGAAAAGTCTAAAGAACCCTAGACCTTTTTTTCACCGCCGTTGGACGAAGCTCACACCAGAGGCAAGGAAGGCGAGTTTCGAGTGCACCGTTGGGATTCGATTGGCGAAAGAGTGAAAGGTTCAAGCGTCAGCCGTCCAATCGTCGTTGACCCCTTCGTCAACGGTTCTTGTTGTTGCTTTCCGGTCGGGCTTCATTTCCGTCGCCGACCTTCGTTGTTGTCGCGATTACTCACTTTCGGACCTCCTCAAGTTGTGAAGGTTTGCTTTCTCTGAAAATAGTCTGGGACTTGTGATTATCCTTTGCATTTCATTTTATTTTTTCTGCATTTAAAATGATTGAAACCTTTTATTGATTGCTCATTTGCTGTGCCATTGGGACTTGTGTGGCTTTCTACTACATCAGCTTCTCATCAATACCGCCGGTTGGTATTATTGTGAGAAGGTTTTACGTTTTCGTCACCCAACAGCCATGTGGCTAGGGTGACCGTTGGGCTCTTTGTTCTTTTATTTTTTTTATTTTTTTGTATCTTGGCCACTGCTTCGTGGGGTTTGGGCTAACTTAATCCATGCGGTCCATAGTTGGCCTTTTTGTTTGTTCTTTTTTTCCTTGGAGGGTCACGGTTGGTATTTAGGTTTTTGTGAGCTTTGGTTTTCCAGTGAGCAGCTTATGGCCTGACGGGAAGGGAGTTGGTTATCTCCCTCTTAATAGTGGGTTCGATACCTGTGTGTAGCATGTTTGGTTTTTTTGCGGCATTTAATTTTCTCTTTTATCCTTCATGTTTATGTTATACTCTCATTTCTCCGATACTCATAGTTTCATAACATAAGTTTGGTTGTTTTTAATTTCACCATTTCATTCAAAACCATTTTTAAAACTATAAAAATCATACTTTTCTCGATTTAATATCGAGCCCATTTTTTACACCCTTGTAAGTCGATTGCTTTTTAAGCATCGCCATCGACCTCACATAGCTTACTCTTGGGCTTTCTTACAATGAGCCGGTTCCTTCGCACTTACACTCATACATTGTTTAATGCTTTATTATTTCATTCTTTGATTATTTGATTCGATTATATACTTGTTCATATCTTAACTGTTTGATTAACTGTGGCCTATTTGTATGGTGTATGAGGCATATACTTATATTGCTTGATTGCCATGTCAACCCCCATTCATAACAAATGTATCCCTCTCCCATGAAATGTATAATATGTATTCTTTCATTCTTTATTCATCTGTTAATACAAGAACTAAAAGGAACATTCGATAACCATTTCAAAACAAGACCAAAACCTCGATCCAACGTCGAGTAATCATTTTTCAAAACCTAACAGAACCAGCACGTATTCATCCACCCTTTTGTAAGTCGATTGCTTTATGCATCGCCATCAACCTTGTAAGTCGATTGCTTCATGCATCGCCATCTACCCTAATCCCTAACACTTCTCCTTGCTCCATTCGTCGATTCTTGCTCCGATTAGGTAGCACCCGTTAGATAGAACCCTTTGTATGATAACATAGGTAGGATTCCCTTATTCTTTTATATGATAACATAGGTAGAATTCCCATATTCTTTGCATGCCAACATTAGGTAGATATTCCCATTTGTAAATCCTAATACCTAAGTACATATTGCATGACAACTCTAGGGCAGAGCTTCCCCCTTTTCTTTTAGACCTTTCCGAGCGTCTCCGATCTTGTGGCATGTAGTCCGTTCTATTGCAAAGAGGTAACTGCCTAAGACTCGATTCAGCGAGCTGCGACACCTACTGCTAGGACGTGAACACATCGCCCACTCTCCTTTGACACAACTGGTGTCCTCCTTCTCTAAGTCCATGTTCAGATGGCAACCCCTATGTAGGGGAACTACGTCGCCCTGATTCTCATACCAGATGAGGTACGTAGGCAGGAGATCGTGCGAGATCTCTCCGGGCACCCTTTTCCTTTTTTGCGTGTGTTTTGCTTGACAACTATTAGGCTCGAGTTCCAGACTCCCTATTAGTTTGTGTGTTTTGCTCCCCTATGTAGGGGAACTACATCGCCCTGATCCTTGTTCCAGACAAGGTATGTAGGCAGGAGGTCGTGCGAGACCTCTCCGGGCACTTTTCCCTTTTTTGTGTGTGTTTGTCTGACAGTTGCTAGGCTCGAGTTCCCGACTCCTTAGCGTTTTGTTGTTGTTTGTGCTTGTTGTGTGCTTGGAAGCTGATGTAAGTCCATCGAGTGGCATTCGGGTTCCAGTGTGAGTTTGTTGGGTTCGGATGCTGATATAAGTCCAGTGATTGGCAGTCGGGCTCCACGTTTGCCCTTTCGTGTGTGTTTTGGTTCGGATGCTGATGTAAGTCCAGTGATTGGCAGTCGGGCTCCATGTTTGCCGCCTTTTTGTGTGTAGGTGCCATGTTCAGATGGCAGTCCCTATGCAGCCGAACTACGGCAACTCTGATTCTCATGTTCAGATGAGATACGTAGGCACAAGATGCGATGTCTTGCCGAGTTTGACTAACGACTAACAACTAATCTTTGTTTGCTTTCGCCCTCGTTGCAATCCTTTCTCTCGCCCTCGTTGCGATCGAGACCTTCCCTTTCTCTTGCCATAGTGGCAATCGAGACTTTTGTTCCCGTAGTTAGCTGAACTACGTTTTTGCTCTGATTCTCATTCCAGATGAGATACGTAGGCATAAGACGCGATGTCTTAGCGAGCACACATCTCTTTCACCCATAGGTACCCGAGCTACGAAGACTCTGATTCTCATTCCAGATGAGATACGTATGCAGTGGATGCGATATCTGTGCGAGTCATTTTTCTCTTGACCCTTTTAGTAAATAATACATAAGATAAACATACACCCTTTAGACAAGAAACAACAAGAGTGGATCCCGTAGAGTACTACGGATGCGTAGGGGTGCTAATACCTTCCCTTCGCATAATCGACTCCCGAACCCAAGATTTGGTTGCGAGACCTTGTCTTTTCCTTTCCTTTCTCCAGGTTTACTTCGAGCGTTTCCTTTCCCTCCTTTGGGATAAATAACGCACGGTGGCGACTCTTCTGTCATTTTCTTTCGCCGGTTGTTTTTTTCGCACCTCCGTATTTTTCGGGTTGCGACAACAAGCACAATAATATATACACAATTATGTGCTCAAGTGAGCAAAAGGAAAATTGCATTAACATAAACATATACTCAAGTGAGCAAAGGAGAAAAGCAAATGGATAATATGTGCAAGAATAGTAAATTGCATGAAAGTAAAGAGCAAAAGTAAATGTTAATGGTTAATAGTCAGTGTTAGTAGTTAGTGTGCCATAAGGCAAATTTAGCGCTATGTTAAGCAATCGTAATTGGACTTATGTAGAAGTCACAACTATCTGAGGCCGATCAATAATAATGTAGGCAACAACACAAGTTAGAAGTCTTGATTAGTGAACCAAGTTCCAATAACTTGCCATGCCAAAAAGAAGAAGAGAATTGATCTTGTATTGGTTTAAGTTTTTTTGCATGATTTAGGAAACAACCTATCCTTAATGCAAAGCCATTCACTTGATCAATTGATCAAGATGAATTAGATTTGGATCAAGGAAGATTAAGTCTCCCTAATCAATGCTAACTTATCAACCTTTAACTCATTGATCAAAAAGAAAGAAGAAGAAGAAGGAGATGAATAAAGGAAAAAAAAGAAAAGGAAAGAATAAAGTGCATTAAGATGAAATAAAATGTACCAATCCATATGTGTTGACCAAATGACATTGAGAGTTAAAGTCAAACAATGAGAAAACCAGAAATGAGATGAAGATTGGAGGTCAAATAATAAGCAAAATATTTTTGGCATTTTTAATATTTGAATAAACTTGAATTAAAATAAAAGAAAGGTCAAACTTCAAAATCACGTCAAATCAACCTTGAAAGGTCCAAGTGATTTATCCCAAGTTCAACAAGGTCAAACAAAGTTTGACAAAAAATTTCAGCATTTTTAAAAGTCAGAAACTATTTTTTATCAATTAAAAATGAATAAAAATAACCTAATTGAACTAAAATCTCAAATAAATCTCAAATCAATTAAAAAATTGATGAGAATATTTTTCATAGATCCATCATTCAAATAGGTTAGAAAAATATTTTTGTATTTTTTGAATATCAAAAACTATTTAAGATGAATTAAAAATAACCAGAAAAGAGAAAATTCACAAAAAATATCAAAAATGACAAAATAAAAAATATTAAAAATCAAAACTAGAAACTAGAAATTATTTGGAGAAGAATGCAATTGGTCCCATATTTTTTGGAATTAAAATGAAGAAGATATGAATTTTTGAAAATAATGGAAATAAAAGAAATTAAATCAGAAAATAGAAAATGCCAAAAATCCAGAGGCGTCAGATCTGGATTCATTAATTGACGTGGCACATCTGAAGGCAGGGAGACGCGCGCGCATGGTGTACTTGAGTCAACAGCATCACACATGGCATTATTAAAAGTCATAAGATCAAACAGTTATGATATAAACTGGAGAAAGCATCCAACGGTCCACAATGCATCTGGCAAAGGGACGGTCACCGGAGCCACCTTCTTCTCCGGTGAGCATGAAGATTCCGGTGACATTTGCAGGTTTCAAAAGCTTAACCAAAATACACGATCCATACATCGAAAATGAAGCTGGGGTGATGTACATCACCCCTGTAACCTTGAATCACACTCAAAATTCCTATAGAGTAAGAAATCTGAGCTGGAAGATTCAGGTACAAAAAATGCAGTTCAATGAAACACAAAATTGAAGCTACCACTAGCCTGCCTCTCAAGTGAGGACTTCAGAAAACACATTGGCCAGGCAAATAGATCAAAGAGTAA
Source organism: Lathyrus oleraceus (assembly GCF_024323335.1). NCBI lineage: Eukaryota > Viridiplantae > Streptophyta > Magnoliopsida > Fabales > Fabaceae > Lathyrus > Lathyrus oleraceus. The sequence continues at coordinate 321,991,182 of NC_066580.1, read as the reverse complement.
TGAGTTTCGAAGAGAAAACCAGTTGATGATCACCTTTGAATTCTGGAGGTTTGAGCTTGTTTCCTTGCTTCCTTTGGCCAAACAGAAGATCAATGGAGTATGAGAGAGAGGTCTAGGAACTTTAGATCTAGAAATTCAACTTGATTTAGTTGAATTTCAGATCTGAGAAATTGAAGAAAATTGAAATAGTTCCTTTAGGTGCGGCTCGGTTTTGATTTCTGCAACACTTCAGGTTGATTCATGGATGAAATTTGAATGGAGTGAGGCTTCTATTTATAGATGGAGAGGCAAGGCAAGTGTGATCAATCCGCGTGCATGGCAAATGGATACTCCTTCCACGGGCTTGCATGATCATTCAAAAGGCCCAAATTCAATGCCAAATGCAATCTGAAGCATAATTGAGCTGAAATGGTCGTGTAATTGGCAATGCACAAGCTTGCATAATGAGTTCCAACATGTTATGCACAAATATGCCTAAAACTTCTCCTCTTAGAAAATGCCATTTGCCAAATCCAAACATGAGCGTGTAAGTAATGGTTGGAAAGGTCTTGATGTAAGGAACAAATGTTATGTTGGGAAAAAATCCATTTGAAGTTTGTAAATTAGTGAATTTGAATTTAAAGTGTAAGGGTGCAAAACATGCAAAGGCAAGGTTTCCAAATTTGGCCAATGTTCAAGCCCCTCTGTTTTGATGATGTAAGTCTCAAATGAGAAAACCTCAAACATAAAAGTTGTAGATCTCTTCAAGAAAATCAAAATGGACTTAAATTTTGCATCATTTTGATTTTTGATGAAAGAGTTATGGGCACTTGAAGTTGGACTTTTTTGACTTTCAATGCATTTGGTCCAAAGTGACCTATAATGTTTTGCATTATCACATGTATTTACTTTGAGATTTTGAAATTTTGTTAAACATAACATTTGAAGTAGACATCTTAAGATTTCCAATGAATTTGATCTCACCTAAAAATCATAAAAAATGAATGAGTTATGTTCTTGTGAAGTTGACCCAAAATTAGGGTTTCAGTCAAAATGACCTATAATGTCTTGGAATGGGAGATGACCTTCCAAGCTTCAAATAAATTTTTGATGAACATGAAAGTTGTTCATATTGTCCTTAAGAACAGTTTTTATTTTGGGATCATCTCCATTTGACCAACAAATAAAAAGTTAGGTTTCAGTGCATTTCAAAATAGTCAAATGGATTGACTGATCAACTTCTCAAGTCTATGACTCATATCTTGATGAATTGATGATTGAGGACACTCAAATAAGTTCAAATATATATAAAATGATGAATTAAAGAACTTCCCTTGATTGTATTTGATCATGGGCTGAGGTAGCTTCAAGAGCAAGGCATTGTGGATGATCAGATGAACTAGGGTTTCCTTGGGGGACAAACCTCAAACCCTTTGACTTATTTTGATCAAAATGATGAATTGAGATGCTAGGGGGGCATATTTGATGGATGAGAGCTTTGGGAACCATTACCATGCTTGCTTTCCTCTTCTCTTGGCCATATCTTTGCACCAATGATCTCCTTGAAACTTTTAACCTTGTGATTGCTCAAGCTATAAACAAAAGATGTTAGTGACATATTTTTGTGCTTTTGGTTAATAAACAAGAATGAGAAAAACAATGATATACAATTCCAACATGCTTGGTGACCTCAAACCACTCACAAGAAGAGATCCCACCCAAAGGTAAGGAGCCAAGATGCTTATGATCCTTGAGGCAATGCAAATGCAATGTTATGATGCCATGAGGGATCTTAGGGTCAAAATTGGGGTCTTACACTAAGGGATTATTCTCTTAGACAGTTGTTTGTGTAATCTTTCAAGATTAGTGGATTAAGTCATTTTTGAAGGCGAAATCACCTTGGCCGGGAGGACTGAAGTAGCTTTGAATTTCAAGAGAACCAGTATAAAATTTTGTGTCTATTTGCTTTTACTCTGTGTGTGTCTAAATGATCAAAAAATTTTATTTTCCAAAAATAATTCAAACCCCCTTTCTTGTTTTCCTCTACCTTCATAGACAAGATTGTACAATTCGGATCCGATCGAGTGAAAGCCTTGAGATTAGGTGTGTCACCAAGGGAATATCATGAAATGGTGAATCATGTTGACAAATCTTGGTTTCAACAAGTGTGCGTTTGGGATTAATTCAGCCGGGTGAAAGCCTTGACACATGGAGGTCATGCAAGGAAGTAGCAACAATAGGTGAATTGAAGCGGCATTGTTGGTTACATGATCAGGCGCTTGGGATTAATTCAGTCGGATGAAAGCCTTGGGACAAGGGGTGCCTTATAAGGAAGTAGCAACAACAGATGAATTGGAGCGACATGGTTGGTTACTTGATCAAGATTGATCAAGGTCTTTGGAGGTGCTAAAGTCAAGAATAAACATAGGGTTTGTATGATTTGATTTCTCATCTCTTGTATTGATACATTTGCAAAGTAAGATTTATTATATTAATCAAATTCGATTTGAGGGCAAACGTACCCATAGCAAGGTCGATTTTGCATACTCTCTCTCTCTCTCTCTCTCTCTCTCTCCCTCTCTCTATCTATTTTATTTATTTTTGATTCACAAATTATCGATTTCTTTGATCACTGGATCAACATAGTTTGGATCATAATTTTGATTACATTTTGAATCTTGTTTTTGTTGTATTGATCATTAACCATTTGGCTGTGATTGGATTTCTTAGAACAACAAACACCATATAAGGGTGGGAGATATCAATCATCCGAAACATCTGAGGAGGACCCAAAAGGCACATCTCAACTCAGGAAAATCTGACTCCACAGGGGACAAAAGTCATAATAGGGAGCAGAAGGAAGGAACACCAGGGATACCGAATACTGGGCATATAATAGGTGACCAACCAGGCGTGAATTGGGAGCATACCCAAGACACTCATCATCCGAAAGGAGGGCTGCAACAGCAAACTCGACTTACAAGATGGGTATTCGATTCCGCAAGGAAATACGAATCTTACTCGACTGGGGAAGAACAAAGACTTCGACTGAAGAGCGTATGAGATATATTATCTATTACCGTCATAACGTAGATAACATACTCGCATGGAAGATTATCCACAACCGGTTACTGGGTTAATAAAGGATAAATCGACCGAAAAGAAAGGACATTGGGATACCAGTTACTGGGTATAAAAAGATGACCAATCAAAAGGAGAAACAATCATTACCAAACAAGGGTAAATGAAAGATGACTCGCCAGGGATAAATTGCGTGACAAAAGCAATTGTCCAAGAGATATATCACCGGTTACTAGGTGGTATACTAAAAAACGAAGGAATATCAATACCAGATATTGGGTAAAGATAACCAAAAGAGAGGGGATTACATCTACAGGTTATTGGGTAGAAAACCACAGAAATAGGACATACAACTACCGGTTACTGGGTAGAAGGCCACGAGGTTCCGTTGGGGAAATGAGGGACAATTACTGGTTACTGAGCAATTGGACAACTAAACCACGGGGAATACATTGAGGATTTCTTTGGAAATCGAGTTTTGATTCCCATTCAGTTTTAGAGTTGAAACTCCAAGGATTCATAGCCTTTTTGCATCCAAATCATCTCTTGCAAGCTAGTAGAAGCAAGGCCAAGTGAATTGGAATTGAGATCGAGCTTCATCACTGCAAACAAAAGGTGAATTTTTAGAAACTTTCCTTCTTTGATTCCCTCTCAATTCTTCATCATTTCTCTTAATTTTTGGTTGGTTGAAGTCCTAGTGATCTGAAAAATAACATGTGTAGTATTTTGCCTTTTGTAGTAATAAAGGTGAAATTCCCCGAATGTTGATCTCAAGGACTGCACGTTAATATCGAGTTTAAATCATCGTTTAATTAAACAAAAACTAGTCCTAGGGTTTTTTAATTCAAACTTATTAAAATAAGGGTAAATAAAATAAGCACTGTCAAAATAGGGGTTTCAAGGAAAAAGGAACATGCCAGGGAAGGTCTATAATTTGTCCCTGTAACAACTCTGAGTCACTATTATATCAAAAAATATCAATTAACTACTACTAGTTCTTAAGGGTATTTTATTCCAAGTCGTTGGTGAGAAAACCTTTGATGATGCATCCCTAATCTCTATGTCCATAGGAAATTACCGGTGAAATTAAGCCTTATTATATAAAGAATCATCTGGTTCATACAGAGTATCCCTAGTCCCAGGTGATATATATTGCAGAGTAATCTTATGAAAACCTTATCAATGACGGTCCAGTCTAATTGATAACCATACAACAATCTCAATTGGTCAGAAAGAGAAAGCATTAAACACGTCAAAAGATTACCGTAATTATGAAAAACAATATTGTCAATGCAATTGCAAACTCAAAGTCATTACATATATAAATTAGGGACACCCCATAACATTGGGGGATTTAGATACTCATATTGTTCAAAATAGATTCAAGATAAACATTAGACATTACTAGTAATTGGATGACTTGGATCTTCAATTGCTTCCGCTCTCCAAATTCCTTGATCTTTGTAATTGTCGATCGTCTGACAATTCTATGTGCTCTATTTTCTCCTCGCTCCAAAGTATCCTCTCTTCCCTCATAGAAACTCTTCTAAAATAGTAAAAATATCTTGGCAATGGTTATAAATCCCCAGTACGTCCTTGCTGCTCAAGGTCGGGTAAAAGCAAAAAAAATGGAATATTTTGTGCCTGGGCTGACACAACCCGTGTCAGCTGACACAACCCATGTCAGCTGACACAGGTGGCTGTGTCAGGCCCCTACCTTGCCACCATCTTTTGTTTCACTCTCAGGTGGGATGACGGCCCGTGTCAGCTGACGCGGGTGGCCGTGTCAAGTCTCCTGTAACTGAGTAATCTCCTTCCTCAAACGCCAGATTTATCTACTTTCGTGCACTGAGTTAGTTGGGTCTTGTACTTGGACTTGGAGGGAATAAAAATAGACAACCAAAACATAAAATCCCGAAAACACGAAATAAAACTAAAAATCGATAAAACGATTAATTAACTTATAAAAATAAAAACAGACTTGAACGGTAACATAATACGAACAAAGTATTCCAAAATCCTTGGCTTCCTGTCAAATAAGTGATGAAAATACATTAGAAATGGTGACCGATCACAACCCCAAACTTATCTCATTGCTTGTCCTCAAGTAATGTTCTAAACTAAAGAGTATGTCACCCCCCAAAATACCTGAAATTTTCTTACCACAATACTGCTGAGATCTTTTGCCACACGCCTTCACTCTTTCTTCCATAGTCCCTGCTTTCCCTAATTGAGTTTCCACCTCACTTCCACATAGACGTACTGCTTCACCTGTCAGCTTATATCACACTTTCACCAATTCTTCCCGGGTTAAAGTGCTTACACTCACATTTCAGAATATGCAATATCGATTCATAAATTTGAATAACTTTTCCTTTCGTATCAACTACACACAACACACACTTTTTGAGGTCTTTCGGGTTGTAACAGGGCTTGGGCTACAATGGGGTAAATATAAAAAAAGGGAAAAACAAATGGTTTTGGGTTCAGAGTCAATGTGATTATTCTTTTCACTGTGTTTGTTCTAACATGTTATTTCCCTCTCTTTTCTTTTTCAGTTTTGTTACTCAGTTCTCTTTTTTTCTTTGATTTTTTTATACCTAACTTAGTGTGTCTCATTCGGTGAGTGTTTTTCTCGTTTCATCGATTTTTTTTCTTTTGTTTTCTTTTTGTTTCGATGGTCGTTTTTCTTAATATTTTTCCGCACTCACCTTACTTTCAGATACTTATTGGGTTACCCCAAACTTAGAATTTAACACAGCTTAAAGACATAACATTGACTCTGAACAGGGTAAGGGAGTGTTTGGGTCGCGAGTTACATTCATGTGGTTATATACAAGCAAAGGGTACAAGCTCAAATAGGGTTAACAAGGGATAATATTAAAGGGATGGCTAGAAACGCTCAGGGTTATTATTCAAACAACGTGCCTCAGTGTGTGTATATATGTAGTGATATTCCCAGAGAACATACGTAAATTCAGAGTGATAAAGACATACCTGAATATCACTCATGATGATATATGTGTTTGGCTTTTTATGTGCTCACCATATTCGGTAAAGCTTGACAAAATCCACAATACTTCTAGTATGGTGCGACTTCTTACTTAGCTCGGAATGCATAGGGAACATATGTTAGTTGAGCTTGAGAAAGTTTCCTCCGATCTTTTTCTTACTTTTTGGGAAGATATTTAAACAACAAGCAACAGTAAGTGGAGTGATCATTTCATCCATTATCACTAATGGTCATCACCTAATCCAACAATAACACCAAGAACCTGAAATACATGCAGCAAATGATACCCAACAGTAAAGACAAACCAAATGTAAACAGTAAACAAAATGGGAAATGATAAAAACATAAAAACAAAAAGCATAATTAAACCTCCCTCACGCTTGAACTAAACATTTGCCTCAATGTTTTAGAACAAGATAGAAGGAGGGTGACTCACTTTGCCCTACTAAGGAGGCTGGGGCGGAAAGTGCAACGTCAACCATCGCATCATCAAGTTCATCTCATCCAAAACCGCCCCTTGCTGAGCCTGCTCGATGCCTTGTCTTGATTACTCGGTTCTAAGGTCACCGAGCTCAGTTTGTACCCATGTCCACTGGTCGTGATTCATGGATGATGACCCAACGCCCTGTTGGGTTGGCTCGTGGGGAGGGGTTACAAACGGCTCCCGATGCTGCTCGTCTTCATTCATCTGTTCACCTACAACCATATTTTCAGCATCATAGCCTTCCTCTAAATTAGGTTTAGCACTCACATACAACCAATTAACACAATCAACAATACTTACTCTGTCAGGATTAGGTAGTGCAATGATAAACCTTTTATGGATGATAATAGAGTAGTAATCATGTGCAATAGAAATCATACCTTGTTAGATGAGAGTTGTCATATCAAATTTTGTCTTACTTGCCACCGGGGTCTCTTCAAGCAAAATTGCGTGATAACCAAAATGTTCAGCAATTTGGGTAATCATGCCCCCAACATAAATACCACCGGAGTCTGCCCGGCCAACACTCCCCAAGTAATCAGCTACAAAGGAAGTAACATTGATGGATTGATTTTATGCCATCAAGTACAGGAAGAACAACTCCCGCTGAGTTGCCACGCCCGTACTATCTGTAGCGGTAAATTCATGATCATCAAGCTATGGATAAGCTAGAGATCAAATAACAAGAGTCGCCACCGCACTTTTATTGTTTCCAAGGAAAAGGGAAAAAGTACGAACAAAACCCAAAAGGTAAGAAGTTTTCAAATCAAAACTAATAAAATGTCAGAGATTACAGGTAAGGGGGCTGGTTACACAGAGGGAAGGTGTTAGCACCCAAAGTGTCCTAGGTACTCCTAGGGAGCCCTTTTTGTGTGCATATGTATTTTGTACAAAAGTGATGTCTACAAACAAATAGAATGAGGGGATGAGAAAATAATTCATTAATTATATTTTTGTGTTTGACAAGACCTTCGGTCTTGTGCCTACGTACCAACATAAAAATGAGGGATCAAAACCTCGTAGTTCGTGATACAAATTTCAAAGTGGATGCATTGCTTTTAACAAAAATTAAGTTTGAAAGGCACAAAGGCCTAAAAATGGTTTGAATGAGTTAGTTCTTTTTGGCTTTTTGAAAGTTTAAGTCAAGTATGGTTAAGTTTATTTACAAGTATGATTTAAGAAAAGAAGTTTGAAAATATAATGGCATAAGGCCAAAGTTTCTATCTTTTTGCAAAGTGGTCAAAGTTTAGAACAAAATAAGTTCAATCAAAGAAGATTTTGAAAAGGGAGGGAGAGATTTTGAAATTAAAAAAATGGGGAGAAGATGAAGGGACTATCCTATTCATAAAATTAAAAGTTAAGAGTTGAAAAGATCTTACCAAATGGGTAGCAATCCAATAGACAAGAATGTCAATAGAAACCCAGAATTACCTTGGACTTTTAGAATCAAGCAACACACAAATGCACAATTATTATCTTGAAGAGCAAGGCATCAAATAAAGATAGCCACATCCAAGCTTATCCATTCCATGATCTTCTTCAAAATATCCCATGTAATAGATGAATTCCACAAGTCACAGGTTCAAAATAACAACTTCATAATAATCATGTTGCAGATGAACTTAGAGAGATCTTGAATGATGTATCAGATGAAGTTTCAAATTGCAAGCACTTGGTTTCTCAATAAGTTGGCATTGGCCATATCCTTTAGCATAGGAATGTTGCCTAAGTTCTAAGTCCATTTGTCCAAGATCAAGCCAACAGTCCACATAAAAGTTTTTTAGGGTTTTTGTTGTTATTATGTACATTAATTGTCAAAGACCACACAAACAAGCAAAGTATATACAAACAAAATATATCACACAATATGGTCCAAGTGGACAAAGTGAAAATTGCATTAAGATAAACAATTAGATTGATATGAACAATGGAAAATGTATAAAAGCTAGAATTAAATGATATTAAAGTAAATGGCTTGAAATTAAAAGTTAGTAGTTAATAGGTTAGAAGTTAGTATTGTTTTGCTTTTGCTTTTCATTTTTTAGACATTATTTGGAGAACACTCAACCCACTTATCACAAGCATGGATCCTTGAACCAAGACATCTTCCAAAGGAAGGAAAAAAGACCAAGTTTCCACACAATACCATGAAAGAGGGGAGACTTACAATCTCACTAACTAGAATGATATGCCTTTTATGTCACAAATTTAGCGCTATGTTAAGCAATCATAATTGGACTTATGTTGAAGTCACAACTATTTGAGGCCGAGCAATAGAATTTTGGTGTTAATGCATGTTAGATACATAATATTATGGACTATGCTCATGAAACATACCACACACAAAAAGAATATGCAAAAGGTGTGGCCTAATCTTATCCATACTCATGTTAATTTTCAGTCAACTAGCTTTAGGACTTTGAGATATCATAGGCCAAATGAGATGAATGCATAAAGAAAGGGAATGAGATGAAGTGAGAGGGGAATAAATGAAAACTCAAATTGATCAAAGGAGGACTTTTACCAAATTAATATCATCCATTCATTTTGGGAGATAGAACGTACATTCCATCAATCCCCTAAATCCAATGATATTAACTTGACAAAGTCAAATCAACCTTGACCAAGGCCCAACAACAAGAGTCAAACACAAACAAGTCATTACAATTAGTCAACAAAATTATTTGGCATTTATTCCAATTAAAAATACTAAAATAATATATTTAAATTAAATATGGTTTGTCAAATTCCTAAAACTTCATCAAAACACAAAATAAATGGCCATGAGATTTATCATATGTCAAACAAGGTCAAAGGACCTTGGAGATTTTTTTAAAGAATTTTTGAAGACTTAAAAGTATTTTTAAACAATTAAAAACAAATGCAAAATCAATTAAATCGTGAAAAATATTAATAATGATCCAAAAAATAATTTTAATTCAAAATATGAAAGAGGAAATTATTTGAAATTATTTGGTGAAACTCTCATGTTTTTTGGATCAATATTAAAATTAATATGAATTAATGAAAATCAAAGGAATAAAAATTAAAATCAGAAAATCAAAAAAACATGGACCACTTGATCTGCCTCATTAATTGAGGTGGCAGATCAAGTGGTTGAGCGTGCGCGTTCCATGATGCGCCTAAGTCAAACAATCACACGCTTGGTAATCAATATGTACGCTCATGATTAAAACATTTTGAATCTATCTAATGACTCTGGACCATGCCACATCATTGCCGGAGCAAAGCGTCGGTCGTCTTCTCAGGCGACCTTGGCTGGACTGGTCCATTCATCACCACATCATAAATGAAAAAGGAGGACATGATCTAAAAGAAAAAATGGCGTAGAGCACGAATCTGACCTCAATTTTAACTAACTCCTCGCATATAGAAAGATATGAGGAGTTGAATTTTAAGGTATGTCAACTGAGTTGCTTCGATTTGACCTCTAAGCAACTCAATCTTCTTGCCTACATTGATAGGACTTCAGACAACCAAAGAATCAAGAGAATTAAGCAAGACTGAGAGAGAATCGAAGAGATGAAATTTTCTGGAAAATACCTTCAATGCAGGTCTGGATTCAACTGTTTTTGCCTTGGCTCGTGCTTGATCTCACTCAGAATGCTTGCAGAAGTAGAATGAAATGCACAAAAGGTCTTGGATCCCCGAAGTTTTAAATCTCAAAACAGTGAGATTCAAACTAAATTTCAAGATAAAATTCTCAGGCTTATCCTCTTAAATGGAAGGGTTAGAGGTTTAGGATCAAAGTTGGCGCGAATGTCTGTTGAATTATGAGCATATGGAGCTCTATTTATAGCTGGATCAAGTGATAATTGCACCTTCCAAATCACTTTCCAAAATTGGCAATGGATGATGCATGGGTGCATGGGCGTGTACATGCCCACGAGATCATTGCTTTAGGTCCATAAATGAGTGTGAGAGAGTCTGAAATCAACTTGGATTGCAAGGCAAGTGTACATGAAAACTTGAAGTTTGATCTTTTCCAAATGATGATGCAATGTTCAAGCCATGTGCAACCCTAGTAAATCTTGTCCAAAATGGATGAAATTGAACTTTCTGGAAAGGTTAGATCAAGAGAAACAACTTTCATGTTAAACACTTTTCCATTTGAAGCTTTTATCATGACGAATTTTGAGGTGGAAGTTTGGAAATTTCAACATATCAAAAACATTTCTAAGTGTCAAGCCATATATCTCAACATTCCACCTTGCTTAATTTTTTATGTGAGCTTCAAATGAGAAACGTGTCTTTATCAAACTTGTATCTCTTTCAAATACCTTTAAAATGGTCACTATTTTCATGTCATTTGGATTTGAAATGATAGAGTTATGCATTTTTGAAGTTTGGAAAAATCATTTGTTTAATGGTATAGGTCAAAAGTGACCTATAATGTAGCCTCGTATCACATGCTCATAAAAGTTGAATTAGCTCTCACTCCAAACATAAAAGTTGAATTAGACATCTTGAATTTGATTGTGCAACTTGTAAATATTTCATCTCATAAAAATTGAGCAAGTTATGGCCTTGGGAAGTTGAACTTTTCAAATTAGGGTTTAGACAAAATGACCTATAATGTTTCAACATAGAAAATGATTTTCCAAGAAAAACTAGCTCTAGGTATCAACATGAAAGTTGTTTGTAATGTAATTTATAGTAAGGTTTCTCTTGGAATCATTTTCATATGGTGAAAATTATAGGAGATAGGGTCTAGGGAGACCCAATTTTGATCAGATGAATTCATCTGACCAACTACCATAAACCAACTTGCTAATCTTCAATTCTATTGACTTTCTAGGCTCATGGTAGATCATATATGCATAATATGATGAATTTTGAAGTGTACCTTGATAAATTTGATCAATTGGTGAGATAGCTTGTTGGAGAAGTTACTTAAGATACCTAGTCAAACTAGGGGTTCCAAGGCAAATCACCCTCAAACTCTTGAAGAAAACTTGATCAATATAACATGTAGTGATCATTAGGACTCATATATGATGCTTGTTACCATTCTTGGATCAATCCATGGTTGTGTTCTTTGTTCATGAGGGCCTTAAACCCTAGGTATAAACTTGATAGATCAATGGGATCATGCCCTACCTACAAAAGAGTTAGGAAAATACAAAGACATATTTTTGGTATTATAATATAGAAGTATGATACAATCACAAAGTGCTTGGTGATCTCTCCCAAAGTAAACCCAATTAAGGAGGGGAAAGGAGATTTCTAAGGTATGATCCCTATGCTAATTCTCATGATGAAATTGCATGAGGGATCTTAGGGTCAAAATTGGGGTCTTACAACTGCCCCTATTTAAGGACATTCTAACTGAGGAGGCGAAGGTTAAAATCTTCATGTCGACTCAGTAGAATGGGCTTAAATAACAACATATAGAAATAAATTTTGGTCCCTAAGAGACCTCATGATGCAAATGGTATGAATGCAAAAGTTAATGCTCTGTGGGGAAATATTGTCACAAAGGAAAAGAAACCAGAGAGACCGAAAGTCCACAGGAGTATAACATATTCCATAAGGAAAACTCACTAGGGAGACAAAGACTCTGGGGGAAAAAGGAGTTATGCGTAGGCCAGGCTACGACTTAAAACTACTGGGGGACTCGAGGAATTCCATACAAACATGGAAAGACTCGGTCGGGGAAACAACATCATCTGCAGGGGATACGAGTAAGTCAGGATAAAACTGAAGTACTTGAATCATGCAGGAAGAGCGATTTCACTAAGGAAATGCGCACTCAACTCGACCGGGGAAGAAATAAATTTCAACACATGGGGAGCAGAAATCTATTATCTACTACCTGTTACTGGGTAAGGAGATAATAAAGATCTGACAGAGAGGACATCTGTCACCGGTTAGGATGAACATATCAAGGATGACTCGCTGAGAACCCACAGAAGGGAATATTCATTACCGGTTACTGGGTAAGAATAACTTATGCTGGGGAAAACTACAGAAAATAGAATTTATAACTACCAGTTACTGAGTAGAAGACCAAAGGATGAGAGTATCCATCATCGGTTAGGATGAACATATCAAGGATAAACTCAACAGGGAAGAAAATTCGTCATCGGATAAGATGAACATATCAAGGATAGACTTGCCTAGGAAATGTGAAGTAGGATATCCGTCACCGATTAAGATGAACATATCAAGGATAAGCCAACTGAACAAAAAGTAGGAATTACATCTATCGAATGCTGGATAGAATATCGATCAAAGAGAAAACCCGTCACCGATTAGGATGAACATATCAAGGATAGACTTTGAGAGGGGAGTAAATAAGGATTACATCTATCAGTTACTGGATAGAATACCAAGAGAGAGAATCCGTCACTGGTTAAAGTGAACATATCAATGATCAACTCTGCGGAGGGGACAAAAGCAGGATTTAAAACTACCGGTTACTGGGTACAAGACCGCAAAGAGAAGGAAACCTGTCATCAGTTAGAAACTTTACTCTTTATGACATTCCAAACAACTTTCATGTTGACATCAAGAGCTAATTTTTCTTGGAAAATCATTTTTTATGGTGAAAGATTATAGGTCATTTTGTTTGTGCCCTAGTTAGGAGGTCAACTTCCATAGACCATAACTTGCTCAATTTTTATCATATGAAGGCCATCCAAGTTTCATGATCAAATTAAAGATGTCTTATCCAACTTTTATTTTTTGATAAAGATTAAATTCAACTTGCAAGGGCATGTTCCAAGAGGAAATATTATAGGTCATTTTGGGCCATCATCATTGAACAAGCGATTTTCCTCAACTTCTAAAATGCATAACTCCCTCATGCAAGATTCAAATGGTGTAAAATTTGTGAACAAATTGAATATGAGTGAAATATCTACAAATTTTATGAAGAAACCATTTTCATTTAAAGCTCATAACAAAAGTTATTCAAGGTGGAAAAATGGTCATTTAACTTTATACTTAGAAACTTTTCAACCATGTTTGATTCCTCCAACTTCCACCACAAAATTCATCATGATCCAAGATCCAAATGGAAAATTCTTTAACATAAAAGTTGTTCCCTTTCCAAAGATCCAAGATCATGGCATTTGGATCAAAATTGAGGGACTTGCGCATGGTTCCTTTGCTTGGTTTGTTTTGAATTTTTTTGCACTCAAATGATAATTCACATTGCATGGCTTCATGATAGGACTTCAATATCATTTGAACATGAATTAGAATTGGATCACCTCATTTTTTGGGCCTTGTTTCATGCCCATGCAACCATGCACAAGAGTTTTGATTTTTGACATTTTTTTGGAATGGTGTGAAAATGAATGCAAGAGCCTATAAATACATTGCCTCATGCTCAGAATGAGGAACACCTTGCCCAAGCTTTGCTCCTGGAACCTTACCATCTCCATTAGAGGATAATCTTGAAGGTTTTCATTTGAAAATCGAGTTTCAATTTCACTTCTGTTTTGAAGTTGAAACTCCAATAGTCCAAGCCATTTGAGCTCTCATTTCATCTCCTACAAACAAGTAGAAGCAAGCCTAAGCCAATTGAGACCCAGATTGAGCTTCATCACTATAAATAGAAGGTGATTTTTGTGAAACTTTCTCTCTTCGATTCTCTCTCAATTCTCCACCATTTCCATTAATTTTTTGTTGACTAAAGTCCTACCAATGTAGGCAACAAGATTGAGTTGCTTTGAGGACAAATCAAAGCAACTCAGATCATGCACCTCAAATTTCAAATCCATGTATCTTTCAATATACTTGGAATTGGGAGAAATTGAGGCCAGATTTGAGCTCTTGAGCATTTTTTCTTTAAATTAGTGTATGCACTTTTTATTTTAGTGAAGGTGGGTGGTGGACGAGTCCGGTGAGGTCCACCGGAGAAGAATACCGGAGCTAGGGTTCCGGTGGTACGTTGGTGCCTTCCCAACCATTTGATCTTGTTCAAATGTTTTAATCATGTCCTTCACTTCTGATGACCAAGCGCGTGCACCCGTTGACTATGTTGCATGATGGGGCGCATGTTTGTGGCCATCAGATTTGTCACCTCAATTAAGGAGGGAGATCTATTTTCTTTTTCTTTTCTATTTTCTTTTTATTTTCTATTTTCTTTTTATTTTCTAATTTTCCTTTTAATCCTCTTATTTTGTTTATTTCATATTAAATTCATTTTTAATAAAAAAAATGAGACTTTCACCAAAAATCTTTAAATATTTTTCTCGTCCATATTCTAAATTAAAATATTCTTTTGGATTAATTTTGATATTTTTAGTGAATTAAATGATTTTTGACTTGTTTTTAAATATTTTAAAATACTTCCGACTTTCCAAAAATTGTGAAATTTTTTGTCTAAGGTCCTTTGACCTTGTTTGACCTAGGATAAATCCATTGTCCATTTATTTGATGATTTGAAGGGATTTGAGGTTTTGTCAATTTAAAAATGCATTTTAATTCATTTTTAAATTGATTTTTAATTGTTTAATTGTTTAAAAATATTGTTGAGACATTTAATTGATCTTGTGATGTTTGACTTTCTGTTTGGCCTTGGTCATGGTTGATTTAACTTTTGTTTGACCAATACTATTGGATTTAGGGGGTTGATGAAATATACATTTCAATAACCAAGATGAATGGATAATATTGATCAAATGAATTTCCTCTTGTGATCAATTTGGGTTTCTATTTCCCCTCCCCTCTTTATCTTCATCCCTATTCTTCCCCAATCCATCATTGACCAATGAATTCTCTCCATGTCTAATGCTAGTTGATTCATCAATGACCTTGTGTCAGATGAATCAACTTGAGTATGACTGAGATAGGTCCCTTCCCTTTCTTTAGTGCGTGGTATGCTTTAGGAGTTTGGTTCTTTGTACCAAATCTCTAACATGCATTAACACCTATATTCTTATTGCCCGAACTCAGATAGTTGAGACTTCTATACAAGTCCAATTACGATTGCTTAACATAGAGCTAAATTTTCCCCACAAGGCATAACATTCTTGTAAGAGAGATTGTCAGTCTCTAATTCTTCATGGCATTGTGTGAAGACTTGACCTTTTTTCCATTCATGAGAGCTAGTGGCATACTTGTTGATTTATACAAGTTGGAGCCCTTCTCATGGATGATGTATTGGTTCATGTCTTCATACTTGTGAATGGATGGTCGAGTGTTCTCCAAGGAATGACTTAAACAATTAAAACTCTTTGACTAACACTTCACTAACCTCTTATTAACATTGCTTTACTTTCAAGTCATTTACTTAATGCAATTTAAATTTAAGTACCTTTATCATTCATTGCCATTTATATTTAATGCAACTTGTTTATGTTTCAGTCATTTTGTTTTTGCTCACTTGAGTCATACCTTGTGATTGTATATATTGTGTGCTTGTGATTTTGTTCTGTTTGTGGTCTTAGGACCCAAAAATATTTAATAATAACAAAAACTCTAAAAAAATATGTTGGTGGACTGATGGGCTTGATCTGAACTCTTGGACTTAGAATTAGGAAACATCCCCTATGCTTTAAAGGACTTGGCCAATGCCACTATTTTGAGACTGAGATATCTTTGACAATGTCTTTCATCTGATGCAAGCTTTGAGTGCCCCTTGGTTCATCTGTCACTTTGTCTCTATGGTTAATTGTTATATTGTTATTTTGATTGTGTTTGATGATTGTTTCTGTGAGTTTGTCAAAGTAATATTTCATCTGATACATTTAAAGACATTTGAAGACTGTTTTCTATTGGGATGCTTGCTTGGATGTTATAGCCATCTTTATTTAATGCCTTGGTCTTCACGTGGTTTGCTTGGATATTATCTTGTTACTTGCTAAAGTCCAAAGGAAAATGGGTTTCTATCTGACATTCTTGTCTTGTGGATTGCATCCCATTGGTCAGATCTTTTCAACTCTTAACTTTTAATTTTTGTCTAGGGTAGCCTCTTCATCTCCACCCACTTCTTTAATTTCAAAAATCTCTCCCTCTTTTCAAAAATATTCTTTGCTTGTGATTTCAAACTTAGACATGTTTTAATGATTAGAAACTTTGGCCTTATGCCATTGAATTTTCAAACATTTTTTTAAATCAAACTTGTAAATGAACTTAACCATATTGACTTTAATTTCAAAAGACAAAAAAGAACTAAAAACCTCATTTGAAGTCTTTGTCCTTTTGTCCCCCTTTCTGTTAAACTTTGATTAAAATCAATTCACCAACTTCTTTGAAATTTTTACCATGAATTACGGGGTTTTGATCCCTCATTTTTAGGTTGGTACGTAGGCATAAGATCGAAGGTCTTGTCAAACACAAAAATATAATTAATGAATTCTTTTCTCATCTCCCCATTCCATTTTTATCAAACATTTTTCAACAAAACACTTGCACACAAAAAACGGCTCCCTAGGAGTACCTAGGACACTTTGGGTGCTAATACCTTCCCTCTGTGTAACCAACCCCCTTACTTGTAATCTCTGGCATTTTATTAGTTTTGATTTGAAAACTTCTTATCTTTGGCTTTTGTTTGTACTTTTGCCCTTTTCCTTTGGAAATAATAAAAGCGTGGTGGCGACTCTGGTTTTATTGACGTCAAGTTTATCCATAGCTTGATGATCGTGAACTTACCGCTACAATATGTTGTAAAAAAGGTTTTCTCTTGAGGAGCCTTGATCCTTGCAACTATGGATGGTGAAGTTCTTTCATCCCCTGTGAATGCAGATGCAGTCAAAAAATATTACTCTAACCAAAAGTTAGAGCCCGATAAGTTGAAAACACGAAAGAGAGACTTATGCAAAAATGGGTATCCCGGTAGACAAAAAACCCGAAAGGGAGGTCTAGGCAAAAATTAGGGATTCATAAAAGCGAGAGGCTGCATCCCGTAAAAGAATCTTTCTTCATTACTCAGTGAGTCAATCCAGTAACTCTCCTTCTAAAGCAAGATCTAAGGACAATTAAGGACATAAGGGCTATAGCAGAATTAGAACTTGGTGGAAATCCGAGTTATTTCATTGCCATTATAGTTTTTCAATTTATTTTTTCTTTCCTTTGTACAAATCACCCACTTTTGGGACCATTTTATCAATAAAATTAAGTCCATCATACGTGCTCAATGTTTTTTACTTTTCCTGCTTTGTTTGCGAATGTGACTTTTCTTAAATTAACATCACATTGGAAATTTTTCAGAAACAACTTTTACTAAAAAAAACTTTTAAGGGAAAACATCAATTACTTCTCTTTCAAAAGTACCTGAAGGTAACCAAAGTCCAACATGTTTGGTATATCTCAGCACCACAAAGTCCTTTTGACTTGGCCAAATTAGATTTCTCCTCAGCATAAATCCTTAGCCATTACGCTTGTCGTAGCTCGGATATCAAAAATTCTAGGGTTCCGATATCGAGAAGTCAGTCCATTCCCCAAACAAACTCTGAGCCCAATCATTATTGGCACTCCTAACACGTTATCCCCAGCAGAGCCCAATCATACTTGGTACAACCTGCAAACCTTGTATTTGCGTATCCCTAAAATCCCGAACATGCATCAGCATCTTGCATAACATAGCATTGTATCATATATATCTTCTAAAATTCACACATCATTTTGTACTCAAGAACGATTCATCATACTTCGGAACTTCCCAGCCGTTGTTAGGATCTTTCCCCAGTAAAGTCGATTTTCATTCCAAAATTTTCTCCCCAAGTAGAGTCAGGTATTCTAGCCGTTGCTAGGAATCATCACTGAGTTGCTTTGTTTCCTTTCAAGTTTCCCCAGAAGATTAAGGTATTCATAGTCATAGCTAAGAATCATCTTTGAAATTTTTCTCTCCCTTGTAAAGTCAAATATCCTAGCCGTTGCTGAGAATCTTCATTACATTTTCATTTATCCCCGACCAGGGTTAGATATTCCTAGTCTTCACTAGGAATCATCTCTAAATTTCTTTCCCCGAGCAAGAGTCATCTTTGAACTTTCCCCCCAGCCGAGTCAGATACTTCATAGCCGTAGTTAAGAATCATCTTTGAACTTCTTTCCCGAACATAAGTTAGGTATTCCAATTTGTGTAAGGAATCGTCACTGATATGCTCTCTTCTCCAGCTAGAGTCAGGTATTCCAGCCGTTGCTAGGAATCGTCACTGAACTTTCAATCCTCTTAAAGGAGAGTCAGGTATTCCAGTCGTTGCTAGGAGTCGTCCCCGAACTGTCTGATCTTCCTAACAAATGTCAGGTATTCCAACGGTTGTTAAGAATTATCATTGAACTTCTATATTTCCTCAATAAAGTACGGTATTCTAGCCATAGCTAAGAATCGTCATTGTACCCTCTTGAAAAGTTTATCTTCAACAGAGTCAGGTATTCCTAGCCATTGCTAAGAATCGTCGCTAAACTATTTAGGTTTATATCTCCAGTCGAGTCATATATTCTATTCGTTGCTAGGAATTGTCATTGTATGACTTCTTTTCCCCACAAAGTCGGGTATTATAGTCGTTGCTAAGAATCGTCACTGTACCACATCATTTTCTGCAACAAATTTGGGTATTCTAGATGTCGCTAAGAATCATCACCGTACCCATATACCATTTCATTCTCCCCGTTGAGTAAGGTATTCTTGTCATTTCTAAGAATTGTCGCTGAATTCACTTGGTTGATCCCCAATAAACGTCAGGTATTCCAGCCGTTGCTAGGAATCGTCACTGAATCTATATTTCCCCATCAAAGTTAGGTGTTCCGGCCATTGCTAGGAATCACCATTATTATTCTCCCTAGCCATTGCTAGGGGCAATCCCCCATTTCTTTTTCCGAAATTCTCATTCCCAACAAAGTTCCTTTCCTACCCTTCTTATGGGAGTTTTAACATCGAAATTCTCTTTTTGAAGAAATACTTATGTTGCATACATCGCATTTCACGCATAATCATCATAACCACATATAATCCCTGTCGCATCCGCGAAAAACAACCGGCGGGCTAAAACAAAACAAACAGAGCCGCCACCGTGCGTTATTTATCCCAAAGAGGGAAAGGAAACGCTCGAAGTAAACCTGGAAAAGACATGGTCTCGCGACCAAAGAGAGATGGGATCGGGAGTCGGTTACGCAAGGGGAAGGTATTAGCACCCCTCACGTCCGTCGTACTCGACGGGATCCACGCTCAAAAGAATAGAAGAAAGGTTGCTAAAACTGCTCACAAACATCACACACACACTGGAAACAACACAGGTGGGATAAGAGGGGAAAGGGCTCGCTAGGATATCGCATCCTATGCCTACGTATCTCATCTGGAATGAGAATCAGAGCTACCGTAGTTCGGCTCACGTACGCCGAAACAAAACACACGCACAGACGCTGAGACGTCAAAGCAAACAAGCAAGCGGAAACAGACTGCCAATGGCTGGGCTTACGTCCGACTCCGAACCAACAAACCCACACTGGAAACCAAACGCCAATTGCTAGACTTCCATCGGACTCCAAGCGCACAACAATAGGATACGGAATGCCAATCGCTGAGCTTACATCCATCTCCTAACACACACAAGAAAGTTAACACACAAACAAGTTACTAAGGAGTCTGGCACTCGAGCCTAGCAACTGTCAAGCAAACACACGCAAAAAAAAAAGGGTGCCCGGAGAGATCTCGTACGATCTCCTGCCTACGTACCTCATCTGGTATGAGGATCAGGGCAACGTAGTTCCCCTGAATAGGGGAGAAACTTTCTCCTAACCAGAGACCGGGAAATGACAAACTAGAAGGGAGACTGACTCGAGCCTAATAGTTATCATGTATTCCACAATGGTCCTAGGTTGAGTTTTCTATCTAACTTGCACAGGCATCAAGCTATCCTAAACAGGCAAAGCAAAGCAAACATACACACAATTATCACACATTATATACAAACAAAGTGGGCTCACACAAGGGTTAGGCTGTGAAACATAAGTCAACTGTAATCGGGTGTAGTTAGCTCTTAACCCTAACATTGAGAGTTAGGGTGAAGCAGATGAAATGGGAAGTGAGGGGTGTGCCTCACAGCTCTTATCCCTGGCCTGGGAGAGCTTGACTCAAATAGAAGGCGTGGGAGTTCAGAAAGCAGGAACTCTTCTATCCACATGTGACTGACTCAACAGAGATCTTGGGTTAATATCCACAATGCATCAACATGTAATGTGAGCAAAGGGATGACACACTGAGTAGCAGGAGATGGACTACACATCTCTTTTATCTGCCAATTGCCTTATCAAAGGTCTTTTCCTGCTTGGCACAAAGATAAACAAACACAAGCATTGCCTCTTAAGGAGGGCTTCAGACAGGTGTCTGCCCAAGTAACAAGACAGGTCTTCCAGACTACATGAAGTCAGTGAATTATACCTCTAGTGGTTAAGCAACCAAGCAATAGCAAAAGCAAGTTCAAAAGAACTTAAGCAACTAATGTACCTGGAAACAATCTAACTCAGTCAGTACACAACTCATAAAGTCAAACAGACAATTCAAAAGTCAACAGACATAATTAAACAGACAAGCATCAATGCACCAAGGCAAAGCACAAGTTCAACTCAAAGGAGCTAATCCACCTACAAGACAACTCAATGTTAATCAACATCGATCAAATAGGTAGCTCAAGCCAATGAACCAATTCCTCAAGGCCATATGCTTCTTGTCCTGAAAACACAACTCAACCATAAGCACAAACCACTAGGACAAGGCCTAGGGTCAAAGTGGGAGAAATAATCCAAAACAGAACATGAAAATTGGCATGAATCAAGCTTAATCAACTAGGAACAATATCCAAGTGGTCTCATATCAATAGCATCAACCAAGTTCATTTCACAAAGCACATAAGGCAAAGCATGCAAGTTGAAAGCTCATTGGTGCACCAGAATGAACAAATCCACATAAATTCCAAAATGATTCAATAAATCTCAAGAAAAATCATGGCTAAACAGAACACATCACATGATCAGCACACCAAAAATCAAGGCATTTGGACAAGTTTAAGCATGGTAAAGAAATTCCATAAGGCAAGGCTAGCACAAACAAGCTCAATTGAGACACAAAATGCTACATCAACTTAGCACAAGCCTAAAACAGAATTGACAAATGATAAATGTCTCAAACTAAAGCCACAAGAAACTTCAAAGTTTCTAGAAACAATGTGCAAAATTTCAAATCCATATGATACACAACCCGCATTTCACAAATCATTGAAGTTCATGACTATCCAAAAGTCCACAAATGGTCATCCAGCAAGAAAAATACCAAACAAATCAGAAATGAATCCAAAAATTCATGATCAATCCTAACATCCAGAAGTAGCCTCATGCAAAAAATCTCATCAATTGGCATTTGTTTAGCATGGAAAATAAAATCATCAAGTTGAATAAGCAATGGTGTGACACACATTTGTTAGACGGTGTGGCTAGTGATCGAGAGGGGGGGTGAATAGATCACCTCTTTAAAAAATTTAACGGATTTAACGTTTAATCAGAGTTTTCAAAAACAGCGGAAAAAGCAGCCCCGAATCGACTTCCGTCTATTCTGAACTGCTACTAGAAAGCCGGACACGCAAGTGCAGTTGCTGGATTTTTAATGAGAATGACAGAGATAATACACACAGAAAATTAACAGATTGAATGCGCTTATCCTCAAATACTATTTCCAATGAACACAGTCAAGTTAACCGTTTTGTCAAACAGTTGGTGTGTGAGTGTTTGATGATAAACAGCAATGGTGTATGACTAAAGGTTTGTTATCACTGCTGTCCAGAAATATAATCAATCACCACACACTAACAGACTTTGCAAAACAGTATTTGAAACGTAAAGAAGATTAAGGTAAAAGTAAGATACGCAGAGATTTGTTAAGGAAGTTCCCCACGTCGTCCTCGCGTGTGGGTACGTCTCCCTCTCAATTTCAAATGAAATTGAGAACTTTGATTATCAATTATTGCCGAATCCGTTGATACAAGGTTTTGATACAAAGACAGAATTTCTAATCTCCAAGAACCTCTTCTTGTATAAACCTTCACTTGATCTGAGCTTGATCAAGATTTTCCTGCACAAAGTAGCAAACAATTCACCGGTTCCACGACCTGCTTGCGAGATCCCCCGATCTCCAAACGCAACGCTGCGGCTGAATCTGTTCTGCAAATGTGACTCCGAAACCCTCAAGAACACACCAGTTCTTGAAGGACAAACCAGTAGGTTTTTCCTAGAAACCCCCTTCAATCTTCTACTCAGCTAGATCCTCGATCGTTCCACTGCAACCCACAGCTAGATCCTTGATCACACCACTGAACGTTATCTCAATGCTTCATTAATCCAAAGAACAAGAATTGTTATGTGTAAATGTTCTTGAAAGAAGAGTGATTGAGAAGATGAAGAAGATGAAGTCTCTTTCAGGTTTCTATGTGCTCACTGACAATTGCTCCAACACTTCTTTGATCTTGTGTTCAATTGTCTTTTTGCTCAATGAATTCGTTTTTGTCATTTGCTGTTGAAACCTGTATATATGTGCTGCAAAACAGATTCTGTTATGACTTGAAACAACCTTGTGTATTGATACACAGGAGTGTGCATCGATGCATACTGTAAGTTGTATGAAATTTGGTCAAATTAATTAATCATGTATCGATGCAGGAGTCGTGTGTATCGATGCATGTGGTATTTACACTAATCTGTATCGATGCTTAATGCTCATGTATTGATGCACAGGCTATCTCAAGTGATCATGTATCGATGCAGAAGTCGTGTGTATCGATGCACAGAGTTTTTGCCCTTCCATGTATCGATGCATGGCTCGTGTGTATCGATGCATACTGAACATAATTTGTTTTGACATTAATCAAGGCTGCATGTATCGATGCACAGATTCATGTATTGATACATACTGTTACGAGATGCATTTTAATAGTTATTTTAAGGAATTTTTCAATGTACATATATATGTGTGGTTATGCAACAATAGAGTGGGATGAATCACAAAGTAAAAACACAATTATATCATGTAATGCAATGCACAACCAATTTGGATGATGTTCACACAATTTGCTATCATTAAAAGTTAATTCAAGTTAAAGAATTCTTTCACAAACTCCCCCTTTTTGATGATGGCAAATTCTTGGCAAGATGTGTGATACTCCCCCTGAGTTTGTGCATATCTGCATTTTCTCCCCCTTTGTCAACATCAAAAAGAGGAAGAACTATAGTTATCAAGTAGAAAGTGAAGCAGGGCATGGCAAAAGGGATAATACGCTATCAATCACACAGAAAGAAGCTGCAAGTTAAAGAATCATTCACAAAGAATCATTCAAAAGGTAAGGGCAATAACAAATAGAGATAAACAGAAACTTAAAAGCATTTAAAGTGTGCAAACGAGTTTAGGAGTTACATAAGCTAGAACAAATAATGTGCAACCAAATGAAATGAAATGCATTGAAATGAAAGGTATGGTGGGTTAATTTGGATTGTGGCCACCACAGGATTCCTCATCATGTCTGTCGGGGTCTCGGTAGCTTGGCGGAGGTGGAGGAGGAGGCATCGTGTCTGGATTATGTCCCATGAAGGAGTATTTCCTAAACCGATTCTGAACCTCAACGCTTCGAAAGCTGTCCATAATCCCAGGATTTTCACGGCAGTCATCCATAAAGCCAGACATTTCGTTGTAGAACACTTGATGCCATTTGACCAAGTCTTGGTGCCAAGCATGTTGATTGTGATACATCCGTGTGTGCTCATCATGCCAGTCCCGATGCTCGTTGTGCCATTCAGTTTGTTGAACATGCCAGTACCGTGCTTCTTCATGGCGTTCTTTGTTGGCGATTTCCATCTGTTGAAGCATGTGAGTGATGTCCGCATTTGGTGTTGAGGCTGAAGTACCACCGGCGAATGGAGGGGCTGTAGGTTCAGGTACGTAGTTGGTGGGAGACCACCTTCGTGGCACCCACTCACCCCAACCAGTATTGGCCTCAGCTTGAGGCACATCTGTTTCAGGCGCATCCTGCATTTCTTCATCAGGCTGTTCTTCAGCAACATGGATGCGTTCAGAAGGCACGTCAAAGTTGTAAATTCTGGTTTTGGATTTTCTTTCAAAAAAGTAGAAGCACTTGCGGTCTTTGTCCCATCGATATCCCATATGCGAAAGAGTAGCAGAGTCAAACTCTTGAGCAGCAGACGGGGATAGAAGAGGAACAATAGGGATTGTGACTTTCCAAAACTTTAGAATTTTCATGACTTGAGAGGCATACCCTAGCGCTACAGTTTTGCTGTCTCGCACATAAAATAGACGTTTTACAAAGTAGTTCGCCCAATTTAAGTGAATCTTATTTTGCAGAATGTAGAGAAGATGTATGCTAGGTCTATCCAACCGAGAGTGGCCACTGTTGGTTGGACGCAGAATGTGTGTAATGATCCAGTGTAGAATACGCGAAGTTTGTTTGATCATACCTGACGTGACGTGTTCGTCCTCACTCAACGGTCTATCAATCTTTAGGATAGAAGTTGTAAAGTCCCTCAGGTCAAATTCAGGATCAAAGTGCAGGTCATGCCAGGACTTGAAAGCCATCGACGGAAGCGGCATTTGAAACACTGTTTCCCAGTTACAGGCTTCAAAGGTATATGTTCTGACTCCGATAGAACACCGGAACATATAGCCTGTACCAGTTTGTAAACCAGCATAAAAGGCCCTGATGAAATCCTCATGATAATCATCTTTTGTAGATAGAAAGGACCCAAGTCTTTGTGCATGTAACAGTTCAACTACTTCATTTAGGTGCAGATGAACAGCATCTGTTTTATCAAAGATGTGAGGTTTCATTACCAACCTGGCCTTGAAGGAATCCTCAAATTCAGCAGCAATGGCAGGATGGAGAATGTCTAAGGCGTTTGAAGGAACATCTGGTGGTTGCTGAGACGTACCTGCTGCTTCCTTTCCCTTTCCTTTTCCTTTGGCTCTGGCTGGAATGGTGCGTGGAGGCATGGTGATATGAGATTTAGGGTTTTACCAAGTTTGTGAGAGAGTGAAGATGAGAAGGATTAGGGTTAGCCACTGGTTTTGGGGTTTTTGAGGGCAGATGAGATGAAGTAATGAGATAAGAGATGATATGATTGGTTGATGTGTCGATGCATGAGAGAGAAAAAAATGCATTTAATTCAGATGACAGCAGTAAGTATCGATGCAGAGAGTTATGTGTCGATGCCAAGTGTTTCAAAAATGTCATGTGTATCGATACATGCGATGGATGCGTCGATACCAAGTGTGTACAATTACCTTGTGTATCGATACATGCGATAGATGCATCGATGCATACTGAAGCAGTTTTTCAAAAAATTTTAATTTCAGAGTATTTGTATCGATGCTGGCTTCGTATGTGTCGATACATACTGATGCTGAACTGGTTTTTAATAGGTTTTAATGCAGTATGATTATGCAGTTGCACTATGTCATGATAATTTTGCTCAGAAATCAGATTGTTAATGAGCACACATTATAGACAGGAAGTATATTCAAGCAAACTTTACATCAACTAGAGTAAGCATATTTGTTCTAACAAACACAATCACTAATCAATAAGAAAATTGTAGAAAGGATTGATATTACCTCTGTTGATGTAATCTTGCGAGGCATAAATGAAATCTAAAACAAATCTCATCAACCAAGGTTAGGCATAATATAGATAAGAAGAAACATGCTTATCCTTATCCAGATTCCCGTTGGTAGGCATAGGGGTGTCAATTGATTTTGAGTCATTTATACCAAAGCGCTTGAGTAGTTTTCTGCAGTATTTTGTTTGACACACTGCTGTATCCTCATCAAGTCGCTTTATCTGCAGTCCTAGGATATAGTTCAGCTCCCCCATTAGACTCATCTCAGATTCACCCTGCATATCCTTAGAAAATTTCTCGACCAAGTGTATGTTAGTTGAACCAAATATCATATCGTCGACATAAACTTAAGCTAAAAGACTGTGCTTTCTTTTGTGCTACTAAACATGTCTTGTTCCTAGTTATCACTCCGTTTTCATCAAGCTTATTTCTAAAAACCCATTTAGTACCTATGATATGATGATCTCGCGGACGAGGGACAATTCCTAAACGTCATTTCTTTTAAAATTGATTAAGCTCTTCTTGCATGGCCATTAGCCAAAACTCATCAATCAAGGCCTCTTTGGAATTTTTATGCTTTACTTGTGAAACAAACACGAAGTGAGAACAAAAGTTACTTATCTTGGACCGGGTCATTACTCCCTTTGAAATGTCTCCCAAGATGTTGTCAATAGGATGGTCTTTTGAGGATATTCAAGCTGTTGGAAGGTCCTTCACTTCAGCTGTCTTTTCTTCCTCATTTTCTTCATGACTAGTATCTTCCTCCTTCTCATGGGCAGCTGTTTTGGACTGATCAGTTTCCTCAACAGCTTCCTTGAGTATGTCTTCTGTAGATACACCTGCGTCATCAAAAGAAATACCTTTTCCGACATTTTTCGGATAAGACTCATCAAAAGAAACATAGACAGATTCTTCAATAGTAAGTAAACGCTTATTATATACTCTATATGCTTTTACTTCTTTAAACACAATGTTTTGTTCAGCATGTTCAATTTTGCAGCAAGTTTTTGTGAAAGAAAAACTTTACAACTCTTGTCACGCAATTGACTTATGCTTAACACGTTGTGTTTAAGACCCTCAACTAAATGGACATTAGAAATAGTAGTGGTAGAGGGATTACCTACACTACCTTTGCCGAGTATAGCTCCTTTGTTATTGTCTCCATAAGTAACATATCCCTTCTTCTTTGTTTTGAAGTCTATGAAAAGCGATATGTCACTGGTCATGTGCCTTGAGCAGCCGTTGTCAAGAAACCATCTTCTATCTACGGAGGCAAGGCACTCATCCTACAATATCAAAAGAGAGAGTTTGGTACCCAACTTTCATTGGGTCCGAGTGGGTAAGTGCTAACATGGTTGCCTTTTGGCTTCCATTGATAAATACCTTTAGGGACAAGAAATCTCCTAAACTTGCATTTCTCAATGGTATGGCCAGCATGACAACAATAATGACATAGACCATGATGATGTGTTTGTTGCTTCTTGTTCATTGAATCCTTTAGGATAAAAGAGTATTTTGCATATGGAGGATTCAATGACTTCTTAAACAACTTGGGGTCAACGACATAAGTAATTTTAGGTTGTAGCGCTTTCTCTAGTTTGACCTTAAGAGTGTTTACCTCTTTTTGCCAAACATAACAAGCGTCACAATACCTAACTCTACTACATCCGTCAATATCAATAGTTTTTGAATTTTCTGCAATACTAGTTTTCAATGCTTCTAAATCAATTTCAGCTTTGTTTACTTTACCTTCCAAAAAAGAGAAGATATGTTTGTCGGAAGCTAATCGTTTAAAAGCATCTACAGCTTCGTTATGCAGTTTTTCAAAAGCTATTTTTAATTCCGAAAAAGACATAGAGGAGAAGTTATTGAAGTAGGCTTGTTTTACCTTTTTGTCATTGTTTTTCTTCTTGTGGTAGGACAGATTTTTGGTGTGAGCTGTAAGGCACAGATTTGCGGATTCATCACTATCACTTGAACCTTGTATGCTTGATGAATCACTATCACTTTCCCATGCAATGTAAGCTCTTCTTTGTTTGCTGTACCCTTTTGATGAATCTTTTCTTTGGTCCTTATACTTCATAGGGCAGTCCGTTTTATGGTGTCCGGATTTACCACAATTAAAACATGATCCTCTTCCTATACTCTTCTTGTTTTCTTCTTGTTTCGAATTTATGGATTGTCTTCGAAACTTCATGAGATTTTTGTCGGAATGCTTGACTCCATTCTTTCGAATGAATCTATTATATCTCCTTACAAAATGTCTCATTTCCTCATCATCCGAATCTTTGTCACTACTTGAATCATTGTCGCTTTGCTCTTTTCGTGAGGACTTAGAGCTAGAAGCCACAAGAGCTATTGGCTTCTTCTCTCCCTCTTTGTCTCTTTTCTTTTCCTTCTCCTTCTTACTTTTATTCTCATATTTTTCAAGACTTTCCAAAGCTTGCTGATGTTCTTCCAGCTTTCCAAACAGTGTTGTAATCGTAAGTCTTGTAAGATCGTTGGCTTCCTTGATTGCTGTAACTTTAGGTTGCCACTCCCTGCTAAGACACCTGAGAATTTTATTAGTAGCAATTTCATTGGAAATAGGTTTTCCAAGAGCATTCAATCGGTTAGTTAGATGGGTGAATCTCTTTTGCATGTCGGAGATGGATTCTCCTTGTTTCATGCGAAAGAGTTCAAACTCTTGATTGAGTGTGTTAATGCGGGACTGTTTTACTTCAGTAGTGCCCTCATGAGCAACTTCTAAAGCGTCCCACATTTCTTTAGCTGTCGTGCAATGTGATACTCGATAATATTCATCAACACCAAGTGCTGAAATTAACATGTTTCGAGCTCTCCAATCACACGACCACTTTTTCTCATCTTTCTCATTCCAATCATCTTCTGGTTTAGGTACTATGGCGCCAGCCGCAGTGGTCATTGTAATTTGAAACGGACCGTTTTCAATGGCAGCCCATACTAACCTATCCACAGAATTTATATGAACTCGCATGCAGTCTTTCCAGTAGCCGTAGTTTTCACCGTTGAAAATAGGCGCTCTATTATACGCCCCCTTTGGTTCAGAATCCATACTGTTACAGGCAGCCACAGAGCACCAGCGAACCGGCGCTCTGATACCACTTGTTAGACGGTGTGGCTAGTGATCGAGAGGGGGGGTGAATAGATCACCTCTTTAAAAAATTTAACGGATTTAACGTTTAATCAGAGTTTTCAAAAACAGCGGAAAAAGCAGCCCCGAATCGACTTCCGTCTATTCTGAACTGCTACTAGAAAGCCGGACACGCAAGTGCAGTTGCTGGATTTTTAATGAGAATGACAGAGATAATACACACAGAAAATTAACAGATTGAATGCGCTTATCCTCAAATACTATTTCCAATGAACACAGTCAAGTTAACCGTTTTGTCAAACAGTTGGTGTGTGAGTGTTTGATGATAAACAACAATGGTGTATGACTAAAGGTTTGTTATCACTGCTGTCCAGAAATATAATCAATCACCACACACTAACAGACTTTGCAAAACAGTATTTGAAACGTAAAGAAGATTAAGGTAAAAGTAAGATACGCAGAGATTTGTTAAGGAAGTTCCCCACGTCGTCCTCGCGTGTGGGTACGTCTCCCTCTCAATTTCAAATGAAATTGAGAACTTTGATTATCAATTATTGCCGAATCCGTTGATACAAGGTTTTGATACAAAGACAGAATTTCTAATCTCCAAGAACCTCTTCTTGTATAAACCTTCACTTGATCTGAGCTTGATCAAGATTTTCCTGCACAAAGTAGCAAACAATTCACCGGTTCCACGACCTGCTTGCGAGATCCCCCGATCTCCAAACGCAACGCTGCGGCTGAATCTGTTCTGCAAATGTGACTCCGAAACCCTCAAGAACACACCAGTTCTTGAAGGACAAACCAGTAGGTTTTTCCTAGAAACCCCCTTCAATCTTCTACTCAGCTAGATCCTCGATCGTTCCACTGCAACCCACAGCTAGATCCTTGATCACACCACTGAACGTTATCTCAATGCTTCATTAATCCAAAGAACAAGAATTGTTATGTGTAAATGTTCTTGAAAGAAGAGTGATTGAGAAGATGAAGAAGATGAAGTCTCTTTCAGGTTTCTATGTGCTCACTGACAATTGCTCCAACACTTCTTTGATCTTGTGTTCAATTGTCTTTTTGCTCAATGAATTCGTTTTTGTCATTTGCTGTTGAAACCTGTATATATGTGCTGCAAAACAGATTCTGTTATGACTTGAAACAACCTTGTGTATTGATACACAGGAGTGTGCATCGATGCATACTGTAAGTTGTATGAAATTTGGTCAAATTAATTAATCATGTATCGATGCAGGAGTCGTGTGTATCGATGCATGTGGTATTTACACTAATCTGTATCGATGCTTAATGCTCATGTATTGATGCACAGGCTATCTCAAGTGATCATGTATCGATGCAGAAGTCGTGTGTATCGATGCACAGAGTTTTTGCCCTTCCATGTATCGATGCATGGCTCGTGTGTATCGATGCATACTGAACATAATTTGTTTTGACATTAATCAAGGCTGCATGTATCGATGCACAGATTCATGTATTGATACATACTGTTACGAGATGCATTTTAATAGTTATTTTAAGGAATTTTTCAATGTACATATATATGTGTGGTTATGCAACAATAGAGTGGGATGAATCACAAAGTAAAAACACAATTATATCATGTAATGCAATGCACAACCAATTTGGATGATGTTCACACAATTTGCTATCATTAAAAGTTAATTCAAGTTAAAGAATTCTTTCACAACATTGTCACACCTACATTAAACAGATCATATCTCAACAACCAGAAGTGAGAAAAATGCAAACTCTATACCAAAATGTCAATTAAGATGTCTAATTTAAACATGCAAAGTTTCACAATCATTGGATCAAAACTCATCATTTCATGAAGCAAATGGCAAGCAAGGTACAAGATAGCACACATATGAACAAACCCTAGGCCAAAACATTTTTTCATGCGTGCACAATTTCTGGAAAAATAGTCATAAAATACTAGACATGATGAGGAGAACAATGAAAAAATTCCCATGCCATTTGGATCATTATTCATGAACTTATGAATTTTCAAAGTGGAGAAAAAAATAAAAAATACATGAACAAGGCATAGCATGAATGGATAGAATAATGGAATAAAATACAAATGCACATTTGGAAATGTCCTAAGCCTGGAGTCGAACCGAAGAGGAATTTGAATTAAGGCGCTTCACAACGAAACACGTCGTTTCATTAATGTGAGGTGGCACTGTGAAGCGCTCTGGTCCAATCGCTTTGCCACGCAGGACTCGGTACAACCAATGCATGGCCAGAAACAAAAAATCACATGCAAAACGCGTTGAACACGATCAAACACGTTTCTGGGAAATAAAACCCTAAGTTCTTCATGCATTCATACGTGTTCATATGCTCAAGAACACATGTGCTCAGAAATTCACAAAAACTACACCATTGGATAGATCTTTCAACAAGCAACGCGAATCTAAGTTCAATTTAACCTAACTCCACATGCATCAAGAGATTCGAGCCAAAGAACATTCATCCATCAAACTTATAATCAACATAACTAAGTCATTACTCCATGAAAATCAATGATCTAAATCACAGTGCACTTAGTGATGGAAGATCTACCATAAGCATACATCAATTTCAAGAATCATGACATTCGATTTCTGACCTTAATTGAAGTGCAGAACTGGAACAGAGTGATTCAGGCCTTTAGAAGTCCAAACAGTTGCTCCTCAGCTCTTGAATGATGATTTGGATGAATGCTTGAGAGTTAATCGCGCTTGATATTGCTGGAAAATCCAACTGCCGTTGATGGAGGTAACTTGCAACAGTCTTCAAATCAGCTCGAAAATGGACAGATCTTGCTTCCAAAGTATCCAATTATGCTTATGGATGAAGGATTAATCAAGAACAATGCAAGGTTTATGGAGAAATTTGATGAAAAAGTGAGAGCACCAAGTGAAGAGAATTGTGAAACTAGATCTAGATCTGAGCAAAATGAAATGTTAATCCAGTTTTCTGTTATGATTATGTTTATATATGGTTTCCTAATGATGTTGCTAATCACAATTAAGCAAATGCAAGTGAATTAAGTAAAAACCAAGTGTTATGTTAAATTGTCCAATTCACCTCTATGCATGGAATGGATGGAACAGTGCATGATTTATGTGTTAATTCACTTGCAAAACCTGTTTTGAGCCAAATGCACATGATTGGAAGTGAAAGCAATGCACCATTTTTGAATTTGGATTTTCCCTCCAAAATTCAAATGAAAATGCCAAAATTTTTGTAAGGGAAATGCATGATATGTGATGCATGTTTTGGATAGCACATGACAAGAGAGGAATGTTGCAAAAAGAACCACTTCAATTGGCCTTTTGGTTCAAAAGTTATGCACTTGTGAAGTTCAAATTTGCTTGGCAATGATTGATCCATATCTTCTCAACCATACATGAGAAATTCATGTTCTTGGACTTTTTGGAAAGGTGAGAGCAAGATCTTCAACTTTCATGTTGGACAAAATTTCATTTGAAGCATTTTTGATAATGTAATCTTGAGGAGAAAACCTTTCCATTTTTGGCAATTTTGAATTACAAGTCACTTACTATTTTTGGAAACTTTTCATCTGACCTCAAATTCTTCATTGTTGATGTTTGAAATGTCAAATGAGACTTGTTTGAACATGAATGAAGTATTTCTAATCCTCTCCCACCTCCAAATCCAACAGTTGACTTTTGGTTGACTTTTTCAGTTGATAGATGACTTGGCTATGCACAGATGAATTTGAGCCTCAATCCCTGATGAAATGGCTCCAAAATGAAACCCTAGCTTGTACAAGCTCAATAAAACCATATGATGATCCCCATCTCATGAAAAACCTCATCTCCTTGAAGAAACCCTGACTGGCACAATTCAACTGATTAAGGTTGACCATAGGTCAAAACCCTAATCCCAAGGAAGCTTGATCAGGCACAATGAACCTCTTGGTGATGATGATGTATCCATGATGATGGTGTACCACGTCAACCAAGACAATGACCAATCTCCTTGAGGAACCAAGAAACCCTAATTGAAGCACAAACCCTCAGATGGCTAGTGATCAATTCATGAGACCCTCAAGCTTGAATCCTTTAAACTCTTTATCTTCTGAGCAAGACTTAGGAGGATGACTTGCTTATTGTTGCCACATGATATGCAAAGATGCAATGACTAATGTCCTAAAAGATGAAATGCAATATGTTAAGCTAGTCCCAAGAGAGGAGGGCAAATTTTGAGGTGTTACAGCTGCCCCTATTCAATCCACTGTGAACCTGTCAATATGAACAGCCTCGGCTTTCAGACGATCAGGGTGAAGAGTGATTGAATACCAAGAACAGACGAACAATTTGCACTCTGAGGGGAAATAATTAACAATGCCTGTCAGAATTGGCAAAGAAGCAATCTCAAAAGAAGAATCCGTCTGGTACGGAAAAAAGTCGGCCTGAACACCGGAACAGAATGTCGACCTGTATACCAAAATAAATGGTAACACAGGGATACCCATGGCCTGAACACCACTTATCCGCTGGGGATTATTATTACTCTCTCTTTCTTTCTTCTTTTCTTTTTGTTTTTTTTACTTTTTTTTTTTGAACCCCGAAACTTTCTGATGATTTCCTCTTTTCGTTTTCTTGAACCCCGAAGAAATATTTTCTCGCGTATGATCCCGGATCACCGCAGTTGAACCCCGACAACTTCACAGTAGTCTTGTTTGCCAAATAATGAACCCCGCTCTCCATTTTGAACCTCAGTCGCCTGACGATAACTTGTGATCGCCATTGTGAACCCCGTTCTCCAGAAAACACCACGTGCCTCCCTTTCTCCATTTGGACCCCGCTCTCCAGAAAATGCCTCAACACTTCCTTTTCTCCATTTGAACCCCGCTCTCCACTTTCTTGTGATAATTCCGCTGGCAACATCGGAAATAACACCAAAAATACCACTCTGATTGCGACATATCAGAGGGTACACCTTCACAAAAGGAAGGTAACATGTGCAATTCTTCCTTAGAAGACACCCATAACGACCTCTGTTGGCCTCAGCCAGAGTCCAAGGTGACACATGAACAGAAGATAATCCTGAGGACCTCATCCCAGATATAATCTTCAACTCCAATCTCCATTTGAACCCCGTTCTCCAGAAAATGTCTCAACATTTACTTTTCTCCATTTGAACCCCGCTCTCCAGAAAATGCCGCAACACTTCCTTTTCTCCATTGACCTGTATTTTCGCGCTGATCGCGTAACATCCTTTGATTTTATTTCCATCTCCGCCCGACGGAAAAATTTCCTCCAGTATCGCACTAATGGGGAACATTGCTAACCTGACGTCATGATGCTAAACTCCTCAGAGTAACACCTTCAAATTTCTCTCTCGCACGACAGAAATCTCCTCCAGTATCGCACTACTGGGGAATGTCATTGATTTAAAATCACGACGCCAAACTCCTCGGAGCAACATTTTCACCATCCGGCGAAACCATCTCTCAAACAATAACCACGGTCTGAGTAGCATCTTCACCCACTGGCGAAACCAAATCTCAAACGGTAACCACGGTTTGAGACTAACTTATGCTTGCAATGATGATGCATGACTTTTTTCAGCGTAATGCTCCATAATCATGGAAATGCTACGCGATTTATTATGCAATATGCTATGCTTATCTACATGATGAATGCATAAAAGGTATCCCCCTCAAGGGACTCTTCTGGGGAGCTTGAGGCACTCTGCTGAGGAACTCGCCAACACTCCGACTCCACCCTGCTGGGGAATAACACTGCTGCTGGGAAAGGACCACCCTCCTCAGGGAAAACCTCCTCCGCACCCGATCCACTTGGGGACTTCGCTGGGGAAAGAACCACCAACGCACTCTGTGGGGAAACAACGCTCTCTGACTTGCTGGGGATACATCAATCCCGACTCTGCTTGGAGAAACCACCACCTACAGATACCTTTACTGGAAATAGCAACCTTCAGGCCTGGCTGCTGGGGAATACTGATCTCCAACCTGCTGGGGAGATAACCATCCCGACCCTGCTAGGGAAAACACAGACCTTGAATCTGCTGAGGAGGTAACAATCCCAACTCTGCTTGGGGAAACCAGGAAAGTCTGGCGCAGAACACCCGTCGACTCGTCGAACCAGGGCATTCACCACCCAAATCCACTGTCAGCTTTCCAATTTTGAGAACTCCCAGACTCGTCTGGACTTTTCTGATTCATCACCTTGTATTCTCGACTGCTCCGTACTCTACGAAGAACGAACTCCTGGGATTCATACAAACTTTCTAATCTTCAGACTTTGAAGAGTCTTCTTGATTAATATCCAGGATCGTCGTACGTCCCTCGTCATCTTATCACCGTTCTTCCATTTATTCGTCCCTGATCGGACTCCTTGGGGATCTTTTGTTAAAAGCTTCCACATCATAACCTGCAAGTGAGTGAAAATACCTAACAGCACCTGCAAAAGAAATCGTTAGATAAAACCGTGACCCAGGCCTGTCAAGATTTCAACACTTGAGTCACTCAACCTTCCGAATAAGATTTCAAATTTCCAATCTTATAAACATGCAGTGGAAGGGACCTGTATGTCTTAAAATGCAAAGATTCTTTATCAAAATAATTGGATGCTT
This sequence comes from Lathyrus oleraceus, assembly GCF_024323335.1. Lineage (NCBI taxonomy): Eukaryota > Viridiplantae > Streptophyta > Magnoliopsida > Fabales > Fabaceae > Lathyrus > Lathyrus oleraceus. The sequence goes on along the minus strand of NC_066580.1, from coordinate 321,955,302 downwards.
TTGCAATCAAAGCGGTAACGAAAACAAAAAACAAAATTATTTGACTGAATATGCATTTTATTGATTGAAAAAGTGTGGCTCAAACTGAGCAATACAAAGGAAGCAATTCCTGAAAAGAGGTAATCGCGCACAAAAGGAAAATCTATCCTAATGGCAATGTGAAACCGCGATCTCATCGAGTTCCAACTCGGTTACACCCCATATATCCTCAGACTCTCCATGCTTTCTGCCTTCTGAACAAGATGCTTCTGACTGCTCCCTACCGGGGGTTATCCATGTGTCATCCAAAGTACAAACGATCATGCCAGACGCAGTTGTTCGTTTCAATCCCTCTTTTGCCTGGACCGCCCTTTCGGGTTTTTAGTCCACCGGGATACCCTTTTTTGCCCAAGTCACCTTTTCAGGTTTTTGACTTGCCGGGTGTACATTTTTCCTTTTTATCCCTAATTTTTGCCCGAACCTTTTTCATCTTTTTTTTCGGTTCGCCGGATGCCCATTTTTGCCTGGACTATTTTATTCTTTTCGTCCAGCGGGTCTCTTTATACGAAGTATTTTTTAACTGCGTCCGCATTCACAGGGGATGGAAAATCCTCGCCATCCATGGTCGTCAACAACAAGGCTCCGCCAGAGAAAACCTTCTTGACCACGAATGGACCTTCATAATTGGGTGTCCATTTGCCCCTTCGATCGTTTTGAGGAGGAAGGATCCTTTTCATCACCATATCACCTGTGTGATACACACGAGGTCGCACCTTTCGGTCAAAAGCACGTTTCGTCCGCTGCTGGTACAACTGCCCATGACAGATGGCCGCCAGCCTCCTTTCCTCAATCAGGCTCAACTCTTCATACCGAGTTCTTACCCATTCAGCCTCTTGCAATTTCACGTCCATCAGGACTCTCAAAGAGGGAATTTGGACCTCAACCGGTAGCACCGCTTCCATCCCATATACAAGCGAGAAAGGCGTTGCCCCAGTAGATGTACGCACTGAAGTTCGATACCCATGTAATGCAAACGGCAACATCTCATGCCAGTCCTTGTAAGTCACAACCATCTTCTGCACAATCTTCTTGATATTCTTATTGGCCGCCTCAACCGCCCCATTCATCTTCGGACGATAGGGAGAAGAATTGTGATGTTCGATCTTGAATTCCCGGCACAGTTCTGCCATCATCTTGTTCAAATTAGAACCATTATCAGTAATGATTCTCTCGGGAACCCCATATCTGCAAATGATGTCTCTCTTCAGGAATCTGGCGACGACCTGCTTCGTCACGTTCGTATAAGAGGCTGCTTCCACCCACTTGGTGAAGTAATCAATAGCCACTAATATGAACCGGTGCCCATTCGAAGCCGTAGGCTCAATCTTCCCAATCATATCAATGCCCCACATAGCAAACGGCCATGGAGACGACATTAAGCTCAACGGATTTGGAGGCACGTGCACCTTGTCAGCATAAATCTGGAATTTATGACACTTCCGCACGAAATTGAAACATTGGGCCTCCATTGTCATCCAATAATAACCTGCCCTCAGCAATTTCTTCACCATTGCATTCCCACTGGCATGGGTACCGAACGACCCCTCATGAACTTCTTTCATCAATTGGCTTGCTTCTTTATCATCAACACATCTGAGCAAGACCCAATCGAAATTTCTCTTGTACAAAACCCCATCCTTATTCAAATAGAACACCATAGCCAACCTCCGCAGAGTCTTCCGATCCTTCTTGGATGCTCCCTCAGGATACTCTTGGGTCTCCAGATAGCGCTTGATATCGAAATACCACGGCTTCTCATCATCAGGCGCTGTGTCAACAACAAACACATAAGCCGGTCTATCCAGACGTCCCACCTCAACACTGGGGAACTGATTCCACCATTGCACCTTAATCAAGGCAGCCAGAGTAGCCAAAGCATCTGCCAACGGATTCTCTTCCCTAGGCACATGATGCAATACCACCTTGGTGAAAAACGTCAACAATCTCCTCGTATAATCCCGGTATGGAACTAAATGAGATTGATGCGTATACCATTTCTCGTTAACCTGATTCACGACCAAAGCTGAATCTCCATATATAACAAGGTTCTTGATCCTCAAATAAATCGCCTCTTCAATCCCCAAGATACAAGCTTCGTATTCAGCCACGTTGTTGGTGCACTCAAATGTTAGCCGGGCAGCAAAAGGAATATGGGATCCTTTCGGCGTAACCAAAACAGCACCAACACCGTTACCATTCACGTTAACGGCCCCATCAAACATCAGAATCCATTCGGATTCAGGGTCAGGCCCCTCCTCCGGGATCGGTTCCTCACAATCTTTCGACTTGAGAAACATGATGTCCTCATCAGGGAATTCAAACTTCATTGGTTGATAATCCTCAATAGGTTGCTGGGCGAGGTAATCAGACAATACACTCCCCTTGATTGCTTTCTGAGAGGTATACTGGATATCATATTCGGTCAAAATCATTTGCCACCTCGCAACCCGTCCGGTCAATGCTGGCTTCTCAAAAATGTACTTGATTGGATCCATCTTGGAAATCAATAAAGTGGTATGAACCAGCATATACTGTCTCAGTCGGCGAGCAGCCCAGACCAAAGCACAACAAGTTTTCTCGAGCAGTGAATATCTTGTTTCACAGTCGGTAAACTTTTTGCTAAGGTAGTATATGACATGCTCTTTTCAACCAGACTCGTCATGCTGCCCCAATACACACCCCATAGACCCCTCGAGGACCGTCAAGTACAGAATTAACGGTCGTCCCTCCACAGGAGGCATCAGAATCGGAGGCTCCTGCAAATACTCTTTTATTTTTTCAAATGCCGCTTGGCAATCATTATTCCACCTGACCGTTTGATCTTTTCTCAATAATTTGAATATAGGTTCACACGTGGATGTTAGATGAGATATGAACCGTGAAATGTAGTTCAATCTACCTAAGAAACCACGAACCTCCTTTTCTGTCCTCGGCTCAGGCATTTCTCTTATCGCTTTTACTTTAGCAGGATCAACCTCGATTCCTTTTTCACTTACAATGAACCCCAGCAATTTACCGGACCGCACTCCGAAAGTGCACTTATTCGGATTCAACCTCAGTCTGAACTATCTCAGCCGGTCAAACAACTTAGCCAGATCTACCAAATGCCCCTCTTCTGTTTGGGACTTTGCTATCATGTCATCAACATAGCATTCAATTTCATGATGAATCGTATCATGAAACAAAGTCACCATGGCTCTCTGATAAGTAGCACTGGCGTTCTTGAGACCAAATGGCATCACCTTGTAACAAAAAGTGCCCCACGGTGTGATGAACGTTGTTTTCTCCATATCATCTGGCGACATTTTGATTTGGTTATAGCCAGAAAAGCCATCCATGAAGGAAAACACCAAGAATTGAGCTGTATTATCTACCAACACATCGATGTGAGGTAACGGGAAATCATCCTTCGGGCTAGATCTGTTCAGATCCCGGTAGTCCACACACATTCTCACCTTCCCATCCTTATTTGGGACCGGCACAATGTTCGCAACCCAAGGCGGATAATTAGTGACAGCGAGGAAACCAGCATCCCATTGCTTCTGTACTTCCTCTTTAATTTTCATGGCCATCTCAGGTCGAGTTCTGCGCAACTTCTGCTTCACTGGAGGACAATCTGCTCGCAACGGTAGCTTGTGCACAACGATACCGGTATCCAACCCTGGCATATCTTGATAAGACCAGGCAAAGATGTCGACATACTCTTTCAACAAGGCTACCAGTCTGTTCTTGACACTCGCCTCCAAAGCGGTCCCGATTTTCACTTCTTTTCTGACCTCTTCGGTACCCAGATTCACTATCTCAACTTGCTCTTCGTGCGGCTGAATCACCTTCTCCTCTTGTTTCAACAACCTGGCTAATTCCTCCGGCAGTTCACAATCTTCTTCGCCTTCTTCTTCGGCATGATAGATCGAATTGTCGAAGTCATACGAGGGTGTAACAGGATTGTTATCAATGAGATCCGGCGAGAAATCGCATCTGCATGAATGTTGATTCATGCATTGCTTTAGAACCGGAGCGAGACAAATTGAAAAGAAAAATGAAAACATTGCCATTTATTTTGTTTTTTTGTTTTTAAACTGCAAAAATAACTGAAAAACAGGGAACACCGCTTTTAATTGAAAAACATCCATTTATTTATGATGCAAAAAATTGCAAAATGAAACATGAGGTGGCCCTTACAATGAACCATTACGTGTCGGGCAACACGTACGGCTTTCATGCAAATAAAATTGAAAACAAGAAAAATATTACTCTTCAAGCAGAGTGACAGTGATGATCTTTTCAGCCTTCCAGTTCTGGACTCCCATCCTTGGTGCGCACGAATTTATCCACTGATCCATTTCACAGTCACTGTCAACTTCTCCATCCACCATACAGATGTGATCTGGATCCAGCATTCCAGCACTGGTGAATGTGACTGACGGACGACGTCCTCTGCCTTGTCCAGACGAGCCTCGGCCCGGCTGATAACCCACTCCAAAGCGGTCTTTCTTGGCGGAGATGTCCATCATCTTCCCCCAACCAGGAGCTTCTCCACTCTTCACTACCTCAGCAGCCTGTTTATACGAAGAGATGGAAGGCTTCTCCTCTTCCTTGGCAAAAAGAGCATTCTCCACCTTAACAGTTTCGAATGCTTGACTCGGGGTCTCCCATATCTCACCGTCCATTTCAACGTATTTGAACGATGACAAGTGGCTGACGAAGATATCCTCTTCTCCGCAAACGGTGACGACCTGCCCATCCCAGATATACTTTAATTTCTGGTGCAAAGTCGAAGTCACTGCCCCTGCAGCATGAATCCATGGGCGACCCAACAGGCAACTGTATGCCGGCTGAATATCCATGACATAGAAAACGGACTTAAACACCTCAGGCCCGATCTTCACCGGGAGCTCCACCTCTCCAAACACCGCTCTCTTTGAACCATCAAAAGCCCTTACTATCAGGTCGGTGGGCGTCAGGATCAACCCTTCACAATTCAACTTTGCCAAGGCCTTCTTTGGCAACACATTCAATGAGGAGCCTGTATCAACCAACACGTGCGAAAGCACGGCTCCTTTACACTCCATTGCAATGTGTAAAGCCCGGTTATGATTCCTCCCATCCACGGTCAGATCCATATCGGTGAAACCCAGCCCGTGGCTGGCATGAACATTAGACACCACCGTCTCCAACTGATTCATAGTGATCTCTTGAGGAACGTAGGCTCTCTTCAGAATTTTCAATAAAGCCTCTCTATGCCCCTCAGAGCTCAGCAACAACGACAAAATTGAGATTTTAGATGGGGTCTGCTGCAGATGGTCAACAAGTTTGTACTCAGACTTCTTGATGATTCTCAGAAATTCTTCTGCTTCACCATCAAGTTCTTTCTCCGACCCACCAGGCGCCGGTGTCACCACTGGAGTACCTTCATTCACTACTTGTTTTCCCCTTGCCCTGGCTAAAGCCTCGACCTTTTCTTTCTTTTCTTTTTCTCCTTCTCCACCCCTCAAAGCATCAGGGGCAAATAACCTCCCACTACGAGTGAAACCACTGGGTCCGGCATTATCCACCTTTGAAATGGTGGCTTCACTTGTAGTCTGATCTTCCACTTTCTCTCCATTACAATATACTTCCCCACCATAATGCCACGGCACGACATCATCTTTGTCATACGGAATTGGTCCAGGTACCGTGATGGTAACTGGAGCCGCATCGGCCAACGTTGACAAATCAACCGGGTCAAAATAGATAGTTATGGTGGAGACATCTTCCTTCACCGAGTCAACCTTCTCAAACTTGAGGCTTCCCTCGTCCATCAGCCTCTGGACAGCCTCCCTCAAGAGTATACACCCATTAATAGCAACAGTGCACGCAGCACAACAATTGTCACAACCCGGAAAGACCCAATTCAACAACAACCGCCGTTTGATCTCAGCTAACGGAGTCTTCAACTGATCCACAGTCAACAACCCGATTCTGCCCTCCTCAGAGATTGCATTCACCCCCATTTGACCATGCGCGGGCATGGGATTAGCATTCACATTGGGAGATGGTGCAAAGTTGATCGCCTTTGAATCCACCAGGTCTTGGACCACATGCTTAAAAGCTTTGCAGTTTTCTACGTTATGCCCAGGAGCACCTGAGTGAAATTCACACTTGGCGTTTTCATCGAAACTGGATGGCCTCTGATCAGGTCTCAAAGGAGCCAAAGTTCTCAATTGTACCAACCCCAAGTCCTTCAGCTTTTTCAACAGGAATGAATAGGTCACAGGTGGCCTATCAAACTGACGATCGTTCATTCTTCCTCGCACCTGATACCCAGCCCTTTGCGGTCTCTGCTGAAACGACTGTCTTGGTTGTTGCGGTTGTTGTTGTTGCTATTGTGCAGGCTGATTATCAGCAGGAATAGTTACCGCAGCGGTGTGCTGAAAGTAACGATCCCTACTCGGTCCTCTTTGCGTGTATACAGAACTTGTATCACCCTCCTTCTTCCTCCAACCATTACCAAAGGGCTTCTTCGACCCAGAGGACGAAGCACTACCCTGGATCTTCCCCAGCTTCAACCAACTTTCAATTCTTTCTCCGGCCACCACAATATCGGCAAAATTGGTAACCGGGCATCCAACCATCCTCTCAGCAAACGTCCCCTGAAGGGTACCCATAAACAAATCTGACATTTCTCGGTCCACCAATGGAGGTTGAACTCTGGCAGCCAACTCCCTCCATCTTTGTGCATACTCCTTAAACCCCTCATTAGGCTTCTGAGACATACCCTGCAGTTGGGTACGACTAGGAGCCATATCAGCGTTGAACTGGTATTGTTTAAAGAATGCATCACCAAGATCCTGCCAGCTCTTGATATCAGAAGACTTCAGCTTGGTGTACCACTCCAAAGATCCTCCAGACAGACTGTCCTGGAAGAAGTACATCCACAGCTTCTGATCCATTGTGTACGCAGAAATCTTGCGGACAAAAGCTTAAAGGTGAGTCTCCGGGCAGGAACTCCCATTGTACTTATCAAATGCGGGCGCCTTGAACTTCTGCGGGATCACAATCCCCTCAACCAGCCCCATATTCGACATATTCACAACCCCGGGAGTGGCATAGCTTTCGAGAGCCCTGATTTTTTCTGCCAACAACTGAATTTCTTTATTTGGTGGCTGGACACCGTATTGACCAAACGGCTCATTATGCATGGAAAATTGATCAGCTTCTCTGTCTTCCTCCCTATCATCCTCAATCCCAAAGAAAGGAGGAAATAGACTGTCCTTCATATTATTACCCATCGGACCAGGTTGACCCCCTGTGGCAGCACCAAAACCATCGGCATTATTTACTACGCCCACAGTTGTCCTCTTTCCACCATCCCTAGAACCACCAAGCCCCTGGTTGGAGACACCATCCAGATTGACCCCACTGTTGGCAGCTGAAGCCCGCTCGAGCTTCTCAACTTTATCAGCCAGTGCTTTCTGGCCCACAGCAAACCCCTGGATGATGTTAATTAGCTCATTCATCTTCTCTTTCAGCTCAAGAACATCTGTATTTGGGAGATCCATCAGTCTGGGTGTATTGCGTCTGGTGAAATATCTGTGTGGACGTGTTGAGTGCAAAGGTACAACTCTACGAGCACGAGCGATGATTCTTGAAACAATCAAGCACGTTAGCAACGGATACCTGCAAAATAAAAAACAAGTTATTATGATCATGCATGAATGCAATGTCTATCCACATGAGGAACATTCTGTCTTTCGATCCTGGCTTCATCGAGACAGATAATAATCCGGCAGCAATATTCTGACATTCATCGAATGATTCATCATACAAATCAGAGATATATGATTTAGCAAAATACCACCCAACCATGTGTGTGCTATGTGAGTGCATACGAGAAAGCAAATAAAGCTTGAAGATCAATCATTGAATGAAAATAACCACTGCATATCAAAATGCACAATAAGTGCAATAGTCATACATCAAGTCTGAGACAAATCAAATACAATTCTCCAGAATCAGAAAGGAAATACAAGCAAGTGAATTCCGTCAACAGGCCTGACGGTAATCCACACAAATGAGAAAGGTCTAGCCTGACGAAGGTCCCACAGAAGGCCCTACATCATCAACCATCCTAGCACACCCTGTGGCGAACCTGAGCTTGGTGTTCTCCTGCTGCAATCTCCCCACCTCCTTCTGGTGAATTTTCATCTGCCTGAAGTAATGATCTCTCTCAGCAATGTAGTGATCTCTCTCGGCGATATAATGATCTGTCTCAGCAATAGTCTTCACATTCTCTGTTTCCTTAATCTTCAGCTTTGCCTCCCACTCAGTGATGAGGACTCTGACTCTGTCTTCCCTCTGATCCCTCACGAGGATTTGCCTCCTCTTCTCATCTTCAATGACCTTTTAAGCTCTGGCTAGCTTCTCCTTGGTAATGTCGTGCTCCCTTGTAGACGACTCCAATGCTTGCCTGACCTTGCCATAGTAAGCGGTATCCATCTCAAAGCGTTTCTCCACAAGAGCATGCCTCTTATCCTGGTCTTCCATTCTCCCTCTGATCTCCTGATTAGTCGTCTGAACTCGAGCAACACTCATCTCCAATTCAGTCTTCTCTACCTGCAGCTGATCTCTCTCTCTCTTCATCTCTAGGAATTCTTCCATACTGACGGAAGAATGAGATTCCTCAGTCAACGGATACCAAGGATCAACCACAGGAAATGGTAGAAAAGTGAGCTCCACTCTCTTGCTGAGCCAGTCATCAAACGGAGGAAAAGACCTGTTATTAGCTTTACCCCAAGAAAACTTGCCTTTCCTTTGAATGCTGCGCCATGCATCAGATACTTGCTTCAACCTGGCCTGATTGCCCTCAACCGGGAAGTACAAAGTTTCCTGAATCTCACTCCTGAGAGGAGGAACCTCCATAGCGAATCCCATTTGTCTCTTAAGAAGTGTCGGATTATAATTAATGCAACCCTGAACCCCTATAAGAGGCACATTGGGAAAACTCCCACAACTGCAAATGAAGTCCTGTCCAACCCCACTACTGTGAGTCCAAGCTATGTCTTTGGCCCGCAAACTCATCAACTTGGTCGCCCAATTGACAGTATGGTCAAGGAGAACAAAAGCACCCCTGGAAGGCAAATATCCCATAAACCACTTGTATAGTAGCTGAGCACAACACCTAATCAATCCCCCACGCCTCTTCTCGTTCCGATTATGGACCGAGTAATAGACATCTCCAACCAGAGTAGGAATAGGATTCCTCTGAACAAACAAACGGACGACATTAATGTCCACGAAGTTCTTCTGGTTAGGGAATAGGATGATACCATAAATGCTCACAGCAATCAAAGCACAGACAGCTTTCCAATCACCCAAAACAGCATGCTCCTTGGCCTTAGCCTCTAGGAAACTCAGATGAAAACCAGGCAACTTCCCCTTCTCTTTCAAACCACCCTTAATCATCTCCGGACTCAAATAAAGAACACGGGATATCCCACCAATATCAGGTTCTTCCTTAGTAGCATAGAAAGGAACCTGGTTTCTGATCTGAATGCCCAAGATACCAGCATAGTCCTCCATCAAAGGCCCCAATAAGTAATCCGGGAAGATGAAACACCTCAAACCAGGGTCATAAAACTGGAGAAGAGTATGGATGGCACTCCTATCCCTGTCAGTGAGCCTGAAAACCATCTTCAGAATACCCCCATACATCTCACGGAACATACCCACATGGTCGGGCGTAATCAATGCTATCATATCCTTCAGCATGCTGATCTCTGGGTCGAAGAAACTATAAACAACATCATCCTTCAAACCGGGCCTCATATCTGAGCAAAGAAATCTCTCAACCAGGATCTCAATCGAGAATGTCCCTGCATATGGATAAACATGAGTTAGATGCAGATAAATGCAAAATGAGGATGATGCTGATGTATGAATGTAATGCATAGTGCCATCCTCCAAGCCATCTGAACATCTGTTGCACTGAAGCCTTGATCTCTGAACTGATCACAACCATCTGGAGGAATATGTAACCACAAATCCAACTCAGGAGTTCCGAAATAAACGGAACTGAAAGATACATCACCATCATCACCAGAGAACCACTGATCTGATAATCACAAGCCCCTCTGAACCAGCCCGGGGAATCCTGAAATAAACGGATCCCCACTGATAAATAACACGGACAGAACTCCGGCGTCTCTGAAATAAATGTCCATAAATCCGACTTATAAATAGGACTCTGACCAACGGAACCATTAGTCACCATCAAAGTCACCATCTGAACATGCACCTGTAAGAAACACCCTCCCCTCACAGGTAAATTCTAATCAGGTCATCCTAAGGCGGATAATGGTCTCGACAATCGGGCAAAGATACTCAACGTGTTTGCCCTTTCGGGTGTGTCGTTGTAGCTCTCTTAAGATCATCTAAACCAAAGATCCGGGAAAGAACGGTCACCGAAGTCAATAGCTCAAAAGAGGTAACTAGACCAAAGTGGAATATTCCACAGTGGAAGAGCTTTCTCAGATGAACCTCGTCCGGCTTGTGGTATGTCACGTCGCAACAACATGCCCAACCAACATGTGAGGAACGTGAGACCACACTAATCCTAGGTGTATACTCGGGCCTGGGTTTTAGCCCCACTCAGAACACCCACCCCAAATCACAGGACCCACCTGTACAGAGGACAACAACATGATAGTATGATGCATGCAAATATTTATGCAAATATATACACAACATAATAATCATAAATGCAATAAATAACAGCACAAGCAACCTAAACTATCCTAGAGAACGCTAGGAGAGACTCGCTTAGGGAAGATGGACCAGCAAAAGGTCAACATCGAATTTCCCCAGCAGAGTCGCCAGCTGTCGCATCCGCGAAAAACAACCGGCAGGCTAAAACAAAACAAACAGAGCCGCCACCGTGCGTTATTTATCCCAAAGAGGGAAAGGAAACGCTCGAAGTAAACCTGGAAAAGACATGGTCTCGCGACCAAAGGGAGATGGGATTGGGAGTCGGTTACGCAAGGGGAAGGTATTAGCACCCCTCACGTCCGTCGTACTCGACGGGATCCACGCTCAAAAGAATAGAAGAAAGGTTGCTAAAACTGCTCACAAACATCACACACACACACTGGAAACAACACAGGTGGGATAAGAGGGGAAAGGGCTCGCTAGGATATCGCATCCTATGCCTACGTATCTCATCTGGAATGAGAATCAGAGCTACCGTAGTTCGACTCACGCACGCCGAAACAAAACACACGCACAGACGCTGAGACGTCAAAGCAAACAAGCAAGTGGAAACAGACTGCCAATGGCTGGGCTTACGTCCGACTCCGAACCAACAAACCCACACTGGAAACCAAACGCCAATTGCTGGACTTACATTGGACTCCAAGCACACAACAATAGGATACGGAATGCCAATCGCTGGGCTTACATCCATCTCCTAACACACACAAGAAAGTTAACACACAAACAAGTTACTAAGGAGTCTGGCACTCGAGCCTAGCAACTGTCAAGCAAACACACGCAAAAGGAAAAGGGTGCCCGGAGAGATCTCGTACGATCTCCTGCCTACGTACCTCATCTGGTATGAGGATCAGGGCAACGTAGTTCCCCTGAACAGGGGAGAAACTTTCTCCTAACCAGAGACCGGGAAATGACAAACTAGAAGGGAGACTGACTCAAGCCTAATAGTTATCATGTATTCCACAATGGTCCTATGTTGAGTTTTCTATCTAACTTGCACAGGCAGCAAGCTATCCTAAACAGGCAAAGCAAAGCAAACATACACACAATTAGCACACACTATATACAAACAAAGTGGGCTCACACAAGGGTTAGGCTATGAAACACAAGCCAACTGTAATCGGGTGTAGTTAGCTCTTAACCCTAACATTGAGAGTTAGGGTGAAGCAGATGAAATGGGAAGTGAGGGGTGTGCCTCACAGCTCTTATCCCTGGCCTGGGAGAGCTTGACTCAAATAGAAGGCGTGAGAGTTCAGAAAGCAGGAACTCTTCTATCCACATGTGACTGACTCAACAGAGATCTTGGGTTAATATCCACAATGCATCAACATGTAATGTGAGCAAAGGGACGACACACTGAATAGCAGGAGATGGACTACACATCTCTTTTATCTGCCAATTGCCTTATCAAAGGTCTTTTCCTGCTTGGCACAAAGATAAACAAACACAAGCATTGCCTCTTAAGGAGGGCTTCAGACAGGTGCCTGCCCAAGTAACAGGACAGGTCTTCCAGACTACATGAAGTCAGTGAATTATACCTCTAGTGGTTAAGCAACCAAGCAACAGCAAAAGCAAGTTCAAAAGAACTTAAGCAACTAATGTACCTGAAAACAATCTAACTCAGTCAGTACACAACTCACAAAGTCAAACAGACAATTCAAAAGTCAACAGACATAATTAAACAGACAAGCATCAATTCACCAAGGCAAAGCACAAGTTCAACTCAAAGGAGCTAATCCACCTACAAGACAACTCAATGTTAATCAACATCAATCAAATAGGTATCTCAAGCCAATGAACCAATTCCTCAAGGCCATATGCTTCTTGTCCTGAAAACACAACTCAACCATAAGCACAAACCACTAGGACAAGGCCTAGGGTCAAAGTGGGAGAAATAATCCAAAACAGAACATGAAAATTGGCATGAATCAAGCTTAATCAATTAGGAACAATATCCAAGTGGTCTCATATCAATAGCATCAACCAAGTTCATTTCACAAAGCACATAAGGCAAAGCATGCAAGTTGAAAGCTCATTGGTGCACCAGAATGAACAAATCCACATAAATTCCAAAATGATTCAATAAATCTCAAGAAAACTCATGGCTAAACAGAACACATCACATGATCAGCACACCAAAAATCAAGGCATTTGGACAAGTTTAAGCATGGTAAAGAAATTCCATAAGGCAAGGCTAGCACAAACAAGCTCAATTGAGACACAAAATGCTACATCAACTTAGCACAAGCCTAAAACAGAATTGAAAAATTATAAATGTCTCAAACCAAAGCCATAATAAACTTCAAAGTGTCTAGAAACAATGTGCAAAATTTCAAATCCATATGATACACAACCAGCATTTCACAAATCATTGAAGTTCATGACTATCCAAAAGTCCACAAATGGTCATCCAGCAAGAAAAAGACCAAACAAATCAGAAATGAATCCAAAAATTCCACAAAATTTCATGATCAATCCTAACATCCACAAGTAGCCTCATGCAAAAAATCTCATAAATTGTCATTTGTTTGGCATGGCAAATAAAATCATCAAGTTGAATAAGCAATGGTGTGACACACATTGTCACACCTACATTAAACAGATCATATCTCAACAACCAGAAGTGAGAAAAATTCAAACTCTACACCAAAATGTCAATTAAGATGTCTAGTTTAAGCATGCAAAGTTTCACAATCATTAGATCAAAACTCATCATTTCATGAAGCAAATGGCAAGCAAGGTACAAGATAGCACACATATGAACAAACCCTAGGCCAAAACATTTTTCATGCGTGCACAATTTCTGGAAAAATAGTCATAAAATACTAGACATGATGAGGAGAACAATGCAAAAATTCCCATTCCATTTGGATCATTATTCATGAACTTATGAATTTTCAAAGTGGAGAAAAAAATAAAAAATACATGAACAAGGCATAGCATGAATGGATAGAATAATGGAATAAAATACAAATGCACATTTGGAAATGTCCTAAGCCTGGAGTCGAACCGAAGAGGAATTTGAATTAAGGCGCTTCACAACGAAACGCGCCGTTTCATTAATGTGAGGTGGCACTGTGAAGCGCTCTGGTCCAATCGCTTTGCCACGCAGGACTCGATACAACCAATGCATGGCCAGAAACAAAAAATCACATGCAAAACGCGTTGAACACGATCAAACACGTTTCTGGGAAATAAAACCCTAAGTTTTTCATGCATTCATACGTGTTCATATGCTCAAGAACACATGTGCTCAGAAATTCACAAAAACTACACCATTGGATAGATCTTTCAACAAGCAACGCGAATCTAAGTTCAATTTTACCTAACTCCACATGCATCAAGAGATTCGAGCCAAAGAACATTCATCCATCAAACTTATAATCAACATAACTAAGTCATTACTCCATGAAAATCAATGATCTAAATCGCAGTGCACTCAGTGATGGAAGATCTACCATAAGCATACATCAATTTCAAGAATCATGACATTCGATTTCTGACCTTAATTGAAGTGCAGAACTGGAACAGAGTGATTCAGGCCTTTAGAAGTCCAAACAGTTGCTCCTCAGCTCTTGAATGATGATTTGGATGAATGCTTGAGTATTAATCGCGCTTGATATTGCTGGAAAATCCAACTGCCATTGATGGAGGTAACTTGCAACAGTCTTCAAATCAGCTCGAAAATGGACAGATCTTGCTTCCAAAGTATCCAATTATGCTTATGGATGAAGGATTAATCAAGAACAATGCAAGGTTTATGGAGAAATTTGATGAAAAAGTGAGAGCACCAAGTGAAGAGAATTGTGAAACTAGATCTAGACCTGAGCAAAATGAAATGTTAATCCAGTTTTCTGTTATGATTATGTTTATATATGGTTTCCTAATGATGTTGCTAATCACAATTAAGCAAATGCAAGTGAATTAAGTAAAAACCAAGTGTTATGCCAAATTTTCCAATTCACCTCTATGCATGGAATGGATGGAACAGTGCACGATTTATGTGTTAATTCACTTGCAAAACCTGTTTTGAGCCAAATGCACATGATTGGAAGTGAAAGCAATGCACCATTTTTGAATTTGGATTTTCCCTCCAAAATTCAAATGAAAATGCCAAAAATTTTGTAAGGGAAATGCATGATATGTGATGCATGTTTTGGATAGCACATGACAAGAGAGGAATGTTGCAAAAAGAACCACTTCAATTGGCCTTTTGGTTCAAAAGTTATGCACTTGTGAAGTTCAAATTTGCTTGGCAATGATTGATCCATATCTTCTCAACCATACATGAGAAATTCATGTTCTTGGACTTTTTGGAAAGGTGAGAGCAAGATCTTCAACTTTCATGTTGGACAAAATTTCATTTGAAGCATTTTTGATGATGTAATCTTGAGGAGAAAACCTTTCCATTTTTGGCAATTTTGAATTACAAGTCACTTACTATTTTTGGAAACTTTTCATCTGACCTCAAATTCTTCATTGTTGATGTTTGAAATGTCAAATGAGACTTGTTTGAACATGAATGAAGTATTTCTAATCCTCTCCCACCTCCAAATCCAACAGTTGACTTTTGGTTGACTTTTTTAGTTGATAGATGACTTGGCTATGCACAGATGAATTTGAGCCTCAATCCCTGATGAAATGGCTCCAAAATGAAACCCTAGCTTGTACAAGCTCAATAAAACCATATGATGATCCCCATCTCATGAAAAACCTCATCTCCTTGAAGAAACCTTGACTGGCACAATTCAACTGATTAAGGTTGACCATAGGTCAAAACCCTAATCCCAAGGAAGCTTGATCAGGCACAATGAACCTCTTGGTGATGATGATGTATCCATGATGATGGTGTACCACGTCAACCAAGACAATGACCAATCTCCTTGAGGAACCAAGAAACCCTAATTGAAGCACAAACCCTCAGATGGCTAGTGATCAATTCATGAGACCCTCAAGCTTGAATCCTTTAAACTCTTTATCTTCTGAGCAAGACTTAGGAGGATGACTTGCTTATTGTTGCCACATGATATGCAAAGATGCAATGACTAATGTCCTAAAAGATGAAATGCAATATGTTAAGCTAGTCCCAAGAGAGGAGGGCAAATTTTGAGGTGTTACAATCCCCAATAAATCATAACGCTCTCAACTGAGAAAATTTTTGGTTACTCATTTTAGTATTTAGTCCTCTCATACCTTGAACTCATTGGAAGTCATTGCTATCCATACATTCAGGTCCAAAAAGATTAAATAGGGGCAGCTGCCATACCCTAAAATTTCCCCTACCTCCACATCATCCTCTTAAACCCTAACCCATGAGCACACATCCTATACATATCATCTCATATGAATTTGCACTTAATGACTCTCAATAATCCATAAACCCAAGGCATGGGATTCATTTGTGAAGCCTCAAGACCCTCTGATCATGTTGAGGTGTGCCCAAGCCACCTTAACCCTAATCTCTGTCCGCAAGCATCCGACAAGCTTGGAGGATCATTCAAGACATCTCACTTACTCTCCAAAACCCTAATTGGATGGTGATTCCCCCTTGAAGAGACACCAAGATTCATCTGGTCACCCAAGGACCCTAACCCTAACTCTTGACCTTCATTGGCTTGTACAAATCATGGTTCACCATGGATCTTGACCATGTTATTGAGGACCCCTAAAGTCCAAAGTTTTTTCATGCCCTAAACCTTTGAAACATCTCAATATGTTCCTTACATCACCAAACCCTAATTTGTCTGACCATGGTTCTTGATGAAGCTTGTGGTTCAAGAAACCCTAATTTGGGCATCCTTTGATCATTTACCTTGCTCCATTTTGATCACCCTATCATACTACCACTCATTCAATATCAATTAATGACACTTACAACCATAATTCACCATTCAAACACTCATACAATTCATGTTACAAGTACTTGGTTTAATCATGGTTTTTGAACTTTCAAGGCATTTCATTCACCTATGGACATGACCTAAAATCACCCCACAAAGATTCAAGCCTCATTTACATCATCATAGGATCACATGAGTTTCAAACATCCATCATTGCACCATAAAAATCAAGGAATCACAAAATCACATTTTTAGGTCCTGTTGGTTGGTCACATTTTGGCAAGAATGGCCTATGGCAAGTTCCAAAGACCATAACTTTCTCATTTCACAATATTTTTAAGTTCCACTTCGAGCAAAATGTCCTGAATAAGCTCCTATTCAACTTTGTTTCAAGGTACAAGACCTAATTCATTTAGCAAGGACCTCAATTTTTGCATTGTCCAAGCTGGTCCAACATGCCTTCCATGCCTTAAAACATGACCAATACAACTTAACCACATTTCCATTTCCAAACCACAACTCCTTTTGTTGGTTCTATGTGTTGGAATCAATTTTGTTAAACCTTAGAGTTATCATAAGTTGTCACGCGTGTTGTCTTGACATGTGATATCAGCTTCATGCAGGATTTTTAAATATGGTTATGCAGGATTTAGCTAAGATGTCAGACCCGATGTTAAGACATGTGTATACAGAACATTCAGTCTGAATTTTATGTATCTTAATATTGCGTTTTTCATGCAAATTTGTGTGTGATTATGTGGAGATTGAATGCGCTATTCAAGGAGTAATTTGATTTAAAACCAAAATGATCTATTTTCCAATAAGGGATGATTAGCTGCCGTTACTTAGAAGATACACAAGGAAAATAGAATTAGGGTTTTATGCTGCCCAGGCCCATTCAAAAGCTTCTATTTAAAGGCCATGTAAAATATTGTTTAAAGACACAAGAAACAAACGAAAGAGTGAGGGAGTTTTAGGGTTTTAGTCTTGTGTGAGCTTGTGTATTGTGAGCCATTCATTCATCTTATGATGTTTGAATTGGACTGACTTTTGTGTTGTAATTTGTCCACTCTAAGCTTTGAAGCACGAGTCTGTATTTACTTGGTTGAAGCTTTTAAGAAAGATCAAGTATGTGTCCTTGAAGAGTGTCTTTTTTCTTTGTAATATTTGTTTTTATATCACTGCTGTGATTGGGGAGGAGTGAGTAGGGTCTCATATCTAAGAGTTCTTAGATAGAAGTCACACGGGTAGAGATTAGGTGAAAAGACTGTAACTTGAAGTTGTTTACTGAGAGTCTTTGAACTAATTCTATTTAGTGGATTTCCTTCCTGGCTTGGTATCCCCCAGACGTAGGTGAGTTTGCACCGAACTGGGTTAACAATTGCTCGTGTCACTTGTTCAATTGTTTCTTTGTTTTTATCCTGTTTATATTTTAGTTATTGTTCAGATATTAGTGTCGTGACATTACCTTCGACATCTCATATCTGATACTAGAATTTCAATTGGTATCAGAGCAGGCATCCTGCTCTGGTTCTGGGTGAGATCTTGGGACGTTAGTTTCTGGTACTATGGATAGAGACGGAGGATCTGTACACAGACCACCAATTCTGGATGGAACTAACTATGACTACTGGAAACCTCAAATGGTAGCCTTCTTGAAATCTTTGTATAATAAGGCTTGGAAGGATGTTCTAACAGGCTGGGAACATCCCTTCACTACTAAGGAAGGAGAGTTACAACTGATAAGAAGGCTGAGGAAGAATGGACCAAGGAGGAGGACGAACTAGCTCTTGGAAACTCTAAAGCATTGAATGCTATATTCAATGGGGTTGATAAGAACATCTTCAGACTGGTGAACAACTGTGAGGTGGCTAAAGATGGTTGGAATATTCTCAAAACCACTCATGAAGGTACCTCTAGAGTGAAGATGTCTAGATTGCAGCTGCTTACTTCTAAGTTTGAGAATTTGAGGATGAAAGAAGATGAAAGTATTCATGACTTCGCTACTAAGGAAGGAGAAGTTACAACTAATAAGAAGGCTGAGGAAGAATGGACCAAGGAGGAGGATGAACTAGCTATTGGAAACTCTAAAGCATTGAATGCTATATTAAATGGGGTTGATAAGAACATCTTCAGACTGGTGAACAACTGTGAGGTGGCTAAATATGCTTGGAATATTCTCAAAACCACTCATGAAGGTACCTCTAAAGTGAAGATGTCTAGATTGCAGCTGCTTACTTCTAAGTTTGAGAATTTGAGGATGAAAGAAGATGAAAGTATTCATGACTTCCATATGAATATCCTTGAAATTGCTAATGCCTCAGGAGCCCTGGGTAAGAAGATGTCAGATGAAAAGCTTGTGAGGAAAATTCTCAGGCCACTTCCCAAGAGATTTACCATGAAAGTGACAGCCATAGAAGAATCTCAAGATATCTGCAAGATGAGATTGGATGAGCTAATTGGATCCCTCCAAACATTCGAGTTTGGAATGAGTGATGGATCTGAAAAGAAAGTCAAAAGCATAACCCTTATGTCAAACACTGAAGAGAAAGAGGAAGACAGTAGTCAGGATACTGATGAAGATCTGGCAAATGATGTAGCATTACTTGGGAGACAATTTAACAAAATCCTGAAGAGGATGGATGTAAGGTCAAAGTCTAATGTCAAGAACAACTCATTTGACATCAGTAGGTCCAATGATGCTGGAAGAAGAACAAAATCTGAGGAAAAATCCAAACAGTGCAAAGGAATTCAGTGCCATGAATGTGAAGGGTATGGACACATTAGAGCTGAATGTGGGACCTATCTCAAGAAACAGAAGAAGAGTCTTGCTGCTATTTGGTCTGATGAACAGTGAAACAGAAAGAGAGTCTGCCAATCTTGTGACTACCTTGACTGGAAGATGAGATTCTGATGGAGACTCCAGTGATAATGAAGTAACCTTTGATGAATTAGCTACTACCTACAGGAAGTTGTGTTTCAGAAGTGAAGAAGTGTGTTAACAAGTGGAGAATCAGAAGAAATTGATAACCCAACTAGAGGATGAGAAGACAAAACACTTAGAAACCATTTCTAAGTTGAAGATCGAAGTCGTGTTCCTGAACTCCAAACTGGATGAGATGACGAAGTATGTCAGAATACTAAATAGTGGATCTGACACCTTAGACAAAATCCTCCAGACTGGAAAGATGGCAGGAGACATGACTGGCCTTGGGTTTAATGAATCCTCTCTTGAGTGTAGTCCCACTGGTAGCAAACCAAAGATGTCACATCAGGTGTCTCAACATCACAAGGAAAGACAACATAAAGGAAAACACCAAAGATGGAGATGTCATTACTGTGGGAAATTTGGCCACATAAAACCATTCTGCTTTAAGTTGTATGGTTATCCTAGTCCTATTCATAATCAACCTAGACCCAAACAACACATCCCTGTTAACAGAAAACAGCGGGTTCCTAGGGCTGGTGCTACTAACTTGATAGCTCACACTTCTTTCAGAGTCTCAGCCAAAGAAGACTGGTACTTTGATAGTGGATGCTCCAGACACATGACTAGAAGCAAAAACCTACTAATTGACCTCCAACCTCATTCCACCAGCTATGTAACTTTTGGTGATGGAGCAAAGGGTGAAATCAGGGGGATTGGAAAGTTGAATTGTCTTGGAGTCCCTAACCTTGATAATGTGTTGCTTGTTAAAGGATTGACTGCAAACCTGATCAGTATCAGTCAACTATGCGACCAAGGTCTAAATGTGAACTTCACAAAAATTGAATGCTTGATTACTAATGAAAAAAATGAGGTGATCATGAAAGGAGTCAGGTCTAAGGACAACTGCTATATGTGGAATTCTCAAGAAACTAGCTATTCATCAATGCGTACTCTAGCTAAAGAAGAAGAAGTGAAACTATGGCATCAAAAACTAGGCCATCTGCATCTTAAAGGAAAGAAGAGGATTATATCTGTTGAAGTTGTCAGAGGAATCCCAAAATTAAAGATTGATGAAGGAAGAGTTTGTGGTGATTGTCAGATTGGAAAGAAGACAAAGATGTCACATCATAAGATCAAACATGACACCACATCTAGAGTGCTGGAACTTCTCCACATGGAATTGATGGGACCTATGCAGGTGGAAAGTCTTGGTGGAAAAAGGTATGCTTATGTTGTGGTGGACGACTTCTCCAGATATACCTGGGTAAATTTTATAAGGGAAAAATCTGATGTGTTTGATGCGTTCAAAGATCTTTGCCAAAGACTTCAAAGAGAAAGAGAGAGTCATGTTATCAGAATCAGAAGTGATCACGAGAAAGAATTTGAGAATAGTAAATTTATTGAATTCTGTTCATCTGAAGGAATTGGTCATGAGTTCTCCTCTCCCATTACCCCTCAGCAAAATGATGTGGTAGAAAGGAAAAATAGAACTCTCCAAGAATCTGCTAGAGCTATGATTCATGCTAAGAAGTTGCCTTACCACTTATGGGTTGAAGCTATGAACACAGCCTGCTATGTTCACAACAGAGTAACCTTGAAGAAAGGGACCCCAACCACTTTATATGAAGTCTGGAAGGGAAGAAGACCTACTGTCAAATACTTCCATGTGTTTGGTAGTAAATGTTGTATCCTGGATGATCGTGAACAAAAAAGGAAAATGGACCCCAAGAGTGATGAAGGAATATTTTTGGGTTACTCAACAAACAGCAGAGCATTTAGAGTTTTTAATTCCAGAACAAAACTAATGATGGAATCTATCAATGTTGTTGTTGATGATCAAGAGACTGATGTCACAGACGATGTTGAAACATTTCTGAATGATGCCCCAGCTGATCTCCTAGACAAAAGTAATGAGAGTGAGTCCACTCAAGTTGAACCTGAAGCTGATAAAATTAATAAGGAACCCTCTATCAGAGTTCAGAAGGATCATCCTAAAGATCTCATTATAGGAGACCCAAATAAAGGGGTCACCACTAGATCAAGGGAAGTGATCTCACATGCCTGTTTTGTGTCCAAGATTGAGCCTAAGAATGTCAAAGAAGCCTTAACTGATGAATTCTAGATCAATGCCATGCAGGAAGAGTTAGGCCAATTCAAGAGAAATGAAGTGTGGGAATTGGTTCCAAGACCTGAAGGAATAAATGTTATTGGAACAAAGTGGGTTTACAAGAATAAATCTGATGAAAAAGGTGTGGTTACTAAAAATAAATCAAGATTGGTAGCACAAGGATACACTCATGTTGAAGGAGTTGACTTTGATGAAGCATTTGCTCCTGTAGCTCGCCTGGAGTCCATTAGATTACTGCTAGGAGTGGCATGTATTCTGAAGTTTAAACTGTTCCAAATGGATGTGAAAAGTGCCTTCTTAAATGGCTACTTAAATGAGGAAGTGTATGTTGAACAACCTAAAGGGTTCACAGACCCAAATCTTCCAAAGCATGTGTATAAGTTGAGGAAAGCCCTTTATGGGTTGAAACAAGCTCCTAGAGCTTGGTATGAGAGACTCACAGTGTTTCTCATTGACAATGGATACAGGAAGGGGGGCATTGATAAGACTTTATTTGTCAAAAATGAAGGAGGAAAGCTCATGGTGGCTCAGATATATGTGGATGATATTGTGTTTGGTGGGATGTCAAGTAAGATGGTTCAACATTTTGTTGAACAAATGCAATCTGAATTTGAAATGAGCCTTGTTGGAGAACTAACCTATTTCCCTGGGTTACAAGTCAAGCAGATGGAAGATTCTATCTTTCTATCTCAAAGTAAATATGCCAAAAATATTGTTAAGAAGTTTGGCATGGAGAATGCAAGCCACAAAAGGACACCTGCTCCTACTCATCTGAAAGTGTCTAAAGATGAAAATGGTGTCAGTGTGGATCAAAGTCTCTACAGAAGCATGATAGGGAGTCTGCTATATCTCACACTAAGTAGACCTGACATTGCTTTTGTTGTAGGTGTATGTGCTAGATATCAAGCTGAACCAAAGGTGGGTCACATAAACCAAGTGAAAAGGATCCTGAAATATTTCAATGGCACTAGTGACTATGGGATGTTGTACACTCATGGATCTGCATCTGTGTTGTCTGGATATTGTGATGCTGATTGGGCTGGAAGTGCTGATGATAGGAAAAGCACATCAGGAGGATGCTTCTTCTTGGGGAATAATTTAATATCATGGTTTAGTAAGAAACAAAATTGTGTGTCTCTGTCTACTGTTGAAGCTGAATACATAGCAGCTGGAAGTAGTTGTTCTCAACTGGTGTGGATGAAACAAATGCCGACTGAATACAATGTCACGCAGGATGTCATGACATTGTACTGTGACAACCTGAGTGCTATAAACATTTCTAAGAATCCAATTCAGCACAGCAGGACAAAACATATTGATATCCGTCACCATTTTATTAGAGAACTCGTGGAGGATAAAATTGTTGCCCTAGAGCATGTTGCTATTGAGATGCAGTTAGCTGATATTTTTACAAAGGCCTTGGATGCAAATCAATTTGAATTCCTGAGAGGGAAATTAGGGATTTGCATTTATGAAAATTTGTAGCAATTAATATGGAGTGGAAAAAGTAATCAAATTATTGTATATTTTCTTAAAATAAAGAACCCCCTTTATGGTAAATCATCACCTAGTCTTGGAAATACCATCTATTACCTTTTCACACGCAACCTCATTACCTACTCCAACTCTTCCAACTCCCTGCTTCTTCCTCACACTCCTCTACTAGGGCAACTGCAATTTTTCCACAGAAACGTCAAGATGTCACAACATCAAACTACATATGATTCAAAAACTACTAAGTCTACTCACAAGGTTAACACTCCTTCGATGGACATTCACGATGATGAGATTTTTGATATGGTTCCTCTATCTGTTATTCCTTGCGAAGCCCTTGATTTAAACCATCACATGGATGCATCAGCTTCTGCATGCCCCTAATCAATGTAACAACTCTAGTATCCCTTCTAGCTCAATTCATGCCACTAGTTCTAAGGAAGATATACACCATACTGATCGTGTCATAAGAAACCTAGTCACTAGAATCCTTAATGAAGGACATTCTGTGAAGGGAGTCTCTACTCCCCTGTCTAAAATGTACCCCTCTCCTGAGGTTGAACATCATAGTGAGAAGGATGACGATTCCTCTAGATCTGAGAAGGACATGGCTGCTGAAGGTTTGTGCTCTCTAGGGCAAACTGTGGCTGGTAAAGGAAAATTTGTGGCATCTACAACTACCAATGCTTCCCATTCTGAGAAGCAGGATGTTGCAAACAATGTGATTGACCTAGAGGATGATAGGTCTGATTATCAAGAGGATAACTTACTTCATCACTTAAAGCCTAGTGTGGCTAAGTGTATGAAGACTAGAAAAGGAAGATCTGTGGCTGAAATGATGTCAGCTAAAATAGCTAAGAAGGCTGCTGGTGTTGGTCCTTCCAAATCTTGGAGCAAGGTTGATGTGAAGAAGAGGAAGGTTAGAGAAGTTTCTGAGTCTGAAGAAGATGTTGAGGAAGATGTCCCTGACATCTCCCCTGTGAAGAGGACCACTGTGAGGAAGTCCCCTGTGAAAGTTGTTGTTGTGCATTTGGATAATATCTCTTTCCATCTTGAAGATGGAGCTGCCAAATGGAAATTTGTGATTCAAAGAAGGGTGGCTGTAGAGAGGGAGTTAGGAAAGGATGTTGTTGACGTCAAAGAGGTCATGGACCTAATAAAGACTGTTGGGTTGATGAAGACTGTGGCTGGGTTATCTCAGTGCTATGAGGGTTTGGTTAAGGAATTCATTATCAATATTCCTGAGGATATTGCTGATAAGAACAACAAGGAGTTTTGCAAAGTATTTGTGAGAGGTAAGTGTATCACATTCTCTCCCACTGTCATTAACAATTTTCTGGGAAGAAGAGTTTAGGGTGCAGGTGAATTGGAAGCTACAGACAATGAGGTCTATAGAGAAATTACAGCAAGGCAGGTGAAAAGGTGGCCTATTAAAAAGCATCTTCCTGCTGGGAAGTTGACTGTCAAGTATGCTGTATTGCATAAAATAGGATCTGCAAATTGGGTTCCTACCAACCACATTTCCACAATTTCTAATACCCTTAGAAGATTTATCTTTGCCGTTGAAACCAAACTAAAATTTGACTATGGTAGATTTATGTTTGAACAAACTGTAAAGCATACATCTACTAATGCAGTGATGCTGCCTATAGCCTTTCCCTTTATGATTTGTGGGATTATCCCGAGTCAACACCCTGGGATTCTGAGTTTTAATGACTTACCAAGTAGAAGAAAACCTACTTTGTCAGTGCACTATAAACTGTTTGAAGGCAGTCATGTCAAAGACATTGTCATGACATCTGCTATGAAAAAGCCAGCCTCAAAAGTTGGAACTATTGCTGAGCTGAAGGAGACGTGTAAAGAGCTAGGTGAAGGGATAAGGGTAGCAACAACTAGGAAAGAATCGTTGGAAGCCCTGATTGCAAGCTTAGAGCGAGCTGAAGGTGAGAATATTGAACATGCTAAGGAAGCTGAAGCCCACACCTCTAGTGAGAGGTCTGCAACTAATGACGAGACAAGTGGCAATTCTGTTTCTGATGCTGATGAAGCTGCAAGCTCAAGCTCCTCTGATTAACTCCTTTGAATTTGACCCCCATTGATATGATGATTTTTGTTGTTGTTTTGATGGATTTTCTTGATTTTGGCAGTTATTTTCTGCTGTTTTGATGTTTACTTTGTTGGTTTGTATCTCAGCTTGCTTAAAGCTATTTATGTACTTGGTTCTGAAACCCTTAACTTTTGACATTTTGGTTTATGACTGAATAGACATTTATTTTGTCTCTTTGGGCTCTTTTGGCTAAAAAGGGGGATAAGTAGTTATATCTATAGATGATGTTGGATGTTTGATACAAAGAGGGAGAAGAGGGGGAAGTGTTCTGTCTGTGTGAAGCAAGTTGGTGCTTGGTGTGGACTAGCTGAAGGGGGAGGTGGTGTGTTCTGAGCACAAGCGCACGTGTGTTTACTAGTTGGTATTTTTGCTAGTAATGTGTGTATGTTTACTTCTGCTGCTGAACTAATATTATGATTGATTTCTTGTGAAACGTATGATCTGATGTATGTTTTAGCCAAAATTTGCCAAAGGGGGAGTTTGTTGGTTCTATGTGTTGGCATCAATTTTGGTAAAACTTAAAGTTATCACAAGTTGTCACGCGTGTTGTCTTGACATGTGATATCATCTTCCTGCAGGATGTTTAAATATGGTTGTGCAGGATTTAGCTAAGATGTCAGACCCGATGTTAAGATATGTGTATACAGAACATTCAGTTTGAATGTTATGTATATTAATATTGCGCTTTTCATGCAAATCTGTGTGTGATTATGTGGAGATTGAATGCGATATTCAAGGAGTAATTTGATTTAAAACCAGAATGATCTATTTTCCAATAAGGGATGATTAACTGTCGTTACTTAGAAAATACGCAAGGAAAATAGAATTAGGGTTTTATGCTGCTCAGGCCCATTCAAAAGCTTCTATTTAAAGGCCATGTAAAACCTGGTTTAAAGACACAAGAAACGAACGAAAGAGTGAGAGAGTTTTAGGGTTTTAGTCTTGTGTGAGCTTGTGTATTATGAGCCATTCATTCATCTTATTGATGTTTGAATTGGACTAACTTTTATGTTGTAATTTGTCCACTCTAAGCTTTGAAGCACGAGTGTGTGTTTACTTGGTTGAAGCTTTTAAGCAAGATCAAGCATGTGTCCTTGAAGAGTGTCTTCTTTCTTTGTAATATTTGTTTTTATATCACTGCTGTGATTGAGGGGGAGTGAGTAGGGTCTCATATCTAAGAGTTCTTAGATAGAAGTCACACGGGTAGAGATTAGGTGAAAAGACTGTAACTTGAAGTTGTTTACTGAGAGTCTTTGAACTAATTCTGTTTAATGCAGTTCCTTCCTGGCTTGGTAGCCCCCAGACATAGGTGAGTTTGAAACGAACTGGGTTAATAATTGCTTGTGTCACTTGTTCAATTGTTTCTTTGTTTTTATCCTATTTATATTTTAGTTGTTGTTCAGATATTAGTGTCGTGACATTACCTTCGACATCTCATATCTGATACCAGAATTTCACCTTTTGACCTAGTTATTTTTGCATCTAATTAAGGACATGGCAAGGAAGATATAACACAAGTTTCATGCAAAATGCAGGAGCTAATTTCATTTGGCATTAGTTCAAAGTTGCTGACTTGCCATGATGCACAAACCAAAGACACCTCGGTCAGATTTTGCAAATTGATTCACCAAGTCCTTAAAACACTTTGATCTGATCCCATTTGTCCCTAAACATATTTCAAAACACATTAGGACAATAATCGAAGTCAACTTGGATGGAAAAACCTCTCACATTTGAAAACCCGATGCCATGTGAAAAGTGAAAATTTCCCCAAAATGGCCAAAGTTCAAATGCACAACAGGTCATTTCCTTACATTTGTCTGTTCCCAATTGATGCTAAGAACCAAAACCAACTGGTCTGGAGTGCAATCAAGGTCAGATTGTACCATTCCATGTCTCCCCGAGTTCAACCTTGAGCATGTTTTGAGATCCACACCAGTCTGAAGAAAACATTCCTCATTTCCCCTCCAAATCATTCCACCACCTTCCTTATAAATAAGGGAAGGTGTTCCATTCATTTTAAAAGCTTTACAATCCAAAAACACCATGCTGCAAACCCGAGTTGAACCATCCAAAACAGGGTTTTGGTTTTTGAGATTCAAAGCCTTTTAAACCCAAATAACCACCTAGAAACTATCCTTAAACATCACTCAAACTTTCCCAAGTCCTAACTCATCTTCCCGACACCTCACCTAAGCTCCACAAAGTCATCGAAGCACCACTCTGAGATCGATTATGATCAGGTAGTTCCACTCACCCCCTCCACTCAAACAAGTTACCATTCCATTCAAAATTACTCACTAATCATTAACCATATCCTTTGAGTTTGGATTAATCAACATCCACCATTTAATTTTTAATCTAGGTCAAACTTGTTTCTCTAGTTCTTGACAAAATACTCCACACTCAGAGCCAATCAATATCTCATGAGTGTGGAGGATGATTTGTTTATGATTATGGAAGATGACTCCATGTTTAAATCTGATTGAAAACACAATTTTTGGAGTGTTGATTTTCAAAGTTTGGAGGTTGAAGAGGAGTCTGAGTTGTTGCCTCGCACGCGTTTTCAAAATTCAAAAGAATTATGTGTCCCACTCTAATTGGTTGATTCCCGCACGTGTTACTTTTAGCCTGTTATTTATTATTTTATTTGTTCAGCGCATTTCTTATCACAAGCAAGCGCTTGGCCCAGTGGGAGAGGGGGTTGATACCCCATGACCTTAAGGGCAGGGGTTCAACACCTAACGCATGCACTTTGTTATCTTTTTTCTTTTCACTTTCATTTTCTTTTCTTCATATTTATTTCCATTTTAATTTTTAATTTTTACCCCACTTATTATTTTGAAAATATTTTCAACATGGACCCTTGATATTTTTGCCTCTACTATTTATTTATGCCTTGTTTCATGTCATTTGAAGAAGTTTTGGTTGACTTATGAGGTCTTGAACTTAGTAACTAATAAAGTCTATTTTTGTCATGATATTGGATTGTTTAGGGTTGCTTGCACCTTCCCTTTTTCAAACCTACTAATGAATGATCAAATGTTCATTCATGGTATTTTGAAGCTTGGATAGGTTGCCCCTACATCAACCAACTCAGGTCATTTGACATGTAGATGAATCCTTGCTTATACATATACTAACATTGTTGGTTTCATATAATTCATGTTATTATTTTTGCTCATACAAACCCACTAACTTTTATATTAACTTGTCAATATTATACAATAACCCTTACTATCTTGTTCACATTGTACATTGATCTTATAACTTGCCTAACTTAATCACTTAATCAAAACATTAACTTTTGACTCTTGAGTCGGTATAGTCTTTTTTTTATCAAGCTATTGATAGATGGACTTGGGGTTTGCATAACTTTCATTGTTTCAAACCTATTGTAAGTTGATCATTTGATCATATTCAATAATTTGCATCAATGATAAGTTATCCCCTGATGCTCCATATTTTGAATATTTTGACCTAAGGATAGATACTCCTCAAGTGTTGAACTTGTACATTTTTACTAACCACTAACTATACTTCACTAACTTTGATACTATTAACCTTTTCCATTGTTATCTTGTGATTTAATTTTATTTTGTTACTTTGTAATTTACATTCAAGTAATCATCATCATCATCATCATCATACTCATTGTATAAACTCATCATGCATGTTTATTTATTGTCGTTTATCTTGTTGTTATCATACAATTAAAAACAATAAAAACATGAAAAAATTATAAGACCAAAAATATTCACTCCACTCTTAATCAACTTGGACTTAGAGGATCTCATTTAGGTCCTTTTTCTTGGAGGCCTTTCCTTATCTTTGTGATACTTGGTTTTAACTTTGGATTTCATCTATAACTTATATACCTGTTGTAAGAATGGCATCATGACACCACCCTCAGGGGGACACGTTTGTAAGACCATTATACTTTATTTAGCTTAGGTCACTTTTGCACACACAAGACTTTCTCTTGGTCTACCTTACAATGAGACTCTTTACTTTCTTGTTGGTTACTTTGCATACCTATTGTATTACCCAATTTCATAATCAAATAAACAAACCCATGATCCAACGTCAAGAGGCATTTTCATAATCAAATTCAAAAATACAATAAAACTATGATTAAAATTGTGCGCCACGAGCCTTAAGTGGTGGATAATGCGTAAGAATGAAGCATTCCTACCCTTACTCTGATTATTTTGGGTGCAAGACGCTTGGCTTATTTTCTAGATTATTCACCTCTGCCCATAGACTTTAGTGCAATCTAATCACAAACCCTTTTTCGTAAACCATTATTCAAGGTAAAAATAACACAACCCATCAAACCTTACTTTTGTGCCTTAGGGCATTACTCTGAAAACCCTTTTCTCAAAGGTAAAATCAACCAACATACAAATATTTTTTACTTCGAACTGCGGAGCTCTGATTCCTCATCACCCGATGAGTGATACGTAGGCACAAAGGCCATAATCCTTGGCGAGAACAATAAGCAAAAAACTCCTAGATGGTTCCCATGGAGTACCATGGATGTGAGGGGTGCTAATACCTTCCCCTTGCGTAACCGACTTCCAAACCCAAATCTCGGTTACGAGACCGATTCCTTATCTTCACACTACCTGTGTGTACCTTTTCTCTTTGAGGGTTTTATCGATTATTTCCCCTCACCTCTCCGATAGAGGCAATCCAAATAAAATTCGGTGGCGAATCTTTTGATTATTTCCCCTTCGTTCTCTTCAATCGGGAATGCAATTCTTTAGTTCAAGGTCCCGGTTTCCTTGCTCCGAAAACCTTCTGGCGGCGACACTGTAGCCCCGGAAGATCAGGAGAAGACAATGTTCACATGTCCTTATGGTATTTTTGCCTATAGAAGGATGTCATTTGGGCTGTGCAACACCCCTATTACTTTTCAGAGATGTATCATATCTATATTCGCCGATATGCTTGAAAAGCACATAAAGGTGTTTATGGGTGATTTTTCTGTTTTTGGATCTTCTTTTGATCACTGTTTAACAAACTTGTCTTATGTTTTAGAAAGGTTCTAGGAAACTAACCTAATTCTTAATTTGGAAAATGCCATTTTATGGTACAATAAGGTATAATATTGGGTCATAAAATCTCCCACAAGGGGATAAAAGTTGACAAGGCGAAAGTGGAGGTAATTCCTAATCTCCCACCCCTAATGAATGAAAAGGGGATAAAGAGTTTCTTAGGACATAGAGGTTTCTATCGCAGGTTCATTAGAGATTTTTCCAAAATTGCTAAACCTTTGACAAATCTTCTTGTCAAGGACAATCCATTTACTTTTAATAATGAGTGTAGGGTGGCATTTGAGACTTTGAAGAGTAAGTTGGTTTCTGCACCTATCGTGACAGCCCCAAATTATTCTCTACCTTTCGAGATCATGTGCGATGCCAGTGACATTGTTGTGGGGGCTGTGGTAGGACAAAGTAAGGACAAACTTTTGCATGTGATTTATTATGCTAGTCATGTCCTGAACCCGACCAAGATGAATTATGAAACTATCGAAAAGGAGTTGTTGGCCGCTATTTATGCTTTTGACAAATTCAGATCTTATTTACTAGGGTCTAAGATTATTATTTATACTGACCATGCTGCTTTAAAGTATTTTTTTGCTAAACAGGAATCAAAGCCCATGCTTTTGACATGGATACTCCTTCAAGAATTTTATCTCGAAATCTGAGATAAAAAAGGCCGTGAGAATGCAGTTGCAGATCACTTGTCCCATATGTCCCCAATTGATGAAATAGAAGATAAATACCCAATTCAAGATGCATATGCTGATGAGCGCATTTTGGCTATTACTGGTGTTCCATGGTTTGTAGACTATGCAAACTATCTGGTATGTAGGGCGAAACCTAATGATTTTGATTATAACAAAAAGAAAAAGGTTTTACATGATTGCAAGTTGTATATGTGGCATGATCCATTCCTTTACAAAATGAAGTGGATGGGTTGATTATAAGATGTGTTCCGGAAGAAGAACAAAGAGATATAATGAAGGCTTGTCATGATTCAGAGTATGGAGGACACTTTAACAGAGATAGGATAGCAATAAAAGTCCTCCAGTCAGGATTATATTGGCCTAATCTATTCAAGGATGCTCATTACATAGTCCGAGAATGTGACAGATGTCTAATATTTCAAAAAGGAATCAGATACCTCGGAATGCCATGTTATAGGTAGAATTGTTTGATGTATGAGGTATAGATTTCATGGGACTTTTCCCACCATCTTTTGGAAATAATTACATCTTGGTGGCAGTGGATTATGTCTCAAAGTGGGTAGAAGTTGTAGCATTACCCACTAATGATGTTATATTGGTGGTGAATTTTCTTAGAAATCGTATATTCTTAAGGTTTAGGGTACCAAGAGCATTCATCAGTGATGAAGGCACCCATTTTCTGAACAAGTTGATGGAAAATATGTTGAACAAGTATAATGTGAAGCACAAGATGCCACTCCTTATCACCCTTAGACGAGTGGGCAAGTTGAGGTGTCGAATAGGCAAAGAAAGCAAATTCTTGAAAAGACTGTTATTGCTTCTCGAAACGACTGGTCAACCAAGCTGGAGGATGCACTGTGGGCATACAGAACTGTGTTCAAAACACCCATAGGTATGTCTCCCTACCAGTTAGTCTATGGAAAAGCCTGTCACTTACCACTTGAACTAGAATATAAAGCTTTTCGGGCTTCCAAATTTTTGAATTATGATCTTACAAAAGTTGGTTAATCCCAAATTCTTCAACTCCATGAGTTAGAAGAGTTTACGAATAAAGCTTATGAGAATTCCAAAATCTATAAAGAACAAACAAAAAGATGCCATGATCAAAAGATTTGGAAAAACGAATTTTGCGAAGAAAAGTTGGTTATATTATTTAATTCTGGGTTGAAGATGTTCCATGGGAAACTGAAGTCCAGAAGGTCTGGTCTGTTTGTTGTGAACAAAGTGTTTCCTCATGGAGAAATCTAATTGAAAAATCCTAAGAATAAGAACACCTTTAGGGTCAGCAAAAAGAGGCTGAAACCTTACTACCAAGGACAAGGAAGTGGCCTAGTAAAAGCGGTTCAACTCGAAGGATAGAATGGTAAGCCATCAAGCTATAGATGTTAAATAGTGCTTCTTAGGAGGCAACCCAATGGAGGTATTTTTTTTCTTTTAGTTATGTTTGGTGTTTATTTTTGTTTGTGATTCATGGTTGCGTCAGTGGCAAGCCAAGTTTGCAGAAAAGGACATAGAGTCTATTTTTTTGGAAATTGAAAATTTTGAAGAAAAAAACACAAAAATCATTTGTCCTGCCCATACGCGTAATTACGCGTATGTGCCTGCAAAAATGGCGCCCTCTGCTGGATCGTGTACCATCCGCGTATTGCCTCCATGGCATTACGCGTAAGGTAAGTTGTTATGCGTAACGCATGCATTTTGGGTGGTATACATGATCTGGTATGAGATCTAGGAGATTTTCAAAGGAAATCGTGTCGTATCATACGCGTAACAGGGTCTCATACATGTATTAACTGAGAAACCGTTCGTACCATACGCGTATGAGTGTGTTGGCCATGTTTATATATTTTTTTCTGTACAATTGATATCATTTTTCCTTTTTCTCTTACGCAGTTTTCTCGTATCACCTTGTTTCTCTGCTCGTCTTTCTTTGTTTTTCCATATTTTTATAGTTTCTACGTTGGTCTCATCACTTACTACACTCACAACTTCTCCATATGATGAATCTCAAAGGTTTAGATTTGTAGTGCATGCTGACAGATACAGAGCAATCTTAGAGTGAAAAATCATTGAACAAAAAGCTTGGATATTACAACCTAATGAATTTCCAGAAGTGACTGAAGTGCTCAAAAAGCACAAACTTTCTTATCTCAATGAACATATTCAACCTATAGCACAAGAATTTGTACTCGAATTTTATGTTAATGCCTACAGGGCCTCTAACGACGATTATGCTGATGTTATTGAGTTGGTATCATGGGTTCGAGGGAAGAAGATTGACTTTGGTTGGCAGAACATCAATAGGGTTCTGAAATGTAAGTTTCGAGAGTCTCACTGCAGGTTTCACAAGATGAAGGGTTCCTCTCGATCCGGATGGCCATTTAATGATATGCGTCAATTGTTAGTCCAGTCAGATAAAGATTGGCAACCGGTGGAAAAGCAGACCCCGTCTAAGATGCTTGTTGTAGACATATCCCCCATTTCGATGGCATTGGCTTACTATATGCATCACACTCTAGATACATACAAGAATGGCTCTGATTTGATTGTTGAGAGAGCCTTCACGTTGTACTTTCTTCTCAAGAGACAGCCTGGCAACATAGGCAGGATTATTGCTGGAGACGTGGATGTGATTGCTCAGTCCTCAAAGAAGTCATTGGGGTACGCTACTGTGATCTTATTGTTGTGTCAGAAGGCAGGGGTAGATGAAGTGGATGGTTGGAAAATGTTGAATCCATCTCAATCGTTGAACCCTGCTTGGTTGAGGGAGAACACTGTTGCGAGAATGGAGCAGAGACCTACTAGGCGTCCGCATGCAGATGAGGCAGGACCATGTGACCCACCTAGGGGAGTGCCTATGGAAACTCCATCTATAGCTGATGAGGATTCCCAAACACATTTCTACCGGATGAGTCAATTTTGTTTTATATAGGACATGTGTGCCCACTTCGGGGTGTCTGGTCGTTATCTGACTCATCAATTAGACACTTGGGCAGCTTCTCAGAGTTTTCGAGACCGCTTTGTAGGAGATCCTCAAGCCCCCCACTATGGTTGTTATAGATACTCTAGGATTAAGACTCTGATTCAGCTAGGAGGACCAGTACCTCAGCAGCCAATGACTAAGCAGAGCCCCTTCCAGCAGTCACCTCATCAACAAAAGACTCCTCAGAGGCAGTCGCGATTGATGTCTCCTATCTCCTCTTTTGTGCATGGGGGTCAGGGTAACGATACGACTGCATTCATCGACTTTGATGCTAACATGCAGGATAAGGATGATAATGATGCAACTTAGATATCAATTATATTTTCATTTTTTTATGTTGACTTTTCATTTTTAGTTTGTTCTATTTTATTTTCAGTTGAGTTTCTCATTATAATCTTTGTTTTTCTTTTTCTTTTCTTTTTAGCCTGATTGTAATTGCCCATTTCGGGCTTGAATTTTAATGGATTTTGGTTTCACTTGATATAATGTATTTGGTTCTTTAGTTCGAATAACTGATGATTTCTCGCTATAGTGGATGATAAGGTGCACTCAGACAAAATGCTTGCACGACCTCTGCTTTTTGATCCCCAAGTGTTGATACTTTTGAAAGTTATTGGTCATGATTTGCTTGAGATCTACTAACAGGGACCAATGTGTGCCATAATTGAAAAGTGAAGCTGCATAACACAAGAGGTACTTTGAAGCCTTTCAGTTTACCCAACATGGCAAGGTCAGAAAAAGCCAAACACGATTTTCATCATGAGAGAGTATTCAGGTAGGTCTTTATCCATCAGAGTTTGCGTACATTCTTTTCGAATGTTAATTACATTGTTACGCATATTGTGGCACGTTGTTTATTTTGACCTCTGAGCCTTTCTAGCCATCCCTATTATTATTATCCTTTGTTAAACCACTTTGAGCCGTTATCCCCATTGTTTGTTATTATTTCACCACATCATGAACCCATGGCCCAAACACTTCCCTACCCTGTTCAAAGTTTTGTATTTTGTTTTTGATATGTGATTCATTCTAAGTTTGAGGTTATTGTTGGAATAACAACCTTTAATTTTGGGGTAGTTGTGCAATAGTACTAAAGGTGAGTGCACCTGGAAAAAAAAGAGGTGAAAAAGAGCTTAAATGAAAAAAAAATGTGAAAAAAATAATAATACTCAAGAGCACTCACCAAAAGGAGAACTCATTTGAATAATTGAGGAGTCCAGACTAGCTGACCAAAGAACAATAATGTTTAAGAAATTCCAACAGTGATACTTCGGAATGATCACATTGAAAAATGATCGCAATACTCTGAACCTTTAGCCTACTCATCCATATATCATCCCACCATAATCCTAGCCTCATTACAACCTTAAAAGACCTCAAAAAGTGTGTGTGGTGTGTATTTTGATATGAAAATAGAATATATTCAAGCTTATGATACGGTACTGTGTATTGGGAATTGAGAGTATAAGCACTTTAGCCTCATTGAGTCTTGGTGAGAGTGTGAAATAAGCTGACAGGTGAAAGAGTACTTTAAAATGGAAGTGTAGCTGAACAATCAAATATGGTAAGCATAGGGAACTGAAGGTAGAAGCAAGAGCGAATCACGAAAGATCTTAGAGGCATTATGGTATAGTTGAATATTCAGTTATTGTGGTGACAAAATCTTCTTTAGTCTTGAATATTGCTTGAGGACAAGCAACAAGCTAAGCTTGGGGTTGTGATCAATCACCATTTGTGCTAGAGTTTTCATCATTTATGCGTCAAGAAACTAGGTGAACTGTATAATTTTGAGCTTAATTCTTCATAATTCGAGTCAATTTGTGTCTTAATAGTATTTTCTTGGTTTGAGTTTCTTTTAGCAATTTTTACGTTGGTTGAATGTTGAATGCAGGTACAAAGGTACAAGGAATCAAGGATCACACGCAGGACATAGCCAACACAAGTAATCAAAGAAAAAAAGATCAAACATGCATGCCTCTGCCCATACGTGTATGGACCTATGTCATACACGTATGGACCTGCACTGTACTCGTACCATACGCGTTCCACTAGAAAGGCGGAAAAATGCATTTGTTTCCCTTATGCGTAAGAACAAGATATTACACTTATGGCCTTGCACTATTACTCGTACCATACGAGTTCCATCAGAAAGAAGGAAAAAACAAGCTTCTGCCCATATGTGGACCATACGCTTAAGGGCATGCCTGAGATGCCACCATGTGGGATTACGCGTAATGTATAGATGCAAGTAATAAGGCAATACACGTATGAGATTGGTCATTACGTGTATTGAAGCCCAAAAATTTAGCAAGCCCAAATTTTAAGTATTTAGCTCCATAACGCGATTTTACAAGGGTTGGACGATTTTATGAAGCAAAAACACATTCTAAAGGTTGGAGAACTTAGATTTTGAATGTGGGTTCAAATTTTTAAGAGCTTCCCGCGATTGAAGACCAATTCATATAAGATTTCTGTAATGGCAACAATCTTTACTATGTTTTCTTCTCTTTTTATGAGTAGCTAAACCCCCATTGCTAGGGGGTGTCTCTGATTCAGATTTGTAATGATTTTGAATTACTTTGTGCAATAACAATAATTTTTATTATAATTTATTTTTATCATGATTGTTCTTATTGCTTTCTCTGTCGTAAAAATGGAGTTTGATGTATCTGAAATAATTAGGCTGGACCACCATTGTTCATGATCTGCTTGAGAATATATCATAGTAGATATCACCTAGGACTAGGGATACCCTATAATAACCGAATTATTCTTGATATGATAATGCTTAATTTCATCCATGATTTTATATGGACATAGTAATTGGGTTGAATGATTAAATGTTTTCTCACTAAGGATTTAGAAGTAAATACCCTTAAGAACCGACAATCAATTATCTAAAATGCGTTGTTACATTGTGAGTTCGGAATCATTACATGATTGAATCATACACCTTCCCTAGCATACTACTCATATCTGTCTTAACTGTTCAAGTACTTTATTTACTTTATTGGCTATTGCTTTTCTAATTTCACCAAAACAATTCCAAAACACCCAAGATTTTGTTTAATTGAAATTAATCCAGAACTCTGTATCGTCAAGCAGTTCTTGAGATCAATATTGGGGATTTCCCCTTTTTACTATCACATTGGCAAATTACTACACTTGCTAATTTACCGATCAATAGGACAAATTTTGTGTCGGCTTTTACTGAATATGTCCTCCAGACAGAACATCCCAGGGGATGGAAAGTCCCTAAATTCACCAAGTTTGCAGGAGACACAAGTGAGTCGATTGTCGAACATATCGCTTGATACCAAACTGAGGCGGGAGATATAGAAAACAATGAGAATCTAAAGATGTAATTCTTCTAAAATTATCTAATGAAAAATGCTTTTACATGGTTAACCATACTCCCTCCCCATTCTATAAATAGTTAGAATCAGTTGGAGAGGGTCTTCCATGAGCAATTTTATATGGGACAATCGTCTCAAATAATTGGCTAGTGTAAGGCGCAAGGCGCTTAAGTCGATTAATGATTACCTAAATATCTTTATATTTCTCAAAGCAAGGTGCTTTACCCAAGTTCCTAGGCATGAATTAGTCGAACTGACTACAGGGGCTCTGGATTACTCTATTAGAAAGAAACTAGACACCTAATATCTGATGGATATGGCTCAGTTAGTCGACAGAGTTTGATAAGTTGAACGCTTGAAGGTTGAGAAAGCTAGAACGAATAAATTTCATAAAAAAGAAAAGGTTGCCTATTTGAAAGCAGATGAGAGAGACCAAGATTATGACATAGGATATGAAGAGATTGAAGAGAACAATAAAATTGTGGTTGAACTTAAGCCAGGACCTCCCTACGTTTGTAAACTTTAGAAACCGTCAGACGGGAAAAATCTGGTCGAACCAAAGAATGATAAGTTTTTTCGCTAAAACATATACCTTCGATGTAACGGAGTGCGACGAAATTTTTGACCTTTTAGTTGCTGATGGCCAAATCATAGACCTTAATGGACTAAAAAATCCACCTTTATAGCAATGTAAGAAAAAAGGGTTTTGTAAGTTTCATAATTTTATGGGTCATTATTGTATCCTTTTCAAGGATCTGGTGCAAGAAGCACTCAATGAAGGAAGGCTGAAATTCGCTGACAAAGATAAGACCTCAATGAAGGACGATTATGATCCTTTGCAGATTAAGAACGCTAACTATACAGAACCAGTCGAATTCCTAATGGTCGAGGCCACTGAAAGTCCCTACATAGAGGCTGATAGAGGTCTCAGTATCGAGCCTTAATTAGAAGGTTAAAGCGGCTTATCCTATCGCTAAAAAGGAGCTTGTCGACTTCCTCAACCATTACAACCTGAAGGGATCAGAAATGATGTTGTGTCCTAGATATAGCGTTGTGTTCGAAAAAAAAGGATACTAAGAGCCTTGAAAAAACAAGCTTAAACCATCTAGAGGAGGCAAATGGGCCATACAAAGGCAAAACTACATTTTTAACAAAAAGGGTGACCCTTACAAGACACAAAATATGGC
This sequence comes from Lathyrus oleraceus, assembly GCF_024323335.1. Taxonomy (NCBI): domain Eukaryota; kingdom Viridiplantae; phylum Streptophyta; class Magnoliopsida; order Fabales; family Fabaceae; genus Lathyrus; species Lathyrus oleraceus. Next base: position 321,916,738 of record NC_066580.1, on the reverse strand, counting down.
CCCAAACCACAATGATGGTCGACCTAGGACCTACATGCCTCGGTTGAAAGCATCGGTCAGGAAATGGATGCACCCCTAAGACAAGGCAGCCACCAACAAGAATAAGGGAGAAATGTTGGCCCTAAACACAACTTGGGAAAGTATGAACAATGCTCAGGATGCCAACAAACATCCATACAATCCCAATTATAAGGGAAATAATCCAATGACTCGAACCCAGTGGCACAAATACCAGCGCCAAAAGAAACTATCTAGAGAGATGCATGGTTATGGAAACAACCAGGTCCCAAAAGCTAATGGATAGAAAGGCAACCCATGAAAGGATTTACCCCCACCTTCACCAGCCGAATCAAAAATCGAAGTGGATAGGAGGCCCCCAAAGAAGAAGGTGGATCCAACTTCCTTAAAGGAACCTAAGATTGAACCAACTGCGGGGCAAATAAAGAGGCGGAAGATCCAACTTTATTTGGTGTTGGAGAGGGAGATAAGGATGGAGATTGGGAGATGATAAAAGATAATTTATCAAACTCAGGGGACGATTTCGACGTTCTTTGCAATGTGGTATCAATATTACCAGTCGAATATGATGTGGTAACAAAAGTGACAAATGCAAAAGAAGAGTTTTGTATAGAGGAATTGGATGATAACAAGACATTGTGCTATTATGTAATGAATAACGACTGTATGGATGAGCAAAATCTTGTCTTTGAAAAACCCCATTTAGGTATGAAGATTCATTTGAAGCCTCTCTTCATTAAGGAAAAAGTTGACAACTATGGTGTCAACAAAGTGTTGGTCGACAGCAGTGCAACAGACAATCTGACGATGCATTCCCTGCTAGGTAAGATAGAGAAATTTGAAACAGACCTCAGGCCTCACAATATGGTGCTCTCTAACTATGATGGCAAAACTGGTCATTCCCTGGGAGCAATCCAAGTAGACTTGGTTGTCGAAACCATTATTCGACCAACTTTGTTTATGGTTGTACACTTCAAAGCCAACTATAACCTACTTCTATGAAGAGAATGAATACATGGTATTGGTGCAGTCACATCCTCTCTTCACCAGAGGATATCTATCTGGAGGGAAAATGGTATAGTGGAGAATGTGGAGGCAGACCACATGGCTGAAGTAAACCATGTTAGTAGAACGACCTTTAGCAGGAACTTAGCAAACATAGCACCATGTCCACCAAAGGATCAAGGTTTTATTCCTCAGGATAATATTTTCAATTCAGTTAGACTACACCCTATAGCGGTAAATTCATGATCATCAAGCTATGGATAAACTTGACGTCAGTAAAACCAGAGTCGCCACCGCGCTTTTATTATTTCCAAAGGAAAAGGGAAAAGTACGAACAAAACCTAAAGATAAGAAGTTTTCAAATCAAAACTAATAAAATGCCAGAGATCACAGGTAAGGGGGTTGGTTACACAGAGGGAAGGTGTTAGCACCCAAAGTGTCCTAGGTACTCCTAGGGAGCCATTTTTTGTGTTGCATATGTTTTTGGTATAAATGATGTTTGATAAAATATAGAGTGAGGGGATGAGAAAACAATTCATTGATTATATTTTTATGTTTGACAAGACCTTTGGTCTGATGCCTACGTACCAACATAAAAATGAGGGATCAAAACCCCGTAGTTTGTGGTAAAAATTTCGAAGAAGGTTGGTGAATTGATTTTAACAAAAGTTTAATAAGAAAAAGGGCACAGAAAGGCCAAACATTTGAATGAGGTTGTTATTTCTTTTTGTGTTTTGAAGTTTAAGTCAGTATGGTTAAGTTTATTTACAATTTTGATTTAAGAAAAGAAGTTTAAAATTAAATGGCATAAGGACAAAGTTTCTAATCATTAAAACATGTCTAAGTTTGAAATCACAAGCCAAGAAAGTTTTTGAAAAGAGGGAGAGATTTTAAAATTAAAGAAGTGTGAGGAGATGAAGAGATTACCCTAACCAAAAATTAAAAGTTAAGAGTTTAAAATATATGACCAATGGGATGCAATCCAACAGACAAGAATGTCATATAGAAACCCATTTTCCTTTGGACTTTGATAAGCAATAATCATTAAGCAATGAGCAATGAGCAATATCCAAGGATCATGTGAAGATCGAGGCATCAAATAAAGATAGACATAACATCCAAGAAAGCACTCCAATAGCTAACAGTCTTCAGTGTATTCCAATGTAGTAGATGAAATATTGCTTGATCAACTCAGAACAATGATTAGACATAGACAATAATAACAAAATGAACAATTAAGCACATAGACAGAACAACAGGTGAATCAAGGGAACTCAAGGTCTTGTATCAGATGAAGGTATAATCAAAGATAGCTCAGTCTCAGATGTTGGCATTGGCCAAGTCCTTTAGCATAGGGAGTGTTGCCTAATTCTAAGTCCAATAATTCAGATCAAATCCCAACAGTCCAACACATGTTTTTTTTAGGGTTTTTGTTGTTATTAGGTGTTTTAAGATCCTAAGACCATAAACAAAATAAAGGTAAACAAACAATATATACAATCACAAGATATGGCTTAAGTGTGCAAAGTGAAAAGGACTTGAAACATAAACAAGTTGCATGAAATGTAAATGGCAGTGAATGATAAAGGTACTTGAAATTTAAAATACATAAAGTAAATGACTTGAAAGTAAAGCAATATTAATTAAGAAATAAGTCAATGGTTAGTCAAATGTTAGTGATTATTTTTGGTTGATTAAGTTATTCTTTGGAGAACACTCGACCATTCATTCACAAGTATGAATCGTTAAACCAAGACATCTTCCATGAGAAAGGCTCTAACTTGGATAATTCAAAAATTATGCCACTAGCTCTCATGAAAGGAAAAAAGGTCAAGTTTCCATACAATGCCATGAAGAGTGGGAGACTTACAATCTCACTTACTAGAATGATATGCCTTCTTGATCAAATTTAGCTCTATGTTAAGCAATCGTAATTGGACTTATGTAGAAGTCACAACTATCTAAGGCCGGAAAATAAAAATATAGGTGTTAATGCATATTAGAGATTTGGTACAAAGAACCAAACTCATAAAACATAACATAAACTAAAAGAAAATGGGGAAGGACCTATCTCAGTAGGACTTGTATTGATTCATCTGACACAAGGTTGTTGATGAATCAATTAGCATTTAGACATTAGAGAAATCATTGGTCAAATGAAGGATCGAGAAAGAATAGGGATGAAGATGAAGAGGGAAAGGGAAGTAGAAAGACAAATTGATCATGAGAGGAATTTCATCTGATCAATACCATCCATTCATTTTGGGAGATGAAATGTACATTTCATCAATCCCCTAAATCCAAGGGTTTTGATCAAACAAAACTCAAATCAACCATGATCAAGGCCCAAACAGAAAGTCAAACATCACAAGACCATAAAAATGGCTCAACATAATTTTCAAGCATTTACTCAATTAAAAATCATTTTAAAAATGAATTAAAATGCGTTTTTAATTTGGTCAAAACCTCAAATCCCTTCAAAACACCAAATAAATGGCCAAGGGATTTATCCTCGATCAAACAAGGTCAAAGGACCTTAGACAAAAAATTTCATGATTTTTGTAAAGTCAAAAGTATTTTAATTGAGGTGGCAGATCTGATGGCCAAGCGCGCGCTTCCATCATGTTCTGCAGTCAACGTGTGTACATGCGTGATAATTAGGAAGGAGGGCCAGGGTTAAAATGTTTTAAACATATCAGATGGTCGGAGACATGTCACCGCATCACCGGAGCCCTAGCTCCGGTCATCTTCTCTGGTGAACCTCACCGGACTGGTCCACCCTCAACCAAATGGAAAATGAAAAACAATGACACTATTTCAAAGGAAAAATGCCCAGGAGCTCGAATCTGACCTCCATTTCATCCAATTCCAAGTATATTGAAATATACATGGATTTGAAATTTGAGGTGCATGATCTGAGTTGCTTCGATTTGACCTCAAAGCAACTCAATCTTGTTTCCTACATTGGTAGGTCTTCAGACAACCAATAATCAATCAAGATAGTTGAGAAATGAGGGAGAATCGAAGACGAGAAGTTTGAAAAAAATCACCTTCGGGTAGCTTCAATTTGGCTTGATCTTGCTTCCAATTTGCCTTGGCTCGAATCTAGATGCTTGCAGGAAGTGAAATGGATAAATGAAAGGCTTGGATTCTTGGAGTTTTAATCTCAAAACAGAAGGATAATTGAAACTAGATTTCAAGTGAAATCTTCAAGTTTATCCTTTAATGGAGGTTAGAGAGGCAATGGTTCAAAGATTGGGCTTCAGGGATCCCCCTTTTGATCACAATGATCATGTATTTATAGGGTTTTACATTGCTTTTCACACATTTGAAAATTTGGCCAAAAATAGAAACATTGATGCATGGATACATGGGCAGTGATTTAAGCCCAAACCATGATGTAATCTCACTCTAATTTGTGCACAGTGAGTACTGAAATCATCACATGTAAGCATGCAAAGATAAATGATCACTTGAATTCAAAAATATGCCAAAACAAACCCAACAAAGGAACCATGCGCAAGCCCCTCAAATCTTGTCCAAATGAAGTGATCTTTGACTTTTTGTAAAGGTGACGTCAAGGGGAACAACTTTGATATTGAATTTTTTTTTAATTTGGAGCTTATATCATGATAAAGTTTGAGGTGCAAGTTTGAGAAATCAAACATAGTTGAAAAGTTTCTAAGTGCCAAGTTAAATGACCATTTCTTCCACCTTGAATAACTTTTTCTATGAGCTTCAAATGAAAATGGTTTAGTCATCAAAGTTGTAGATATTTAATCCCTATTAAATTTGGTCACAAATGTGACATCATTTGGATTTGGCATGAGAGAGTTATGCATTTTAGAAGTTGAGGAAAATTTCTTGTTCAATGGTGATGGCCCAAAATGACCTATAATGTTTCCTCTTGGCACATGCCCTTTCAAGTAGAATTTGACCTTTCTCAAATAATAAAAGTTAGAGAATACATCTTGAAATTGATCATGAAACTTGGATGGCCTTAATATCATAAAAATTGATCAAGTTATGGTCTTTGGAAGTTGACTTCCTAACTAGGGCACAAACAAAATGACTTATAATCTTTCACCATAAAAAATGACTTTCCAAGCAAAAATAGTTCTTGATGTCAACAAGAAAGTTATTTGGGTAAGAATGACCTACTAGGGAAAGGAACCAAATAGGATTTACAACTACCTGCTATTGGGCAGAAAACCAAAGAGATAGTATCTGTCACTGATTAAAGTGAACATATCAAGGATAAACTCAAAGGAAGAATATTCGTCATCGGCTAGGATGAACATTTCAAGGATAGACCACCTAGAGAATGAGGACGAATATCTGTTACCGATTAGGTTAAACATATCAAGGATAGACTGCCGGGGAAAAATAGGAATTATATCTACCAATTACTGGGTAGAATACCAGAAATAGAGAATATTTATCACTGATTAGGATGAACATATCAAGGATAGACTCAGCAGGGGAAATGGGATTTACAACTACCAGTTACTGGGCAGAAGACCGCAAAGAGGATAAAGTCCGTCACCGGTTAGAGTGAACATATCAAGGATAGACTCTCTGGGGAATAAAATAGGGATTACAACTACCTTTTTACTGGGTAGAAAACCAAACAGGAAGAATATCTGTCATTGGTTAGGATGAACATATAAAGGATAAACTTGTCGGGGAAACGTGAAAACGAATCCGTCGGGGAAACAAAGGAAGTAGATCCCTCTTTATCGGTTACTGGGTAAAGGTAAAGTACTCAATATCAAGAAGAATATTACCAGTTACTGGGTAATAAACTCTCAGAGACCAAAAGATCTATCTAGGTAAGAACTAGAAAGAGGCGATCAATTAAAGACTCAACCCAATAAGGATATAACTCAAGGGGAGTGGTTCCATCCAAATGATAAACTGGGGAGGAAATTGAAACAATAATCATCCACGAGGAAAATAACTCAGTGGGGAAGGATAAAATCTTTCTGCTTAAGGGGCTAACACTCTACAATTGAAGGAGGACAAACACACCAAATCTGCATGGGGAAATAATATCACCAAAATAGGGTTTAGAAGAAAAATCCATGAAAAAGTGCATAATGAAATATCTGATGTTGCGTTATATGCATGAATATGTATGTTTGTGACTATGATTATGCCGATAAAACAACACAAAGGATACAAATAACAAATATTTGAATCATCACTACAAAACACTCGGCTAATCTCAACAAGATGGAAACACCAACTGGAGAATCTGCTAGAGATGAAGATAAATCATCTAGCTCTAAATAAATCAACTCTGGTTGGGGAAAGACATGGAGAATATGCTTCCAATCAATCATGGCAAACTCTGCGGGGGAAGAGAGCACTGCTGAAGGATAATCAACCAAACATGTTAAGGATATAGAAGAATCTGTTGGGGATCCAACCTTGCAGGGGACATAAATCAATACTACTCAGAAGCAAGCACTACCGGGAATGAGAGAACTTCCATCAGAAGACGAACTCTTCCAGGGGAAGCAAAAGATACAGCTCTGAATGAGGAATCAGGCAAATTGCTAGGGATGTTGTGACTTCTTGGAACAAGCCAAAGACCATCAAACTCTACAATAATCATCAGATTCTCTTAGGAAATTGCGAAATAAACCAATTCCAAGGCAAAGATAACTAGATCAGACTCAATCAGGGGAGAAACTGCCACGGTTATGCAACACAAATAAATGTGATTGGGGATCTGGAGACCCAATAAAGGTTCCGAGATATCCAGGGTTCAATCAATAAGTCAACAAACTGCAAAACATTGACACCTCGGCTGGGGAAGATGAACTGCAAAAGGGATCAGTCAATCAACTCAACTGGGTATGGTAGGTTATTTGGGGAGCAACTTATTAACCATGCTGGGAATGAACAACGAACTGTTAAGGAGGAGAAAGTTACCAAACCAACTGCTTGGGGAAGACAACAATGTTTCACACTTCAAGACTTACCTATTCTTAGATTGATTTTGACATTCCTTACTGAAATCGATTATTCTTAAAGTGAATGTTTTTATTATTTTAAGAAAAATAATTATTCATTAATTTATTTCAAAATTACCATCATAAAATTCAATTTTAAAACAGAAACAAATAAGAATAGAAATAATTGGATGAAAAGCTCAACTTTATTTAATAGAATGGTAGTCCGCAAATAACGGGACTCCATGGATCTTTACAAAGTTTGAAAAATAGTAATTTACATGGAAAAGGGATACATTGAATACAATGATCACTACTCTTCCTACCAACTTCAAAATCCACAATGCTTGTCTTTGGTTGAGAATGATTAATAAGAACCAAATGACTGCTCAAAACTGCTTCAAAGATCAGGACCAACCGGATGCAGTTACTTGCCATAGTCCCTAATGTTTTCCTAGATTTCCCCAAGGTGGGGTACTCAATCTACCGGGATGAATTTTTCTGTTTCATCTCTCTAATTTTTTTTTGGATTGCCCTTTTGGGTTTTCAATCCACCGAGACGCTAATTTTTGCCTAAGTTTCCCTTTCGGGTTTTCAACTTAGCGAGTTGTTCTATTTCTTTTTTAGGTGAACAATTTTTTTAACTGCATAGTGTAACACGGTGGGAGAACTAACTTTAGTTAAATGTTGCGGATAGCAAGAGTCGCCACCGACTTTTATTTTATCCAAAAGGAAAGGACATAAAAGAACAGGAAAGACCTTAAAAAGATTTTGAGTTCGGGGGGTAGGTTATACAAAGGGAAGGTATTAGCACCCTTTATATCCATGGTTATCCATGGGCTCTTAGTTACTTAGCTCACTTTGTTTGTTTGCAAGAGTCTAGTGTGTGATTAGAAAAATTTCTTTAAGTACTTTGTAATGACCCTCGTATGGGTGTATACAAAGCCTAGTTTAGAAATTGTGAGGTGTAAAAGTAATTTTGAAAAGTGTGAGCAAGTAACTATGAGATACCTACCCTAGATTAAGTCTTTCGTGTTCTCGTATATTCTTTCAATGGTAAGACTGTCCCTATTATTAAGGAATAGGTAGTCATTACCTTGGATGTGTTTAAGGGACGGGCGTAGGGTCATCGTATGGTCAATGAAGGCAACATAAAGGGTGTCTTTAGCAACTCGTAGGGACTATCATCATATTTACCGAAGGGACAAGATCATTATATCGTAGGCAACCTCGTAGGGACTTGATCTTTTAAGTTTATAGGGACTTGATGATTTTTCTATTTGAAGGGACTTTGCTTAAGACACCCCTATTTTCGAGGGACTTGACCATTTAAAGAAGGCAACCAAGAGGAATACCCTAGGAAGTACAGATGGCGATCAAAGATCGACTGGCGTGTGTGAGTGTTATTTTTCAGATATTTGTCTTGAATTTAATTTTTTAAGTTCAATTATTTACAATTAGTTTTTTTGCATTCCCTAAATTACTAACCACGCAATAAATATTTACAAAAATAAAAGCAAGAAAAATAAATTCCTAAACTATTACATGGCTATGGGACAGATACATAATAATCAGGCGAGAAAGAATAAATTTACAACCTATACATTTGTTCCTAATATTATAAATAAAACAAAATTAAAATAAGGAAAATAATGAAGCAAAAATAGAATAGATAAAAGCAAATAATAATAAAATAATAAATAAACAATGGTAATAAAGCAATAATAAAATAACAATAATAATAAAGTGATAATAAAAAGGTTAGAATTTTAAAAGAAATTATTTTAAGTTAAACAAGTTAGATTTTTTTAGAAGTTATTAGAAAAATATGAGTTTAAAATAAATTAGTAATAATAAAAGAATTTAAAATATATTAATGTACAAATTATAAAATAAAAGAGTTATATGAAAAATATTAAGTTTGTTATTTACAAAATAAATAAAGGTTATAGAAAATATCAAATTATTATATTAATAGGTTTATTATTATTATTCAATTAGAAAAATGGTCAATTAGATTTTATTTACAAAATATATAAGGATTTATTATTATAAGTAAGTAATAAAAAAAAAGTTATTAAAATAGTTAGTATTTATTATTTATTTACAAAAAATATAAAGGTTATAGAAAAATATTAAATAATTAATTTAGTAGGTTTTCACGCCCTACATTACTTAACCACGCAGTTAATATAGGATCAATGGCAGGAATTTAAATGGCAGAAAAATAAAATGGCAGAAAATAAATGGCAGAAAATAAAACCCTAATTATTACAACGCTTTGGTGCAGTTACATAATAAAGATGGCGAAAAGTAAAATTGAAAATATTACAAGTTAAAACTTAAAATATTACAAGGGCGAAGCAGTTATAGTGTATGAATAACATAAATATGAGCGAAAATAGGGAATAATAATAAGGTTTGTTAAAAAAGGTTTAAGAAAAGGTTTATGGTTTAAAGGAAATAACACGGTTAAAGTTTTAGGTTTGAAATTTAGAGTTTGTGGCGAAATTGTCAGGGTTTAGGAAAAATCAGGGTAGTTAGTTATGAAAAAAAATGTGCAGATCTAAATATATGTATATAAAAAAAATATGAATTAAAAAAAAAACAACGGCGTTGCTAGCGCAAAATTGCGATCATCGCAACTGGATCGGATAACACAAATGTCACGCCTCATACACGTATATGTGAAAACGGCGTATTGACACGATCCGATCCGAAAACATAATCAAATTATAACATAAAATAGAAATATATATATATATTTAACACACTAGTTACATATTATAAATTATATATTATATGATCCATATGCATTTTTATTAACAACAAAATTATTATTATATTATATTATATATTATGAGACATGTAAAACTTATATAAAAACAAACACATCAAATACATAATACAATGAACCAAATTATTATACATGTTATACTTATGTGCATAAAAAAAAAGCAAAACGGCGATATCTTAATATATTTAACCAAACCGCATGTATCTGGAATACATAACACAGTCACACATATGAACATGTATTTGAAACACAGTAACAAATATATCAACAAAATAGATAAAGTATATATCATATATAAACTATTACCAAACTGTGTGTACGATAGTATAGATCAGCCACTCTCAGTTTCTCTTTTTTGTTCTGTCTTTTGGCCTCTCTCTATCTGTCATGCTAGTAAATATATATAGGAACAAATTAGGTTAATGATAATGGGCCTAAGTTTATTTTGAAACCCAATATTAAATTAAAAACTGAATAAAGTTAAATAATTAAAATAGTTAAAATTAAAATAAAAACTAATTAACCTATTTATTTATTCTAGACCCAATATAAAAATAAATAGACTCAAAAAAAATAAAAGTCGGGCACCAAAATGCTCGAAAAAATAAAGTGAACACGTCAAAATAATCAGCGCGAAATAAATGACTCGGAAAAATACAGCGTTTGGTCGGATTTTGAAATAAAACTTATGACCGTTTAAACTGCTCAGACTGATCAACATATGACCAAAAATAGTCGTAAAAATATTTTTAGCATGTCAAATTAAACCACGTGAACCGCAGATTAATGTTACCGACATTTGCAAACTTAAACTTGACACTTTTTCGTTGACTAATTTTAGGCATAGTTAAAAAGTTAATTTGACTAGTCTGTTTGTAAATTCCGAGAAATTATTCCGGCTAATATTAAGACAGAAAAAAATGTTATGCTATGAAGATGATGCAAATGAATGTGAAACAAAAAAATTGGTTAGAGTTAAAAATAGAGGGCAAATTTTGGGGTGCAACAGCTGCCCCTGTTCAATTTTCTGAAACTTGAGGAGTTAGATTGGCCTGTGTGCCATTCGTGACTTGGAAGGTTGAAGGGGATTGAACACAAAAGCCCAAAAATTTGCACTCGCCGGTGTGTAAAGTAACACTGATGACTGGTTGTATATGCTTAAGTGGGCTTGAAGATGCCACTTGGAAGAACTGGAGATGGGCTTATAGATGCCATCCATAATACCAGGAGGTGATAATATCTTGATGTTGATACTGGATATCAGTACTAGGTATTCGTATAGGCCGTCTCTGAATCGTATCTAAGAACATACTTTTAATTTAAGTGTCAGAACCAAATCTTCGTGGCGATTTTTTTCTGAATTAAGTATCAGCACTAGATCTTCGTATAGATCGTCTCTGAACTGTTTTGAATTGTTGAATAAACCAGTAGAAATAAATCTTCGTGATGATTATCTCTTCTGGAAATATCCTGGATTAGGGAATAGATCTTCGTATAGACCGTTTGCCTAATATCCAAGAACAAAAGAGTGTCAGGATGAAATCTCCTGAAAATATCCTGGACTAGGGAATAGATCTTCGTATAGACCGTTTTCCTACTATCCGAGGACAAAAGAGTATCAGGATTAACTCTCCTGAAAACATCCTGGACTAGGGAATATATCTTCGTATAGACCGTTTGCCTACTATCCAAGGACACCTTGAGTAATGATTAAGTATCAGCACTAGATCTTCGTATAGATCGTTTCTGACCTGTTGTGAATTGTTGATAGTATTTTATCTGTATATAACCATCCTGCAAGGAAAAGGTTAGTTTATGCAATATGTATGCATGCATGGCATGGTGCATCTAAGTAAATGTATTATGCACTTATGGATATGCCATGGTATGATGTAAATGATGTATGTATGAATCATGCGGCCTGAAGCGTCCGGGTATCTTTGTATAACAACTGCTGGCTAGGGAAAATAAATCCCGATTCGTTGCTGAAGAGTATGAGGAACTCGTTCCCGTCTTGTTTGATAGTATAGTATTTGTCACTTCCCGTATTCGTTCGTCGTACTTCTATTGAAGGAATAAGTTCTTGAGTATCCCGACTGAGGATAAAAGAGATGGACATAAATTCAAGGGGAGACGTAATTCGAAGTATCTATAAAGATAGATTTACTCTACTGGGGATTTGTACTGGGGATGAACCGGCGAAGCTTCGTTGAACTACTACCCTCGTTCGTCCTTAGTAAATACTATTACTGCATTTTATGCATTTCTGGTAGACATCAATCGTATTCAAAAGCATACATACATTCAAACACAACCAATGGACATTTTCGCTTATGTAAATAGAGTAAAAGTAAATCTGGATTCAAAGATGAAATTTTATTTATATCACAAAGTGACCTATACATAGGCAAGTTTGTACAAGGAGACAGAAATCCTAGTAAGAGGAATTCGTCGTAAATTTTTTATAAAACAAAGAAAACAGCTATGTGAAAAATGATCCTATTGAGTTTCAATTCTACTATTGCCATTATCTTCAAATATCTCATCTTCTGCTGTTGAGACAGAAACGATTGGATTGATCTTTATCTGTTTGAACTTGATTTAGGTAGCACCATCAGTTGAAGTTACATGAGTGATCCAAACGAGACATAGTCATACGCTTTAATCCCTAACTTTTGCCTGGATTGCCCTTTCAGGTTTTCAATCCACCGGGATACCCTTTTTTGCCCAAGCCGCCTTTTCAGGTTTTCGACTTGCCGGGTGTACATTTTTTTTATATATATCCCTAATTTTTGCCCGAACCCTTTTGGTTTGCCGGGATGCCCTTATTTTTGCCTAGGCCAGTCAACCTAGCGGGTCTCTTTTTATGCGTAGTATTTTTTAACTATGTCTGCGTTTACAGGCTGTGGAAAGTCTTCACCATCCATAGTAGTAAGCATCATGGCACCTCCTGAGAATACTCTTTTGACCATAAATGGTCCTTCATATGTAGGAGTCCACTTGCCCCTAGGATCACCCTGTGGTAGTATGATACTCTTGATTACCAAGTCACCAGCCTGATATACCTTTGGCTTAACCTTCTTATTGAAAGCTTTGATCATCCGTTTCTGGTACATCTGACCATGACAAACAGCTGCCAACCTCTTCTCATCAATCAAATTTATCTGGTCGAGTCGAGTCTGAATCCATTCATTCTCGTCTAAACCTGCCTCTTTCATGATTCTTAGAGAGGGAATCTGAACTTCCATTGGTAACACGGCTTCCATTCCGTAGACCAAAGAGAAAGGAGTTGCCCCTGTCAAAGTGCACACTGAAGTGCGATAACCACGAAGAGCAAAGGGTAACATCTCATGCCAGTCTTTGTATGTTACTGTCATCTTTTGTATGATCTTCTTAATATTCTTATTAGCAGCCTCCACGGCGCCATTCATCTTTGGCCGGTACGGAAAAGAGTTATGGTGTTTTATTTTGAACTGCGTGCAGAGTTCAGCAATCATCTTGTTGTTCTTCCGGAGAGAGCAGGTTTCTCAGATGTATATTTGATAAGATCCATCTTAGAAATCAATAAAGTGGTATGATTCAACATATACTGTCTTAGTCGGCGAGCAGCCTAAGCCAAAGCATAGCAAGCTTTCTCGAGCTGGGAGTATCTTGTTTCACAGTCGGTACCTTTTGCTAAGGCAGTATATTGCATGCTCTTTTCGACCAGACTCGTCATGTTGCCCCAACACACACCCTATTGAATTTTCTAACACGGTCAAATACATGATTAGAGGTCTTCCTTCAACTGGTGGCATCAGATTTATAGGTTCTTGGAGATACTTCTTGATTTTGTCAAAAGCTTCTTGACATTCATCATTCCATATCATCTCTTGATTTTTCCAGCGAAAACCTCTACATAGTCACGTAACATCCGACTCAATCTTTCTTTGACACTGTTTTCCAAGCCTGCTCCTATTTTGACTTCTTTCTTGTCTACTTCAGTACCCAGATTTACAACCTCAATTGATTCCTCATGCGGCTGTGTAACTTTCTCTTCTTGTTGTAATAACCTAGCAAGCTCTACAGGTACTTCACAATCTTCATCCTTTCCATCTTCAGCTTGATAGATCGGATTCTCGAAATTATAATTGGCAATAGTAGAACTGTTATCAACAGGATCCAGAGTGGATGAGGATCTGCGTTTTAGTGATGTGGGTGTGTGTAAGAACACATAGCTGATGAAAATAAAATAAAAGAAAAACAAAGAGCCCAATATTTACGAAAACGAAACGTCCATTGATTTTTATTGAATGAAGTATGCAAATGAAATGACATCCCGAAATAAGCATACCATTGTGCCCCGGGTAAGGCACAAGGCTTAAAAGTTTAAATTACAAACTTAAAACTAACAACACAGTAATAGTATTTACTCCTGACTAAAGGAGATAGGAATAACGTCTTCAGTCTTCCAATTGTTGAGCCCATCACCCACAGTAGGAAAAATCCAGTTATCCAGATTGTAATCTTCATTATAGTCACCCACAACATTGATTTGATCTTTCATGTTCCCTGGATTGGTGATTCGAACAGCACGAGCACGACGAACAGCCTTCTGGGACTCTGCAGTGAAACCCAGACCAAACTTGTCAGACTTGTAAGGAATGTCGGGAAGCTGACCCCAAATAGTACAACCACCTTCTTCAACCACAGCTCTAGCATCTTTGAGGGAAGCCATTGTAGGAGGTACTCTGGTAACCACAAGAACTCTTTTAACCACAGGAGGAGCTTCAGTAGCGGGAACGACCCAAGGAACTACTTCAAATGTCTGGCAAGGAGTCTCAACATATTCACTTTCCACTTCAACATTCTTAAATGTATTCACATGACTGACCATATATTCTTCCTCTCCATAAACAGTTACGATCTTTCCCTTCACTGGATATCTCAACTTCTGATGTAGAGTGGAGGTCACAGCACCTGCCCCGTGGATCCAGGGGCGCCCAAGCAAACAAGAGTACGCAGGACGAATATCCATTACATAGAAGGTAGAATCGAAGACTTGAGAGCCTACTTTGATCGGGAGATCTATTTTTCCATGCACCACTCTTCTTGAACCATCAAAGGCTCTCACCACTATATTACTTGATCTTAACACAGCATCTTCAGGACTGAGCTTGTTCAGAACCTCTTTGGGAAGTACATTCAATGAAGAGCCATTGTCTATCAACACATGAGACAAGGTAGTGCCCCTACATTCAATGGAGATATGTAAAGCTCTGTTATGGTTTCTTTTGGCAGGAGTCAAGTCAGCATCAGAAAAACCTAACCCATTATCATAAGTCAGATGTGCAACACAATTTTCAAATTAATCCACAGAAATTTCATTTGGTACATGAGAAGTCCTTAAGAATTTGATCAAGGCTTTAGCAGGAGCCTCAGAACACAGCAACAAAGACAACATGGAAATTTTGGAGGGAGTATGCCCCAACTGGTCAACAATATCATAATCACTCTTATGAATGATCTTTAGCACTTCTTCCATCTGTTTAGAGAGATTTTCAGCAGTCGGTGCTTCAGCTTGCACAGGTTCAACCACAGGACCTTTGCCTCGAGCATCAGTACTTGGCTCGGAAGTGGAGGTAGTAGTTGGAAGAACTGTATTTTTTGAGGTAGCTGGAGGAGAGAAAATTCTTCCACTTCTGGTGATCTTACTAGATCCAGCAATATTATCAACATCAAGGTTATCATCAGTAACAGGTGTATCAGTCAAAGGTTCCTGCTTAACACCATGGATATAAACATCAGAACCGTAATTCCAGGGTATAGCTTTATCCGAAGTATAAGGAATAGGGCCAGGAGTGGTAATAATCATGGGAGGCACTTCTAACTTCAGCAACAGTCTTCACCAGGCCTTCAACAGTAATTTTGATAGGACCCTTGGAAGTGATCTTGACAGGGCCTTTGGAGGTAATCTTCACTGGCACTTTATCAACCATATCCACATCTTCAAACTTCTTACCTCGAGTTAGGTGTTCACACATACTTTCCACAGAAGGAGTTCTCTCAAACAATATAGTGTAATTGTCCATGAGGCGTTGAATACCATCTTTCAACTTCCAGCAGCTATCAGGTTTGTAGGCACAATAAAAACAGTCTTCGTTGCAACCTGGAAAGAATCCAGCCTGCGCCAGTTTCTTCTTGATAATAGATAAGGGAGTAGTCACATCTGCTACTGAGGAAACATATGAAACTTCCTCAACAGCATTAACAGTCTTCTCATGATTGGGCATGGGAGCAGTAATCACATTTGGAGTCCCAGGAGGGTCAAATTCAATCTCCCCAGCTTCAATCATATCTTGAATCTTATTTTTCAGCACCCAACAATTGTTGGTGTCATGTCCCGGACAATTAGAATGATAGGCACATCGTGCATTAGGATTGTACCGAGGAGAGGAAGTATTAGGATTCTGAGGAGGGTCCTTCAAAGTAATGAGTTCCCCTTTCAACATGTGTTGCAAGGCTTGGGCCAGTGACATGTTGATCTTGGTGAATTGTCTTCTAGGCTTCTGTTGATTGCTCTGTGGTAGCTCTGGTGTTGCAGGAGTAGGATTAGAAATGTGAACTGCTCCTACGGATTGGTGACTTCTGTTACGGCCAGGTTGACCATACACAGCATTAGACTCCTTCTTTCCACTAGGGGGCTTCTTTGCAGTGCTTGATGAAGAGGCACCCACCTGTATCTTACCACTTCTTATACCACTTTCCACACGCTCTCCAGTCATTATCAGCTCAGTGAAACCAGATGATGAGCTTCCAATGAGGTGACTATAGAAAGGACTATTCAGCGTACTCATAAACATATCCACTAGCTCCCTGTCAGTCAGAGGAGGTTGAACTCTGCCAGCCAGGTCTCTCCATTTCTGGGCATACTCCTTGAAATTCTCCTTAGCACCCATTGACATGCTTTGTAGCTGCATGCGAGTAGGTGCTAAATCAGCATTGTATTGGTATTTCCTATAGAAAGCCTCAGCAAGATCATTCCAATCACGGATATTGACACTCTCCAATTGATAGTACCATTCCAATTGAGCTCCAGACAAGCTCTCTTGGAAGAAATGAATCCATAACTTCTTATCAGCAGTATGTGGTTGAATCCTCCAGACATAGGATCTTAAATGCAGCTTGGGACATGAGACACCATCATACACCACAAAAGCAGGAACCTTGAAACCAATAGGTATAACCACTCCAGATATTAAACTCAGATCTTCAAAATCCAGCCCAGAAGATTTTTGTAACTCCATAGCATTCATTCTATCCACCAGCATCTTGTACTTATCTTCATTAGGATCATGATAATAATTTGCTTCAGAATCAGAATCTCCCACAGTATCATGGAGACTACCTCCCTCTTTCTCAGAATTTTCAGGCTCATAATCATCAACCTGTTCCTTTGTCTTGATAGGGCCTCTGAATCTTCTTCCCAGATTGATAAGGCCTCCTGATCTTCTAGTCTTCTTCTTCTTCTTAGCCAGCAATGTCTTCAACTCATCTTGCCCCTTGGACAAATTCAGAATCAACTCTTGGAATTGTGCATTCTGAGCCTGGAGATCTTTGACAGTCTGTTCAAGAGCCATTTCTGCTGAAATAAACAGCGAGAAGATAAGATACCTGTTCATAAGAAACCTGTGATGCAATAATATGGTATGTAGATGCTTATGCAATGTTTTCAAGGACCGTAGGATTTAAATTTGTTTAAACCACCAAAAAGTAAACTTTTATTAGTAATAAACTTGTTTGCCCCTTGGGCTTATAATAAAAATGAAATGAATACAAAAAATGGGGTTTTAAGTCTCCCATGGACGTTTCCTCTTTGTGTTGAGGTATGAGTTGAGATTCCGCTCCTCGTGAAGTTGTTTTGTTAGCTCCAGGATTCTTTCCTGACTTGCCTTGTAATGAGTCTCAAAAGTATCTCTTTGCTCCTTCAACTGGATCCAGGACCTCTGTAACTCTTCCATGTCAGTGGGCATGTCTAGATGAAGAATGATGTAAGAAGTATCTCCTTCAGCAACAGGCTCCATGGTAACTGGCAGGATAGCAGGATATGGCATCATAAGAGTCTGAGCACGAGATTGTACCCATCTGAGATATGGTTCCATAGGAATAGTGTACTTGGGTTCCAGAGTCTTGCTGTCAACCTTGTTCACTTTACCCCATGCTCGTATGAACCTTTGACGGTAACCTTGAAGATCGTTGTCGTAGTCGAACACAATACCCTGAATAAGCATGTCATGAGGACCATCAGTCCGAGCGTAACCAAACTGACGTAGAGCTAAAGAAGGGTTGTAGGTAATGCCCCCTATTATGCCAAGGAGTGGCACATTAGGGAACTCCCCACAACGGTCAATGCTGGTAACATTCTCCATAGATCTAGAGCACCAATGAATATCTGAATGAGAAAGTGACATAATCCTCTTGGACCACCTGAACCCTTGTTCATTCTTCATCACTGATCGAGGAAGGTGAGAAATAAACCACCTAGATAATAGAGGTATGCAACACATCAGAGTTCCTCGTGCCTTCGTAGTACGGGTATGAAGAGAGTGTAAGATGTCTCCAAGTAATGTAGGCACTGGATTGCGAGTCAGAAATATGTTGATAGCGTGTACTGTAACACCCTTCTAAATACCCCAATTATTTAATTAAAATAACAAAGTGTCAATCAGAGTAATATGCAATCAAGGGTGTCACACAGTTACTACACACCATTCACCAATATAACGGTCATGCTCTTTTATTAATTCAAAACATAAGCATTTGCATAAAACGCAGCGGATAGAAATCTCATCAATCATGTAAAACTTTACATGTAAAATGGTTCATAACTAACAATAAAACATTTAAAACAAGTTAAAACATCCCATCCCGATGTTACATCTATCAGAGCACGACCCACTAAGGAGACTACACTAGACTCCAAGCATTAGCTTCTACTCAACTCATTGCTCGTTACCTGAAAAATAGTTGTAAGGGTGAGTTCCTCAATCGATATAATAAGCATTATAAATTATCATGTCATGTTAAGTAAATAACACATTTCATCACCCAAATCAGATTACACATTCAGCAACGGCAATATCAACTCAATCATACTCATACTCAATGTCAACACAACCACACGTATAATATTGGAATACATCCATTCATATTATACGTCATACATACATTATGCAATGAGACCCCACACATGCGGTACCGACTATTCTTGAACATATAGTTCAAGCTCACCGATCAAATCCAGATACGGCTACTAAGCTCACTAGTCCCACTCATTTGAGATCTAGTGACTCACTCACTAATTCCTCACCATGGGAATTAGCTACAGCCCCAAAGGCTATGCTATGCACACTAATCACCTAGCATGCAAACATCGACAACAAATCCACAATAATTCACTCACTAATTCCTCACCATGGGAATTAGCTACAACCCCAAGGGCTATGCTATACATGCTAATCATCTAGCAATGCAACATCAACAACAATTCACAATGGACACATGCTCACACTCTAAGCCATACAACAGCCCATTCACAAATACATGCATAATATATACATTCACAACATTATGCATATCATCATACATCCTCAACACATTTGTCAAAACATCATATCATCTCAAATAATTGAACACAGTATTAGCACACTCTACAAATACCTATACTGCTCAAAATAGCGGGAATTAATCCCTATTACATCATACGCCACTATAGGCCAAACATCGATTATGTACACAACATTTAAATTAACAATTTTTCCATACTGCAACAGTGTTAACCGGTTAACGCCCTGGGTTAACCGGTTAACGCAGGCAAAACACGCTTACTGCCCAAAACTTATCAGTGTTAACCGGTTAACGCCCTGGGTTAACCGGTTAACGCAGGCAAAACAGCACTAATTCTCAATTCGTAACAGTGTTAACCGGTTAACACCCTGGGTTAACCGGTTAACGCAGACAAAATAGCAGTTCCTGCGCTAACACAAAGCAGAATGCAGAATTCTCCGCATTTTCCGCCGTTAGAGGACTTCCGGACCTCCGATTCCAATTCCGTAGAAAACTATACGTTCGGGAAAACACGACTCACACAATTACGGATTCAATTTCAGATTCAACACAACATATCCATCACAATTTTCAGCATTCAACAATCCCAATTAGGGTCAATTCAACGGTTTATCACTACCCATTACATGCTAACCCATAATACCCATTAAATGACGATAAACCCCCCTTACCTGAGTTAATCCGGCAACTTTGAGCTTTCAAGCTTTTCCGTTCTCCAACCCTTGCTCTCTAGCTCTTCCTCTTGCTCTGCCTCTTTCAGCCGCTTCTCTGAGTTTCACGTGAAAACCTTATTTTCCAAAATGAACTCTTTTTACTTATTCCAGCTTATATATATTTTCAAATAATTATTATTCCAATAATAATAATAATTCAATAATTCCAAAATAATAATAATAATAATCCAATTATCTAATTAAATTAATAAATATATTATTAACTTAATTTAAATAATTACCATATTATTATCGGGGTGTCATAACTCTCCCCCACTAAAAGAGTTTTCGTCCTCGAAAACATACCTCAAGCGAACAACTCTGGGTAAGACTCCTTCATCTTACTCTCCAGTTCCCAAGTCACATTGCCACCTGCTGGTCCTCCCCAAGCTACCTTCACCAAGGCAATCTCTTTACCCCGCAACTGCTTCAACTCTCGATCCTCAATCCTCATAGGTGATGTTTCAACAGTCAGGTTATCTCTCACCTGTACATCATCTATTTGGACTACATGCGACGGATCATGAATGTACCTCCTCAGCTGAGACACATGAAAAACCTCATGCAAATTCGCAAGCGACGGCGGTAAAGCGATACGATAGGCTACCTCTCCTATCCTCTCCAAAATCTGATAAGGACCAATGAATCGAGGTGTCAACTCTTTCGACTTCAAAGCTCGCCCAACACCAGTTATCGGAGTAACATGAAGAAACACATGATCTCCCTCTTGAAACTCAAGTGACTTCCTCCTCTTATCATGATAACTCTTCTGACGACTCTGAGCAATTCTCATCTTCTCCTGAATCATCTTAATCTTTTCCGTAGTCTGTTGAACAATCTCCGGTCCAACCACAGCACTCTCACCGGACTCATACCAACATAAAGGTGTCCGACATCTCCTACCATACAAAGCTTCAAACGGTGCCATACCAATACTCGAATGAAAACTATTGTTGTAGGTAAACTCAATCAAAGGTAAATAACAATCCCAAGCACCTCCTTTTTCCAAAACACAAGCCCTCAAAAGATCCTCTAGTGACTGAATCGTCCTCTCAGTCTGACCATCAGTCTGCGGATGATATGCAGAACTCAATCTCAGCTTAGTTCCCAAAGCCCTCTGCAAACCTTCCCAAAACTTCGATGTAAATCTAGGATCTCTGTCCGAAACAATACTAGACGGAATACCATGCAAACTTACAATCTTCTCAATATACAACTCGGCTAATCTCTCTAACGGATAATCCATTCTGATCGGAATGAAATGAGCCGACTTTGTCAATCTGTCAACAATCACCCAAATAGCTTCACAATTCTTACTTGTCCTCGGTAAACCAGAAACAAAATCCATACTGATACTATCCCACTTCCACTCTGGAATAGCCAACGGTTGCATTAGCCCAGACGGCTTCTGATGCTCAATCTTTGACTTCTGACAAGTCAAACAGGAATAAACAAAACTCGCAATTTCTTTCTTCATTCCCGGCCACCAAAATAACTTTTTCAAATCATGGTACATCTTCGTAGCTCCAGGATGAATACTCAGGCCACTACGATGTCCTTCTTCTAGAATACTCTTCTTAAGTTCGGTAACATCCGGAATACACACCCGATTACCAAATTTCAAAATTCCATTCTCATCAACTCTGAATTCACCACCTTGACCTTGATTCACTAGAGTCAACTTATCAACCAAAAGCACATCGGATTTCTGACCCTCTCTGATCTCATCCAGAATACCACTCGTTAACTTCAACATTCCCAATTTAACACTATTGTGAGTACTCTCACACACCAAACTCAAGTCTCTAAACTGCCCAATTAAATCCAATTCCTTAACCATTAACATAGACATATGCAATGATTTCCGACTCAATGCATCAGCCACTACGTTTGCTTTACCCGGATGGTAATTCAAACCAAAGTCATAATCCTTCAGAAATTCTAACCATCTCCTCTGTCTCATATTCAGCTCTTTCTGATCAAACAAATACTTTAAACTTTTATGGTCACTGAAAACCTCAAATCTTGACCCATACAAGTAATGCCTCCATAATTTCAGAACAAATACCACAGCTGCCAACTCTAAATCATGTGTCGGATAGTTCCTCTCATGAACCCTCAGTTGTCTCGAAGCATAAGCTATAACCTGCTTATTCTGCATCAACACACCACCCAAACCCAACAATGAAGCATCACAGTAAACCTCAAATGATTCCGACGAACTCGGTAATATCAGAATAGGAGCAGTAGTCAACCTTCTCTTTAACTCTTGGAAACCTTCTTCACATTTTGAGTCCCAAACAAATGCTTGCCCCTTTCTAGTCAACATCGTCAACGGTAACGCCAACTTAGAAAATCCCTCAATGAATTTCCTATAGTAACCAGCCAATCCCAGGAAACTGCGAATCTCAGCAACAGACTTCGGAGCTTCCCACTTAGACACCGCTTCTATCTTAGAAGGATCAACAGCAACACCACCTCTTGAAATCACATGACCAAGAAAACTAACCTCTTCTAACCAAAATTCACACTTTGACAGTTTAGCAAATAACTTCTTTTCTCGTAGAACTCTTAAAACCATTCTCAAATGCTCAGCATGCTCTTCTTCAGATTTCGAATACACCAAAATGTCATCAATAAACACCACAACAAACTTGTCTAGGTACGGATGGAAAATCCTATTCATATACTCCATGAATACTCCAAGCGCATTAGTCACACCAAAAGGCATTACAGAATACTCATAATGTCCATACCTTGTTCTGAAAGCGGTCTTCTGAATATCCTCAGTTTTCACACGTATCTGATGATACCCAGATCTCAAATCTATCTTGCTGAACACACTCGCACCAACCAACTGGTCCATCAGATCATCAATCCTCGGTAAAGGATACCGATTCTTGGTCGTCACTTTGTTCAGTTGCCTGTAGTCCACACACAACCTCATAGTACCTTCTTTCTTCTTAACCAATAACACTGGTTCACCCCACGGTGACACACTCGGACGAATAAACTTCTTATCCAACAGATCTTCCAACTGACTCTTCAATTCAGTTAACTCAACAGCAGACATACGGTACGGAGCCATCGATATCGGTCTAGTACCAGGTACCAAATCAATCGAGAACTCAACTTCACGCTCTGGCGGCAATTCATTCACTTCTCCCGGAAACACATCAGGGAAATCACACACCACAGCCAGATCACAAATCACCAGTTTATATTTAGCCTCCAAAGTCGCTAACAGCATAAACAACTCTGCCCCATCTGCTACTTCCTCATTCACCTGCCTCGCTGATAGAAACAAATCCTTTCCTTCCTCAACCTCAGGAAATATCACAGTCTTATCAAAACAATTGATGGAAACTCGGTTAAACACCAACCAGTTCATACCCAAGATAACGTCAATCTGCACTAGGGGAAGACACACAAGGTCTATCCCAAAATCTCTACCAAAAATACTCAAAGGACAACTCAAGCAAACTGAAGTAGTAGTCACTGAACCCTTTGCAGGAGTATCAATCACCATACTACCATACATCTCAGATATCTCTAACTTAAGTTTCACAGCACAATCCAAAGATATAAAGGAATGAGTAGCACCGGTGTCAATAATAGCTACAAGAGGAAAACCATTTATATAACACGTACCTCTGATCAAGCGATCATCTGCAGAAGTCTCAGAACCCGATAAGGCAAAGACCTTGCCTCCTGACTGATTCTCCTTCTTCGGCTTAGGACACTGTGGACTGATATGACCCACCTCTCCACAGTTGAAACAAGTTACAGTCTTCAACCGGCACTCTGCAGCCAAATGACCACCTTTGCCACACTTGAAACACTTCATCTCAGCACTGGTACACTCATGGACACGATGTCCAGCCCGACCACATCTATAACACTTAGCAGGGGCACTAGAGTCTCCCCCACTAGGCCTCTTCATCCCACTCTGTCTCTGAAAACCTTTGCCAGCTGCATACGGTTTTCCACGATCATTCTGATTCTTGCCTTTCCTATCAACCCTTTGCAGATAGCTCTCTGCTCTGGCTTTGGAATCCTGTTCAAAAATCCTGCAACAGTCAACCAAGTCAGAAAACACTCTGATCCGTTGGTATCCAATAGCCTGCTTGATCTCGGGACGTAACCCGTTCTCAAACTTCACACATTTCGAAAATTCTCCAGCAGCCTCATTATAGGGAGTGTAATACTTCGACAGCTCTGTGAACTTAGCAGCATACTCCGTAACAGACTTGTTACCCTGCTTCAACTCTAAGAACTCTATCTCTTTCTTTCCTCTGACATCTTCTGGAAAGTACTTCCTCAGGAATCTCTCTCTGAACATAGCCCAAGTGATTTCAGCATTCCCAGCAGTTTCCAACTCAGTGCGGGTAGCAACCCACCAATCATCAGCTTCTTCTGATAGCATATGCGTACCGAACCTGACCTTCTGGTTATCGGCACACTCAGTCACTCGGAAGATTCTCTCTATCTCCTTCAACCACTTCTGAGCGCCATCTGGATCGTATGCTCCCTTGAACATTGGAGGATTGTTCTTCTGGAACTCACTCAGTTGACGAGCAGCTCCCATTCCCATCACATTCGGATTCCCTCCAAGTACTCCAGCTAGCATGCCCAGAGCCTCAGCAATCGCAGCATCATCTCTACCTCTTCCAGCCATCTCTATTCTGAAAACCCAACAAGCTAAAACAATAAGTACTGATAGGGTTACACAACACCTATCCCGTACAGGGGAAACAAAATAATTACGACTCGACTCGACCGACTATGCTCTGATACCACTAATGTAACACCCTTCTAAATACCCCAATTATTTAATTAAAATAACAAAGTGTCAATCAGAGTAATATGCAATCAAGGGTGTCACACAGTTACTACACACCATTCACCAATATAACGGTCATGCTCTTTTATTAATTCAAAACATAAGCATTTGCATAAAACGCAGCGGATAGAAATCTCATCAATCATGTAAAACTTTACATGTAAAATGGTTCATAACTAACAATAAAACATTTAAAACAAGTTAAAACATCCCATCCCGATGTTACATCTATCAGAGCACGACCCACTAAGGAGACTACACTAGACTCCAAGCATTAGCTTCTACTCAACTCATTGCTCGTTACCTGAAAAATAGTTGTAAGGGTGAGTTCCTCAATCGATATAATAAGCATTATAAATTATCATGTCATGTTAAGTAAATAACACATTTCATCACCCAAATCAGATTACACATTCAGCAACGGCAATATCAACTCAATCATACTCATACTCAATGTCAACACAACCACACGTATAATATTGGAATACATCCATTCATATTATACGCCATACATACATTATGCAATGAGACCCCACACATGCGGTACCGACTATTCTTGAACATATAGTTCAAGCTCACCGATCAAATCCAGATACGGCTACTAAGCTCACTAGTCCCACTCATTTGAGATCTAGTGACTCACTCACTAATTCCTCACCATGGGAATTAGCTACAGCCCCAAAGGCTATGCTATGCACACTAATCACCTAGCATGCAAACATCGACAACAAATCCACAATAATTCACTCACTAATTCCTCACCATGGGAATTAGCTACAACCCCAAGGGCTATGCTATACATGCTAATCATCTAGCAATGCAACATCAACAACAATTCACAATGGACACATGCTCACACTCTAAGCCATACAACAGCCCATTCACAAATACATGCATAATATATACATTCACAACATTATGCATATCATCATACATCCTCAACACATTTGTCAAAACATCATATCATCTCAAATAATTGAACACAGTATTAGCACACTCTACAAATACCTATACTGCTCAAAATAGCGGGAATTAATCCCTATTACATCATACGCCACTATAGGCCAAACATCGATTATGTACACAACATTTAAATTAACAATTTTTCCATACTGCAACAGTGTTAACCGGTTAACGCCCTGGGTTAACCGGTTAACGCAGGCAAAACACGCTTACTGCCCAAAACTTATCAGTGTTAACTGGTTAACGCCCTGGGTTAACCGGTTAACGCAGGCAAAACAGCACTAATTCTCAATTCGTAACAGTGTTAACCGGTTAACACCCTGGGTTAACCGGTTAACGCAGACAAAATAGCAGTTCCTGCGCTAACACAAAGCAGAATGCAGAATTCTCCGCATTTTCCGCCGTTAGAGGACTTCCGGACCTCCGATTCCAATTCCGTAGAAAACTATACGTTCGGGAAAACACGACTCACACAATTACGGATTCAATTTCAGATTCAACACAACATATCCATCACAATTTTCAGCATTCAACAATCCCAATTAGGGTCAATTCAACGGTTTATCACTACCCATTACATGCTAACCCATAATACCCATTAAACGACGATAAACCCCCCTTACCTGAGTTAATCCGGCAACTTTGAGCTTTCAAGCTTTTCCGTTCTCCAACCCTTGCTCTCTAGCTCTTCCTCTTGCTCTGCCTCTTTCAGCCGCTTCTCTGAGTTTCACGTGAAAACCTTATTTTCCAAAATGAACTCTTTTTACTTATTCCAGCTTATATATATTTTCAAATAATTATTATTCCAATAATAATAATAATTCAATAATTCCAAAATAATAATAATAATAATCCAATTATCTAATTAAATTAATAAATATATTATTAACTTAATTTAAATAATTACCATATTATTATCGGGGTGTCACATGTACGTCTATGAACTGGTCTGGATTGGGGAACAGTACTAAGCCATAAATTGATAGGGATAAGATCTCCTCAAAAGCATCATAACTCATAGCCTTCAGGAATACTTGAGCTTTCTCCATCAATACCTTAGCAAGAATACCCTTAACTCCACTCCTTGTTTCTAGGACAATGTCTGATTTCTTTAAATGTAAGGCTGTAGCAATGACTTCAGGTTTAGGCTCTTTTTCCAAGCCTGTGAAGGGTTTCTGATCAAGAATAGGTATACCCAGAAGCTTGGAGAACTCTTCCATTGTAGGAACCAGCTGATAGTCGGGAAATGTGAAGCAATGATGTTTAGGGTCAAAAAACTGAAACAGGACACTCATCATGTCTTCATTGAACCCTGAAGTGACTAGATCCAGTAGGTGACCATGCCTCTTGATGAACTGGGAGTTTTCAGAAACTTGAGAGACCAATTCCTTAAGCTTAGGAGGTATTCCTACAAAGTTGATCCGGATAGTATTCCTACGAGCAGAAGCCATGACCTGCAATAAAGATAAATCCTTTGGTCCTTGAAATGGTTAGTGAAAATGCTATGCTTATGATGCATGATGATGCTATAATGTTATGCTCAATCACAAACATGTGGCACATACAAACAAGTCACACAATAGCCCTAGGTTTGAAGGCTTGCATGAGGTTTAAAGGTAAGTACCCTCCCCTGAAGTTTAGTTGATTCATCCTGTCCTACAAAAGTAACCAGGTTCTAAGGGATCTCAAAATCATTGATCCTTCACAAGGATGGTTGTTCAGTAGGCAACTTACTTGCCAACCAAAACCCTCCAAGTTTAGGATCTCAATGAGTGTAGTATCGAGTATCAACCAACTTCAGTCTTCACCAAAGCCGGTTATCTCACTACTTTCTAATGGCCAAGATGGGATGACTAGGGTTCTAAAAGTCAGTTAGTGTATTGACAACATATGGCAGCCTCATATTATCCTCAACTTGCTTAAGGAACATAAGCACCAACCAAGAAGTCACACTAACTATGGCCACCAGATCAACCATATCGATATACGCCATACAGTTTCCTTGGTCTATTGCCATTTACCTAAGGTACACTAGATCCGGGTTAGGGTCTTTCACACATAAGAGCACCCAACAGATAAGTATAAAGCAAACAAGGCAAACAATTTTAAAGTGATCTAATTCCTAAGGGTACCCCTCTTTTATTAACTCCCCAGCAGAGTCGCCAGTTCTGTAACACGGTGGGAGAACTGACTTTAGTTAAATGTTGCGGATAACAAGAGTCGCCACCGACTTTTATTTTATCCAAAAGGAAAGGACATAAAAGAACAGGAAAGACCTTAAAAAGATTTTGAGTTCGGGGGGTAGGTTATACAAAGGGAAGGTATTAGCACCCTTTATATCCATGGTTATCCATGGGCTCTTAGTTACTTAGCTCACTTTGTTTGTTTGCAAGAGTGTAGTGTGTGATTAGAAAAATTTCTTTAAGTACTTTGTAATGACCCTCGTATGGGTGTATACAAAGCCTAGTTTAGAAATTGTGAGGTGTAAAAGTAATTTTGAAAATTGTGAGCAAGTAACTATGAGATACCTACCCTAGATTAAGTCTTTCATGTTCTCGTATATTCTTTCAATGGTAAGACTGTCCCTATTATTAAGGAATAGGTAGTCATTACCTTGGATGTGTTTAAGGGACGGGCGTAGGGTCATCGTATGGTCAATGAAGGCAACATAAAGGGTGTCTTTAGCAACTCGTAGGGACTATCATCATATTTACCGAAGGGACAAGATCATTATATCGTAGGCAACCTCGTAGGGACTTGATCTTTTAAGTTTATAGGGACTTGATGATTTTTCTGTTTGAAGGGACTTTGCTTAAGACACCCCTATTTTCGAGGGACTTGACCATTTAAAGAAGGCAACCAAGAGGAATACCCTAGGAAGTACAGATGGTGATCAAAGATCGACTGACGTGTGTGGGTGTTATTTTTCAGATATTTGTCTTGAATTTAATTTTCTAAGTTCAATTATTTACAGTTAGTTTTTTTGCATTCCCTAAATTACTAACCACGCAATAAATATTTACAAAAATAAAAGCAAGAAAAATAAATTCCTAAACTATTACATGGCTATGGGACAGATACATAATAATCAGGCGAGAAAGAATAAATTTACAACCTATACATTTGTTCCTAATATTATAAATAAAACAAAATTAAAATAAGGAAAATAATGAAGCAAAAATAGAATAGATAAAAGCAAATAATAATAAAATAATAAATAAACAATGGTAATAAAGCAATAATAAAATAACAATAATAATAAAGTGATAATAAAAAGGTTAGAATTTTAAAAGAAATTATTTTAAGTTAAACAAGTTAGATTTTTTTAGAAGTTATTAGAAAAATATGAGTTTAAAATAAATTAGTAATAATAAAAGAATTTAAAATATATTAATGTACAAATTATAAAATAAAAGAGTTATATGAAAAATATTAAGTTTGTTATTTACAAAATAAATAAAGGTTATAGAAAATATCAAATTATTAGATTAATAGGTTTATTATTATTATTCAATTAGAAAAATGGTCAATTAGATTTTATTTAAAAAATATATAAGGATTTATTATTATAAGTAAGTAATAAAAAAAAAGTTATTAAAATAGTTAGTATTTATTATTTATTTACAAAAAATATAAAGGTTATAGAAAAATATTAAATAATTAATTTAGTAGGTTTTCACGCCCTACATTACTAAACCACGCAGTTAATATAGGATCAATGGCAGGAATTTAAATGGTAGAAAAATAAATGGCAGAAAAATAAAATGGCAGAAAATAAATGGCAGAAAATAAAACCCTAATTATTACAACGCTTTGGTGCAGTTACATAATAAAGATGGCGAAAAGTAAAACTGAAAATATTACAAGTTAAAACTTAAAATATTACAAGGGCGAAGCAGTTATAGTGTATGAATAACATAAATATGAGCGAAAATAGGGAATAATAATAAGGTTTGTTAAGGTTTAAGAAAAGGTTTATGGTTTAAAGGAAATAACACGGTTAAAGTTTTAGGTTTGAAATTTAGAGTTTGTGGCGAAATTGTCAGGGTTTAGGAAAAAGCAGGGTAGTTAGTTATGAAAAAAAATGTGCAGATCTAAATATATGTATATATAAAAAATATGAATTAAAAAAAAACAACGGCGTTGCTAGCGCAAAATTGCGATCATCGCAACTAGATCGGATAACACAAATGTCACGCCTCATACACGTATATGTGAAAACGGCGTATTGACACGATCCGATCCGAAAACATTATCAAATTATAACATAAAATAGAAATATATATATATTTAACACACTAGTTACATATTATAAAT
Organism: Lathyrus oleraceus; assembly: GCF_024323335.1. Classification (NCBI taxonomy): domain Eukaryota; kingdom Viridiplantae; phylum Streptophyta; class Magnoliopsida; order Fabales; family Fabaceae; genus Lathyrus; species Lathyrus oleraceus. The sequence continues at coordinate 321,886,516 of NC_066580.1, read as the reverse complement.
TATATATTATATGATCCATATGCATTTTTATTAACAACAAAATTATTATTATATTATATTATATATTATGAGACATGTAAAACTTATATAAAAACAAACACATCAAATACATAATACAATGAACCAAATTATTATACATGTTATACTTATGTGCATAAAAAAAAGCAAAACGGCGATATCCTGATATATTTAACCAAACTGCATGTATCTGGAATACATAACACAGTCACACATATGAACATGTATTTGAAACACAGTAACAAATATATCAACAAAATAGATAAAGTATATATCATATATAAACTATTACCAAACTGTGTGTACGATAGTATAGATCAGCCACTCTTAGTTTCTCTTTTTTGTTCTGTCTTTTGGCCTCTCTCTATCAGTCATGCTAGTAAATATATATAGGAACAAATTAGGTTAATGATAATGGGCCTAAGTTTATTTTGAAACCCAATATTAAATTAAAAACTGAATAAAGTTAAATAATTAAAATAGTTAAAATTAAAATAAAAACTAATTAACCTATTTATTTATTCTAGACCCAATATAAAAATAAATAGACTCAAAAAAAATAAAAGTCGGGCACCAAAATGCTCGAAAAAATAAAGTGAACACGTCAAAATAATCAGCGCGAAATAAATGACTCGGAAAAATACAGCGTTTGGTCGGATTTTGAAATAAAATATATGACCGTTTAAACTGCTCAGACTGATCAACATATGACCAAAAATAGTCGTAAAAATATTTTTAGCATGTCAAATTAAACCACGTGAACCGCAGATTAATGTTACCGACATTTGCAAACTTAAACTTGACATTTTTTCGTTGACTAATTTTAGGCATAGTTAAAAAGTTAATTTGACCAGTCTGTTTGTAAATTCCGAGAAATTATTCCGGCTAATATTAAGACAGAAAAAAATGTTATGCTATGAAGATGATGCAAATGAATGTGAAACAAAAAAATTGGTTAGAGTTAAAAATAGAGGGCAAATTTTGGGGTGCAACACATAGGCATTCATAGGACGAGTGAACTCTTCACCATCCATAGTTGTAATAATCAAAGCACCACTTGAAAAGGCTCTCTTAACAACATACATGCCTTCATAATTAGGAGTCCATTTTCCCCTAGAATCAGGTTTGAAAGATAGAATATTCTTGAGCACGAGGTCACCTTCTTTGAACACACGAGGCTTGACCTTCTTATCAAAAGTTTTCCTCATTCTCTGCTGATATAACTGACCATGACACATGGCAGTCAATCTCAAGACACACAATGATGGCACGGGGGGCACTGCTTCCATGCCATAAATGAGAGATAAAAGGGTTGCCCATGTTGAAGTGCAGATGGATGTACGGTACCCATGCAAAGCAAATGGGAGCATCTCATGCCAATCTTTGTATGTTACAACCATCTTCTGAATGATCTTCTTAATGTTCTTATTTGCAGCTTCAACAACCCCATTCATCTTGGGTCTATAGGGAGAAGAATTATGATGTGCAATCTTGAAGTCTTTGCAAAGAGCTTACACCATATTATTGTTCAAGTTTGATCCATTATCAGTAATGATTTTACTTGGCACAGCATAACGACATATAATATGATTCTTGATAAACCTTACAACAACTTGCTTGGTCACATTTTCATATGATGCCGCTTCAACCCACTTTGTGAAGTAATCAATAGCCATCAAAATCAAATGATGTCCGTTCGGAGCTTGGGCTCAATCATGTCAATTCCCCGCATGGAGAAGGGCCATGGGGAAGAAATGACGTTCAACAGTGTCGGAGGAACATGAACCTTATCTGCATAAATTTGGCACTTATGGCATTTCTTCACAAACTTGCAACAGTCAGATTCCATTGTCAACCAATAGTAACCTGCTCTCAACATCTTCTTTGCCATAGCATGTCCATTGGAATGAGTACCAAAGGAACCTTCAAGGACTTTAGTCATCAACAAGTCTATTTCGTGTCTATCCACGCATCTGAGCAAAACCATGTCAAAATTTCTCTTATAAATCACATCACCATTCAGGTAAAAGTTGCCAGCTAATCTTCTCAAAGTCTTCTTATCTTTCAGAGATGCCCTAGTCGGGTAAGTCTGACTTTGGAGGAAACATTTGAAATCAAAATACCAAGGCTTTTCATCTTTGACTTCTTCAATATCAAATACATGAGCTGGCCTATCAAGACGGATCACAGTCAAATTAGGAACTTTATTCTAAAAATTCACCACAATCATTGAAGCCAATGTTACAAGAGGATCTGCCATCCGGTTTTTATCTCGAGGGAAATGATGAAACTCAACCTTTATAAAGAAATTTGATATCCTCCTCGCATAATCTCTGTATGGTATCAAACCAAGTTGATTCGTCTCCCATTCACCTTTGATCTGATTCACAACCAAAGTTGAATCTCCATAGACATCAAGATATTTAATTATGAGATCAATGGCCTCTTCAAGCCCCATAATGCAAGCTTCATATTCAGCCATATTGTTTGTACACTTGAAGGTCAATCTAGTTATAAACAGAAAATGAGTGTCGTGAGGAGTAATAATCACTGCCCCAATGCCATTACCATACGAATTAACAACTCCATCAAATACCATTCCCCAACGAGAACCAGATTCAGGCCCTTCTTCAAGCAATGGTTCATCATAATCTTTCATATTCAAGTACAAAATCTCTTCGTCAGGAAAATCATATTGCACTGATTGGTAATTGTAGCGGTAAATTCATGATCATCAAGCTATGGATAAGCTAGACATCAAATAACAAGTGTCGCCACTGCGCTTTTATTGTTTCCAAGGGAAAAGGGAAAAAGTACGAACAAAACCCAAAGTAAGAAGTTTTCACATCAAAACTAATAAAATGTCAGAGATTACATGTAAGGGGGTTGGTTACACAGAGGGGAGGTGTTAGCACCCAAAGTGTCTTAGGTACTCCTAGGGAGCCCTTTTTGTGTGCATATGTATTTGGTACAAAATGATATTTACAAACAAATAGAATAGGGGGATGAGAAAAGAATTCATTAATTATATTTTTGTGTTTGACAAGACCTTTGTACTTGTGCCTACGTACCAACATAAAAATGAGGGATCAAAACCTCGTAGTTCGTGATATAAATTTCAAAATGGATGTATTGCTTTTAACAAAAATTAAGTTTTGAAAGGAACAAAGGCCTAAATATGGCTTGAATGAGTTAGTTCTTTTTGGTTTTTTGAAAATTTAAGTCAAGTATAGTTAAGTTTATTTACAAGTTTGATTTAAGAAAGAGAAGTTTGAAAATGCAATGGCATAAGGCCAAAGTTTCTATCTTTTTTGCAAAATGGTCAAAGTTTAGAACAAAATAAGTTCAGTCAAAGAAGAATTTGAAAAGGGAGGGAGAGATTTTGAAATTAAAGAAACGGGGAGAAGATGAAGAGACTAATCCTATGCACAAAATTAAAAGTTAAGAGTTGAAAAGATCTGACCAAATGGGTAGTAATCCAATAGACAAGAATGTCAATAGAAACCCAGAATTCCCTTGGACATTTAGAATCAAGCAACACACAAATGCACAATTATATTATCTTTAAGAGCAAAGGCATCAAATAAAGATAGCCACATCCAAGCTTTAATCATTCCATGATCTTCTTCAAAAAATAGCCCATGTAACAGATGAATTCCATAAGTCACAGGTTCACAATAACAACTTCACAATGATCATGTTGCAGATGAACTCAGAGGGATCTTGAATGATGTATCAGATGAAGTTTCAAATTGCAAGCACTTGGTTTCTCAATAAGTTGGAATTGACCAAGTCCTCTAGCATAGGAATGTTTCCTAAGTTCTAAGTCCATTTGTCCAAGATCAAGCCAACAATCCACACAAAAGTTTTTTAGGGATTTTTTTTGTTATTATGTACATTAATGGTCAAAGACCACACAAACAAGCAAAGTATATACAAACAAGATATATCACACAATATGGTCCAAGTGGACAAAGTGAAAATTGCATTAACATAAACAATTAGAATGATATGAACAAATGGCAAATGAATAAAGGCTAAAATTAAATGACATTAAAGTAAATGGCTTGAAGTTAAAAATTTGTTGTTAATGGGTTAGAAGTTAGTATTGTTTTGATTTTGCTTTTCATTTTAGACATTCTTTGGAGAATACTTAACCCACTTATCACAAGCATGAATCCTTGAGCCAAGACATCTTCCAAAGGAAGGAAAAAAGGCCAAGTTTCCACACAATACCATGAAAGAGGGGAGACTTACAATCTCACTAACTAGAATGCTATGCCTTTTATGTCACAAATTTAGCGCTATGTTAAGCAATCGTAATTGGACTTATGTAGAAGTCACAACTATTTGAGGCCGGACAATAGAATTTGGTGTTAATGCATGTTAGAGACATAGTATAATGGACTATGCTCATGAAACATACCACACACAAAAAGAGATATGCAAAAGAGATGGCCTAATCTCATCCATACTCATGTTAATTTTTCAATCAACTAGCTTTAGGACTTTGAGATATTATAGACCAAATGAGATGAATGCATAAAGAAGGGGAATGAGATGAAGAGGGAGGGGAGTGGATCAAAACTCAAATTGATCAAAGGAGGACTTTTACCAAATTAATATCATCCATTCACTTTGGGAGATGGAATGTACATTCCATCAATCCCCTAAATCCAATGATACTAAATTGACAAAGTCAAATTAACCTTGATCAAGGCCCAACAACAAGAGTCAAATGCAAACAAGTCATTACAATTGCTCAACAAAATTATTTGGCATTTATTCAAATTAAAAATACTAAACTAAGGCATTTAAATTAAATATGGTTTGTCAAATTCCTAAAACCTCATCAAAACACCAAATAAGTGGCCATGAGATTTATCATAGGTCAAACAAGGTCAAAGGACCTTGGAGAATTTTTTATAGAATTTTAAAAGACTTAATCTTCTCGCCTACATTGGTAGGACTTCAGAGAAACAAGGATCCAAGAGAATTAAGTGGAATTGAGACAGAATCGAAGATATGAAGTTTTCTGAAAATTACCTTCAATGATATGTTGTTCTTGATGTTGCTTGCTCCAAACACAATCTGATCACACTTGAGAAGCTAACAGGAAGTGATTAGAGAGGTTGTAAGGCTTTGGATCCTGGAGTTCTTGAATCTCCAACAGTCGAGATTCAAACTCAAATTTCAAGTTGAAATTTATCAGGTTTTCCTTTGGAATGAGAAGGTTTCAATGGGGGGCAAAGCTGGCGCGCAAGGTGTGATTCAAATGAGCACAGAGAGCATGTATTTAAAGCATTAATGAATGATATTTGCACACTTCAAATTTTGTCCAAAATTAGCAATGTTGATGGCACGAGTGCATGGCCATGTTGATTGCGACTTTATGAGTCGAATTTGGGATACAAACTGCAAGTGCACAGTTCTATCGCGTAGTTTTAAAAGATATCGATCCCACATGGACTTACGAATCGATATACCGTTTTCTAAGGTTACTTCGTAAAGCTAAGGCAGGTAATACTTTGATTGTTTGGGGGAAAAGCTAAAACTAAAATAAGATCTAAAATAAATATCAATAAAGCGGATATCGGTATGTAGTTCGTCGTAATTAGGGAATCAATTCTTTGTTGGTTTCTTGGTTTTAAAATAAATCCTTTCAGTTGACACTATTGATTAAAAGTCTTATCTCAAACTCTCGCTCTGTTGAATAAACTATGATTTTATATTAACGTAGCTGTCACTTATTAGTTAAGTCAAAAACCACTTTTTGAAAACAATAGAATCCGTAGAAACTCTTTTTAAGAAAACACTAATTGTTTAAACACCCTTATCTCAAACTCTCGCTCTATTGACTTAGGTTATATAATTAAATTCAAATGCTTAACTCTCGTCCTCACATTCAATCTTTAAAAATACTTTTTGAAAAAGATTAGAATTTAATTAACTCTAAAAATTGATCTCGCCCTGATCTAGAATTAATGTCCAATTTACACTGTCCAGTCAAAAACTCAAACTCTCGTTCTATTGCTTTTAACTTCTTTATGTCTTTTACTTTCGTACAAAAACCTTGTTATTAAACCTGTAAATTGAGACCGTAAAAAGAGTGATTTTAATCTTAAATTAATTAAACCAATTTGGTTTTGATTCCTTCATTCCGCTTACTTTACATACCGATACCTAAATAAATTAGCCAGACATGCTAAACAGATCTAAATAATTATCATGCATAAACAAATTCATCTCAGGCAACTATAAATCAACAATAAAGCAGGGCATATATAAATTCAAACAATAATTAAAGAACCTGAGAAATTAAATAGCAGTCTTGAACACTCCACCACAGGCCGGTTGGATTTGTTCTTGAATTCTTCAATCAAACAGAAAAATAAAAGCGAAGGAATAAAAAAACTAGATTCTAACGTAAGGTTAGATCCGGTGAAAGGTACACAATAGTTTCCAGTGTAGAAACTACTGTGCGAAAAATTAATTAATTGCTGGAAAAGAAAATAGAAATTGCAAAGGAAACAATATAAAAATCGTAAAAGTAATGCTGTAAAAATGTGCTTGTACTGCTGGAAGAGAAAAAATGCGAAAAAGAGAAAATGGCGAAGAAGCGTGGAATCGAGAGCTTTCCAAAAAGCTACTATTTATACTGGTCACTTTCTGTAACGACTTCCAAGGGTTTTCCGTGTACATGGTCTTCACGTTCCAAGGGTCAAGCGTGAAAGTAGCTTCAACGTGGTCTGTTGCGGTCCTGGTGCCAAAAATATAGGGGAATGGTGTGACGTCCGTCACACCATGTGTGACGCTCGTCACACAAGTGTGTAAAGCGTGACGCTCGTCACAGCCTTTGTGACGCTCGTCACAGGCACAGCGCCTGTGCTTTTTGGGCTGGGCTTTGGCTTTTGATATTTGCTTATTTTCATTCCTTTTTGCACCTCCTTTTCTTCCTTTTTTACTTGTGCTTCAAATAAACCACCTGAGATAAATAGAAATAAAATACCGCGTAATATGTAATAAAATGAAATAAATTGAAGTAAATAATAATATAATTTAATTAAATTGAGTTCTAGAATGTGATACTATTTCATGTTATCAAACTCCCCCATACTTAGATCTTTGCTTGTCCTCAAGCAAAATACAGTATAGAACTTGTTTTAAAAATTATAGCCAGATGAAATTTCAAAACACACATCAATTCGTACTAGGTCGCATGTAAACCTTGTTTAGAAGTAACTTGAGTTTAATCTTGACATCAACAACCACCGTCGCAATCTCAGATAACCCCACCTTATGCAAACCAGTTCGAGTAATGCCATTATAGCTATCCTAGTTCCTTTACTCTTATTTCACCCGTTTTCATTCTAGCGAAATCACATTAAGCCCTTTATCTTTTCGCGCACATAGTGGAGTAACCGGTTAGTGATTTTGATCCCCTTTTTGCTAGAAGTTCTGGTACATAAGTCGGATAACTTTGTTATTCAGTCCATTGCAAATTGCGGGGGATCGGACCGTAGTCTGCCCTACCAAGTTCAGCACCAGATACCTGCTGAACCAACTCATAATGGATCTTTCATATTATGCTTTTGTATGATCTGCAACCTTTAGATTAAATGATCTGGTAAGGATCACCTAACTTAATTAGTGCATTTCCTGATATATATATATATATATATATATATATATATATATATTTTATGTTACTTTGAGAATCATTCACTTATATTCATCGGTTCTCCACGTAGTTTGCTATTAAGATGGTGCTGACTTCTCGTATAAACTACTCGGGGTTACTATAAAACTAAAAGTTCAAGGGATTGGTATAATAGGTACTTATCCTGATCTAACATGTTGAGATTCTTAGAGCGTTGTTATGGTAATAATTTTTGTCTTGATTTCACTCAAGTTTTATAAAATAAGCGACCTTTATACTTATTGGGTGTGTTGAATTTTTGTTATGGCTCATGGAAATTTTGAGGGAATAGATAATAGGAATTTTTCACACTTGGGACTTAACTTAAAATAAATCTATATTATAAGAAATATTATTTTTTTTATTTTTATTTTTTATTTTTTTTATAAGGGAAATAACAATGAAAAGAAAGATACATACTTGAAAAAAAAAAGGAGGATAGAAAGAACACGGTTTTACCCCCCATACTTGAATGAAACATTGTCCCCAATGTTTTAAGGAAAAGAAATGAATTACAAAAAGAAAGGAAAAAGGAAACTAAAGTTAATGCGGCCTGCCGCCCCTTGTTCTTGGACCTGGTGATCGTTGATGTACTTCTAAGTTGTCAAACCTGCTAAGCAGATCAGTGAACCGCTGGTCGGTTATGGCATTCCTCTCTTCCTGTTGTTGTTGCATTTGGCGCATCATTTGCATCATTTCGAGATTCTGTGCTTGCATACCATCAATAGCATCCATGATGTCGTCGTTGGTTGCAGGCCTTCTTCGTCGACGACGTCGTGAGGATGGGCCAGCTGCATTATCGGAAGGGTTGAGCGGGACTGATTGTTGTGCAGGAGCGTTATCACCTTGCTCCATTTCGTCGAACTCGTCGGTAGACGGGTTTGTATGTGAGGGCTCGGTAGCTTCGAGAGCATTCAGATCATAGAGGTGGTGGTTGGGATTGGTGACATCGGTTAAGGCAATGTTGGGTAGAACAACGCTTGGGACTGCCTGGTTATTCACCATAAGGTAATATTTTCCGCCTACTCTGTTCTTTATTAGGCGGCTGGACCGACAGTAGCTTATATCCATAAATAGGGGAGGTAAAGATTCTAAAGTTTGGAGTCGGTCCCCTAGGTTTAAGCCAAGTGCTATGGTGGTGATTAATCCACCAATTACAAAAGGTTGACGGCCTCTAGCACATAAGGTGCGGATATGATGAAATAGGAAGGAGGCGGCGTTTACCTTAGCATTCGGTTCGAAGACGCATTCGAGGAAGAATAGTTCCTTTGCGTTGACCTTGCTGTTGTTCGGTCTTCCAAAAACTGTGTTTTGTAGGATGCGGATGAAGTACCGGATAATTGGGTTATGTATATGGGAAACAAGGAGCTCTTCCCAGTTGTTGGCATCTACACCGGATATTTTCCTAAAGAGGTCGAAAGCGGCAACTGTGTTCCAGTTTAAGTTTGGAGGGATTCTGGGGTAGACTTGACCTTCTATGGGGAATTGTAGCATGGTGCTCAATTGGTTTTGGGATAAGGAATACTCGGTGTTGAACATACGGAAGGTTGCGGTACCGGTTAAGAATTCGTCTTCACCGGTGGGAGTGTTGTACGCATATGAACTTAAGAATTCTAAGGTTAGGGAGGGGTAGGTAGGTTGATTATGAGTGCATAGAAAGGTTAGATTGGCAAGGCGGAGCATCCACTCGATACCTTGAAGTAATCCTAATTGTTGTAAACAAGTTGAATCAGGATACCTGGTAGAGGTGACACCTCGTTGTTGGAAACGCTCGAATTGCTCTCTTTGATAGTTATCATCTTCAGATCGGAAGATGATGTTTCCAAAATTTTGATTTCCTGCCATACTGATGAATGAGTTGGAAGAAGTAATTAGGAAAGAAAAGAAAATATATTTGATTGTATAGAATAGTTGTGATGTAGGAAGAAAGGTATGATGGGTATTTATAGGAAAAAATTTGAAGTTGGAAAGGGAGTGGTTGAAAAGTAAATAAATGTGGGTAAATGTGAATGAATGGGGAAGGTAAAAAGGTAAAGAGGTGTAACGTTCGTCTCCAACGGCTTTGTAACGTTCACCTAGCCAGAAGGGTGTTACGGTCGTTACAGGGGCATGACGGGCGTCACAAGCACTTGGCGTGACGTCCGTGATAGGTTGTGTGACGCTCGTCACACAGTCTTTTTGGCAAGGTTTCTGCTTGCGTTCTTCATAATGATTTTCGTAATTTATTTTTATTATTTATTTTGTTTTGCTTCAGATTATTTTATTTTGCTATTTAAATTTCCCTGCATGCTATTCTACTTTGTATAATAGTGCATAATTATATTTTTCTTTAATAAGTTATGTAGGCAGCAACACTAGAGAGCATTTTTTTGATAGATATTGCATAATTCATAATAAAATAGGATAATTCAATAGCTTCATAAAATAATCATAATGTAACATTGGAGAAAAAACAAAAATGCGAAAGAGAAACAAATACGAACATAATTTGAAATAACATTAAATAATAAAACTAACTAAAACTAAATAACTAAGAAAAACGACTTCTATCCATCTGCATGATCTCTGGCCGGAGGAGCAAAGGAGTTAACACGGTTTAGCAACTCGTGAAACTAATTTGTCATACCGTTCATGTATCCTAGAAATTCGTGTCTCATGTTAGCGAACTCTTCTCTGAGGGCGTCTTGTTCTGACATCAAAGCTTCAATGGCGGTGTTATAATCAGTTCCGGGCATATGATGTCTAAGGTCGGGTATTGCCGATTCTTCGGTCTGAACAGGTTGAGGAGGAGGATCAATATCATAATAACCAGATGGTGTCTGGGGGTCAGATTCAACATAAGGAATCTGGTCATCACAAATCTCATAGTCCTGGATGGATTCAGTGGATCTAGCAGGAGAGGGGGTTTCGTTCAGATTGTAGAGCCAGTTATTGCGGTTATGAACACTAGTCCTAGGATCGGGCATGGTGAATAGGCAAAGAACTTGGTTATTAATTATAAGCTCAAACTCATCAGGCCCTAGGTTTGCTATAAACATAGTGTTGAAGAGGAAGGGTATACTCATAATAGTAATGCCACAAAAAGGGCTTAAGTCAAGCATAGGCTGACGTAATCCGATAGCATTACCAATCATGGTTATCAAATCGCCTATTCGAATTGGTGCTCGTTCATCTTGGATAAGGTGGTCTAAATTTGCTAGCATAAAAGTGGCACCGTTTACTGGACGGTTCTGGGAAGCACAAAATATGATGAAGAGTTCATCACGTGAAACTGTGGTACTGTTTGGCTTCTTCCCAAATAAGGTGTGGGTCAGGATCTTATGGAAATAACGAAAGGCCGGGTTGTGTATGTTTCCAGAGAGAAACTCATGTTCCTCGGGATCGTCATTTCCAGTCAAGCTTCCCCAAAAGTGTTCAAGTTCTCTATATTCAAAAAGTTCTTCTTGGCTCACTGTAAATGTATCAAAGGAGGTAGGGAAACCTAAAAGGTTGGTAAAGTCTTGAATATTAAATTGGTATTCCATGTTAAACATTCTGAACTGGATAAAACCTCTGCTTATTCCTTTTCCATGGCTGGGTAGATAGATCAGGGAGCTAAGGAATTCTAATGTTAGTCTCCGGTAAGTGACAAATTGTCTACGGATAGGAGAGGTTTCCCACCCAATCTGATTCAACAAATACAGGACACTTTGTCTTAGTCCAAGGGCAGTCGTTGCCCAGTCATCAGCATACAGACTAGGTAGCATCTCTCTCGTGGCTAGTTCCTCAAACTTTTGTTTCTGAGCTGTTCCTCTGAATTTGATACCCATACGATCAATTTGTCCCATCAGGTTAGTGTTAGCTAGAGAAAAGAAAAACAAGAGTTTTAGTCAGGATTTGGCCAAATGCCGAAGGAAGAAGAGAAAAGTTTTTAATAAATAAAAATAAATTAAGAATGAATACTAAACAAAAATTAAAAGAATAATTAAGGAAGAAATAATAATAGAAAAAAAATAAAATATTTGTGGGTTGTCTCCCACTAAGCGCTTTGTTTAATGTCGCAAGCTCGACATAAAAACTATCAATTATAATCTATAAGTTCTGGAGGCATTTCGTCTAAGTGCAAGACTTGCGAATCTTCATTGTTTTCTGCATAATGATAATGTTTTAGACGTTGCCCGTTTACGGTAAATGGTTCCATAGATTTGCCTTTAATTTCTACTGCTCCACTGGGAAAAACATTGGTGATTTGAAAAGGACCTGACCATATAGATCGTAGTTTTCCCGGGAATAACTTTAGCCTGGAGTTAAATAAAAGGACTGTATCGCCTTGTTTGAAGATTTTCCTTGATATGCGTTTGTCATGCCATTGTTTTGTTGTTTCTTTGTAGATTCTGGCATTTTCGTAAGCGTCTCTTCTGAGTTCCTCTAATTCGCTTATATCAAGGATTCTCTTTTCGCCGGCGGCTTTATAGTTTAAATTTAGATTTTTAATAGCCCAATAGGCTTTATGTTCTAATTCTACCGGGAGGTGACAGGATTTTCCATAAATGAGCTTAAATGGGGTTGTCCCTATGGGAGTTTTGTAAGCAGTTCGGTAAGCCCATAAAGCTTCTGGTAATTTCAATGACCAGTCTTTCCTTGAAGTGGCGACTGTTTTCTCTAGTATCTGTTTGATTTCTCTGTTAGACACTTCCACTTGCCCACTGGTTTGAGGGTGGTAAGGTGTCGCTACTTTATGTCTTACGCCATACTTAAGCAGTAGTTTTTCGAGTACCTTGGATATGAAATGCGATCCACCATCACTGACTACTATTCTTGGGACACCAAACCTTGGAAATATTATATTCTTAAAGAGTCTAGTTACTACTCGTGTGTCGTTTGTTGGAGAAGCTATAGCTTCAATCCATTTCGATACGTAGTCAACTGCCACGAGTATGTACTTGTTACCGAAAGAGGATGGAAACGGTCCCATGAAGTCTATTCCCCACACGTCGAAAATCTCTACTTCCAAAACGCCCTTTTGTGGCATCTCGTCACGTCTAGATATGTTTCCTGTGCGTTGACATCTGTCACATTTCTTAATAGCTGCATGTACATCCTTCCATATATTTGGCCAATAGAAACCGACTTGTAGGATTTTAGAGCAGGTCTTGGATGTACTTGCATGTCCACCATAAGGAGCGGAGTGATAGTGTTGGATTATATTTTCTACCACTTCCTCGGGTATACACCGACGGAAAATACCATCGGGGCCTCTTTTAAAAAGTAAGGGGTCATCCCAGTAATAGTGTTTTATGTCATAGAAGAATCGTTTCTTCTGTTGGTAGGATAAGGTAGGTGGAACTATTCCGGCAGCTAAATAATTGACGAGGTCAGCGTACCACGGTGTAACACATGTAGCTAAGGTGGTTTCTACCTGTTTATCAGCTTTATTTTCTTCCAAAGTAGCTATAAGTTTATCGTACGAGAAATCATCGTTAATTGATGTTCTTTCCGGTTCAAGGTTCTCAAGTCTCGAGAGGTGATCTGCTACTACGTTTTCAGTTCCTTTCTTGTCTTTGATTTCCAAATCGAACTCTTGTAGCAACAGGATCCACCTTAGGAGTCTAGGTTTAGCATCTTTTTTTGTTAAGAGGTATTTGATAGCAGCGTGGTCAGTGTAGATGATTATTTTGGCTCCGACCAAGTAAGAACGAAATTTATCTAGCGCAAACACTACTGCTAGAAGTTCTTTCTCGGTTGTGGCGTAATTCATTTGTGCTTCCTCTAGAGTTCTACTTGCGTAATATATAACGTGAAGCTTTTTATCCTTTCGTTGTCCTAAAACAGCACCCACAGCGTAATCATTGGCATCACACATTATTTCGAATGGTTCGTTCCAATCTGGTGTCTGCATTATGGGCGCGGAGATCAGTGCTTGTTTAAGCGTTTGAAATGGTTCTAAACATCTATTATCGAATATGAATTTAGCATCTTTCATTAATAGCCCGGTTAAAGGTTTAGTTATTTTAGAGAAGTCTTTAATGAATCTTCGGTAAAAACCGGCATGTCCTAAAAAGCTTCGTACTTCTCTCACAGTTTTCGGGGGTTGAAGATTTTCGATTACCTCTATTTTGGCTTTGTCTACTTCAATTCCTCTGTTCAAGATGATGTGTCCTAAAATAATTCCTTCTTGTACCATAAAGTGACATTTTTCCCAATTAAGTACTAGGTTTACTTTCACACATCGCTCTAGAACTCTTTCTAGGTTTTCAAGGCATTCTTCAAAGCTTTGTCCGCATACGGAAAAGTCATCCATAAATACTTCCATGATGTTTTCTAGAAAATCGGCGAATATTGCCATCATGCACCTTTGGAAGGTTGCAGGAGCATTACACAAGCCAAACGGCATTCGTCTATAAGCGAAGGTACCAAAAGGACACGTGAATGTTGTCTTTTCTTGGTCATCAGGGTGAATTGGTATTTGAAAGAAACCTGAGTAACCGTCTAGATAGCAGAAATGAGAATGTTTTGCTAATCGTTCTAACATCTGGTCAATGAATGGTAAAGGGAAATGATCTTTTCGGGTTGCTTTGTTTAGTTTCCTATAGTCAATGCACATTCTCCATCCCGATTCGATTCGTTTGGTTATAGTTTCTCCTTTTTCATTTTCAATGACTGTTACACCTCCCTTCTTTGGTACTACGTGTACAGGACTAACCCATTTGCTATCAGATATAGGATATATGATACCTGCCTCTAATAACTTGGTTATTTCCTTCTTCACTACCTCACTCAGGATCGGGTTTAGTCTCCTCTGGTGTTCCCTAGAAGTTTTACAGTCTTCTTCTAGCATGATGCGGTGCATACAAATAGAGGGACTTATTCCTTTAAGATCGGTGATGTTGTAACCTAGTGCGGTTGGATATTTTCTTAAGATATGCAGGAGTTTTTCTGTTTCGAGTCTTCCTAGGTCAGCATTAACTATCACTGGTCGTTCAAGTTCTAAGTCTAGGAATTCATATCTCAGATTTTTGGGAAGTGTTTTCAGGTCTAGGGTTGGTTTCTTAAGGCATTGCGTAGGGTCCGGTGTTATTGCTAAACATTGGTTAAGTTTGTCTTCTACAAGATAGTCAGATGATTTGTCTTTTTCTAACTCCGTTTCTTTTATGCATTCATCGATGATATCCATGAAGTAACATGTATCTTCTATTGCAGGTGCTTTCAAAAATTGGGAAAGAATGAACTCAATTTTCTCTTCTCCTACTTCAAAAGTGAGTCGTCCTCGTTTTACGTCTATGATCGCACCGGCAGTTGCTAAGAACGGTCTTCCCAGTATAATGGGTGTAACTTCATCTTCTCTAATATCCATAATTATAAAATCAGTTGGAATGTAGAATTGACCTATGCGCACTGGAACGTTTTCAAGAATTCCTACAGGATATTTGACGGAACGATCTGCTAGTTGCACAGACATTTTAGTTGGTCTTAATTCTCCCATTTCAAGTCTCTTGCATATGGTTAAAGACATAACACTAATACCGGCTCCTAAATCGCATAAGGCTTTGTCAATGACAAATTTTCCTATGTGACAGGGTATAGAGAAACTACCTGGGTCTTTAAGTTTAGGAGGCATATTCTGGATTATAGCGCTACATTCAGCGGTGAGTGTAACGGTTTCGCTATCTTCAAATTTCCTTTTATTAGAAAGATTTTCTTTTAAAAACTTGGCATATGAGGGCATCTGCGTAATAGCTTCTGTAAACGGAATTGTGACGTTTAATTGTTTCAGTAGGTCAACAAATTTTTTGAATTGGCCCGCATCTTTGGTTTTAATAAGCCTTTGAGGGTAAGGGATAGGTGGTTTATAAGGTGGTGGAGGTACATAAGGTTCCTTCTTTTCTACGGTTTCCTTATTACTCTCTTCCTTTTCCTTAGGTTCACTTTCTTCCTCAGTTGACTTTTTAGAGTTTTGGTTTTCTATCCTTGGGTCAGACGGTCCTTCCACTTCCGTTCCACTTCTCAGTATAATTGTATGAGCGTGGCTTCTCGGGTTAGGTTGGGGTTGGCCAGGAAATGTACCAGTTGGGGCAGCAGTAGGCGCTTGTTGTTGAGCTACTTGTGATATTTGCGTTTCCAGCATTTTGTTATGAGTAGCCAGGGCATCTACTTTACTTGCTAGTTGTTTAATTTGTTCGCCAGTGTGTACATTCTGGTTTAAGAAATCTTTATTGGTTTGCTGTTGAGAGGCTATAAAGTTTTCCATCATAATTTCCAAGTTGGATTTCCTAGGGGCGTTATTGTTAGGTGTAGATGGGATCGGCTTCTGATATCCCGGAGGTATAGCTGGGGCTTGATTTGGAGATTGTCCAGGTGCGTATAAAGCATTATTACTCTTATATGAAAAATTGGGATGATTCTTCCAATTTGAGTTATAGGTATGCGAGTAGGGGCTTCCTTGAGCATAGTTTACTTGCTCCGCTTGGATTCCTGTTAGGAGTTGACAATCTGCAGGAGTGTGACCTTGGATTCCACAGACTTCGCAATTCTGAGTTATGGCTACCACGGTGGCTGGAGGTGATACATTTAAACTTTCAATCTTCTGGACCAGAGCATCCACTTTTGCATTAACATGATCAAGGTTACTTATCTCGTACATGCCAGTTTTCGTTTGAGGTTTTTCTACCATTGTTCGTTCGCTTCCCCACTGATAGTGGTTTTGAGCCATGCTTTCGATAAGTTGGTAAGCATCAACATAAGGTTTGTTCATTAGTGCACCACCTGCGGCGGCATCTATTGTTAACCTCGTGTTGTACAAGAGACCATTATAGAAGGTATGAATTACTAACCAGTCTTCTAAACCATGGTGTGGACAAAGTCTCATCGTGTCTTTATATCTTTCCCATGCTTCGAAGAGAGACTCGTTATCTTTCTGTTTAAATCCATTTATCTGGGTTCTTAACATAGCTGTTTTGCTTGGCGGAAAATATCGAGCAAGAAAAACTTTCTTCAACTCGTTCCATGTGGTGACTGAGTTGGAAGGAAGAGATTGAAGCCATCTTCTAGCGCTATCTCTTAACGAGAAAGGAAAAAGACGAGGTCGAATTGCCTCTGAAGTGACACCGTTAGCTTTAACAGTATCAGCGTATTGGACAAATACGGATAAATGAAGGTTTGGATCCTCGGTAGGATTTCCAGAGAATTGGTTTTGTTGCACTGCCTGCAACAGTGAAGGTTTAAGTTCAAAGTTGTTTGCTTCGATTGCGGGTGGAGCAATACTCGAATGCGGCTCATCTTGCGATGGAGCGGCGTAATCTCGAAGAGCACGAGCTGGTTCTGCCATCTCGGGTATCGAAGGGAAAATATTTTTGAAATCAGGAAGTTCAACAGGAGGGAGATTGTTTGCAGCACGATATTCCCGAATTCGTCGTAAGACTCGGAGATATAGTTCGATATCGTTGATTCGTAAGTAGAACGGCTCGCCTTGTGGGCGAGTGTGTGGCATACAAATCAACGAAAGAAAGAAAAGAAAAGAAAAATAAGCCTTAGTCTCTACAGCGTAACAGAAGAGTTACGATATCGACTAAATAAAAGTCCCCGGCAACGGCGCCAAAAACTTGATCGCGACTTTTTGAGTCGAATTTGGGGTACAAACTGCAAGTGTACAGTTCTATCGCGTAGTTTTAAAAGATATCGATCCCACAGGGACTTACGAATCGATATACCGTTTTCTAAGGTTACTTCGTAAAGCTAAGGCAGGTAATACTTTGATTGTTTGGGGGAAAAGCTAAAACTAAAATAAGATCTAAAATAAATATCAATAAAGCGGATATCGGTATGTAGTTCGTCGTAATTAGGGAATCAATTCTTTGTTGGTATCTTGGTTTTAAAATAAATCCTTTCAGTTGACACTATTGATTAAAAGTCTTATCTCAAACTCTCGCTCTGTTGAATAAACTATGATTTTATATTAACGTAGCTGTCACTTATTAGTTAAGTCAAAAACCACTTTTTGAAAACAATAGAATCCGTAGAAACTCTATTTAAGAAAACACTAATCGTTTAAACACCCTTATCTCAAACTCTCGCTCTGTTGACTTAGGTTATATAATTAAATTCAAATGCTTAACTCTCGTCCTCACATTCAATCTTTAAAAATACTTTTTGAAAAAGATTAGAATTTAATTAACTCTAAAAATTGCTCTCGCCCTGATCTAGAATTAATGTCCAATTTACACTGTCCAGTCAAAAACTCAAACTCTCGTTCTATTGCTTTTAACTTCTTTATGTCTTTTACTTTCGTACAAAAACCTTGTTATTAAACCTGTAAATTGAGACCGTAAAAAGAGTGATTTTAATCTTAAATTAATTAAACCAATTTGGTTTTGATTCCTTCATTCCGCTTACTTTACATACCGATACCTAAATAAATTAGCCAGACATGCTAAACAGATCTAAATAATTATCATGCATAAACAAATTCATCTCAGGCAACTATAAATCAACAATAAAGCAGGGCATATATAAATTCAAACAATAATTAAAGAACCTGAGAAATTAAATAGCAGTCTTGAACACTCCACCACAAGCCGGTTGGATTTGTTCTTGAATTCTTCAATCAAACAGAAAAATAAAAGCGAAGGAATAAAAAAACTAGATTCTAACGTAAGGTTAGATCCGGTGAAAGGTACACAATAGTTTCCGGTGTAGAAACTACTGTGCGAAAAATTAATTAATTGCTGGAAAAGAAAATAGAAATTGCAAAGGAAACAATATAAAAATCGTAAAAGTAATGCTGTAAAAATGTGCTTGTACTGCTCGAAGAGAAAAAATGCGAAAAAGAGAAAATGGCGAAGAAGCGTGGAACCGAGAGCTTTCCAAAAAGCTACTATTTATACTGGTCACTTTCTGTAACGGCTTCCAAGGGTTTTCCGTGTACATGGTCTTCACGTTCCAAGGGTCAAGCGTGAAAGTAGCTTCAACGTGGTCTGTTGTGTTCCTGGTGCCAAAAATATAGGGGAATGGTGTGACGTCCGTCACACCATGTGTGACGTCCGTCACACCATGTGTGACGTCCGTCACACCATGTGTGACGTCCGTCACACCATGTGTGACGTCCGTCACACCATGTGTGACGTCCGTCACACCATGTGTGTAAAGCGTGACGCTCGTCACAGCCTTTGTGACGCTCGTCACAGGCACAACGCCTGTGCTTTTTAGGCAGGGCTTTGGCTTTTGATATTTGCTTATTTTCATTCCTTTTTGCACCTCCTTTTCTTCCTTTTTTACTTGTGCTTCAAATAAACCACCTGAGATAAATAGAAAGAAAATACCGCGTAATATCTAATAAAATGAAATAAATTGAAGTAAATAATAATATAATTTAATTAAATTGAGTCCTAGAATGTGATACTATTTCATGTTATCACATGTGCAGGCCCATGATGTAATGCAAAAAGGTCCAAAATAAATCCAAATGAAGTCTGAATGGAAGCTTGATTGGCAAGGCAAAGTGAATTGAAGTTTTGAAGCTTGATTCTCGCCAAAGAGGCATCTCTGTTAAAGCCATGCGCAGACCTAGCAAACCTCATCCAAAATGCATGAACTTGGGTTCTTTGGAAAGCTTGGATCAAGGGGAACATGGAGAATTCTGAGGTGGAAGTTTGGAAATTTCAACATGTTGAAATTTTTTCTAAGTGTCAAGCCATATATCTTAATATTCCTCCTTGCTTAGCTTTTTATGTGAGCTTCAAATGAGAAAAATGTATTCATCAAAGTTGTATCTATTTCAAAGACCTTCAAAATGGATACAAAGTTCATGTCATTTGGATTTGGAATGATAGAGTTATGCATTTTTGAAGTTTGGAAAAATCACTTGTTCAATGGTATAGGTCAAAAGTGACCTATAATGTAACCTCATATCACATGCTCATAAAAGTTGAATTAGCTCTCACTCCAAACATAAAAGTTGAAGTAGACATCTTGAATTCGGTTGTGAAACTTGGAAATCTTTCATATCATAAAAATTGAGCAAGTTATGGCCTTGGGAAATTGACTTTCAAATTAGGGTTTAGACAAAATGACCTATAATGTTTCAACATAGAAAATGATTTTCCAAACGAAACTAGTTCTAGGTCTCAACATGAAAGTTGTTTGTAATGTAATTTAGAGTAACTTTTCTCTTAGAATCATTTTCATATGGTGAAAAGTGTAGGAGATAGAGTCTAGGGAGACCCAGTTTTGATCAGATGAATTCATCTGGCCAACCACCATCAACCAACTTGCTAACCTTCAATTCTTTGGACTGTCTTGACTAATGGTAGATCATATATGCATAAGATGATGAATTTTGAAGTGTCCCTTAAGAAATTTGATCAATTGGTGAGATAGCTTGTTGGAGAAGTTACTAAAGATACCCAGTCAAACTAGGGTTTCCAAGGCAAATCACCTCCCAACTCTTGAAGAAAACTTGATCAATATAACATGTAGAGATCCTTGGGACCCATATATGATGCTCATAACCATTCTTGGATCAATTCATGTTTGTGCTCTTTGTCATGAGGGTCTTAAACCTTAGATATGAACTTGATGAATCAATGGGATCATGCCATACCTACAAAAGAGTTAGGCAAATGCAAAGACATATTTTTGTATTTTGGTTAGTAAAATGATAATATACAAGTATGATACAATCACAAAGTGCTTGGTGATCTCTCCAAAAATAAACCCTAATGAAAAAAGGGCAAGGAGGAGGCCAAGGTATGATCTCAATGCTAATGCTTATGATGAAATTGCATGAGGGATCTTAGGGTCAAAACTGGGGTCTTACAGCTGCCCCTATTTTAGGACATTCTAACTGAGGAGGCGAAGGTTAAAATCTTCACGTCGACTAAGTAGAATGGGCTTTAATAACAACATATAGAAACAAATTTTGGTCCCTAAGAGACCTCATGATGCAAATGGTATGAATGCAAAAGTTAATGCTCTGTAGGGAAACAGGAGTTATGCGTAGGCCAAGCTATGACTTAAAACTACTGGGGGACTCGAGGAAATCCATACAAATATGGAAAGACTCGGTCGGGGAAACAACATCATCTGCAGGGGATACGAGTAAGTCAGGATAAAACTGAAGTACTTGAATCATGCAGGAAAAGCGATTTCACTAAGGAAATGCGCACTCAACTCAACTGGGGAAGAAATAAACTTCAACACAGGAGGAGCAGAAATCTATTATCTACTACCTGTTACTGGGTAAGGAGATAATAAAGATCTGACAGAGAGGACATCCGTCATCGGTTAGGATGAACATATCAAGGATGACTCGCTGAGAACCCACATGAGGGAGTATTCATTACCGGTTATTGGGTAAGAATAACCTTGTTGGGGAGAACTGTAGAAAAATAGGATTTACAACTACCAGTTACTAGGCAGAAGACCAAAGGTGAGAATATCCGTCATCGGCTAAGATGAACATATCAAGGATAAACTCAACAGGGAAGAAAATCCGTCATCGGTTAGGATAAACATATCAAGGATAGACTTGCCTGGGAAATGTCAATGAGGATACCCTTCATCGATTAAGATGAACATATCAAGGATAAACCAACTGAACAAAAAGTAGGAATTACATCTATCGAATGTTGGATAGAAGACCAATCAAAGAGAAAATCCGTCACCGGTTAGGATGAACATATCAAGGATAGACTCTGAGAGGAGAGAAAATAGGAATTACATCTATCGGTTACTGGATAGAATACCAAGAGGGAGAATCCGTCACTGGTTAAAGTGAACATATCAAGGATTAACTCTGCGAGGGGGGAAAAAGCAGGATTTACAACTACCAGTTACTGGGTAGAAGACCACAAAGAGAAGAAAACTCGTCATTGGTTAGGATGAACATATCAAGGATTAACTCTCTGGGGAACAAAATAGGGATTACAACTACCTTTTTACTGGGTAGAATACGAAAGGTGAGAATATCCGCCATCGGTTAGGATGAACATATCAAGGATAAACTCAAGGGAAAGAAAGATATCCGTCACCGGTTAGAGTGAACATATCAAGGATATGCTTTCTGAGGAATAGATCCATTGGGGATTCTACTGAGGAGAAAAAAACAGGAGTACTTTTGCCGGATATTGGGAAAGAAGTAACAAACTAAGAAGAATATTACCAGTTATTGGGCAATAAACTCTCAGGATACTCGAAGCATCTATCTAGGTAAGAGCTAGACAGAAACATTCGATCAAGACTCAACCCAATGAGGATATAACTCAAGGGGAATGATTCCATCCAGATAAACAATAGGAAAGGAAACTGAAATAATAATCATCCACGAGGAAACAAACTCAGTGGAAAAGAGGAGAAAGGTTAAAGTCTTTCTGCCTAAGGGGATGACGCTCTACAATTGAGGGAGGACAGACACCGAAATTTGTATGGGGATAAAGTACCGCCATAATAGAGAATGAGAATCTCAAATCAACAAGTTAAACAAATATGCTGGTGCAAATATGCAATTATGAAATTATATGAATGTATATGTATGTGTGTGTGTGTGTGTGTGTATATATATATATATATATATATATATATATATATATATATATATATATATATATATATATATATATATATATATATATATATATATGATTATGCTGACAAAACGATCACAAAGGATACAAAGGTGTCGCAAAGAAATTGAATCATCGGTATAATCCCTAGTCAATCCACAAAAAGAGGTAGACAACTGCTGGAGAACAGAGAAATCAACAACCCAAAGGCCCAGACCCTAGCCGAGGGAGGAGATCTGCTGAGGAGAGGCTAAATTATCGAGTCTTTAAGGAATTTTAGGTCAACACCATATCAAATGGGAGACAACCATACAGAAGATAAACACAAATAGCTGCTCAGAAACAAGGAGGGAACTCTGACTGGGAGCGAGTCAGATGGCGACTGGTGGGGAAACCAATGCGATATACTGGGGAAAAGATCTTACTCTGCTGAAGATCAACCCTGTTGGGGAATACAGAAACACTACCAGGAAATAACATGTCGCAAGGTATTGAATCAACCAACTTAGCTGGGAAAAAGAATCGGAACTCCGCTAGGGGACAAACACTTCGCAGGGGAACCAAATCAACACAAACAACTAGGGATACCCGAAGGGTCAACTGCTTGGGGAACCTCTTATGCTTAGCACTTAAGGACTTACTGCTCTTTTGAAGTGCTGTTGATACTTCTTTTTTAATTTGCTTTGAAAATTTCTTGTTTTTATATGCTTTAAGAAAAAGATTTTAATTAAAATTTTAAATTTTCAAAATGATCATAATACAATTTAAACTATTGGCTGAAGTAAATAAGAGTAGAAACAATTGGACAAAAACCCAACTTTATTTAATGGGATG
This sequence comes from Lathyrus oleraceus, assembly GCF_024323335.1. Classification (NCBI taxonomy): domain Eukaryota; kingdom Viridiplantae; phylum Streptophyta; class Magnoliopsida; order Fabales; family Fabaceae; genus Lathyrus; species Lathyrus oleraceus. The sequence goes on along the minus strand of NC_066580.1, from coordinate 321,863,431 downwards.
GTAGTCTGTAAATGACAAGACTCCATAGATTTTTACAAAGTTGAAAATGGTAATTTACATGGAAAAGGGTTACATTGAGTACAAATGATCCTTAGTCCTTCTACCAACTCTTGATATCCACTGTGCTCTTGTCCGCTGCTGGGATGATGAATCGACGTCAACCCTTGTGCTCAACAAAGTCTCCAAAATTGGACGATCAATAGACTGCAGTTACTTGCCATAATCCCTAATTTTTGCATAAGTTTCCCCACGGTGGGGTACTCAACTTATCGGGATTTTTTTTTGTTTTTTATGTCTCTAACTTTTGCCTGGACTGCCCTTTCGGGTTTTCAATCCACCGAGACATAATTTTTTGCCTAAGCCACCATTTCGGGTTTTCAATCCACCGAGACACTATTTTTTGCCTAAGCCACCCTTTCGGGTTTTCAACTTAGCGAGCTGTTCTTTTCTTTTTAGGAGAAGTATTTCTTGACTGCATCTGCGTTCATGGGACGAGTGAACTCTTCACCATCCATAGTTGTCAAAATCAGAGCACCACCTAAAAAGGCTCTCTTAACAACACATGTGCCTTCATAATTGGGAGTCCATTTTCCTCTAGAATCTGGTTTGAACAACAAGATCTTCTTGAGCACAAGGTCACCTTATCTGAACACACGAGGTTTGATCTTCTTATTAAGCTTTCTTCATACTATGCTGATAAAACTGACCATGACACATGGCAGTCAATCTCTTCTCTTCAATTAAATTCAACTGGTCAAACCTAGTCTGGCACCATTCAACTTCAGTCAACTTGGCTTCCATGAGCACACGCAATGAAGGAATCTCAACCTCTACGGGGAGCACTGCTTCCATACCATACACAAGTGAGAAAGGGGTTGCCCCTGTTGAAGTGAGGACAGATGTACGATACCCATGCAAAGCAAATGGGAGTATCTCATGTCAATCCTTGTACGTGACAACCATCTTCTGAATAATCTTCTTAATGTTCTTATTTGCAACTTCAACAACCCCATTCATCTTGGGTCTGTAGGGAGAAGAATTATGATGTACAATCTTGAAGTCTTTGCAAAGAGCTTCCACCATATTGTTATTCAAGTTCGATCCATTATCAGTAATGATCTTACTTGGCACACCATAATGACATATAATTTGATTCTTGATAAACCTTACAATAACTTGCTTGGTTACATTTGCATACGATGTCGCTTCAACCCATTTTGTGAAGTAGTCAATAGCCACCAAAATGTAACGATGTCCATTCGATGTTTTGGGCTCAATCATTCCAATCATATCAATTCCCCACATGGAGAAATGCCATGGGGAAGAGATAACATTCAAAAGTGTCGGAGGAACATGAATCTTATCAGCATAAATTTGACACTTGTGCCACTTCTTCACAAATTTGCAATAGTCAGATTCCATTGTCAGCCAATAGTAACCTGCTCGCAACATCTTCTTCACCATTGCATGTCCATTGGAATGAGTACCAAAGGAACCTTCATGCACTTCAGTCATCAACAAGTCTGCTTCGTGTCTATCCACGATTCTGAGCAAAACCATGTCGAAGTTTCTCTTGTACAGTATATCACCATTCAAGTAGAAATTACCGGCTAATCTTCTCAAAGTCTTCTTATCTTTCAAACATGCCCCGGGCGGGTAAATCTGACTTTGGAGGAAACATTTGATGTCGTAATACCACGATTTCTCGTCTTTGATTTCTTCAACAGCAAACACATGATCTGGCCTATCAAGACGCATCACAGACAAATTGGGAACTTCATTCCAATACTTTACCATAATCATTGATGCCAACGTTACAAGAGCATATGCCATCCGGTTTTCATTTCGAGGGATATGATGAAACTCAACCTTTGTAAAGAAAGTTGAAATCCTCCTCGCATAATCTCTATACGGTACCAAACCGGGTTGATTCGTCTCCCATTCAACTTTGATTTGATTCACAACCAAAGTTGAGTCTCCGAAGACATCCAAATACTTGATTTTGAGATTCATGGCCTCTTCAAGCCCCATGATGCAAGCTTCATATTCTGCCATGTTGTTTGTACACTTGAAAGTCAATCTAGCTGTAAATGGTAGATGCGTGCCTTGAGAAGTAATGATCATTGCCCCAATGCCATTTCCATATTGATTAACAACTCCATCAAATACCATGCCCCAACGGGAACCAGGTTCTGGCCCTTCTTCAAGTAATGGTTCATCACAGTCCTTCATTTTCAAGTACAAAATCTCTTCATCAGGAAAATCATACTGCACTGACTGGTAATATTCAATAGGTTGGTGAGCCAAATGGTCAGCCAAGATACTACCTTTGATCGCTTTCTGAGATCGGTATTCGATATCATACTCTGATAACAACATCTCCCAATGGGCAATCCTCCTAGTTAAAGCAGGCTTCTCAAATATATACTTAATTGGATCCATTTTGGATATCAACCAAGTGGTATGATTCAACATATACTGACACAGATGCTTAGCAGCCCAAGCCAATACGCATTAAGTTCTCTCAAGCATAGAATACCGAGTCTCACAGTCGGTGAACTTCTTACTGAGGTAGTAAATCACAAAATTTTCTTTCCAGTCTCATCTTGCTTACCAAGAACACAACCCATACTATCTTCAAGCACAGTCAAATACATGATCAACGGTCTTCCTTCAACAGGTGGAGACAAAATCAGAGGCTCAAGAAGATATTCTTTGATACTGTCAAAAGCTTTGTGGCAGTCTTTGGTCCAATCACAAGATTGATCTTTCGAAAGAATCTTGAATATAGGCGCACATGTGGAAGTCATGTGGGAAATGAATCTGGAAATATAATTCAAGCAGCCTAGACAACCTCTGACTTGCTTCTCAGTTTTGGGTGCAGGCATCTCTTGTATTGCTTTGACCTTGGCAGGATCAACTTCAATACCCTTCTCGCTGATAATAAAGCCCAACAACTTACCAGAACGAACACCAAAAGTACACTTATTGGGATTCAAGCGGAGTTTATACTTCCTCAATCGCTGGAATAGCTTTAACAAATGTTCAACAAGTTCCTCTTCATCAATTGATTTAGCAATCATGTCATCGACATAAACTTCAATATCTTTATGCATCATATCATGAAAAGAGTAGTCATTCCTCTCTGGTAAGTCGCACCAACATTCTTTAGACTGAAAGGCATCACTCTATAACAAAATGTTCCCCAAGGTGTAATGAATGTGGTCTTCTCCATATCTTCGGGTACCATTTTGATATGATTACATCCGAAAAATCCATCCATAAACAAAAAGACTTTGAACTTAGCAGTATTGTCTACCAACATATTAATGTGTGGCAGAGGGAAATCATCTTTCGGACTGGCTTTATTCAAATCTCTATAATCAACACACATGCGGACTTTTCCGTCTTTCTTCGGCACAGGCACAATATTGGCCACCCATTGCGGATACTCGGTGGTCACAAGGAAATCGGCATCTATCTGCTTCTGCACTTCCTCTTTGATCTTCACAACCATATCAGGATGTGTTCTTCTCAACTTCTGCTTGACTGGCGGGCATTCTGGCTTCAACGACAATCTATGCTCAACGATATCATAATCCAAACCAGGCATGTCTTGATAGGACCAAGCAAACACATCTAAATACTCTCGAAGAAGATCAATTAACCCCTTCTTGACATCTGGACGCAATCGAGACCCAATCTTGACTTCCTTCACATCATCCTTGGAACCAAAGTTGACTAGCTCAATCTGCTCTTCGAACGGCTGAATGGTCTTTTCATCTTGCTCAAGAAGACGAGATAATTCATCACTCACTTCTACATCACTTTCCTCATCTGCCTCAAACACAGGGAATTCAAAATTTGGAGAAGGAGAAAGATCATTGTATTCAATGGGGTTAGGAACCAACCTGCATAATGATTTGATATTTTGATTTTAGAGAAGTGGATTTGTGACCAAATATTATGCAGATGGACAATTATATTGTTTATTTATGTTTTTTGTGATTACCATTTTCAGAATAAAGCAAAAAGTAAAAACAAACATCATAGATGTGGATGAATAGAATTAATTTTATTAATGATCAATTTGAAAATGCCCAAACAATGTTCACTTCTCCCTTAGGCATAGAAGAAGGATTATTTAAAACATATAAAAGAAATTACTTAGATCGATGCAAAATAACAGGAATATCAACAGCAGTCCAATTGTTGCAAGCTTTTCCATGCATCACAAAATTGGTGCAGCCTTCCTCTTCGTCATCCTCTAGCACAACAGCTAAGTGTTGTTCATTACCATGAATGAACCCTCCGCTACAGAAGCTAAGTTGCATATCTTCAGTACTTGCAATTGATGAACCTTTCTGGAACCCCAAACCGGTTCTACCTTTGTTATCGGATACCTTTACCATGCGCCCCCACTGATCAACATCGGCTTCTTCCACAATCTTCTTAGCATCTTTCAATGAGGACATAGGTGCTCCAACTCTCTTTTCAGCAGCAATAGATAAGGCCTGGAATAGAGTTCCAACCTCATCCTCAGCTTCAACATAAGAGAAATATGACAAATGGCTAACCAACAACGCCTTCTCTCCACCAACGATCACTAGCTTGCCATTCTTCACAAATTTGAGCTTCTGGTGCAAAGTGAAGGTAACAACACCTGCCTCATGAATCCATTTCCTTCCCAACAAGAAACTGTAGGCCGGGTGGATATCCATTACTTGAAAAGTAATATGAAAATCACTCGGACCTATCTTAATTGGAAGATCCACTTCACCAATAATTGTCTTGTGCGAACCGTCAAAGGCCTTGACGATTACACCATTATACCTCATAGGCGCTCCTTGATAAGATAGCTTTGACAGAGTTGACTTCGGAAGCACATTTAATGAAGACCCGGTGTCAACAAGCACATTAGACAAAGCATCCTCTTTGCAATTCATAGAAATATGCAAAGCCAGATTATGATTCCTACCCTCCTTAGGGAGTTCTTCATCACAGAAGCTAAGATTATCGCAAGAAGTGATGTTAGCCACGATATGATCGAATTGGTCCACTGTAACATCATGTTCTACAAAAGCTTGTTCTATAACTCTCTACAGTGCTTCTCATGAGCAGAGACAACATTGAGATTTTTGAGGGGGTTTGGAGCAATTGCTCCACCATATTGAACTCACTCCTTCTGATCAACCGAAGTACCTCATCATCATCGTTGGCCTTCACATTGCTGGATTCACCAGACTTACCCTTTGAAACGCCAACCAGATCTTCAATAGGCACTTCCACCTTCTTACTCACAACTGATTCTTCCTTATCCTTTGGGAACACTGGCCCAAACACACGACCACTGCGGGTCACCTTGGTAACATCAGCAATGCTCACCACAGAGCTAGTCGTAGGCAATGGAACCTCTTGACCACCCTCTATCATTGTAGCAATATACTGGTATGGAACAACTCTATCAGATGAATATGGGACTGGGCCTGCTAACCGTATTACCAACGACGATACTGTTCTATTGCTGACATTATTATTGTTGTTGCTGTCGTACTGGATTACCAATCTCGCTGGCTGCTTGAAAATGGGCACTATGACATTTACATCGTCATCTACATGACGGGATTGAACAATTTGAATCATACCTTCATCCATCCATCGCTGGATGTCCCTTTTCACAATTTCACAACCTCTTGAATTAATACTGCAAACAGCACAACCATCATGGTCATGCTCACAATCACTTACCAAATAAACATCCTTATGCATCTGCACCAAGGACCTCTTGATAAAACGCACATCAAAAACTTTGAATTCGCCAGGACAACCATCCACCATATTCACAAAAGAGTTCCCATGGGAGGGCAACGGATTTGCTTTCACATTCGGCGCGCGGTCCTCGAAGGACACCATCCCACTCTTCATCAACTTTTGAACCTCATACTTGAGCGAATAACAATTCTCGATATCATGTCCGGGTGCTCCCTGATGAAAAGCACAACGGAGCTCAGGTTTGTACCATCAACCAAGTGGTTCTGGAATCTGTAGCGGGTTTCTTGGTTGAATCGGGTTCTTGAGAACCAAGGATGGATACAATTCTGCGTAAGACATAGGAATCGGGTCGAAAGAGACCTTCTTCCTCTCAAAGTTTTGTTGATGATGATAGTTGTTGGTATTGTTGTTGGTGTTTGTTCGTTGTTGCGGTTGTTGTTGTTGAAGTTGTGATTGTTGAACTGGTGTTGATTGTTGATTAGAAAATACTGGAATAACGGAAGATACTTGATGGTGATGTTGACAGGATGTTGGATTCTTTCTGATCTGAGGCCTCCTCGGCCTCCCATTACTTATCGCATTCGCTTCATTGTCCTTCTTCTTGCTAAAACTGCTGCCACACCTCTTACTTGTCGATGCCTCATCTTTTGACAAACGTCCCTCTCGGACTCCTTCCTCAAGCCTCATCCCCATGTTTACCATTTTGGGAAAGTCACCAGGGGCACTAGCAATCATACATTCATAATAAAATGAACTCAGGGTCTTTAGAAAGATCTTTGCCATCTCTTTTTCCTCCAATAGAGGAGTGATTTGGGCAGCCAATTCCCTCCATCTCTGCGCATACTCTTTGAATGTCTCTTTATCTTTCTGAGACATAGACCTCAACTGGTATCTATCAGGCGCCATGTCCATGTTGTACTTGTAATGTTTGACAAAAGCCTCTCCTAGGTCATTGAAAATGAGAATGCTTGCACTATCCAACCCCATATACCATCTGAGCGCAACACCGGTCAGACTGTCTTGGAAATAATGAATCAATAGTTGATTATTATCGGTCTGAGTAAACATCTTGTGAGCATACAATACTAGATGATTGAATGGATAAGTATTCCCCTTATATTTTTCAAAGTCATGCACTTTGAACTTCACCGGGATCTTGACGTTGGGCACTAAACACAACTCAACAACACTCTTTCCAAACAAGTTCTTACCCCTCAATATCTTCAATTCCTTGCGCAGCTTAAGAAACTGATCTTTCATTTCATCCATTTTCTCATAGACATCCGGACCCTCAGACGGTTCAAAATGATAAATGGTGTCCTCTACACGAGGTAAGGTATGCACAACGGGAGGTGGCACGGACATGACCGGGCTAGATGCCGACATGGAAGCAAATATAGGCGCAAAGCCTTCAGGCACAAAATTGGACGGCATTCCCCACGGGAATCCGGCAGGCATAGTGGGTGCAAAATGAGCGGAAACAACATGCATGGTAGAGGTAGCCACCTCTGAAATAACTGTCCTCGCAGGAGGAGTTGCAGGCGTTGGAGAAGATTGATTCTGAGCAGCAAGAACTGACTCCATCATGGCAGTCAGGCGGGCGATCTCGTTCTTCAGCTCTTCGTTCTCTTATTCTAGATGCTCCATAATTTTGAAGTGATTGGCGCGGGTGTTGTACCGGTGAGTCAGCTTGGCTAAAGCACGGAAGAAACACCAATGAGAGATCTGGCGAAAGAGAAACCTGCTTATACAAATGATGCATGAAATGTAATGCTTGATTATTTATTTTTATTTTCAAGGAACTTACTATATCATTTGCAAACATATATATCAACAATTGCAATAATTTTATATGACCAAAAATCTCTTTTTTTTATTTATATAATTGGAAGGATTACACTGAGTACAATTTCAGAAGCCAAATGAAAAATACAAGAGAAAAAGAGACTAGTCATCCTAAGGATCCCTAACAATGTCAGAAGATCTGGCTGAAGGCGTGTACTTCCTTCGAATGCGACGAATCTCAGTCTCAAAAGAAGCCTTCATCTGAGTCTTCTCGAGGACAAGCTCGTCAACAATATTCTTCCAAGCAACGGAAGGCTGAGGCATGCTAGAAGATGAAACCTCTGGCACTCTCTGTCTGTTTGTTACTCGGTCTTCAAGTAGCTCAATGAGTGCATCCTTGTCCTTAGACTCCAACTGCAACTCTTCATGCTTCTTGCTCAAAGCGCAGAAACGCTCTTCCCACATATGCTTCTCTTGCTTCATCTTGATGAGCGCGTCTTCCAACTCCTCTACATCTTGGTTAGGGAGATTTAATGGCTCAACCACAACCATAAACATAGGTCTTTCGCAAGGATAATACATCTTCAACTCCAAAGCTCTCATCTTTACCCAAAGAGTGTAAGCTTCCAAAGCTATACAATTGCATAGACCAAGCTCAGATCTTCCTTTCCTATGCACATTATTCCAAGCATGCACAATCTCCTGCTTCAAATGTTAGGGATCTTTACCCTCTTGATAGAAAAGACTTTCTAACAAAGTGTTATTAGGTTTGTCTCTCAAGAGGAACCCAAGTTGACGACGAGCCAAAGCAGGGTTGTAGTTAATTCCTCCTTGTGTACCAATGAGAGGCACATTAGAGAATTCACCACAACTATCAATAATCTCCAAGCTGCTCAAAGACGGATCATACCAAACTATATCATCATTAGTGAGAGACATAAGTCTCTGAGACCACCTTAGACAGTCTTTGTTCTTCACAAAAGCAGGTGTCTGAGGCAAGTGTGAAATAAACCACTTGTACCGAAGAGGAATGCAACAGACAATAGTTCCACCACCCTTAGAATTCCTTAGATGCGGAGAGAAATACATATCACCCAATAAGCCTCTATCTCAGACTTCTTCAAGTGAAGAGCTTCAGCAATAACACTAGATCGGGGAATCTCCTCCAATCCACTAAAAGGCACTCTACTAGAAACAGGTATCCCCAAAAGATGAGAATACTCCTCCAATGTAGGCACAAGCTGAAAATCTAGGAAAGTGAAACAAGGGTATAAAGGATCATGGAACTGCACCAATACACTCAAGAGTCCTTCAACTACATCAGAAGACAAGATGGACAAAAGCTTCCCATGACGTTGTTTGAAGTCCAAGGGATCTAATACAAAAGATGCTAGCTTCCTTAACTCTTTCAAGTCGGGACATCTGAAACTGTACTTCTTAGTGTTCCTTCATCCACAATCCATGGTCTGAAAATATTTGCAAATGATACCTTAGTTCCTTGAAATTTTCATGTGCTGAATGTTATGATGCGCATGAATGCATGAATGCAACAATCACAAATAAGGGATCACACACAAGGCAAACAAAGGTCAAGGGATAAATCAAGTCATTGTCAAGATCAATCATCCATTTTGGTGGTTATGGTTTACACCTTATCAACACCCAAGTTCCATTGATATTGACAAGACTTGATTGGATCAACCAAGAATCAAGGATTTGTTGTACGTCACGAGCATGGAGTACGGGTAAGAACCATCCCAAAGGAGTGAACTAAGGATAAAAACCTGTAGATCATGTTCTAAAAAGTTCCCAGAGTCTTAATTCCATCTATCGGATATTACATGTTAAGATGACTGACTCATCGACCCATAATATTCTCAAGAGAAACTCGTCTGAGTGTAGTATCGCGTAACAACTGCTATCAAGTCTACACTTGAACAGTTTCCGCACTACGTCCTAAATAGGCCAAGAGGGAGTAAATGTTCTATGGTCCTCAGCTTCTCGGATCCAAATTAGAGATAGTAATGCCTAACCACAAATACTTGTGTGACATTTCCAAATCCAAAAGAGTCTCCACTGAGCAGATGGATCTCAAGCCAACTTGTTAAGGACTACTCCACACAAGTTGAACATGACTATACCATCCTCCTATCTGTAAGACCCTAATTTTGGCCCTAAGATCCCTCATGGCATCATTACATTGCATTTGCATAGCCTCAAGGATCATAAGCATCTTGGTTCCCTTTGCCTTTAGATTGGGACCTCTTGTGAGTGGTTTGAGATCACCAAGCATGCTTGAATTGTATATTATTGATTTTCCCATTTCATTTCCTAACTCAAAAGCACAAAAATATGTCACTAACATCCCTTGTTTATAGCTTGAGCAATCACAAGATCCAAAGCTTCTAGGAGATCCTTTGTGCAATGATATGGTCAAGAGAAGATGAAAGCAAGAATGGTAATGGTTCCCAAAGCTCTCATCCATCAAATATGCCTCCCAAGTATCTCAATTCATCATTTTGATCCAAGCAAGTCAAGGGGTTTGAGGCTTGTTTCCCAAGGAAACCCTAATTCATCTGTTCATCAACTGTGCCTTGTTCATGAAGCAACCTCAGCCCATGGTCAAATACAATCAAGGTAAGTTCTTTAATTCATCATTTCATGCATATTTGAACTTATTTGAGTGTCCTCAATCATCAATTCATCAAGATATGAGTTATGGACTTAAGAAGTTGATCAGTCAATTCATCTGACTATTTTTAAATACACTGAGACCTAACTTTTTATGTGTTGCTCAAATGGAGATGACCTCAAGAGAAACAATGTTCTTAAGGAAAATATGAACAACTTTCATGTTCATAAATATTTTATTTGAAGCTTGGAAGGTCATCATCCATTCCAAGACATTATAGGTCATTTTGACTAAAACCCTAATTTTGGGTCAACTTCCCAAGAACATAACTCATTCATTTTTCATGATTTTGGGATGAGACTTAATGCATTGGAAAGATTAATGTGTCTAATTAAAATGTTATGTTGAGCAAAATTGCAAAATCTCAAAAGAAATATATGTGATAATGTAAAACATTATAGATCACTTTGGACCAAATGCATTGAAATGTGAAAAAGTCCAACTTCAAGTGCCCATAACTTCTTCATCAAAAATCCAAATGATGAAACATTTAAGTCCAAATTGATTGTATTGAAAATATATACAACTTTCATGTTGAAGGTTTTATCATTTGGAGCTTGCATCATTGAGTTAGAGGGGCTTGAACATTGGCCAAATTTGGAAATTTCACTTATGCATGTTTTGCACCCTACACTTCAAGCCCAAATTTCACTAATTTCCAAGGCTCAATTGGAGTTTTGATCAACATAGCATTGGTTCGTTATGCAGCAAGCTTTCTAACCGTTACTCATAAGGTTGCATTTGGAGTTTGGAAGCATCATTTTCGAAGACATGAAGAATTAGGTGCATTTTTGGAAATTAATTTCAAACACATTGCATGAACCATTAACATTCAATCTGCACGTCCATTTCTCATTTGGTGATGTATAGAAATCAATTCCAATCAGAATTGGGCTTCCATGCGCCTGTACAGGCCCATGCATGGAGGCCCTCTTTTCCCATGCACACTTTGTTCATGCATTTTCAGATGGCTTTGGCTATAAATACATGGCATGTGAGCTCTCATTCTTCAACCTAAAGGCGCCTAAACCCCTGCTGAACTCAAAACCCAACCCTCACCAAAGGAACATTTCACTTTCTTTCAAAAAATTTCAGATCTGAAATTCAATTGCATCGATTGATTTTTAAGATCCATAGTTCCTAAACCTTCTTCATTTGATCCATTGAAGCTTCTGTTTGCAAAAGGAACCAAAGAGAGTGACTCAATTCTTCACAATTCGAAGGTTTTGCTCAACTGCATTTTGCTTCGAAACAGCCTATACATTGCTCCATTTGCCTTGATTTTGTGTGATCTGAAGTCCTCTGCATAGAGGCATCATTGTTGTGTTCTTAATTTTTGAAATCAATCAAGTTCAGTTGAACACCACCAAAGTTCCATATCTGATTGCTCTCTTAATAGGGATCTAGAGTGGAATTGGGTGGCATAGGAGTGATATACATCACTCCACCTTTCGAATGGTACCTGGATCGTGCATTTTAGTTAACATTTTTTGACCTGTAATTTTTTATCTTCGCCGGAGCTAGTCGGAGAAGACGGTGGCGCTGGCCACCGTCTGGTCTCCAAATTGGATCTGAGCCGTCCATCTCAGTTTCCAGATCTAATCTCCTCCATACATTGTTATGACTTTTCTTTAATGTCCATGTGGTTGCATTGACCTTGGAACACGTTGGACGCGCGCTTGTGGATGCTTGGATCTGCTAGCTCAATTAATGAGCTCAGATCCAAGGGCTCACGCTTTTCCTTTTTTTTTAATTCTGATTTTAGTTCCTATTTTATTTTTTAATTCCATTTCATTTTCTAAAATCCATATCTCTTTCATTATTGGTCCAAAAATTATGGGACCAATTGCATTATTTCTCTTTTATTTTCTACTTTCTAAAAATTATTTTTAATATTTTTTTATTTTATCATTTGCTATTTTTTAATAATTTTCTCTTTTCTGATTATTTTTAATTCATTTTAAATAGTTTTTGATATTAAAAAAATACAAAAATATTTTTCTCAACCTCTTGGAATGATGATAGATCTATGAAAAATATTCTCATCAATTTACTAATTGATTTGAGATTTATTTGAGATTTTAGTTCAATTAGGTTATTTTTTATTCATTTTTAATTGATTAAAAATAGTTTCTGACTTTTAAAAATGCTGAAAATTTGTCAAACTTTGTTTGACCTTGTTGAACTTGGGATAATTCACTTGGACTTTTAAAAGTTGATTTGAAGTGAGTTTGAAGTTTGACCTTTCTTTAATATTTTAATTCAAGTTTTATTTTAATATTAAAAAATGCCAAAAATATTTTGTTTATTTCTTGACTTCTAATATTCATTTTGCTTCTGTTTTCTATTGTTTGACCCTGATCTCCCCTATCTTTGGTCAACATTGGTTGATTAGTACATACCATTTCATTTAATGCACTTTATTTCTTCAATTTGTTTCTTCTTCTTCTTCTTCTTCTTTTCCTTTTGATCAATGAGTTAAAGATTGGTGGTTAGCATTGATTAGGGAGGTTTAATCTTCCTTGATTCAAATCTAATTCATCTTGATCATGGATCAAGTGAATGGCTTTGCATTAAGGATAAATTGCTTTCTAAATCATGCAAAGGACCTAAATCAATACAAGATCATTTCTCATCTTCTTTTTGGCATGGCAAGTTGTTGGAGTTTGATTCACTAATCAAGACCTCTAACTTGTGTTGTTGCCTACATTATTATTGACCGGCCTCAGATAGTTGTGACTTTTACATAAGTCCAATTACGATTGCTTAACATAGCGCTAAATTTGCCTTATGGCACACTAACTACTAACATTGACCATTAACCATTAACATTTAATTCTTGCTCTTTACATTTATGCAATTTACTATTCTTGTACATATTATTCATTTGCTTTTCCCTTTTGCTCACTTGAGCACATGTTTATGATAATGCAATTTTCCTTTTGCTCACTTGAGCATATAATTGTGTATATATTATTGTGCTTGTGTTTTGTTTTGATTGTTGTGGACCAAATGCAAAGAAATGGACAAATGGACTTAGTTTCTACGACTTTCCCTATGCAAATTGGAGTAAAAGGACTTTAAATGGTGAAGATGGATTAGAAGGACCAAACCTCTAAACTCACTCTTGTCCATTCTTGATTTGCTTCATAAAACTTTTTGATGTGTGTGCTCTTGTGCTAGGGAATCCTATGAGAGCTCAAATTGAAGAACCATTGCCATGTTCATCCAAAGTGAAAGATACAAGATACATTGGGGATCTTCTGAGAGCTTGTTTGATTATGTTGATTGCTTGAGCTTACACTTATTTTGCTTTCATATTCCAAAGGATGGGAGCTACTTGGATCATCAATATGATCTCAAGAGAGGAACTCCATTTGTGGTCTTGTTTCTTATCCCTTATCTCTTGTATGATTAGGACTTTAGCCATTCTTCTTCTTCCCTCCACTCTAACCCAAGCCAAAACTTTTGTGCAAACATTAACACTTGTTTCAAACATTAGAAACCTAAGCCTTATGCTTTTGATTTTCAAAACTTTTTTTCATAACACTTATTTTGAATTGAACTTTTAAATCAACTTTGACCATATTTTGTACATACCTTTCATTGGTAAATATAACTCATTCAAATGTCTTTTTGTGGTTTCAATGGCCACCTCCTTAATCAAAAAATTTCATAACCTTTAGCTATTAGGTTTGAATTATCCTTGAGGTAGATGTAATACTCACCTATATCCTTAGTGATGGACAATGAGTCTTCCATGCTTATTATAGGGTTAACCCCTCACTAGCATGTTGAAGCTATCCTCACATGGTGGATTTGTGGTTTTAGGTTGAGTTTTCTCCCTTGGATAACAAAATACCTTAAGGCTTTTGGACCAATCAATTCACCAACTCATTTTGAGATTTTTACCCCGAACTACGAGGTTTTGATCCTAATCTTTTTTAAGATGGTACATAGGCAATGGGTTTATCCATCCAAACACAAAAAAAATGTAAATAACTTGTACATTCTCTTCTTATCTCTTCAATCATGTTTGCACAAACAAATTTTCACAAAATACCAACCTTACAACAAGTGTGAAAAGGGCTCCCTAGGAGTACCTAGGATGTTTTGGGTGCTTAAAACCTTCCCATTGCATAACCAACCCCCTTACCCCGATCTTTGACATTTTTACTAGTTTTTTATTTGATAAAACTTTTAGGTTTTTGTTCGCTTTCTAACCATTTCTTTGGATAAATAGAAGTGCGGTGGCGACTCGAATTGTATGGTTTACCTTAGATTTATTCAATATCTCTAATGGTAACGAATACCCCGCTACAGAAAAGTGACGACTCTGCTGGGGACGAGCATTTGCCCAGTGGGTTTTGCCTATTTTTCATATTTGTTGTATTGTCGGGTATATTATTTTGTGACATATTTTTGTGCAATTTGGGATTATTGTATTGTATGTAATGATTGAATTGCTTGAATATTAATTCCTTGTATGCTTGGTGATCTTTGTGAGATGAGTTCTATACCCGAACTCGAGTGCACTTAGGATAGGAGAATGGCATAGTCTTGTTGACTTGTGTGGAGTTATTCCTTAGCAAGTTGACTTGCAAGCCCATTCACTTGGTGGAGGTCATGTTGGGATCAATAATGTCACACAAGTAGTTGTGGTTAGACATTACTCTTTCCAATATAGGCCTTAGAAGCCAAGGACCTTAGTTTACCAAGCCCATCTTGGCTTATTTTTAGGACGTAGTGCGAAAGTCATTTAAGTGTAAGATTTGATACGATTGTTACGCAATACTACACTCATAAGAGTCTCTCTTGAGAATATTTTTGGAATACGAGTAGTCGTTTCTCCGATAATATCCGAAAGATGGGATGATGACTATGGGAACCTCTTGTAGAACATGTTTGGCCGGTTTAAACCCTAGTACACTCCCTGTGGGTGGTCCTTAAACCAAGACTCCATGCTCATGACTTGCAACAAACCCTTGATTCATGGTTGATCCGTTCTTGTATCCTTAATATCAATGGAACTTGGGTGTTGATAAGGTGTAAACCATAATCCACCAAAATGGATGATTGATATTAAGGATGACATGATCCATCCCATGACCTTTGTTTGGTGTGCTTTGCTTGATCCTTGAGTGTGTTTGTTGCATTCATGCATTCATGCACCCATTTGCATCCATATCATCAATAATAAGCAAATTTTCAAGGAAATTAAGAGGTCTATTTGCAAATTTTCAGACATGGAAAGACAAAGAAGGAATACAAAGAAGTACAGTTTCAGACAACCCGATTTGAAAAAGCTAAGGAATTTGACATCCTATGTACTAGATCCTTGGGTTTCAAGGCTCGTTTTGAGAAGCTTCTATCTATTCTGACTACTCAGGTGGACGAAGGATTGATGAGTCTATTGGTGCAGTTTTATGATCCCTTGTACCGTTGCTTCACATTTCCGGATTTTCAGCTTTTGCCTACACTTGAGGAGTATGCCTACCTTGTGAGTATACCTATTCTAGACCAGTTGCCGTTCAGTGGCTTAGGGAGTGTTCCTACTTCTCAAGAGATAGCTGATATGTTGCATATAGATGAATCTCAGGTTGGTGCTCATATGACTACCAAAGGTGGAATACAAGGTCTCCCTTCTGAGTTCCTCATTGCTCAAGCTACTATGTATGGGAAGGCCATGAGTGAGGACGCCTTTGAGGCCATATTTGTATTTCTCATCTATGGGCTAGTGTTATTCCCCAACATCGACAAGTTCGTGGATGTGAACGCTATTAGGATTTTCTCTACTCTTAATCTCGTTCCGACTCTGTTGGGTGACACTTACTTTTCTTTGCACATGAGGAATGCAAAGGGTGGTGGTACCATTGTGTGTTGTTTACCTCTGCTGTACAAGTGGTTTATTTCTCACTTGCCGCAGACGGTCACCTTCAAGGAGAACAAAGGATGTCTACGATGGTCCACGAGACTTATGTCTCTCACCAATGATGATATCTTTTGGTACAACCGCATGTTTGATGGTGTGCGGATTATCGACCCTTGTGGTGAATTCTCCAATGTGCCTCTTCTTGGTACATGTGGTGGGATTAACTACAACCCTATTTTGGCACGTCGTCAGTTTGGGTTCCCCCTAAAGGATAAACCCAATAACATTCTGTTAGAGGGTGTGTTCTTCCAAGAGGGTAAAGATCCCCAAGGCTTGAAGGGCAGGATGGTTCGCGCTTGGCGCAAGATCCATAGGAAAGGAAGAAAAGAGCTGGGTCCGAAGAATTGTATCGCTTTGGAGCCTTATACTTCTTGGGTTAGGAGGAGAGCTTATGAGTACCTCATGCCTTACGAGTATCCGAGACCTACACCTTTGGTTGTGGCTGGGCCTTCAACCCTCCCTGTCCAAGGAGTAGAGGAGTTGAGAGACGAAGACCGTTCACGTGCTTGGATCCGTGAACGAGAGGAGTTGCTTCAGCAGATCAAGGAGAAGGACGCTTTGATAGAGTTTCTTGAGCATCAGGTTATTGATGATCCTGATGATGCATGGACTTCTCTGCTTCCTCAGTCTTCCAAGTTTTGGAAGAGGAAGTACGATCAACTTGCCAAAGAGAAGGCAGATATGGAGGCAACCTATGAGGAGGAGGTGAAGAGGCTTCGTGCATCTTATCTTCCAGTCTCTCGAGCCTTAGATGATTGTTTCTAAGGAGCTGGTTACCAAAACTGTACTTCTTTGGTGTAAAAATATTTCCAGATATTATTGATGAGATATTCCCATATGTGATAAATGTTTAATATTTCCAATATTTGCAAATAGAACTCTAAAAGTTCCTCTGATATATAAAAACAAATCATATGCACAAGCATTGCATGTATCATGTGCATAAGCAGGTTTTGCTTCAGGCTTCTTCTTCTATGGTCTAACTCTGTGTTCTTCATTTATTTTGAAGACAAGATGACTCACCGGTACTACACCAGAGCCAACATTTCAAGACTGATGGATCATTTGGAACAAGAGAACCGCGAGCTGAAGGAGGAAGTAGCCAGATTGACTGCCCTGATGGAGTCATTCATGGCTTCCCAGAGTCAGTCTTCTCCGACACCTTTAACTCCTCCCCAGAGGACAGTCATTTCTGAGATTGTCTCTTCAACTGTGCCTGCGGCCAACACACACTTTGCTCCAACGGCCATGCCAGCCGGGTTTCCGGGGGGAGGCCTCCCAATTTCATGCCTGAGGGTCCTGCACCCACTTTTGCTTCTCTGCCGGCATCTAGCCCGGTCCTTGTTGTTCCTCCCCCTGTCGTGCATACTATGCATAGAGTAGACGACACCATCTATCATTCTGAGCCATCTGAGGGCCCAGATGTCTATGAAAAGATGGACGCTATGAATGATCAATTTCTTGAGCTCCGCAAGGAATTGAAAACCCTTCGAGGAAAGGATCTTTTTGGCAAGTCTGCTGCCGAACTCTGCTTGGTTCCTAATGTGAAGATCCCAGTGAAATTCAAAGTCCCTGACTTTGAAAAATACAAGGGAAATACTTGCCCTCTCAGCCACCTGGTCATGTATGCCAGGAAAATGTCGACTCAGACCAACAACGACCAATTGCTCATCCACTACTTTCAGGACAGTTTGTCCGGTGCTGCCATACGTTGGTATATGCGTTTGGATAGTGCGAACACCCGATAGGGATCAATTGAGGGCCATGTCCCAGAAGGACAAGGAAACATTCAAAGAGTATGCCCAGAGGTGGCGAGAGCTAGCAGCACAGATAGTTCCCCCGCTGGAGGAGAAAGAGATGACCAAGATCTTTTTGAAGACCTTGAGTTCTTTTTACTATGAGCGGGTGATTGCCAGCGCTCCTTCTGACTTCACCGAGATGGTGAACATGGGGATGCGACTGGAAGAAGGGGTCAGGGGAGGGCGCCTGACCAGAGAAGAAGGCTCTTCTGCCAAACGGTATGGGACGTTTGGGAAGTAGAAAGATGGTGAGGCACATGCTGTGACCTCCCATATGAAACCAAGAAGACCCTCTGTGAGGAGGAAAACCGTGCGTCCTGCCGGTAACCAGCACCAGGTGGCTCATATAGCACCTGTCTTCAGAGATAATCAGCAATTTCAGCAACACAACAATACTCAACAACAACAGCACCGTCCTCAACAGCAGGCCTACCAGCCTCGAAACAGTAATCAAACCAGCACAAGTTACGAGAGGAAAAGGGTCACCTTTGATCCTATTCCGATGACATATGAAGAATTATATCCCTCTTTGATAGAGAGGAAGTTGATTACGCCACGAGACCCACCGGCTATACCTACTAACCCTCATTGGTGGTATAAGCCCGAATTACACTGTGTTTATCATTCCAGTGCTCCCGGCCACGACGTGGAAAATTGCTACCCTTTGAAGACCAAGGTTCAAGACCTTGTAAGATGTGGTATTCCGTGTTTCGAGGACGTAGGTCCTAATGTGAAGAAGAACCCATTGCCTGAGCATGGGAAATCTGTCAACATGGTCCAGGGCTGCCCTGGCAAGTACAAAGTCAAATACGTCAGTCATATTCGACAATCTTTGGTTGAGATGCATCGGTTGCTGTATGATTATAGTCATTATGAGCATGACCATGATAGATGCCGAGTTTGTTCTGTTAATCAAAAAGGTTGTCGCCAGGTGCGTAAAGATGTTCAAGAAATGCTGGATGAGGGAGTCATTGAGATCCTTCAAAACAGAAATGTTGACGAAGATGTTGATGAAGTCAACGTAATTTCTCCAGTATTCCGGATCCCCAAGCCTGTTATCATCAAGTATGATGGTAACAAGCATAAGGTTTCTCCTGCTTTGACCATTAAGCCCGCCGGCCCTGTACCGTATTCTTCTGAGAGGGCGGTCCCCTATCGCTACAATATTGTAGCATTGGAGAATGGGAAAGAGGTTCCCTTGCCCTCTTCATCTGTTGTTAATATTGCCGACGTCAGCGGCCTGACCCGCAGTGGTCGTGTTTTCTTGGCTCCGCCAAAGCCGCAAGTTGATGCTCGAAGGAATGATACCGCTGATTATGTTGAACGCCCGATTGGGAATGCTGTGAACGCTCCGAATCCGGCACTTGTTGCTAAATCTACCTCTACGTTGAAAACTTTTGTCTCTGTTGGCCCGAGTGGCAATACGAAAGAACACTGTGATGAGATGCTGAGGCTCATCAAGAGAAGTGAGTACAACGTTGTAGATCAGCTTCTACAAACGCCATCCAAAATCTCTGTACTATCCTTGCTGATGAATTCAGAACCACACCGAGAAGCTCTGCAGAAGGTGTTGGATATGGCGTATGTGGATCACGACATCACAATTGAACAATTCGACAGTATTGTTGCAAACATCACCGCTTGTAACAATTTAAGTTTTTGTGATGCTGATCTCCCCGAGGAGGGAAGAGACCACAACCTGGAATTACACATGTCTATGAACTGCAAAGATGACGCCATGTCCAATGTGCTGGTGGACACTGGGTCATCATTGAACGTATTGCCAAAATCCACTCTTACAAAGTTATCATATCAGGGGCCTCCCATGAGGCAGAGTGGGGTAGTTGTGAAGGCTTTCGATGGGTCGCGCAAAACTGTGATTGGAGAGGTTGATCTCCCAGTCAAAATTGGACCAAGTGATTTCCAGATTACCTTCCAGGTTATGGACATTCATCCATCGTATAGCTGTCTGTTAGGCAGACCATGGATTCACGAGGCAGGCGCCGTGACATCCACCCTACACCAGAAACTGAAATTTGTGAAGAATAAGAAGCTGGTGGTGGTAGGGGGAGAAAAGGCTCTCCTGGTTAGCCACTTGTCTTCCATCTCTTATATAGATGCTGAGGATGAGGTTGGAACACCGTTCCAAGCTTTATCTATTGCTAAACCTATTAAGAAGGGAACTTCTTCATTTGCTTCCTATAAAGATGCTAAGTTGGCCATTGAGCATGGTGCAATTGCTGAATTGGGGCAAATGATTGAGTTGGAGGACAACAAATCCTGGGCTGGCATAGGCTATTCTTCTGGTGTCTTCAACAAGCAAGGGTTGTTCAAGAGTGGTGGATTTATCCACACCGGTCAAGATGAAGAGGTTGTTGCCATTTTGGAAGAGGATGTAGAGGATTCTGGCAACTTCATCATTCCTGGAGGGATCTGCAATAATTGGGTCGCTGTTGATATTCCG
The DNA here is from genome assembly GCF_024323335.1 of Lathyrus oleraceus. Lineage (NCBI taxonomy): Eukaryota > Viridiplantae > Streptophyta > Magnoliopsida > Fabales > Fabaceae > Lathyrus > Lathyrus oleraceus. The sequence goes on along the minus strand of NC_066580.1, from coordinate 321,842,987 downwards.
ACAGTTATCCATAAGTCAAAGTAATGTTCATTATGTTTGAGAATCATTCTCCCATGCCAAAAGGAGAAGTGATGACATTGTTGGCGCATAAATACAATGATATTTTCATTCAATAAATCCATGTTAAATGTTTGTTTTTCCAATTATTTTCCTTTTTCGCTTTTGCATGAAATTGGTGATCACATAAAACCCTAAAAATAAGAATAAAATCAATCTTTTCATCTGCATAATGATTTGCCTTGTTTGAATTCTAAAATCTATTATATCCAAAATCATTATGCAGGTTGATCAAACCCATTGAACACAATGATCCAATACCATCTCCCAACTTTGAATTCCCTATATTTGAGGCGGAAGAGGATGATGTTGAAGAGATTCCTGACGAGATTACCCGTCTACTTGAGCATGAAGGGAAGATCATTCAGCCGCATCTTGAGAATCTGGAAACAGTCAACTTGGGGTCTGAAGATTGTGTGCGAGAAGTGAAGATTGGGGCACTCCTGGAAGAATCTGTTAAGAAGGGGTTGATTGAGTTGCTACAAGAATACGTCGACATCTTTGCCTGGTCTTATGAAGACATGCCTGGTATGGATACTGATATCATGCAACATTTCCTGCCTTTGAAGCCTGAGTGCGTGCCTGTGAAGCAGAAGCTCAGAAGAACTCATCCCGATATGGCAGTGAAAATCAAAGAGGAAGTTCAGAAGCAAATTGATGCGGGGTTTCTGGTGACTTCTACATATCCTCAATGGGTGGCCAATATCGTGCCCGTGCCTAAGAAGGATGGAAAAGTCCGAATGTGTGTGGATTATAGAGACTTGAATAAAGCGAGTCCGAAAGATGATTTCCCTCTACCACATATTGATATGTTAGTAGATAATACAGCTAAATTCAATGTCTTCTCATTTATGGACGGATTTTCCGGATATAATCAGATCAAAATGGCACCCGAGGATATGGAGAAGACAACATTCATCACACCTTGGGGAACATTATGTTATCGAGTGATGCCCTTCGGTTTGAAGAACGCCGGCGCCACGTATCAACGAGTTATGACTACCTTGTTTCATGATATGATGCACAAGGAGATCGAGGTGTATGTTGATGATATGATTGCAAAGTCAAGAACGAAAGTTGAACATGAAGAGCACTTGTTGAAGCTTTTTCAGCGTCTGAGGAAGTATAAGCTTCGTCTGAACCCCAACAAGTGTACATTTGGAGTCCGTTCCGGCAAGTTATTGGGCTTTATTGTCAGCGAAAGAGGTATTGAGGTTGATCCTATAAAGGTCAAAGCAATACAAGAGATGCCTGCGCCCAAAACTGAGAAGCAAGTCCGAGGTTTTCTTGGCCGCTTGAATTATATTTCCAGATTCATATCCCACATGACTGCCACGTGTGCGCCAATATTCAAGCTCCTTCGGAAAGATCAGTCTCATGATTGGATCGAGGATTGGCAAAAGGCGTTTGATAGTATTAAAGAGTATTTGTCTGAGCCTCCGATTCTGTCCCCGCTTGTGGAAGGGAGACCGTTGATTATGTGTCTGACAGTTCTTGAAGACTCTATGGGTTGTGTCCTTGGTCAACAAGACAAATCAGGAAAGAAAGAGTATGTTATCTACTACCTGAGTAAGAAGTTCACTGACTGTGAGTCTCGATACTCAATGCTTGAGAAAACATGTTGTGTTTTGGCTTGGGCTGCTAAGCGCTTACGCTAGTATATGTTGAATCATACAACTTGGTTGATATCCAAGATGGATCCAATCAAGTATATCTTCGAGAATCCTGCTTTAACTGGGAGAATTGCCCGTTAGCAGATGTTGTTATCTGAGTATGATATTGAGTATCAAGCTCAGAAGACGATTAAAGGTAGTATCTTGGCTGTACACTTGGCACACCAACCAATCGAGGATTATCAGTCAGTTCAGTATGACTTCCCAGATGAGGAAATTCTGTATTTGAAAATGAAAGATTATAATGAGCCTACGCTTGATGAAGGGCCAGAGCCTGGTTCCAGATGGAGTATGGTGTTTGATGGCGCTGTGAATCAATATGGAAATGGTATTGGGGCAGTGATTATTACTCCTCAGGGCACACATTTTCCTTTTACAACAAGGTTAACTTTCAAATGCACGAATAATATGGCGGAGTATGAGACTTGTATTATGGGATTGGAAGAATGTATTGATCTTAGGATCAATCATCTCGATGTTTATGGTGATTTAGCCCTCGTTGTTAATCAGATTAAGGGTGAATGGGAAACGAATCAGCCTGGCCTCATCCCATATAGAGATTATGCGAGGAGGATTTCAACGTTCTTTACCGAGGTTGACTTCCATCATATTCCTCGAGATGAGAACCGGATGGCAGATGCTCTTGCTACACTTGCTTCGATGATTGTGGTTAGGCTTTGGAATGAAGTTCCCAATATCACTGTGATGCGCTTGGACAGACCAGCTCATGTATTTGCAGTAGAGGAGGTACTAGATGATAAGCCATGGTATTATGATATTAAGTGCTTTCTGCAGAGCCAGATTTACCCCCTGGGGCATCTGTGAAAGATAGGAAGACCTTGAGGAGATTGTCAGGCAGTTTCTATCTCAATGGCGATGTGCTTTATAAGAGGAATTTTGACATGGTTCTGCTCAGATGCGTGGATAGACACGAAGCAGGCCTGTTAATGACTGAGGTCCATGAGGGTTCATTTGGTACTCATTCCAATGGACATGCCATGGCTAGAAAGATGCTGAGAGCAGGCTACTATTGGTTCACAATGGAGTCTGACTACTGCAAATATGTGAAGAAATGCCATAAGTGTCAGATTTATGCGGATAAGATTCATATTCCTCCGACACTTCTGAATGTGATTTCATCTCCATGGCCTTTCTCTATGTGGTGAATTGACATGATTGGCATGATAGAGCCGAAAGCGTCCAACGGTCACAGATTTATTCTCGTAGCAATTGATTAATTCACCAAGTGGGTTGAAGCGGGATCATATGCAAACGTGATCAGGTAGGTGGTTGTGAAGTTTATCAAGAATCAACTCATATGTCGTTATGGTGTGCCAGACAAGATCATTACTGACAATGGATCTAACTTGAACAACAAGATGATGAAAGAGCTGTGTAGCGAGTTCAAGATAACGCATCATAATTCTTCTCCTTACAGATCCAAGATGAATGGGGTTGTTGAAGCTGCTAATAAGAACATCAAGAAGATTATCCAGAAGATGGTTGTTACATACAAGGTTTGGCACGAGATGCTGCCATTTGCTTTACATGGATATCGTACGTCTGTCCGCACTTCAACAGGGGAAACCCTTTTCTCGCTTGTTTATGGCATGGAGGCTGTGCTCCCAATAGAGGTGGAGATCCCATCAATGAGAGTCTTGATGGAAGCATAGTTGACTGATGCTGAATGGGTTCAGAGTCGTTATGACCAACTGAATTTGATAGAAGAAAAGAGATTGACTGCCATGTGCCATGGTCAGTTATATCAGCAAAGGATGAAGAAAGCCTTTGATAAGAAGGTCAAACCTCGTGTGTTCCGAGAAGGTGATCTTGTGCTCAAGAAAGTCTTGTCTTTCGCGCCCGATTCCAGGGGCAAGTGGACTCCAAACTATGAAAGTCCATACGTTGTTAAGAGAGCCTTTTCAGGCGGTGCTTTGATACTTACAACTATGGATGGGGAGGATTTCACTCGTCCTGTGAATTCAGATGCAGTCAAGAAATACTTCGCCTAAAATAAAAACAGAATAGCTCGCTAAGTTGAAAACCCGAAAGGGCGGCTTAGGCAAAAATGAGCGTCTCGGTGGACTGAAAACCCGAAAGGGCGATCCAGGCAAAAGTTAGAGACATAAAAAATATATAAATATATATCCCGCTAGATTGGGTACCTCATCCTGGGGCAATCTAGGAAAAAATTAGGGATTTGGCAAGTAACTGCATCCTGACAAGACTTTGTTCTACAAGCTGTCATCTGTCAGAGATTCTCACTCAGTCATCATCAACTGAAGTTTCGAATATACCGGATTCAGAGTTGGTGGAGAAATGGTCATTATGTTCAATGTAGCCCTTTTCCAATATATATCACCAATTTCAAATTTGTAAAGATCTGTGGAGTCTTGCCATTTGCAGACTACCATTCCATCAAATAAATTTGAGCCTTTATCCAATTATTTGCACTCTTATTTGTTTTCTTATTCAACAAATGTTTGGCATGTTTTAATTGAGAAATATCATTGTTTTAAAATAAATTTTCATAACTTGTTTTTAACAAAGTGAACATTCACAACGATAAAAGGATACTGGGGATGTCTTCAGTGCTCTCCCAAAGATGGTATGATTCTCAACAGGGTAAGACATTTGTTCATATTCCTGGCATGCTTGTATCCTCTTCCTCCGGAGCCTTTTGTGGTTTTTCTCCCGAGTAGAGTGGATGGTAAAGGTATTCATCTCTCTTTCCTTCAGCAGAGTAGTGATTTTTTTCCTCCTCGGCAGATGTGATCTATTTTGGCAATGCATTGGTTAATGGTGACCTTGGAAGTTTCTGATTGGGGGTTGTTCCCCACAGAGATCCATCCCCTCCTCTGATGATTTCCCCAATAAAGTTACTTCTACGGAGGAGTTTATCTGTGCGATGATCTTGTCCCCAGTTGGAATGGCTGATGTTCATTCCCCTGCAGAGATCTTTGTTTCCTGGTATCTCTTACCCCCCATCAGATTGGTTGTTTTCCACTAGGCCTTGGCTTTGTCTCTTGAGATGTAGTACCAGATGTTTGTTCATCGATCTTTGGACCTGTTTGTGTTAGATATGTCTGTTTTGTTAGCATTCATCATACATAAACCACGCATATATGCATAATTTTAACATTCAGATATTCATGTTGCATTCTTTGCCATATATCTTTGTTTGTCATCTCCTGCTAGTTGGTAATATGCTTCCCCAAGCAGATATTTTTGTTTGATCTCTCCATGTAGAGTCAGCCCCATAAGCAGAAAATGTTTATCCTTTCTTCCAGAGTCCCCACCGAGTTATATCCTCGTGGATGATGGTTGTTTCTGTTTCCTCCCAACACATGTATTGGGTCGGAGTTTCCCCTGAGTTATATCCTCATAGGGATGAGTCTTGCTTCGTCGTGCCTATCTAGTTTGTTCCTAGATTGGCTTTTTGCGTGTTTCCTTTGCACTTCCCCGTAGTCTAGATGAATGATTGCTTAGTAACCATGCAGTTATCCATCTTTTCTCCGGCGGAGTCTGTGGTTTTCTACCCTCATACCGGTAGTTGTAAACCCTATTTTTATCCCCTTGTAGAGTTAACCTTATTTTTTTCATCCTAACCGATGACGGTTACTCTTCCGTGGTTTTCTACCCAGTATCTGGTAGATGTAATCCCCCATTGATGGTTATCCTTATCCAATATTTGGTCTTGATATTCCTTCACCTTCTGAGCATATCTCCCAGTAACTGGTGATATGTCTCCTGGATCGCCGCCTTTGTCAGTGCATCCCCAGCGGGTCATCTTTCATTTGCCTTTTGTCGGTAATGATTGTTTCTCCCTTTGATTGGTCATCATTTTATACCTAGTATTTGGTATCCCGATGCTCCTTTTCTTTCGGTCGATTTATCCTTTATTAACCCAGTAACCGTTGTGGATAATCTTCCATGCAAGTATGTTATTTATGTTCTGACGGTAATAGATAATATATCTCATGCGCTCTTTGGTCGAAGTCTTTTATTCTTCCCCTGTCGAGTAAGATTTGTATCCCCTTTTGTGGAATCGAATGTCCATCCTGTAATCGAGTCTGCGTTTTAGCCCTCTTTTAGATGATGAGTGTTTTGGAAATATTCCCCAATTCACGCTTGGTCGGTCACCTATTATATGCCCAGTAACCGGTATCTCTGGTGTTCCTTCATTTCTGCTCCCTATTATGACTTTTTGTCCCCCGTGGAGTCAGATTTTCCTGAGTTGAAATATACCTTTTTAGGCTTTCCTCAGATGATTTCGGATGTTTGATGTCTCTCACCTTTATACCGGTCTTAGATATTCATTCTCCCCGAGCATATTGCTCTTTCACCCTCATACCGGTGTTTTGATCACATGTCTCCTTGAGCTTATTACCCAATAGCCGGTAATACCTCATTTTATTGTTTCCTCAGCTGAGTTTCTCTTTGGACTTTGCCCCATTGGGGTCCTTTGTGGTTTTTCCCCAGCGAAGTCCCTTCTCCCATCCTGAGTCCGGATTTTTATCCGAAGTACCCTTTGTGGATGGTTCCGCTGTATTGGCATATTCCCTAATACATGCATCTTTGAGTCAGCTCGAGTTCTTCCATTGATTTATTTCCATTGGAACCCCTCTCGTGTCTCTAAACGAGTTCTAAGTCGTGACCTGCTCACGCAATTTATCTCCTTTTCTATCTCCATAAGAGTCCCAGAGTCTCTATCCCATGGAGTAAATTACTCATATGGATTGTCAGTTTCTCCAGATTTCTTTTCGTCTTTGTGGACACATATTCCCACAGAGTATTACTTTTTGCATACATACATTTGCATCATGAGGTCTCTTAGGGACCAAAATTCGTCTCTTTGTTATTATTTAAGCCCATTCTACCTCGTCGAGACGAAGATTTTAACCTTCACTTCTCCGGCTAGAATGACCTTAAATAGGGGCATCTGTAAGACCCTAATTTTGGCCCTAAGATCCCTCATGGCATCATTACATTGCATTTGCATAGCCTCAAGGATCATAATCATCTTGGTTCCCTTTGCCTTTAGATTGAGACCTCTTGTGAGTGGTTTGAGATCACCAAGCATGCTTGAATTGTATATTATTGATTTTCCCATTTCATTTCCTAACTCAAAAACACAAAAATATGTCACTAACATCCCTTGTTTGTAGCTTGAGCAGTCACAAGATCCAAAGCTTCTAGGAGATCCTTTGTGCAATGATATGGTCAAGAGAAGATGAAAGCAAGCATGGTAATGGTTCCCAAAGCTCTCATCCATCAAATATGCCTCCCAAGTATCTCAATTCATCATTTTGATCCAAGCAAGTCAAGGGGTTTGAGGCTTGTTTCCCAAGGAAACCCTAATTCATCTATTCATCAACTGTGCCTTGTTCATGAAGCAACCTTAGCCCATGGTCAAATACAATCAAGGGAAGTTATTTAATTCATCATTTCATGCATATTTGAACTTATTTGAGTGTCCTCAATCATCAATTCATCAAGATATGAGTTGTGGACTTAAGAAGTTGATCAGTCAATTCATCTGACTATTTTGAAATACACTGAGACCTAACTTTTTATGTGTTGGTCAAATGGAGATGAACTCAAGAGAAAAATATTCTTAAGGATAATATGAACAACTTTCATGTTCATCAAAATTTGATTTGAAGCTTGTAAGGTCATCATACATTCCAAGACATTATAGGTCATTTTGACTAAAACCCTAATTTTGGGTCAACTTCCCAAGAACATAACTCATTCATTTTTCATGATTTTGGGATGAGACTTAATGAATTAGAAATCTTGATGTGTCTACTTAAAATGTTATGTTGAGAAAAATTGAAAAATACCAAAATAAATACATGTGATAATGCAAAACATTATAGGTCACTTTGGACCAAATGCATTGAAATGTGAAAAAGTCCAACTTCAAGTGCCCATAACTTCTTCATCAAAAATCCAAATGATGAAACATTTAAGTCCAAATTGATTGTATTGAAAATATATACAACTTTCATGTTGAAGGTTTTATCATTTGGAGCTTGCATCATTGAGTTAGAGGGGCTTGAACATTGGCCAAATTTGGAAATTTCACATATGCATGTTTTGCACCCTACACTTCAAGCCCAAATTTCACTAATTTCCAAGGCCCAATTGGAGTTTTGATCAACATAGCATTTGTTCCTTATGCAACAAGCTTTCTAACCATTACTCATAAGGTTGCATTTGGAGTTTGGAAGCATCATTTTCGAAGACATGAAGAATTAGGTGCATTTTTGGAAATTCATTTCAAACACATTGCATGAACCATTAACATTCAATCTGCACGTCCATTTCTCATTTGGTGATGTATAGCAATCAATTCCAATCAGAATTGGGCCCTCCATGCTCCTGTACAGGCCCATGCATGGAGGTCCTCTTCTCCCATGCACACTTTGTTCATGCACTTTCAGATGGCTTTGGCTATAAATACATGGCATGTGAGCTCTCATTCTTCAACCTAAAGGCGCCTAAACCCCTGCTGAACTCAAAACCCAACCCTCACTAAAGGAACTTTTCACTTTCTTTCAAAAAAAATTAGATCTGAAATTCAATTGCATTGATTGATTTTTAAGATCCATAGTTCCTAAACCTTCTTCATTTGATCCATTGAAGCTTCTGTTTGCAAAAGAAACCAAAGAGAGTGACTCAATTCTTCACAATTCGAAGGTTTTGCTCAACTGCATTTTGCTTCGAAACAGCCTATACATTGCTCCATTTGCCTTGATTTTGTGTGATCTGAAGTCCTCTGCATAGAGGCATCATTGTTGTGTTCTTAATTTTTGAAATCAATCAAGTTCAGTTGAACACCACCAAAGTTCCATCTCTGATTTCTCTCTTAATAGGGATCTAGAGTGGAATTGGGTGGCATAGGAGTGATGTACATCACTCCACCTTTCGAATGGTACCTGGATCGTGCATTTTAGTTAACATTTTTTGACCTGTAATTTTTGATCTTCGCTGGAGCTAGCCAGAGAAGACTGTGGCGCTGGCCACCGTCTGGTCTCCAAATTGGATCTGAGCCGTCCATCTCAGTTTTCAGATCTAATCTCCTCCACACATTGTTATGACTTTTCTTTAATGTCCATGTGGTTGCATTGACCTTGGAACACGATGGACGCGCGCTTGTGGATGCTTGGATCTGCCAGCTCAATTAATGAGCTCAGATCCAAGGGCTCACGCTTTTCCTTTTTTTTTTTAATTCTGATTTTAATTCCTATTTTATTTTTTAATTCCATTTCATTTTCTAAAATCCATATCTCTTTCATTATTGGTCCAAAAATTATAGGACCAATTGCATTATTTCTCTTTTATTTTCTACTTTCTAAAAATGATTTTTAATATTTTTTACTTTATCATTTGATATTTTTTAATAATTAGGACTTTTCTGATTATTTTTAATTCATTTTAAATAGTTTTTGATATTCAAAAAATACAAAAATATTTTCTCAACCTCTTGGAATGATGATAGATCTATGAAAAATATTCTCATCAATTTACTAATTGATTTGAGATTCATTTGAGATTTTAGTTCAATTAAGTTATTTTTTATTCATTTTTAATTGATTAAAAATAGTTTCTGACTTTTAAAAATGCTGAAATTTTTTGTCAAACTTTGTTTGACCTTGTTGAACTTGGGATAATTCACTTGGACTTTTAAAAGTTGATTTGAAGTGAGTTTGAAGTTTGACCTTTCTTTAATATTTTAATTCAAGTTTTATTTTAATTATTAAAAGATGCCAAAAATAGTTTGTTTATTTCTTGACTTCTAATATTCATTTTGCTTCTGTTTTCTATTGTTTGACCTTGATCTTCCCTATCTTTGGTCAACATTGGTTGATTAGTACATACCATTTCATTTAATGCACTTTATTTCTTCATTTTCTTTCTTCTTCTTCTTCTTCTTCTTCTTCTTCTTTTCCTTTTGATCAATGCGTTAAAGATTGGTAGTTAGCATTGATTAGGGAGGTTTAATCTTCCTTGATTCAAATCTAATTCATCTTGATCATGGATCAATTGAATGGCTTTGCATTAAGGATAGATTGCTTTCTAAATCATGCAAAGGACCTAAATCAATACAAGATCATTTCTCATCTTCTTTTTGACATGGCAAGTTGTTGGAGTTTGATTCACTAATCAAGACCTCTAACTTGTGTTGTTGCCTACATTATTATTGACCGGTCTCAGATAGTTGTAACTTCTACATAAGTCCAATTATGATTGCTTAACATAGCGCTAAATTTGCCTTATGGCACACTAACTACTAACACTAACCATTAACCATTAACATTTAATTCTTGCTCTTTACATTTATGCAATTTACTATTCTTGTACATATTATTCATTTGCTTTTCCCTTTTGCTCACTTGAGCACATGTTTATGATAATGCAATTTGCCTTTTGCTCACTTGAGCACATAATTGTGTATATATTATTGTGCTTGTGTTTTGTTTTGATTGTTGTGGACCAAATGCAAAGAAATGGACAAATGGACTTAGTTTCTAGGACTTTCCCTATGCAAATTGGAGTAAAAGGACTTTAAATGGTGAAGATGGATTAGAAGGACCAAACCTCTAAACTCACTCTTGTCCATTCTTGATTTGCTTCATAAAACTTTTTGATGTGTGTGCTCTTGTGCTAGGGAATCCTATGAGAGCTCAAATTAAAGAACAATTGCCATGTTCATCCAAAGTGAAAGATACAAGATACATTGGGGATCTTCTAAGAGCTTGTTTGATTATGTTGATTGCTTGAGCTTACACTTATTTTGCTTTCATATTCCAAAGGATGAGAGCTACTTGGATCATCAATATGATCTCAAGAGAGGAACTCCATTTGTGGTCTTGTTTCTTATCCCTTATCTCTTGTATGATTAGGACTTTAGCCATTCTTCTTGTTTCCTCCACTCTAACCCAAGCCAAAACTTTTGTGCAAACATTAACACTTGTTTCAAACATTAGAAACCTAAGCCTTATGCTTTTGATTTTCAAAACTTTTTTTCATAACACTTATTTTGAATTGAACTTTTAAATCAACTTTGACCATATTTTGTACATACCTTTCATTGGTAAATATAACTCATTCAAATGTCTTTTTGTGGTTTCAATGGCCACCTTCTTAATCAAAAAATTTCATAACCTTTAGCTATTAGGTTTGAATTTTCCTTAAGGTAGATGTAATACTCACTTATATCCTTAGTGATGGACAATGAGTCTTTCATGCTTATTATAGGGTTAACCCCTCACTAGCATGTTGAAGATATCCTCACATGGCGGATTTGTGGTTTTAGGTTGAGTTTTCTCCCTTGGATAACAAAAGACCTTAAGGCTTTTGGACCAATCAATTCACCAACTCATTTTGAGATTTTTACCCCGAACTACAAGTTTTTGATCCTAATATTTTTTAAGATGGTACGTAGGCAATGGGTTTATCCATCCAAACAAAAAAAAATGTAAATAACTTGTACATTCTCTTCTTGTCTCTTCAATCATGTTTGCACAAACAAATTTTCACAAAATACCAACCTTACAACAAGTGTGAAAAGGGCTCCCTAGGAGTACCTAGGATGTTTTGGGTGCTTAAAACCTTCCCATTGCATAACCAACCCCCTTACCCCGATCTCTGACATTTTTACTAGTTTTTGATTCGATAAAACTTTTAGGTTTTTGTTCGCTTTCTAACCATTCCTTTGGATAAATAGAAGTGCGGTGGCGACTCGACTTGTATGGTTTACCTTAGATTTAGTCAATATCTCTAATGGTAACGAATACCCCGTTACACTATCTTAATTGCACTCAAGTTCGGGATAGAACTTATCTCACCACTCAGAGATCACCACAACAAGCAATTTATATCATACACACATATATACAAACATCACATATATACAAATATATACACACAAAAAGTAGGCTAAACCCACTGGAGACTACTCCCAAGGAGAGTCGCCACTTAATTTCTGTAGCGGTAAATTCATGATCGCCAAGCTATGGATAAGCTAGACATCAAATAACAAAAGTCGCCACTGCGCTTTTATTGTTTCCAAGGGAAAAGGGAAAAAGTACGAACAAAACCCAAAGTAAGAAGTTTTCAAATTAAAACTAATAAAATGTCAGAGATTATAGGTAAGGGGGTTGGTTACACAGAGGGAAGGTGTTAGCATCCAAAGTGTCCTAGGTACTCCTAGGGAGCCCTTTTTGTGTGCAAATGTATTTGGTACAAAATAATGTTTACAAACAAATAGAATGGGGAGATGAGAAAATAATTCATTAATTATATTTTTGTGTTTGACAAGACCTTTGTAATTGTGCCTACGTACCAACATAAAAATGAGGGATCAAAACCTCGTAGTTTGTGATACAAATTTCAAAATGGATGCATTGCTTTTAACAAAAATTAAGTTTTGAAAGGCACAAAGGCCTAAAAATGGTTTGAATGAGTTAGTTCTTTTTGGTTTTTTGAAAATTTAAGTCAAGTATAGTTAAGATTATTTACAAGTTTGATTTAAGAAAGAGAAGTTTGAAAATGCAATGGCATAAGGCCAAAGTTTCTATCTTTTTTGCAAAATGGTCAAAGTTTAGAACAAAATAAGTTCAGTCAAAGAAGATTTTGAAAAGGGAGGGAGAGATTTTGAAATTAAAAAAAATAGGGAGAAGATGAAGAGACTAATCCTATGCACAAAATTAAAAGTTAAGAGTTGAAAAGATCTGACCAAATGGGTAGCAATCCAATAGACAAGAATGTCAATAGAAACCCAGATTTCCCTTGGACACTTAGAATCAAGAAACACACAAATGCACAATTATATTATCTTGAAAATCAAAGGCATCAAATAAAGATAGCCACATCCAAACTTTAATCACTCCATGATCATCTTTAAAAAATAGCCCATATAACAGATGAATTCCACAAGTCACAGGTTCACAATAACAACTTCACAATGATCATGTTGCAGATGAACTCAGAGGGATCTTGAATGATGTATCAGATGAAGTTTCAAATTGCAAGCACTTGATTTCTCAATAAGTATGCATTGGCTAAGTCCTCTAGCATAGGAATGTTGCCTAAGTTCTAAGTCCATTTGTCCAAGATCAAACCAACAGTCCACACAAAAGTTTTTTAGGGTTTTTGTTGTTATTATGTACATTAATGGTCAAAGACCACACAAACAAGCAAAGTATATACAAACAAGATATATCACACAATATGGTCCAAGTGGACAAAGTGAAAATTGCATTAACATAAACAATTAGAATGATATGAACAAATGGCAAATGAATAAAGGCTAAAATTAAATGACATTAAAGTAAATGGCTTGAAGTTAAAAATTAGTTGTTAATGGGTTAGAAGTTAGTATTGTTTTGCTTTTGCTTTTCATTTTAGACATTCTTTGGAGAACACTCAACCCACTTATCACAATCATGGATCCTTGAGCCAAGGCATCTTCCAAAGGAAGGAAAAAAGGCCAAGTTTCCACACAATACCATGAAAGAGGGGAGACTTACAATCTCACTAACTAGAATGCTATGCCTTTTATGTCACAAGTTTAGCACTATGTTAAGCAATCGTAATTGGACTTATGTAGAAGTCACAACTATTTGAGGTCGGGCAATAGAATTTTGGTGTTAATGCATGTTAGAGACATAGTATAATGGATTATGCTCATGAAACATACCACACACAAAAAGAGATATGCAAAATAGGTGGCCTAATCTCATCCATACTCATGTTAATTTTTCAATCAACTAGCTTTAGGACTTTGAGATATTATAGACCAAATGAGATGAATGCATAAAGAAGGGGAATGAGATGAAGAGGGAGGAGAATGGATCAAAACTCAAATTGATCAAAGGAGGATTTTTACCAAATTAATATCATCCATTCATTTTGAGAGATGGAATGTACATTCCATCAATCCCCTAAATCCAATGATATTAACTTGACAAAGTCAAATTAACCTTGATCAAGGCCCAACAACAAGGCTCAAACATAAACAAGTCATTACAATTGGTCAACAAAATTATTTGGCATTTATTTAAATTAAAAATACTAAAATAAGACATTTAAATTAAATATGGTTTGTCAAATTCCTAAAACCTCATCAAAACACCAAATAAATGGCCATGAGATTTATCAAAGGTCAAACAAGGTCAAAGGACCTTGGAGAAAAAAATTCAGAATTTTTAAACACTTCAAAGTATTTTTAAACAATTAAAAACAAATGCAAAATCAATTAAATCATGAAAAATATTAATAATGATCCAAAAAATAATTTTAATTCAGAATATGAAAGAGGAAATTTTTTGAAAATTTTTGGTGAAACTCTCATATTTTTTTGGATCAATATTAAAATTAATATGAATTAATGAAAAAAAAGGAATAAAAGAAAATCAGAAAATAACAAAAAAGCGTGGACCACGTGAGATTAGATCATTTTAAATGGATCCTATGGTTGGAGACGTGCCAACACACGGCCAAAGCTGTAGCTCCGGTCTTCTTCTCCGGTGGACCTCATCGGACTGGTCCACCTTCAACCATCACCAAAATAAAAAAGGAGGACATGATCTGAAAGAAATATGGTGTAGAGCATGAATCTGACCTTAATTTCATCCAACTCCAAATATATAAAAAGATATGAGGAGTTGAATTTTGAGGCGTGTCAACTGAGTTGCTTCGATTTGGCCTCTAAGTAACTCAATCTTCTTGCCTACATTGGTAGGACTTCAGACAAACAAGGATCCAAGAGAATTGAGTGGAATTGAGAGAGAACCGAAGAGATGAAGTTTTCTGAAAATTACCTTCAATGATATGCAGTTCTTGATGTTGTTTGCTCCAAACACGATGTGATCACACTTGAGAAGCTAGTAGGAAGTGATTAGAGAGGTTGCAAGGCTTTGGATCCTGGAGTTCTTGAATCTCCAACAATTGAGATTCAAACTCAAATTTCAAGTTGAAATTTATCAGGTTTTCCTTTGGAATGAGAAGGTTTCAATGGGGGGCAAAGCTGGCGCGCAAGGTGTGATTCAAATGAGCACAAAGAGCATGTATTTATAGCATGAATGAATGATATTTGCACACTTCAAATTTTGTCCAAAATTAGCAATGTTGATGGCACGAGTGCGTGGCCATGTGCAAGCCCATGATGCAATGCAAAAAGGTCCAAAATCAATCCAAATGAAGTCTGAATGGAAGCTTGATTGCCAAGGCAAAGTGAATTGAAGTTTTGAAGCTTGATTCTTGCCAAAGAGGCATCTCTGTTAAAGCCATGCGCAGACCTAGCAAACCTCATCCAAAATGCGTGAACTTGGGTTCTTTGGAAAGCTTAGATCAAGGGGAGTAAGTTTGATATTGAACACTTTTTCATTTGGAGCTTGGAACATGGAGAATTCTGAGGTGGAAGTTTGGAAATTTCAACATGTTGAAATTGTTTCTAAGTGTCAAGCCATATATCTCAATATTCCATCTTGCTTAACTTTTTATGTGAGCTTCAAATGAGAAAAGTGTCTTCATCAAAGTTGTATCTCTTTCAAAGACTTTAAAAATGGTCAGCAATTTCATGTCATTTGGATTTGGAATGATAGAGTTATGCATTTTTGAAGTTTTGAAAAATCACTTGTTCAATGGTATAGGTCAAAAGTGACCTATAATGTAACCTCATATCACATGCTCATAAAAGTTGAATTAGCACTCACTCCAAACAGAAAAGTTGAAGTAGACATCTTGAATTTGATTTTGCAACTTGGAAATATTTTATCTCATAAAAATTGAGCAAGTTACGACCTTGGGAAGTTGACTTTCAAATTAGGGTTTAGACAAAATGACTTATAATATTTCAACATAGAAAATGATTTTCCAAGCGAAAATAGATCTAGGTCTCAAGATGAAAGTTTTTTGGAATGTCATTTAGAGTAACTTTTGTCTTGGAATCATTTTTCATATGGTGAAAATTGTAGGAGATAGAGTCTAGGGAGACCCAGTTTTGATCAGATGAATTCATCTGGCCAACCACCATCAACCAACTTGCTAACCTTCAATTCTTTGGACTTTCTTGACTCATGTAGATCATATATGCATAAGATGATGAATTTTGAAGTGTCCCTTGAGAAATTTGATCAATTGGTGAGATAGCTTGTTGGAGAAGTTACTAAAGATACCCAGTCAAACTAGGGTTTCCAAGGCAAATCACCTCCCAACTCTTGAAGAAAACTTGATCAATATAACATGTATAGATCATTGGGACCCATATATGATGCTCATCACCATTCTTGGATCAATTCATGGTTGTGCTCTATGTATACATACATATATATATATATATATATATATATATATATATATATATATATATATATATATATATATATATATATATATATATATATATATATATATGATGATTAGGCTGACAAAACGATCACAAAGGATACAAAGGTGTCGCAAAGAAATTAAATCATCAGTATAATCCCTGGTATTGGGACCCATATATGATGCTCATCACCATTCTTGGATCAATTCATGGTTGTGCTCTATGTATATATATATATATATATATATATATATATATATATATATATATATATATATATATATATATATATATATATATATATATATATATATATATATATATATATATGATGATGATTATGCTGACAAAACGATCACAAAGGATACAAAGGTGTTGCAAAGAAATTAAATCATCAGTATAATCCCTGGTCAATCCACAAAAAGAGGGAGACAACGACTAGAGAACAGAGAAATCAACAACCCAAAGGCCCAAACCCTAGCCGAGGGAGGAGATCTACTGAGGAGAGGCGAAATTATATATGTGTGTGTGTATATATATATATATATATGATGATTATGCTGACAAAACGATCACAAAGGATACAAAGGTGTCGCAAAGAAATTAAATCATCAGTGTAGGTGTTTAATTGGCTGCATTATATGGTAAAACACTAATGTCTTGACTGATGTCATGACATGTATATGTGACTACATTGTAGTTACTGCAGGACTAGCTAACACAGGATTATTGAATGCTGTGACATTCATACCTGTCAACAGATACTAAGGAACAGAAGTTCTGTTAGAACTTAGTATTCATTTGCAGTCTGGTTATCAAGGAAGAACCAGACCTGGCATAAGGCCTACTGACTGAATGTCAAACTGGATGTTGTGACATTCATCATTGACAGCAGCTACTGGAGATTAGGCAGAGTGGTGTTCTGCTATACTTCAGCATAAAACTTAGTTTGTTCTTCAAGAGAATAACAGAACTAACTTAAGGCCAAATGTATAAATGTTAAGTTGGACACTTTGACATTTATTAATGTAAGCTGTTACTGTAGTATGGTCATTTTGATCATGTACAGGTCAGCAAATTGTATAGTCTGTTTTCTGGAAAAACAGACTCAGCATATGGACCTTGATGTCAAGCTGAATGTCGTGACATTCGTGCCTGACAGCATATGCTAAATTGTAGGTTGTTCAGTTTTCTGTTTCAGCTTTTTCTCAGGCTATTCTTTAGGGATTCAACAGCTGAGAGAAAATCCAGGAAATCAACAACCAAGCTACATTCAATGAACCTAACAAATAGCCTATTTGTTAGCAACCTAAATGTTGAATTTGAGGGAACTTGTGTGACCTAAAATTCAGGAAAATACAGGTGCAAAAGCCCAGGTGCTGCAATATAAAAAGGAAGGCATTCCTTCATTCAGTCTCGGGGATTTTGAAGCATGAAGAGTCAGTGTGTCCATCATACTTCACTGCTGTATTTTGTGAGTCTTGTATTAGACGTATCTTGTAAGCCAAGCCATTATCAAGTAGATGATTGCTTTGGCATAGGGTGTTCATTGAGTTGTAAGTGTTGTGTCACTCAAAGCTTTTAAGCGTGAGTGCTGTGTATCTTGATTTAAGCTGTGAAGCATAATCAAGAGTTGTTTTTGAAGTGTGACTTCAAAGTGTCTTTAATATCACTGAGGTGATTGAGGGGGAGTGAGTAGGAACTCTGATCTTAGGTTAAGATTGAAATTGCATTGGGTAGGGATTAAGTGATAAGTTGTAAACGGGTGAGTTTAGCTTTGAATTGATACTACTAATAGTGGATTTCCTCCCTGGCTTGGTAGCCCCCAGATGTAGGTCATGTTGGACTGAACTGGGTGAACAATTACTTGTGTTATTTACTGCACTTACTGTTAAGTTCTGCATAATCCCTGTCTGTGCAGAATTGGATGTCATAACAACCAGTGTGACATCCAAAGTCTGATAACTAGAATTTCAATCAGTATAATCCCTGGTCAATCCACAAAAAGAGGGACACAACTACTAGAGAACAGAGAAATCAACAACGCAAAGGCCCAAACCCTAGCCGAGGGAGGAGATCTACTGAGGAGGGGCGAAATTATCGAGTCTGCAAGGAATTTTAGATCAACACCATATCAAATGGGAGACAACCATACAGAAGATAAACACAAATAGTTGCTCAGAAACCAGGAGGTAACTCTGACTGGGAGCTAGTCGGATGGCGACTGGTGGGGAAACCAATGCGATCTACTGAAGAAAAGATCTTACTCTGCTGAAGATCAAACGTGTTGGGGAATATAGAAACATTGTCGGGAAATAACATGCCGCAAGGTATTGAATCAACCAACTTAGCTGGGAAAAAGAATCAGAACCCCGCTAGGGGACAAACACTTCGCAGGGGAACCAGATCAACACAAACAACTGGGGATACCCGAAGGGTCAACTACTTGGGGAGCTTCTGATGCTTAGCACTTAAGGACTTACTGCTCTTTTGAAGTGCTGTTGATACTTCTTTTTTAATTTGCTTTGAAAATTTCTTGTTTTTATATGCTTTAAGAAAAAGATTTTGATTAAAATTATAAATTTTCAAAATGATCATAATAAAATTTAAAATATTGGCTGAAGTAAATAAGAGTAGAAACAATTGGAAAAAAACTCAACTTTATTTAATGGGATGGTAGTTTGTAAATGACAAGACTCCATAGATTTTTACAAAGTTGAAAATGGTAATTTACATGGAAAAGGGTTACATTGAGTACAAATGATCCTTAGTCCTTCTACCAACTCTTGATATCCATTGTGCTCTTGTCCGCTGCTGGGATGATGAATCGACGTTAACCCTTGTGCTCAACAAAGTCTCCAAAATTGGACGATCAATAGACTGCAGTTACTTGCCATAATCCCTAATTTTTGCATAAGTTGCCCCACGGTGGGGTACTCAACTTATCGGGATTTTTTTTTGTTTTTTATGTCTCTAACTTTTGCCTGGACTGCCCTTTCGGGTTTTTAATCCACCGAGACGCTCTTTTGTGCCTAAGTCGCCCTTTCGGGTTTTCAACTTAGCAAGTTGTTCTTTTCTTTTTAGGCGAAGTATTTCTTGACTGCATCTGCGTTCACGGGACGAGTGAACTCTTCAACATACATAGTTGTCAGAATCAGAGCACCACCTGAAAAGGCTCTCTTAACAACACATGGGCCTTCATAATTGGGAGTCTATTTTCCCCTAGAATCTGGTTTGTACGACAAGATCTTCTTGAGCACAAGGTCACCTTCTCTGAACACACGAGGTTTAACCTTCTTATCAAAAGCTTTCTTCATTCTATGCTGATATAACTGACCATGACACATGGCAGTCAATCTCTTCTCTTCAATTAAATTCAACTGGTCAAACCTAGTCTGGAACCAGTCAACTTCAGTCGACTTGGCTTCCATGAGCACACGCAATGAAGGAATCTCAACCTCTACAGGGAGCATTGCTTCCATACCATACACAAGTGAGAAAGGGGTTGTCCCCGTTGAAGTGCGGACGAATGTACAATACCCATGCAAAGCAAATGGGAGCATCTCATGCCAATCCTTGTACGTAACAACCATCTTCTGAATAATCTTCTTAATGTTCTTATTTGCAGCTTCAACAGCTCTATTCATCTTGCAAAGAGCTTCCACCATATTGTTATTCAAGTTCGACCCATTATCAGTAATGATCTTACTTTGTACACCATAACGACATATAATCTGATTCTTGATAAACCGTACAACAACTTGCTTGGTTACATTTGCATACGATGCCGCTTCAACCCATTTTGTGAAGTAGTCAATAGCCACCAAAATGTAACGATGTCCATTCAAAGCTTTGGGCTCAATCATATCAATTCCCTACATGGAGAAAGGACATGGGGAAGAGATAACATTCAAAAGTGTCGGAGGAACATGAATCTTATCAGCATAAATTTGACACTTGTGGCACTTCTTCACAAATTTGCAATAGTCAGATTCCATTGTCAGCCAATAGTAACCTGCTCACAACATCTTCTTCACCATTGCATGTCCATTGGAATGAGTACCAAAGGAACCTTCATGCACTCCAGTCATCAACAAGTCTGCTTCGTGTCTATCCACGCATCTGAGCAAAACCATGTCGAAGTTTCTCTTGCACATTATATCACCATTCAAGTAGAAATTACCGGCTAATCTTCTCAAAGTCTTCTTATCTTTCCAAGATGCCCCAGGCGGGTAAATCTGACTTTGGAGGAAACATTTGATGTCGTAATACCATAACTTCTCGTCTTTGATTTCTTCAATAGCAAACACATGAGCTGCCCTATCAAGACGCATCACAGACAAATTGGGAACTTCATTCCAATACTTTACCATAATCATCGATGCCAACGTTGCAAGAGCATATGCCATCCGTTTTCATCTCGAGGGATATGATGAAACTCAACCTTTGTAAAGAAAGTTGAAATCCTCCTTGCATAATCTCTATACGGTACCAAACCGGGTTGATTCATCTCTCATTCACCTTTGATTTGATTCACAACCAAAGCTGAGTCTCCGAAGACATCCAAATACTTGATTCTGAGATTCATGGCCTCTTCAAGCCCCATAATGCAAGCTTCATATTCTGCCATGTTGTTTGTACACTTGAAAGTCAATCTAGCTGTAAATGGTAGATGCGTGCCTTGAGGAGAAATGATCACTGCCCCAATTCCATTTCCATATTGATTAACAACTCCATCAAATACCATGCCCCAACGGGAACTAGGTTCTGACCCTTCTTCAAGCAATGGTTAATCACAATCCTTCATTTTCAAGTACAAAATCTCTTCATCAGGAAAATCATACTGCACTGATTGGTAATCTTCAATAGGTTGGTGAGCCAAATGGTCAGCCAAGATACTACCTTTGATCGCTTTCTGAGATCAGTATTCGATATCATACTCTGAAAACAACATCTGCCAACGGGAAATACTCCCATTTAAAGCAGGCTTCTCAAATATATACTTGATTGGATCCATTTTGGATATCAACCAAGTTGTATGATTCAACATATACTAACGCAGACACTTAGCAGCCCAAGCCAATGCGCAACAAGTTCTCTCAAGCATAGAATACCGAGTCTCACAGTCGGTGAACTTCTTACTGAGGTAGTAAATCGTAAATTGTTTCTTTCCAGTCTCATCTTGCTGACCAAGAACACAAACCATACTATCTTCAACCACAGTCAAATACATGATAAACGGTCTTCCTTCAACAGGTGGAGACAAAATCGGAGGCTCAAGTAGATATTCTTTGAAACTGCCAAAAGCTTCCTGGCAGTCTTCGGTCCAATCACAAGACTGATCTTTCCGAAGAAGCTTGAATATAGGCGCATATGTGGCAATCATGTGGGAAATGAATCTGGAAATATAATTCAAGCGGCCGAGAAAACCTCTGACTTGCTTCTCAGTTTTGGGCGCAGGCATCTCTTGTATTACTTTGACCTTGGCAGGATCAACTTCAATACCCATCTCACTGATAATAAAGCCTAACAACTTACCAGAACGAACACCAAAAGTACACTTATTGGGATTCAAGCGGAGTTTATACTTCCTCAATCGATGGAATAGATTCAACAAATGCTCAACATGTTCCTCTTTATCAATTGATTTAGCAATCATGTCATTGACATAAACTTCAATCTCTTTATGCATCATATCAATAAAAAGAGTAGTCATCGCTCTCTGGCAAGTCGCACCAGCATTCTTTAGACCGAAAGGCATCACTCTATAACATAATGTTCCCTAAGGTGTAATGAATGTGGTTTTCTCCATATCTTCGGGTGCCATTTTGATCTGATTATATCCGAAAAATCCATCCATAAACGAAAAGACTTTGAACTTAGCAGTATTGTCTACCAACATATCAATGTGTGGCAGATGGAAATCATCTTTCGGGCTGGCTTTATTCAAATCTCTATAATCGACACACATGCAGACTTTTCCATCTTTCTTCGGCACAGGCACAATATTGGCCACCCATTGTGGATACTCAGCGGTCACAAGGAAATCGGAATCTATCTGCTTTTGCACTTCCTCTTTGATCTTCACAACCATATCAGGATGTGTTCTTCTCAACTTCTGCTTGACTGGCGGGCATTCTGGCTTCAACGACAATCTATGCTCCACAATATCATAATCCAAACCAGGCATGTCTTGATAGGACCAAGCAAACACATCTAAATACTCTCGAAGAAGATCAATCAACCCCTTCTTGACATCTGGACGCAGTCGAGACCCAATCTTGACTTCTTCACATCATCCTTGGAACCCAAGTTGACTAGCTCAATCTGCTCTTCGAACGGCTGAATGGTATTTTCATCTTGCTCAAGAAGACGAGATAATTCATCACTCACTTCTACATCACTTTCCTCCTCTGCCTCAAACACAGGGAATTCAAAATTTGGAGAAGGAGAAAGATCATTGTATTCAATGGGGTTAGGAACCAACCTGCATAATGATTTGATATTTTGATTTTAGAGAAGTGGATTTGTGACCAAATATTATGCAGATGGACAATTATATTGTTTATTTATGTTTTTTGTGATTACCATTTTCAGAATAAAGCAAAAAGTAAAAACAAACATCATAGATGTGGATGAACAAAATTAATTTTATTAATGATCAATTTGAAAATGCCCAAACAATGTTCACTTCTCCCTTAGGCATAGGAGAAGGATTTTTTAAAACATATAAAAACAATTACTTAGATCGATGCAAAATAACAGGTATATCAACAACAATCCAATTGTTGCAAGCTTTTCCATGCATCGCAAAATTGGTGCAATCTTCCTCTTCGTCATCCTCTAGCACAACAGCTAAGTGTTGTTCATTATCGTGAATAAAGCCTCAGCTACGGAAGCTAAGTTGAATGTCTTCAGTCCTTGCAATTGATGAACCTTTCTGGAACCCCAAACCGGTTCTTCCTTTGTTATCGGAGACCTCTACCATGCGCCCCCACTGATCAACATCGCCTTCTTCCACAATCTTCTTATCATCTTTCAATGAGGACATATGTGCCCCAACTCTCTTTAAAAAAGCAATAGATAAGGCCTGGAACGGAGTTCCAACCTCATCCTCAGCTTCAACATAAGATAAAGATGACAAATGGCTAACCAACAACGCCTTCTCTCCACCAACGATCACTAGCTTGCCATTCTTCACAAATTTGAGCTTCTGGTGCAAAGTGGAGGTAACAACTCCTGCCTCATGAATCCATGGCCTTCCCATCAAGAAACTGTAGGTCGGGTGGATATCCATTACTTGAAAAGTAATTTGAAAATCACTCGGACCTATCTTAACTAGAAGGTCCACTTCACCAATAACTGTCTTGCGCGAACCGTCAAAGGCCTTGACGATTACACAATTATACCTCATAGGCGCTCCTTGATAAGATAGCTTTGACAGAGTTGACTTCGGAAGCACATTCAATGATGACCCCGTGTAAACAAGCACATTAGGCAAAGAATCCTCTTTGTAATTCATAGAAATATGCAAAGCCATATTATGATTCCTACCCTCCTCAGGGAGCTCTTCATCACAAAAGCTAAGATTATCGCAAGAAGTGATGTTAGCCATGATATGATTGAATTGGTCCACTCTAACATCATGTTCTACAAAAGCTTGTTCTAGAACTCTCTGCAGTGCCTCTCTGGGCGCTTCAAAATTCATGAGCAGAGACAACACTGAGATTTTTGAGGGGGTTTTGAGCAGCTGCTCCACCACATTGAACTCACTCCTTTTGATCAACCGAAGTACCTCATCACCATCGTTGGCCTTCACATTGCTGGGTTCACCAGACTTACCCTTTGAAACGCCGACCGGATCTTCAACAGGCACTTCCACCTTCTTACTCACAACTGACTCTTCCTTATCCTTTGGGAACACCGGCCCAAACACACGACCACTGCGGGTCACCTTGGTAACATCGACAATGCTCACCACAGAGCTAGTCGTAAGAAATGGAACCTCTTGACCACCCTCTATCATTGTAGCATTATACTGGTATGGAACAGCTCTATCAGATGAATACGGGACTAGGCCCGCTAACCGTATTACCAACATCGATACTGATCTATTGGTGACATTGTTACTGTTGTTGCTGTCGTACTGGATTACCAATCTCTCTGGCTGCTTGAAAATAGGCATTATGACATTTACATCGTCATCTACATGACGACATTGAACAATTTGAATCATGCCTTCATCCATCAATCGTTGGATGTCCCTTTTCACAATTTCACAACCTCTTGAATTAATACTGCAAACAGCACAACCATCATGGTCATGCTCACAATCACTTACCAAACAAACATCCTTATGCATCTGCACCAAGGACCTCCTGATAAAATGCACGTCAAAAACTTTGAATTTTCCAGAACAACCATCCACCATATTCACATAAGAGTTCCCATGGGCGGGCAACGGATTTGCTTTCACATTCGGCGCGCGGTCCTCGAAGGACACCATCCCACTCTTCATCAACTTTTGAACCTCATACTTGAGCGGATAACAATTCTCGATATCATGTCCGGGTGCTCCCTGATGAAAAGCACAATGGAGCTCAGGTTTGTACCACCAAGGAAGTGGTTCTGGAATCTGCGGCAAGTTTCTTGGTTGAATCAAGTTCTTGAGAACCAAGGATGGATACAATTCTGCGTAAGACGTAGGAATCGGGTAGAAATAGACCTTCTTCCTCTCAAAGTTTTTTTGATGATGATTGTTGTTGGTATTGTTGTTGGTGTTTGTTCGTTGTTGCGGTTGTTGTTGTTGCGGTTGTTGTTGTTGACATTGTGATTGTTGAACTGGTGTTGATTGTTGATTAGAAAATACCGGAATAACGGAAGATACTTGATGGTGATGTTGACGGGATGTTGGATTCCTTCTAATATGAGGCCTCCTTTTCCTCCCATTACTTATCGCATTCGCTTCATTGTCCTTCTTCTTGCTGAAACTGTTGGCATGCCTCTTACTTGTCGATGCCTCATCTTTTGACAAACGTCCCTCTCAGACTCCTTCCTCAAGCCTCATCCTCATGTTTACCATTTCGGTAAAGTCATTGGGGGCACTAGTAATCATACGTTCATAATAAAATGAACTCAGGGTCTTTAGAAAGATCTTTGTCATCTCTTTTTCCTCCAAAGGAGGAGTGATCTGGGCAGCCAATTCCCTCTATCTCTGCGCATACTCTTTGAATGTCTCTTTATCTTTCTAAGACATAGACCTCAGTTTGTCTCTATCAGGTGCCATGTCCACGTTGTACTTGTACTGTTTGACAAAAGCCTCTCCTAGGTCATTGAAAGTGAGAATGCTTGCACTATCCAACCCCATATACCATCTCAGCGCATCACCGGTCAGTCTGTCTTAGAAATAATGAATCAATAGTTTATCATTATCGGTTTGAGTAGATATCTTGCGAGCATACATCACTAGATGACTGAGTGGACAAGTATTCCCCTTATATTTTTCAAAGTCAAGCACTTTGAACTTCACCGGGATCTTGACGTTGGGCACTAAACACAACTCAACAACACTCTTTCCAAACAAGTCTTTACCCCTCAATGTCTTCAATTCCTTACGCAGCTCAAGAAACTGATCTTTCATTTCATTCATTTTCTCGTAGACATCCATACCCTCAGACGGTTCGGAATGATAAATGGTGTCCTCTACACGAGGTAAGGTATGCACAACGGGAGGTAGCACGGACATGACCGGGCTAGATGCCGGCATGGAAGCAAATGTAGGCGCAAAGCCTTCAGGCACAAAGTTGGACGACATTCCCCACGGGAATCCGGCAAGCATAGTGGGTGCAAAATGAGCGGCAGCAGCAGGCATGGTAGAGGTAGCCACCTCTGAAATAGCTGTCCTCGCAGGAGGAGTTGCAGGCGTTGGAGAAGATTGACTCTGAGCAGCAAGAACTGACTCCATCATGGCAGTCAGGCGGGTGATCTCGTCCTTCAGCTCTTTGTTCTCTTGTTCTAGATGCTCCATAATTTTGAAGTGATTGGCGCGGGTGTTGTACCGGTGAGTCAGCTTGGCTAAAGCACAGAAGAAACACCGATGAGACATTTGGAAAAAGAGAAACCTGCTTATGCAAATGATGCATGAAATGCAATGCTTGATTTTTTTTATTTTCAAGGAACTTACTATATCATTTGCAGACATATATATCAACAATTGCAATAATTTTATATGACCAAAAATCTCTTTTTTTATTTATATAATTGGAAGGATTACACTGAGTACAATTTCATAAGCCAAATGAAAAATACAAGAGAAAAGGAGACTAGTCATCCCAAGGATCCCTAACAACATCAGAAGATCTGGCTGAAGGCGCGTACTTCTTTCGAATGCAACGAATCTCGGTCTCAAAAGAAGCCTTCATCTGAGTCTTCTCGAGGACAAGCTGGTCAACAATCTTCTTCCAAGCAACGGAAGGCTGAGGCATGTTAGAAGATGAAACCTCTATCTCTCTCTGTCTCTTTGTTACTCGGTCTTCAAGTAGCTCAATGAGTGCATCCTTGTCCTTAAACTCCAACTACAACTCTTCATGCTTCTTGCTCAAAGTGCAGAAACGCTCTTCCCACATATCCTTCTCTTGCTTCATCTTGATGAGCGCGTCTTCCAACTCCTCTACATCTTGATTAGGGAGAGTTAATGGTTCAACCACAACCATAGACATAGGTCTTTCGCAAGCATAAGGCATCTTCAACTCCAAATCTCTCTTCTTTACCCAAAGAGTGTAAGCTTCCAAAGCTACACAATTGCACGTACCAAGCTCGGATCTTCCTTTCCTATGCACATTATGCCAAGCATGCACAATCTTCTGCTTCAAATGTTGGGGATCCTTACCCTTTTGATAGAAAAGACCTTCTAACAAAGTGTTATTAGGTTTGTCTCTCAAGGGGAACCCAAGTTGACGACGAGCCAAAGCAGGGTTGTAGTTCATTCCTCCTTGTGTACCAATGAGAGACACATTAGAGAATTCACCACAACTATAAATAATCTCCAAGCTGCTCAAAGACGGATCATACCAAACTATATCATTATTAATGAGAGACATAAGTCTCTGAGACCACCTTAGACATTGTTTGTTCTCCACAAAATCAGGTGTCTGAGGCAAGTGTGAAACAAACCACTTGTACAGAAGAGGAATGCAACAGACAATAGTTCCGCCACCCTTAGAATTCCTTAGATGCAGAGAGAAATACACATCACCCAACAAAGTAGGTACATGATTCCCAATCAAGAAAAGTCTAATGGCGTTAACATTAACAAAACCATCAATGTTAGGGAACAAAGATAATCCATAAATGAGGAACACAAGGATAGCTTCAAAAGCATCCACACTACCGGCTTGAGCAAAGGTAGTAGCTTCCTTGATGAGGAAATCATATGGCAACCCAAACAATCCCCCTTTCTTCACCCAACGAGCCTCTATCTCATACTTCTTCAAGTGAAGAGCTTCAGCAATAACACTAGATCGGGGAATCTCCTCCAATCCATTAAAAGGCACTCTACTAGAAACAGGTATCCCCAAAAGATGAGAATACTCCTCCAATGTAGGCACAAGCTGAAAATCTGGGAAAGTGAAACAACGGTATAAAGGATCATAGAACTGCATCAATACACTCAAGAGTCCTTCAACCACATCAGAAGACAAGATGGACAAAAGCTTCCCATGGCGTTGTTTGAAGTCCAAGGGATCTAATACAAAAGATGCTAGCTTCCTTAACTCTTTCAAGTCGGGACATCTGAAACTGTACTTCTTAGTGTTCCTTCGTCCACAATCCATGGTCTGAAAATATTTGCAAATGATAAATTAGTTCCTTGAAATTTTCGTGTGATGAATGTTATGATGCACATGAAACTATACTTCTTAGTTGAAGCTAAAAATTAGTTGTTAATGGGTTAGAAGTTAGTATTGTTTTGCTTTTGCTTTTCATTTTAGACATTCTTTGGAGAACACTCAACCCACTTATCACAAGCGTGGATCCTTGAGCCAAGACATCTTCCAAAGGAAGGAAAAAAGGCCAAGTTTCCACACAATACCATGAAAGATGGGAGACTTACAATCTCACAAACTAGAATGTTATGCCTTTTATGTCATAAATTTAGCGCTATGTTAAGCAATCGTAATTGGACTTATGTAGAAGTCACAACTATTTGAGGTCGGGGAATAGAATTTTTGTGTTAATGGATGTTAGAGACATAGTATAATGGATTATGCTCATGAAACATACCACACACAAAAAGAGATACGCAAAAGAGGTGGCCTATTCTCATCCATACTCATGTTAATTTTTCAATCAACTAGCTTTAGGACTTTGAGATATCATATACCAAATAAGATGAATGCATAAAGAAGGGGAATAAGATGAAGAGGGAGGGGAATGGATCAAAACTCAAATTGATCAAAGGAGGATTTTTACCAAATTAATATCATCCATTCATTTTGGGAGATGGAATGTACATTCCATCAATCCCCTAGATCCAATTATATTAACTTGACAAAGTCAAATTAACCTTGATCAAGGCCCAACAACAAGAGTCAAACACAAACAAGTCATTACAATTGGTCAACAAAATTATTTGGCATTTATTCAAATTAAAAATACTAAAATAAGGCATTTAAATTATATATGGTTTGTCAAATTCCTAAAACCTTATCAAAACACCAAATAAATGGCCATGAGATTTATCATAGGTCAAACAAGGTCAAAGGACCTTGGAGAATTTTTTTTAGAATTTTTAAAGCCTTAAAAGTATTTTTAAACAATTAAAAACAAAATGTAAAATCAATTAAATCATGAAATTTTTTAATAATGATCCAAAGAATAATTTTAATTCAGAATATGAAAGAGGAAATTTTTTGAAATTTTTTGGTGAAACTCTCATATTTTTTTGGATCAATATTAAAATTAATATGAATTAATGAAAATAAAAGGAACAAAAGAAAATCAGAAAATAACAAAAAAAACGTGGACCACTTGATCTCCCTCATTAATTGAGGTGGCAGATCAAGTGGTCCTCAGCGCGCTTTCCATCATGGACTTGAGTCAATGCGCCACAGGAATAGTAATCAGAACCAACGCGTGCGATTATATCATTTTAAATGGATCCTATGGTTGGAGACGTGCCAACACACGGCCGGAGTTGTAGCTCCGGTCTTCTTCTCCGGTGGACCTCACCGGACTGGTCCACCTTCAATCATCACCAAAATAAAAAAGGAGGACATGATCTGAAAGAGAAAATGGCGTAGAGCACGAATCTGACCTCAATTTCATCCAACTCCAAATATATAAAAAGATATGAGGAGTTGAATTTTGAGGTGTGTCACTGAGTTGTTTCGATTTGACCTCTAAGCAACTCAATCTTCTTTCCTACATTGGTAGGACTTCAGACAAACAAGGATCCAAGAGAATTAAGTGGAATTGAGAGAGAATCCAAGAGATGAAGTTTTCTGAAAATTACCTTCAATGCTATGCAGTTCTTGATGTTGCTTGCTCCAAACACGATCTGATCACACTTGAGAAGCTAGCAGGAAGTGATTAGAGAGGTTGCAAGGCTTTGGATCCGGGAGTTCTTGAATCTCCAACAATTGAGATTGAAACTCAAATTTCAAGTTGAAATTTATCGGTTTTCCTTTGGAATGAGAGGGTTTCAATGGGGGGCAAAGCTGGCGCGCAAGGTGTGATTCAAATGAGCACAGAGAGCATGTATTTATAGCATGAATGAATGATATTTGCACACTTCAAATTTTTTCCAAAATTAGCAATGTTGATGGCACGAGTGCATAGGCATGTGCAGGCCCATGATGCAATGCAAAAAGTTCCAAAATCAATCCAAATGAAGTCTGAATGGAAGCTTGATTGGAAAGGCAAAGTGAATTGAAGTTTTGAAGCTTGATTCTTGCCAAAGAGGAAGCTCTGTTAAATCCATTCGCAGACCTAGCAAACCTCATCCAAAATGCATAAACTTGGGTTCTTTGGAAAGCTTGGATCAAAGGGAACAAGTTTGATGTTCAACACTTTTTCATTTCGAGCTTGGAACATGGAGAATTCTCAGGTGGAAGTTTGGAAATTTCAACATGTTGAAAATTTTTCTAAGTGTCAAGCCATATATCTCAATATTCCACCTTGCTTAGCTTTTTAGGTGAGCTTCAAATGAGAAAAGTGTCTTCATCAAAGTTGTATCTCTTTCAAATACCTTAAAAATGGTCACCAATTTCATGTCATTTGGATTTGGAATGATAAAGTTATGCATTTTTTGAAGTTTTGAAAAATGACTTGTTCAATGGCATAGGTCAAAAGTGACCTATAATGTAATCTCATATCACATGCTCATAAAAGTTGAATTAGCTCTCACTATAAACATAAAAGTTGAAGTAGACATCTTGAATTTTATTTTTCAACTTGGAAATATTTTATATCATAAAAATTGAGCAAGTTATGGCCTTGGGAAGTTGACTTTCAAATTAGGGCTTAGACAAAATGACTTATAATGTTTCAACATAGAAAATGATTTTCCAAGCGAAACTAGATCTAGGTCTCAACATGAAAGTTTTTTGGAATGTCATTTAGAGTAACTTTTCTCTTGGAATCATTTTCATATGGTGAAAAGTGTAGGAGATAGAGTCTAGGGAGACCCAGTTTTGATCAGATGAATTCATCTGGCCAACCACCATCTACCAACTTGCTAACCTTCAATTCTTTGGACTTTCTTGACTCATTTAGATCATATATGCATAAGATGATGAATTTTGAAGTGTCCCTTGAGAAATTTGATCAATTGGTGAGATAGCTTGTTGGAGAAGTTACTAAAGATACCCAGGCAAACTAGGGTTTCCAAGGCAAATCACCTCCCAACTCTTGAAGGAAACTTGATCAATATAACATGTAGAGATCATTGGGACCCATGTATGATGCTCATAACCATTATTGGATCAATTCATGGTTGTGCTCTTTGTCATGAGGGTCTCAAACCCTAGATATGAACTTGATGAATCAATGGGATCATGCCCTACCTACAAAAGAGATAGGAAAATGCAAAGACATATTTTTGTATTTTTGTTAGTAAAATTATAATATACAAGTATGATACAATCACAAAGTGCTTGGTGATCTCTCCCAAAACAAACCCTAATGAAAGAGGGGCAAGGAGGATGCCAAGGTATGATCCTAATGCTAATGCTTATGATGAAATTGAATGAGGGATCTTAGGGTAAAAATTGGGGTCTTACAGTAATCTTCAATAGGTTGGTGAGCCAAATGGTCAGCCAAGGCACTACCTTTAATAGCTTTCTGAGATTGGTTTTCAATATCATGCTCAGATAACAACATCTGCCAACGGGCGATCCTCCCAGTTAAAGCAGGCTTCTAAAAATTTTACTTGATTGGATCCATTTTGGATATCAACCAAGTAGTATGATTCAACATATACTGGCGCAGACGCTTAGCAGCCCAAGCCAATGTGTAACATATTTTATCAAGCATAGAATATCGAGTCTCACAGTCGGTGAACTTCTTACCGAGGTAGTAAATTGCATATTCTTTCTTTCCATACTCATCTTGCTGACCCAGAACACAACCCATACTCTCTTCAAGCACAGTCAAATACATGATCGAAGGGCTTTCTTCAACAGGCGGAGACAAAATCAGAGGCTCAAGCAGATACTCTTTGATACTGTCAAAAGCTTTATGGAAATCTTTGGTCCAATCACAAGACTGACCTTTCTGAAGAAGCTTGAATATAGGTGCACATGTGGCAGTCATATGGGATATAAATCTTGAGATATAGTTCAAGCGGCCAAGAAAACCTCTGATTTGCTTCTCAGTTTTGGGCACATGCATCTCTTGTATTTCTTTGACCTTGGCAGGATCAACTTCAATACCCTTCTCGCTGACAATAAAGCCCAACAACTTACCAGAACGAACACCAAAAGTACACTTATTGGGATTCAAGCGGAGTTTATATTTCCTCAAACGCTGGAATAACTTCAACAAATGTTTAACATGCTCTTCTTCACCACTTGACTTAACAATCATGTCATCAACATAAATTTCAATCTCTTTATGCATCATATCATGAAAAAGAGTGGTCATAGCTCTCTGGTACGTTGCACCAACATTCTTTATACCGAAAGGCATCACTCTATAATAGAATGTTCCCCAGGGTGTAATGAATGTGGTCTTCTCCATATCTTCAGGTTCCATTTTTATCTGATTATAACCGTAAAATCCGTCCATAAACGAAAAGACTTTGAACTTAGATGTATTGTCTACCAACATATTAATGTGTGGCAGAGGAAAATCATCTTTCGGACTGAGTTTATTCAAATCTCTATAATCAACAGACATGTAGACTTTTCCATCTTTCTTTGGAACAAGCACAATATTGGCCACCCACTGCGGATACTCGGAGGTAACAAGAAAACCAGCATCAATCTGCTTCGGCACTTCCTCTTTAATCTTCACTGCCATATCAAAATGAGTTTTTCTCAATTTCTACTTGACCGGCGGGCATTCTGGCTTCAACAGTAATCTATGTTCCACAATCTCAGAATCCAAACCAGGCATGTCGTGATAAGACCAAGCAGACACATCAGAATAATCTCAAAGAAGATCAATCAACCCCTTCTTTGCTTCTGGACACAGTTGAGACCCAATCTTGAATTCCTTCACATCGTCATTGGTACCCAAGTTGACTAATTCAATCTGCTCCTCAAACGACTGACTGGCTTTTTCCTCATGCTCAAGCAAATAGGATAACTCATTAGATACTTCTTCATTATCATTCTCTTCCTCAACTTCAAACACTGGGAAATCAAAGCTTAGAGAGGGAGTAAGATCATTGTATTCAATGGGTTTGAGAACCAACCTGCATAATGATTTGATATTTTGATTTTAGAGAAGTGGAATGTAAACAAATATTATGCAGATGGAAAGATTATTATTTATTTATGTTTTTTGTGATTACCATTTTTCATAAAAGCAAAAAGTAAAAATAAAACATCATATATGTGGATGAATAAAATTGTATTTTATTGATGATAATAAAAAAATGCTCGACAATGTTCACTTCTCCCTTAGGCATAGGAGAAGGATTTTTCTCAAAAATAATGAAAACAAATTACTTAGAATGGTGTAAAACAGTGGGAACATCAACGACAACCCAGTTATTGCAAGTTCGGCCAAGTGTCACAAAGTCGACGCAAACTTCATTTTCATCATTGTCTTCAATAATGGCAGCTGAGTGTTAATCATCCCTATGAATGAACCATCCACTGCAGAAATTGGTTGCATAACCTTGACATTGGCGTTGAACGGCTCTGGTTGAAATCCTAGTCCTGCTCTGTTCTTATCCTCAACGACTTCCACAACACGATCCCACTTATCAATACTGCCAGTCTGAATAGCCTCTTGTGCATCTTTTAAAGAAGACATGGGTACCCCAACTTTCTTCAATTCATCAGCAATGGACAAAGCTTGGAACAACATTCCAACTTCCTCCTCATCATCAACGTAAGAAAAATATGACAAATAGCTTACCAATAATGCCTTCTCTCCACCCACAATGGCAAGCTTGCCGTTCTTCACAAATTTCAACTTCTGGTGTAGAGTAGATGTCACAACTCCATCTTCATGAATCCATGGCCTTTCCAACAAGAAGCTATAGGTCGAGTGGATATCCATCACTTGAAAAGTAATTTTGAAATCACTCGGACCTATCTTCACTGGAAGGTCCACTTCTCCAATGACAATTTTACGAGAACCTTCAAATGCTTTAACAACTACACTGTTGTACCTCATCAGGGAGCCTTGATAGGAGAATCTTGATAGAGTTGACTTTGGAAACATATCCTGAGATGATCTTGTATCAACCAAAACATTGGACAGAGCATCCTCCTTGCAATTCATCCAAATATGCAATGCTAAATTGTGATTCCTGCCTTCCTTAGGAAGTTCTTCATCACAAAAGCCCAGATTGTTACAAGAAGTGATGTTGGCAACAATATGCTCAAATTGATCCGCAGTAACATCGTGTTCAACATAAGCGTGTTCCAACACTTTTTGTACTGCTTCTTTGTGCACTTCAGAATTCATCAACAATGGCATCATAAAAATATTAGATGGTGTCTGGAGCATTTGCTCCACAATATTAAATTCACTTCTTTTAATCAGGGGTAACACCTCATCATCATCATTAGCCTTCAACTTGCTAGATTCACCAGACTGACACGTTGGAGTACTAACTGGATCCACTGTAGGAACTTCTGCCTTCTTTCCCACTGAAACATCTTCTATAATCTTAGGAAAAATTGGACTGAATACATGACTACTACGGGTCTGTCGCTACCGGGATTTCACGATAACGAAACCGGGACTAAAGAGATGCCAAAGAGAGGCAAAGTCAAAAGAGTCGCCATCGAATTTTATTTAGTTTACCTCTATCGGAGAGGAGAGGGGAAATAGTCGATAAAACCCTCGGAAAAGAGACGCGCACGAGAAGCGCTAAAAGAGAATAAGGAATCGGTCTCGCAACCGAGATTTGGGTTCGGAAGTCGGTTACGTAAGGGGAAGGTATTAGCACCCCTTACGCCCATGGTACTCCATGGGAACCATTTGGGTTGTTTTACATACATGGGATTTATCTATTATTGTTTTATTTTCGAAACAATGTGTGAAAAGAAGGGGGTATTTTTGTTATTATAGTGCTCGCCAAGGATTGTGGCCCTTGTGCCTACGTATCACTCATTCAGGGATGAGGAATCACAGCTCCGTAGTTTGGAGTAGAAAATGTTTGTGTGTTGGTTGATTTTACCTTTGAGAAAAGGGTTTTCGGGATGATGCCCAAAGGCACAAAAAATGAGTTTGATGAGTTGTATTGTTTTTACCTTGAATAAGGGTTTTATGAAATGAATGTTTGTGATTATATTGTACTAAAGTCTATGGGCGGAGGTAATTATTCTAGACAACAAGTCAAGCGTCTTGCGTCCAAAATAATCAGAGTAAGGGTAGGAATGCTCCATTCTCACTCATTCTCCACCACTTAAGGCTCGTGGCGCACAATAACAATCGTAATTATTAAGTGTTTTGAATTTGATTATGAAAATGCCACTTGATGTTGAATCAAGGGTTTATTTTATTTTGATTAAGAAATTCGGCTTATGCAACATGAATGCAAAGTAACCAACAAGAAATTAAAGAGTCTCATTGTAAGGTAGCCCAAGAGAAAGCCTTTTGTGTGCAAAAGTGACCTAAGCTAAATAAAGGATAATGGTCTTACAAACATGTCCCCCTAAGATGGTGCCATGATGCCATTCTTACAACATGCATGTAAGTTACTGATGAAAATCCAAGTGTTTACAAAGTATCCCAAAGAGTAAAGGAAGGCTTCCAAGCAAAGGTCCTAAGATGAAATCCTCAAAGTCCAAGTTGATTAATAATGGAGTGAATATTTTTGGTCTTTATCATTTTATCATGTTTTTGTTATTTTTAATGTATGATGACAATAAAATAAATAACAAGTAAATAAACATGCATGATGAGTTTGTACAATGATGATGATAATGAGTACTTAAATGTAAATTACAAGGTAATGACATAAAAGTAAATCACAAGATAAAGAATGATAATATCACAATAATAATGGTTAGTGAATGTAAATGAACAATACAATAAATTGCAAGGAAGTAAAGTGCAATAATGTAAATGTTAGGAGTTAGTAGTTCGTAGTTATTGGTTAGTAGAATAACAATAAGCAAATAGAATAACAAGTTAATGTAAAGAAAATGGTTTCATCTATGTATCAAATGACCCAAGCATGGTTGAAATAGAGGCAATCTATCAAAGCCTCAAAGTATCATGAATAATCTACTGATCAACCATTAATAGGTTTGAAGTATTGAAGATTTAATCAACTCTAAACAACCATGGTCATGATCTAATAGAACTCATCAGCCAAATAAATATAATAACAAGTCAACAATAAATATTAAATGATAACAAGAAACAATGTAAAGGAAATGGTTTCATCTATGTATCAAATGACCCAAAAATGGTTGAAATAGAGGCAACCTATCAATGCCTCAAAGTATCATGAAGGATCTATTGATCAATCATTAATAGGTTTGAAACATTGAAGGTTTTATCAACTCTAAAAAACCATAGTCATGATTTAATAGATCTCATCAACCAACAAATATAAATGATAACAAGAAGCAAAGTTTGATTGAAAATGGTGGATAAAAAGTAGTAAGAGCAAAAAAATCCCCAAAAGGGTGTAAACCCAACAAAAACCACTTGTCTCAAAGTTGATTCAAATATCTCTCAAAACACAACCCAAGAGTGAACATCCATTTTCAAACACAAAACAAAACCAAAAAATGTCAAGGAGTTTGAGTCCAAAATATTACCAAGATTGTGGTGTCAAAACTAGGTTGTTGTTGTGTTTGGGTTTGAGAATGAAGCAAAAAGCTTGAAAGAGGGTGGTTATGGTTGTTGTGGTAGAAAAATGGAAGAGAAGGAAGGTGTGTGTTTATATGGTGGTGGTGAATGATTATGTAAGTGAAGGTTAGAAGTTTACTACTGTTGTTGTTGTGTGGAGATGGTGGATTTTTACATGGTGGTTGGGTGGTTCAAAGAAGAAAAGAGGGTTTGGGTGAGTTAGGGTTTAGGTTGAAAAAAGGGAGCTTGAATGTGATTTGGACAGAGGTTTTGTGGCTTTCAAGCTTGAAAAATGAGTGGGGATAGTGCTCTATTTATGGGGGAAGTAAAGGGGTTGAGGTGGGTGAAAGAAAAGGTCCTCAGGGTAAAAAACAGAGTCATTTCTACTGTCTGTGCAAGTGTAATCGGTTACCCTGATTAGGGTAATCGGTTACACAATCCCAAAATGGCCAAAAAATCAGTTTTTGGTCTGGGTAATCGGTTACCCAATTTTTTTTTTAATTTTTTTTAGAAATAATGAATGTATGCATGTGTAGTGGGGTCATGGATCAGATGAAAATTGTATCGGGGTAGGGTGAATTTTAGGGTATGACAGCTTCCCCTATTTAATCTTCTCGAACCTGAATGTTTAAATAGCAACAGCTTCCACACATCCAAGGTAAGAGAGAATTAAATAAATAAAAATATCTAAAAATTCACCCTACTGGGAATGAAGTAAATGTGATATGAAGTGATGGGTGTTTGTGAAGGTTATTCATGGATGGAAAATAAATTTGATATGAAATCATCTGTTGAGGATAGTTTATGGTATTATGTGGGGAGGACATGGGTCAGTTGTATGATGGTTATGTCATGATGTGTATGATATGCAATGTATGTTATGGTGTGTAACATAAGTATCTCTTCAAATTGAAAAACAAAGAGAAAAACTTCATGACAAAAGGTCAAGAAGAAAGATGAGAGGGAATATGACTTCGTTGGGGATAAGTTTCTTATGTAAAAGATAGTGAAAATCCCTAGCAACGACTGGGAAGATTTTAGTTCAGTGACGCTTCCTAGCAATAGCTGGAATACTTGAAATCTAAAGATAGATCCCTAGTAACGACTGGGGAGGTTTTAGTTCAGTGACACTTCCTAGCAATGGCTGGAATACTTAAAATCTAAAGATGTATATCCCTAGCAACGACTAGGGAGGTTTTAGTTCAGTGACTCTTCCTAGCAACTGCTGGAATACCTGAAATCTAAAGGTGTAAATCCCTAGCAATGATTGGGGAGATTTTAGTTCAGTGACGCTTCCTAGCAATGGTTGGAATACCTGAAATCTAAAGGTGTAAGTCCCTAGCAACGGTTGGGGAGATTTGAATTTTGAAAGTGTCAATCCCTAGCAATGGCTGGGAAGGTTTGAATTTGAAAATGTAAATCCCAAGCAACAGCTGGGAAGGTTTGATTTTTAAAAGTGTCAATCCCTAGCAGCGGCTGAGAAGGTTTGATTTTTGAAAGTGTACAAAAGGCACAGGAGTACTTGCAAAAGGCAGGTGAATAGATATGGTGGTTATCATACACAAGGTAGAGGAAAATTTACGGTAGCCACGAAAAACTCATTATATCCCTCAGGCACAACGGCGGGGATGAAAGTTTCGAAATATGGCTACCACTCGGGAGTTGCCAAACCTACATCAGGTGTTTTAAGACAAATGATAAGAGAATAGGTCAATCGTCAAATCTCTCATTTTTTCTTAACATGCAAAGTTGATAAAGGTAAACTCTCTTGTGCAAAAGGCAACAAGGAGGCTTACAAAAAGGCAAAATAGGGTTTTCCCTTGCAAAAAGCAGAGGGGTCTCGCAAAAGGCGAGGTACTGAAAAAGGGTCAACAATATTTGCAAAAGGCAAATAAAAAGAGATACTTTGGGGAAACCCGTTGGGGTTGTTCACGGGGATCCTTGCACTTTCGAGAAAGGCTTGAATCCAACTTATGCTAGACATACTTGCCCCAATATGAAGAGTATGTTATGATGCAATGTTATGCATGTAAAGTGTCGATGTATGCAGAAAATCGATGTATGCTCGGGCTGTTGGGGTATGCAAAAGCATGGTCTATGGATTGTGCCAAGTATGGTTGGGCTTTAGTGGGACTTTCTGTTTTGGCGGGAAAAATTATGCATTAAGTGATGCATGCAATGCATGTGGGACTGCAACTGGGTATTTGGATTTTTGTAGGGATTTATTTTTGTTTACAATGAGAGATTGTTGGTGAATGTCATCATCAAAGGGTTGATGGAAAAGGGTCTCATCATCAAAGGATTGATGGAAAAGGGTGTCGTCATCAAAGGGTTGATGGAAAAGGGGGGTCGTCATCAAAGGGTTGATAGAAAAGAGTTTGTCATCGTCAAAGGGTTGACGGAAAGGTAATTTGTCTTTGTCAAAGGGTTGACGGAAAGGTAATTTGTCTTCGTCAAAGGGTTGACGGAAAAGAGTTTGTCATCGTCAAAGGGTTGACGGAAAGGTAATTTGTCTTCTTCAAAGGGTTGATGGAAAAGTAATTTGTCATTGTCAAAGGGTTAACGGAAAAGAATTTGTCTTCGTCAAAGGGTTGACGGAAAAGAATTTGTCTTCTTCAAAGGGTTGACGGAAAGAAACTGTTGTAAAATGTCATCATCAGAGGGCTGATGGAAAAAAAAGTTTTTCATCGTCAAAGGGTTCACGGAAAGGTAATTTGTCTTCGTCAAAGGGTTGACGGAAAGAAACTGTTGTAAAATGTCGTCATCAGAGGGCTGATGGAAAAAAAAGTTTGTCATCGTCAAAGGGTTGACGGAAAGGTAATTTGTCTTCGTCAAAGGGTTGACGGAAAGGTAATTTGTCTTCGTCAAAGGGTTGACGGAAAAAAGATTGTCATCGTCTAAGGGTTGACGGAAAAGGTAATTTTGTCATCGTCAAAGGGTTGACGGAAAAGAATTTGTCTTCGTCAAAGGGTTGACGAAAAAGGTAATTTGTCTTCGTCAAAGGGTTGACGGAAAAGGGTGTCATCATCAAAGGGTTGATGGAAAAGGGTGTAATCATCAAAGGGTTGATGGAAAAGGGTTTCATCATCAAAGGGTTGATCGAAAAGGGTGTCGTCATCAAAGGGTTGATGGAAAAGGGGGGTCGTCATCAAAGGGTTGATGGAAAAGAGTTTGTCATCGTTAAAGGGTTGGCGGAAAAGAGTTTGTCATCGTCAAAAGGTTGACAGAAAGGTAATTTGTCTTCGTCAAAGGGTTGACGGAAAGGTAATTTGTCTTTGAAAAAGGGTTGACGGAAAGAAACTGTTGTAAAATGTCGTCATCAGAGGGTTGATGGAAAAAAGTTTATCATCGTCAAAGGGTTGACGGAAAGGTAATTCGTCTTCGTCAAAGGGTTGACGGAAAAAAGTTTGTCATCGTCAAAGGGTTGATGGAAAAAGAATTTGTCTTCATCAAAGGGTTGACGGAAAAGAGTTTCTCTTCGTCAAAGGGTTGACGGAAAGGTAATTGTCTTCGTCAAAGGGTTGACGGAAAGGTAATTTGTCATCGTCAAAGGGTTTACGGGAAAGAATTTGTCTTCGTCAAAGGGTTTACGGGAAGGTAATTTGCCTTCGTCAAGGGGTTGACGGAAAGGTAATTTGTCTTCGTCAAAGGGTTGACGGAAAGGTAATTTGTCATCGTCAAAGGATTGACGGAAAAGAATTTGTCTTCGTCAAATGGTTGACGGAAAGGTAATTTGTCTTCGTCAAAGGGGTTGACGGAAAGGTAATTTGTCTTCGTCAAAGGGTTGACGGAAAGGTAATTTGTCTTCGTCAAAGGGTTGACGGAAAGAAACTGTTGTAAAATGTCGTCATCAGATGGGTGATGGAAAAAAGTTTGTCATCGTCAAAGGGTTGACAGAAAGGTAATTTGTCTTCGTCAAAGGGTTGACGGAAAGGTAATTTGTCTTCGTCAAAGGGGTTGACGGAAAGGTAATTTGTCTTCGTCAAAGGGTTGACGGAAAGGTAATTTGTCTTCGTCAAAGGGTTGACGGAAAGGTAATTTGTCTTCGTCAAAGGGTTGACGGAAAGAAACTATTGTAAAATGTCGTCATCAGAGGGCTGATGGAAAAAAGTTTGTCATCGTCAAAGGGTTGACGGAAAGGTAACTTGTCTTCGTTAAAGGGTTGACGGAAAAGAATTTGTCTTCGTTAAAGGGTTGACAGAAAGGTAATTTGTCTTCGTCAAAGGGGTTGACAGAAAGGTAATTTGTCTTCGTCAAAGGGTTGACGGAAAATAATTTTTCATCGTCAAAGGATTGACGGAAAGGTAATTTGTCTTCGTCAAAGGGGTTGACGGAAAGGTAATTTGTCTTCGTCAAAGGGTTGACGTAAAGGTAATTTGTCTTCGTCAAAGGGTTGACGAAAAAGAGTTTGTTATGTTATGTATGCATGTGGTGCATGAGAATTTCTCATTTTTGTGAGAGAGCTTTTTGATATGCAACTTCCTTATTTTGAAAGAAGGTCATGTGTGTTTATTGTATGTAGTGCATGTGGTAATGCAAGATGAATATTGATTGTCTTTGGACTGATCTCCCTTTTGGGAGGTGAGACTTTCTAGGTACCAATGTTGATTGGAGTTGAGTTTATGAAGATGCCAACGACGTGGGCTTTTATTTCTAGTGATGGCTAATATGGAGTGGGCTTTCAGTTTTGGAGATGCCAATAGCGATTGGGCTTTATGGTTAATGATGGAGATTTGTTTTGGGAGGTGCCAATAATGATTGGGCTTTATGGTTAATGACAGAAATTTGTTTTGGGAGGTGCCAATAACGATTGGGCTTTTGGATTTTGGTTTGGACGGGATCAGGTTGGATCTGATGATGATTAGATTTTGGGTTTGCCAAGTATGCTTTAATTTTGGAAGGTATCAAACGTGGCTTGGCTTCATTATTCTTTATCGGGAAAGGCTTCATGTTATGCATGATGCATGATATGTATGAGTGAAGCGACAAGGTTGGTGCATAGTGATTGATGCAATTGTTTTGGATAGTTCAACAAATGTCCTTGAGGTGGGTCAAGAATGGTTGGAACTGGGAAATATTTTTGCTTAGCTTCAAGGCTCATTGTTGACAAGTTATGGGATGATATGTTTAACATGACTTCCCGACATTTGCTTTGAACTTGGCTGACATGGTGAGCTTGGTCTAGATATTCGGATGCCTCATGCTTGATCTGAGCAATAAAATCCAAAATATAAGGAAATGCTTCCTCTCCATGGGTAGTCTTGCCCCAATCTATTAGGTATTTGCACGGACTACCCCAGTCACAAGCTATGAAGCAAATCTTAGGTAGACTGATCTTGACCTGATATGCCCCAACTTCTTGGGTCTGCCTACCCCTATTTATCCATCTCTTGGAGTTTTTAGACTTTCTCATGCTTTTGAGGTGGTTTGACCTGATACGAACCTTGAAGGGATTTTTCCCCTGACTGGTTGATCTTTGAGGGAATGCCCCTGGCCAACTGCCTTTAGAGAGATCTGCCTAATCTCGATGTGGTTGTCCCAGACTTACTGAATCTTGAAGTGGCTTGCTCAACGGAGTTATCAGATGCCTTTCCCCTTGGTGAAATCAATCTAAGGGGATGACCTTTGCTCATCGGAGTCCTCGTGAAATTTGCCCCTTTTGGGTGACCAAAACTTCTCGAGTCATGTTCATTGTGAAAACGCTCTTGATGTTAGTGCTCATTCACAAGTAAAACTATTTATGCTAACGTTATGTTTATGGTAGTTTTTAGAAATCCAAGTATGTCCACTGAAAATATGACATATAGTGAATGGATCACTAGTTACAAAAGTCATATTGATACTTAGCAAAACAAATAGAAGTCAGTTTCGACACAAGCTCCAATGCAATATGCTTTCAAAATAGACCTTGCTTCAATTAGGTCTTTTGAGGGTTGTAATGTGGGATGGTTCACGGTTTAAGAAACAAAGGATTTATGGCTCAAAAATTTATTTAGCCCGCCCATTCTTCTTGATACCCTTCAATCCTACGTTCAACTAGTTTGACACAGACGTTCGTCTCTTAGGATGATGGGAGTGATAGTAAGAGAACCCACAAGGTTTTGGGAGTGACAGTCACTTGCCTCTTTGTTTTTGTGTTTGCAGTCACACGACTTTGTTCTTGCTGAGGAATTTTGTTTTCGATTCCTCTTTTGTTTTTCGACTTCCCTAATTTTGCCTGGACTGGTTTTTTTTTTGCTTGCAGTCCATCGGGATACCCTAATTTTTTCCTAAGCCACTTGCTTTCAAGTTTTGACTTAGCGGGCTTCTTCTATCTCTTTTTTTTAGAGTTTTTTTATGGAACAAATCGTGTGACATTTGTCTATTTAGTTTGAAAGGATTTATGACTGTCTCACTTTTTGTTGGCGAGGGACAACCATTGGATTTGTGGTTTCGACCTCTCATGACGAAAATGATGTGGTTGTCCTTTAGACAGGACACTCCCTAGGATGTGTTTGATACTCAAATATGACACTCCATACTTTGTCTTTTAAGAATTGAACGCATGGTCAAATTAGCTGAAGACTACCCTGCCCCGGGTTTAAGATGTGAGGTTTTTTTGCTTTGAAGAAAACTCCTACTTCTAGGCTCAAAGGGGTTGACTAGGGATTATCATCCTTATGCCTCCAGTGTTTGGGGATTTGAAGCAATGCCTTACATCATTAGCAAGGTGTTCATTCAAAAGCATACATGCAATGAGCTATTGTACCTTATATTCATCATTCTCCCTCTAAGTTTCATTTTTAAACAAAAGTAAAATAGGAGTGAACACGATCGGGTTGACTTAAAACAGGCATATTCATTTCATTGTTGCAAAAACAAGTTTTAAAAGTGAATATTACAATGACATGCAAGAAAGTTACACATGAATACAAATGAATGATAACATAATTGCTGGCGTGATTAGCCTTGTTTCAACCGTAGACCGGTGTCATCATGCTTGTAGGAACTTATGTATGATAGTCCCCAAAGAGGCTCTTATTCAGCTTCTTGTTCCTCATCCATTGGAACTGGTTGTGGCATTGCAGAAGTGCCTTCATATGGCATCATGAGGTTGCTTAGTA
This sequence comes from Lathyrus oleraceus, assembly GCF_024323335.1. NCBI lineage: Eukaryota > Viridiplantae > Streptophyta > Magnoliopsida > Fabales > Fabaceae > Lathyrus > Lathyrus oleraceus. Next base: position 321,799,329 of record NC_066580.1, on the reverse strand, counting down.
TATCTAGTCCGTTTGGTGTGAACGCGATAGCCTTTGAATCAATCAGTTCCCGAACCTTGTGCTTGAAGGCCTTACAACTCTCGATCGAGTGTCCAGGTGCTCCCGAGTGAAACTCACACCTAGCATTCATGTCGTAGTTCAAGGGAAGGTGTGTTGGAGGAGGTCCTAGTATCCTTAACTTCACCAATGATCTGTTGAGCAAAAGAGGGAGAATCCGACCATACGACATGGGAATCAGGTTAAACTGTTTCTCCGACCTCTTTGATTTTTTCTGACCTTTTTGAGCATAAGAGTTTTGCCTCCGACTTGAGTACCAATTCTGATTCCGCATTTGGTTCCTCGGAGCTAGCTGGGGAACGAACATTCGTTGTTGATTACGAAACCTTAGCAGTTCGGGTCGGGGACGGTATCCTTGAGGCAACTCATGATGTAAGGTGGAGTCAGACGGAGGCATAGGGGAGATCATTTCCAGCCTGGAGGTTGGTGTAGGATTTCCTTCCTTTTTCAACAGTGTTTGCAGGATTTCCATAACCAAGCTCATTTGAGTCTTTAGTTGGTTGATCTCTTCTTTTAATGCAGCTTGGCCTTGTTGGTGTCCTTCCACGGTGGCTTGAGACATGCTTCTAGTTCTAAGCGTACGTCGGGAAATCAGCTAGTGGGGTAGAAACAGAAGGTGGTATGAGGTTTTGCTTATGAGATTCAAATGATGCATGAATGTGGTGTTTATTTATGAATGAATGGGTGAGAAGATTTCCACAGGTTTTTAGGCATGGGTTCATGGTTTTGGACCATCGTGACGAAGCATGGAGTTAATAATGACTTCTTAGTAAACCAAGGTTCTCGCTTTGTGTGATCTAAGACTTTTGGAAAATTGGGTGTAAGACATTTCCCCTAGAGTCATGGACTTCCTTGACTGTCAGCCGCTTATGTCAATTTACTTGCCAAGCGACCGCTCCATCAAAGTCATCTACTCTAAGTGAGATCTTCGTATCGACCCTTATGAGGAAGGCGCCTCGGTGGCCTATACTGCGCGACCATCAGTCTAGGCTAGCCATAGTTTCAAAAGGTTCTAAAAGGGGTCTTAGGGTCATTGACTCTAGTAAAAGAAAAGATGCTTACACCGAAAGCACGATGGTCATCAATCCTCTTAAGAGAATCTACCACTAAGTGAGGTTCCCGTACGACCCTAACGAGAAAGGCACCTCACGGATCAATGTTTGTGCGTTGGTTGATTTTACCTTTGAGAAAAGGGTTTTTGAGATGATGCCCTAAGGCACAAAAAATGAGTTTGATGAGTTGTATTGTTTTTACCTTGAATAAGGGTTTTATGAAATGAATGTTTGTGATTATATTGTACTAAAGTCTATGGGCGGAGGTGATTATTCTAGACAATAAGTCAAGCGTCTTGCGTCCAAAATAATCAGAGTAAGTGTAGGAATGCTCCATTCTCACTCATTCTCCACCACTTAAGGCTCGTGGCGCACAATAACAATTGTAATTATTAAGTGTTTTGAATTTGACTATGAAAATGCCACTTGACGTTGAATCAAGGGTTTATTTCATTTTGATTAAGAAATTCAGCTTATGCAGCATGAATGCAAAGTAACCAACAAGAAATTAAAGAGTCTCATTGTAAGGTAGCCCAAGAGAAAGCCTTTTGTGTGCAAAAGTGACCTAAGCTAAACAAAGGATAATGGTCTTACAAACATGTCCCCCTAAGGTGGTGCCATGATGTCATTCTTACAACATGCATGTAAGTTACGGATGAAAATCCAAGTGTTTACAAAGTATCGCAAAGAGTAAAGGAAGGCTTCCAAGCAAAGGTCCTAAGATGAAATCCTCTAAGTCCAAGTTGATTAAGAGTGGAGTGAATATTTTTGGTCTTTATCATTTTATCATGTTTTTGTTATTTTTAATGTACGATGACAATAAAATAAATAACAAGTAAATAAACATGCATGGTGAGTTTGTACAATGATGATGATAATGAGTACTTGAATGTAAATTACAAGGTAATGACATAAAAGTAAATCACAAGATAAAGAATGATAATATCACAATAATAATGGTTAGTGAATGTAAATGAACAATAAAATAAATTGCAAGGAAGTAAAGTGCAATAATGTAAATGTTAGGAGTTAGTAGTTAGTAGATAGTGGTTAGTAGAATAACAATAAGCAAATAAAATAACAAGTTAATATAAATAAAATGGTTTCATCTATGTATCAAATGACCCAAGCATGGTTGAAATAGAGGCAATCTATCAAAGCCTCAAAGTATCATGAATGATCTATTGATCAACCATTAATAGGTTTGAAGTATTGAAGATTTAATCAACTCTAAACAACCATGGTCATGATCTAATAGAACTCATCAACCAAATAAATGTAACAACAAGTCAACAATAAATATTAAATGATAACAAGAAACAATGTAAAGGAAATGGTTTCATCTATGTATCAAATGACCCAAAAATGGTTGAAATAGAGGCAACATATCAATGCCTCAAAGTATCATGAAGGATCTATTGATTAATCATTAATAGGTTTGAAACATTGAAGGTTTTATCAACTCTAAAAAACCATAGCCATGATTTAATAGATCTCATCAACCAATAAATATAAATGATAACAAGAAACAAAGTTTGATTGAAAATGGTGGATAAAAAGTAGTAAGAGCAAAAATATCCCCAAAAGGGTGTAAACCCAACAAAAACCACTTGTCTCAAAGTTAATTCAAATATCTCTCAAAACACAACCCAAGAGTGAAAATCCATTATCAAACACAGAAAAAAACCAAAAAATGTCAAGGAGTTTGAGTCCAAAATATTACCAAGATTGTGGTGTCAAAACTAGGTTGTTGTTCTGTTTGGGTTTGAGAATGAAGCAAAAAGCTTGGAAGAGGGTGGTTATGGTTGTTGTGGTAGAAAAATGGAAGAGAAGGAAGGTGTGTGTTTATATGGTGGTGGTGAATGATTATGTAAGTGAAGGTTAAAAGTTTGCTACTGTTGTTGTTGTGTGGAGATGGTGGATTTTTACATGGTGGTTGGGTGGTTCAAAGAAGAAAATAGGGTTTGGGTGAGTTAGGGTTTAGGTTGAAAAGAGGGAGCTTGAATGTGATTTGGACAGAGGTTTTGTGGCTTTCAAGCATGAAAAATGAGTGGGGATAATGCTCTATTTATAGGGGAAGTAATGGGGTTGAAGTGGGTGAAAGAAAAGGTCCTTTGGGTAAAAAACAGAGCCATTTCTGATGTCTGCGCAGGTGTAATCGGTTATCCTGATTAGGGTAATCGGTTACACAGTCCCAAAATGGCCAAAAAATCAGTTTTTGGTCTGGGTAATCGGTTACCCTGATTAGGGTAACCGGTTACCCAATTTTTTGTGTGGAAATAATGAATGTATGCATGTGTAGTAGGGTCACGGATCAGATGAAAATTGTATCGGGGTAGGGTGAATTTTGGGGTATGACAGGGTCACCTTTGCAATATCTGCAATATTTACCACTGAGTCTGCAACTGGAAGAGGAACCTCTTAACCATTCTTTATCATTGTGGCATTATACTAATATGGCACAACTTTATCGGATGAATAGGGGATAGGGCCCGCTAACCGTATAACCAACGACGATACCTATCTATTGAGAAGGGATCCGACTTGGATAATTCAACAAGTATGCCACTAGCTCTCATGAAAGAAAAAAAGGTCAAGTCTTCATACAATGCCATGAAGAATGGGAGACTTACAATCTCACTTACTAGAATGTTATGCCTTCTAGATCAAATTTAGCTCTATGTTAAGCAATCATAATTGGACTTATGTAGAAGTCACAACTATCCGAGGTCGGGCAATAAAAATATAGGTGTTAATGTATGTTATAGATTTGGTACAAAGAACCAAACTCCTAAAACATGCAACGCACTAAAAGAAAAGGGGGAATGACCCATCTCAGTCAGACTTGTATTGATTCATCTGACACAAGGTCATTGATGAATCAATTAGCATTTAGACATTAGAGAAATCATTGGTCAAATGAAGGATTGGGAAAGAATAGGGATGAAGATGAAGAGGAAAAGGGAAGTAGAAACACAAATTGATCATGAGAGAAATTTCATCTGATCAATACCATCCATTCATTTTGGGAGATGAAATGTACATTTCATCAATCGCCTAAATCCAAGGATTTTGATCAAACAAAAGTCAAATAAATCATGATTAAGGCCCAAACAGAAAGTCAAACATCACAAGACCATAAAAATGGCTCAACATAATTTTCAAGGATTTACTCAATTAAAAATCAATTTAAAAATAAACTAAATTGCATTTTTTAATTTGGTCAAAACGTCAAATCCCTTCAAAACACCAAATAAATGGCTAAGGGATTTATCCTAGGTCAAACAAGGTGAAATGACCTTAGACAAAAAATTTCATGATTTTTGGAAAGTCAGAAGTATTTTAAAACAATTAAAAATAAGTCCAAAATCATTTATTTCATGAAAAATATCAAAATTAATCCAAAAAATAATTTTAATTCAGAATATGGAAGAGAAAAATATTGAAAGATTTTTGGTGAAAGTCCCATATTTTTTGGATTAAAAATGAAATTTCTATAAATTAAACAAAATAAAAGGATTAAATGAAAATTCAGAAATTAAAATAAAATGAGAAAAAACAAGGGTCATCAGATCTCCCTCATTAATTGAGGTGGCAGATATGATGGCCAAGTGCGCGCTTCCATCATGTTTTGCAGTCAACGTGTGTACACGCGTGGTAATCAGGAAAGAGGGCAAGGATTAAAATGTTTTAAACAGATCAGATGGTTGGAGACATGCCACCACATCACCGGAGCCCTAACTCTAGTCATCTTCTCTGGTGGACCTCACCGGACTGGTTCATCCTCAACCAAATGGAAAATGAAAAACAAGGACACTATTTCAAAGGAAAAATGCTCAGGAGCTCGAATCTGACCTCCATTTCATCCAATTCCAAGTATATATATTAAAAGATACATGGATTTGAAATTTGAGGTGCATGATCTGAGTTGCTTTGATTTGACCTCAAAGCAACTCAATCTTATTGCCTACATTGGTATGTCTCCAGACAACCAATAATCAATGAAAATAGTTGATAAATGAGGGAGAATCGAAGAAGAGAAGTTTGAGAAAAATAACCTTCGGGTAGCTTCAATTTGGCTTGATCTTGCTTCCAATTTCCCTTGGCTCAACTCTAGATGCTTGTAGGAAGTGAAATGGATCAATGAAAGGCTTGGATTCTTGGAGTTTCAATCTTAAAATAGAAGGAGAGTTGAAACTCGATTTCAAGTAAAATATCCAAGTTTATCCTTTAATGGAGGTTAGGGAGGCAATGGTTCAAAGCTTGGGCTTCAGGGATCTCCCTTCTGATCACAATGGTCATGTATTTATAGGGTTTTGCATTGGTTTTCACACACTTGAAAATTTGGCCAAAAATAAAAACATTGATGCATGGGCATTGATTTGGGCCAAAATCATGATGTAATCTCACTCCAATTCATGCATAATGAGTATTGAAATAATCACATGTAAGCATGCAAAGATAAATGATCACTTGAATTCAAAACTTGCCAAAATAAACCCAACAAAGGAACCATGCGCAAGTACCTTAAATCTTGTCTAAATGAAGTGATCTTGGACATTTTGGAAAGTTGAAATCAAGGAGAACTTTTATGTTGAACACTTTTTCATTTGGAGCTTGGATCATGATGAATTTTGAGGTGGAAGTTTGAGAAATCAAACATAGTCGAAAATTTTCTAAGTACCAAGTCAAATGACCATTTCTTCCACCTTGAATAACTGTTGCTATGAGCTTCAAATAAAAATGGTTTCTTCATAAAAGTTGAAGCTCTTTCATACCTCTTCAATTTGTTCACAAATATGACATCATTTGGATTTGGCATGAGGGATTTATGCATTTTAGAAGTTGAGGAAAATTGTTTGTTCAATGGTAATGACCCAAAATGACCTATAATATTTCCTCTTGGCACATGCCCTTGAAAGTAGAACTTGACATTTATCAAAGAATAAAAATTGGATAAGACATCTTTAAATTGATCACGAAACTTGTATGGAATTCATCTCATAAAAATTGAGCAAGTTATGGTCTTTGGAAGTTGACTTCCTAACTAGGGCACGGACAAAATGACCTATAATCTTTCACCATACAAAAATGACTTTCCAAGAAAAAATAGTTCTTTATGTAAAAATTAAAGTTGTTTGGAATGTCATAAAGAGTAACTTTTCTATTGGAATCATTTTCATATGACAAAAATTATAGGTGATAGGGTCTAGGGAATCCCAATTTTGACCAGTTGACTTTCTATGGTCAGCCTCTTTGGACCAACTTGCAAACTTGAAGTTATCTTGATATTTAGGACTCATGGAGGATCATATATGCATAATATTATGTATAATGAAGTATCCCTTGAAATATTTGACCAATTGTTGAAGAAACTTGCTAAGGAAGTCACACAAGATACCCAGATGAATTAGGGCTTCGAAGGCAAACAAGCTTCAAACCCTTGATGAATTCTTGATAAAAATGATAAATGAAGATCATGGGGATCCATATATGATGTTTAGAACCAATGTGGACCATTTTTGGACTTATATCTTGTCATGGGGGTCTCAAATGCTAGCTGTGAGCTTGATATGGCACAGGTGGATGTGCACACTACCTACAAAAGAAACAAAGGTATACATGGACATATTTTGGTATTTTGGTTAGTAAACAAAGAAAATTAAAGCATGATACAATCAAATGTGCTCGGTGATCTCCCTCAATGCAAACTCAATGAATGAGAGGTAAGGAGGATGTCAAAGTGTGATCCCAAAGCCAACGCAAATGATGAGATAACATGAGGAATCTTAGGGTCAAATTTGGGGTCTTACACACCCAACCCATGGTTTCATATGGGAAAGGGAAATATGGGGAGAAGAACCTCATGAAGATGATGAAGTACCCCAATAAGATGTGGTGATAGATCCATATTATGTCTGAGTTGGATGCTTGGACAAAGATTATGGCCTATATGGCCGAAACCTAGATGAAATTAACCCAAGAGGAAAAGTTGCAGAAAGAATTGGCTAGAGAAGCCAGAGAAAAAGTTGAGTCGGACATATGGGCTCAAATTACGGCCTATTTGGCCGACAAGCAAGAAAAAACTACTCTAGAGGCTAACTTACACCTCAAATTGGTTGGTGAAGCCAACATAGTGAGAGCGGTAGACCACACGCTTGACCAGAGGCTTGATTGTATCTATGATGATGAGCCTTTAGGTTTCGAGAAATACCCATCGAATTTGAATGAAAAGATCCAAGCGCAAGAACCTTTGGAAGAAATTGACCTGGGAGATGGATCGATTAAAAGGCCTACTTAAATTAGTGCCAATATATATCCAGATTTAAAAGACCAAGTAATACAACTGCTCAAGAATTACAAGGATTGCTTTGCATGGGACTATGATGAGATGCTCGGACTTAGTCAAGAGCTGGTGGAATTGAAGTTGCCCATTCAGTCGGGAAATAATCTTGTGAAGCAATTACCAAGTAGGTTTTCTCCAACAGTGATTTCGAAGATAAAGGAAGAAATTGAAACGCTTTTGAAAAGCAAGTTCATTAAGACATCAAGGTATGTCAAGTGGCTTGCTAATATAGTACCAGTAATTAAAAAGAATGGGATTCTAAGGGTTTTCATAGGTTTCAGAGATCTAAATAAAGCGACTCCTAAGGATGAGTATTCGATGCTAGTTACAGAAATGCTTGTCAACTCGGAAGCAGACCATGAATATCTAAGCATGTTAGATGGTTGCTCTGGGTATAATCAGATTTTCATTGCTGAGGAAGATGTGCCTAAGATAGTGTTTTGGTGCCCGGGTGCTCTAGAGACTTATGAATTGGTCGTAATTCCTTCTGGATTAAAAAAAGTTGGCTCAACTTACCAGAGGGAGATGAACCTTATTTTTCATAAGTTTATAGAGTCTTTTATGTAGGTATATATAGACGACATAGTAATCAAATACTCCTCTCAAGATGGTCATTTAGACAACCTTCAACAATTCTTCGAGAGAATAAGGAAATATGGCCTAAAGATGAATCCTCTCAAATGTGTTTTCTTTATAAGTGCAAGAGATTTACTTTGATTTATGGTCCATAAGAAAGGGATCGAAATAAATCAGAATAAGACTAAGGCAATATTGAAGACGAGACCCCCTCGACCAAAAAGCAGGTGCAGTCATTGTTGGGGAAGATCAACTTCATAAGAAGATTTATTTCCATCCTAAGTGGCATAACTCAAGCATTATCGCCACTACTTTGACTAAAAGGCGAAGGAAATTTAAAATGGGGGTTATAAAATCAAAGAGCCTTCGATAAAATAAAAGGCTTACTTGACACAACCTCCAATCTTGATGCCTCTTATGAAAGGAAAGCCAATGAAGTTGTACATATCTGCATCAGAATTCACAATGGGTAATATGCTAGCTTAAGAGGACGAAAAGGGCGTCGAAAGAGCCATTTACTATTTTAGTAGAGTCCTAAATGACGCAAAAACTAGGTATATTGAAATAGAAAGGTTTTGTATGTGCTTGTACTTCTCTTGTATAAAATTAAAACATTATATAAAACTAGTTGATGTTTACATTTACTCTCATTTTGACATTCTTAAGCATATGCTCTCAAAACCCATTCTTCATAGTCGAATTGGGAAGCGGGCTTTATCTCTAAGTGAGTACCCTAACATATGCACCTCTAAAGGCCATAAAAGGGAAAATCATGGATGACTTTATAGTTGATCACGTAGTCATCGAAATGCCTCAGAACTATGTAGGTTTAGACCCTTGGGATTTGTAATTCGACGACTCGAGTCATAAAGAAGGAACCAAAATCAGAGTTCTGATAGTTTCACCAAGAGGAATCCCGACCAAGTTCAAGTTTAGAATTAAATACCATTGTTCTAACAATGAGGAAAAATACGCAACATTGATAGTTGGCCTAGAGATTCTACTCGACTTGGGGACAAAAAGAGTTGTAATTAAAGAAGATTCAAAGTTGGTGCTGAAATAGTTAACTAAGGAGTACAAATGTATCAAGGAGAACTTAATATCATATTTCAACTTGGCACGATCATTATTAGAAAAGTTCAACTCTATCGAAGTCAGATACATACCTCGTTTAAAAAACCAAGAAGAAAATGACCTAGCTCAAATTGCCTATAGATACAAAGTTCCTAAAGAGAAACTAGAGGAATTAATTAAAGTCTGGAAAAAATTGGTATTAATCGATGCACCTTCATTGAGGGCATCATTTCCCAAACCTCCAAAGGCAGAAAGACTGGGGGCAATGAAGTATATGAAAGTTAAATAATATGATGTTTTGGCTATCGACAACATGCCACCAAAGGATTGGTATAAACCGGTCATAGAATATTTACATAATCCTACAGGAACTACATATCGAAAAATAAGATATATGGAACTAAGTTACACCATCATGGGAAACAAACCGTTCAATAAAACCCTAGAAGGGATTCTTTTGAAATGCATTATTGAAAAAGAAGCATATCTGGCAGTTTTGACGTCCATAGTGGGTCCTATGGTGAGTGTCAGGAAGGCCCCAATATGAAGTGACTCATATTTCAACATGGTGTCTATTGGCCAACCATGTTAAAAAAATTGCATAGAGTTCGCCAAAGGGTGTCAAGAATACCAAAGGCACGATGGGATCCAACACGTCTCTTCTAGCGAGTTACATTTAGTGGTAAAGTCTTGGCCCTTCATAGGATGGGAATTAGACCTAGTTGATGAGATTCGACCATCATTTTCCAAGGGCCAAGAGTATATTCTGTTAAGGATTGATTACTTTACCAAATGGGTCGAGGAAATCCCGTTGGAAAAGGTCGACCAAAACGAATTGATAAGTTTGATACAAAGTCATATTGTATGCAGTTTTGGACTACCTGAAACTATGACTACAGAACAAGGCTCCATTTTTACTCGGCAAAAGATGGTCGAATTCGGTTCAAAAGTGGGGATAAAGTTCCTCACATCTACACCTTATTATGCTCATAAAAATGGACATGTCAAAGGAGCCAACAAATTAATAATAGGTCTAATAAAAAACACGTGGCCCAAAAACCTAGAATCTGGCACACGACTTTAGATCAAGCATTATGGGCTTGTCAGACATCTCCAAAGAAGCAATTAGCGTAACTCTTTTTCAGTTTACCTTTGGACACGACATTGTTTTACCTGCTGAAATATATTTGCAGTCAACAAGAATCCAAAGGCAAAATGAGATACCATCTGAAAAGTTCTAGGATATGATGTCAGATGAGTTACTCAATTTGGACAAAGAAACACTGACTGCATTGGACATGCTCATAAGGCAAAAGGAGAGGGAGGCTAAAACGTACAACAAAAAGGTAACACCTAAGGTATTTTGGGTTAATGACTTGGTTTGGAAAGTTAATTTACCTATGGACAGAAAGGATATGGTACTTGGTAAATGGTCACCTAATTGGAAGGGTTCTTTTCGATTCATTCAGGCATTTTTAAACAATGTTTATGAGATCGAAGAAACCAACCTTGAGCGTGAAACTCTGAAAATAAATGGGAAGTACTTAAAGGAGTACATACCTATGTTACAAGGTCGGGGTAAGCATCAAGGTTTCCAGCTCAATTTCCTTTTTCTTAAGGTCCTTGACCTGCTTGGTCATCTGAGAAATTTGCGCCTCGTATACAACAATTTATCCTCTATAGGCCGATAACTTGTCTTGGTAATTTTTAACTTTATCCTCTAGAGCATCCACCTTATGTTGTGACGCCACACTAAGATCCCACTAAATGATCAACTTGTTAGTCTTTTGGAGAAGACCATCCACGGATTATCATTTCTCTATAATCGTTTGGCATATTTGACTGAAGAGGGGTTCAAAGTCCAACATGAAGGGAACTGTCGACTCAGTCAATTTTTAACTGCTAAGTTTATTTAGTAACTTCCCAATGTGAGACTCTACAAAGGAATCTTATTCAAGGATTTGGAAGAGGTCATCCCTAAGGGAATAAACCTTTATTTTTTTCAACCAAGAGTCACACTGAGTCTTCATTAAGGTTACTGGCAACATAAGAAGAACTTGAGGAGTGACTGGAAGCACTCATGGCACAACTTTTTACCATCCTCCTTAAAGCCTCAACATGGTTATGCGCTTTAATAGCAATGATCTCCTCTCTCTTGAGGTAAGTGTTGGACGAAGAGTCTTTGATAGGTTGGTGAGTGATGGTCACAACCCCAAACGATGTAGTCGCACCCAGTTATAATTTGGCACCCAAAGTATCTACTGCATTGTCATTTTCCGCTTTCGATTCAGGCCCAATCACCTTAAAGTTTTCATTATTTTTAGAATGGGTGTCCTCTGAGTCTTCAGAGCTTTTAGAATCCTCAAATTCCTCAGAGATAATATTTTCCTTACCCGTCTCAGAAAAGGTTCGGTCTCTATTCGAATCTTCATTTCCCTCAAGATGATCAGAATCATCATCTTCAGAGGGTGGTATATGACTATTGTTTGGTGAAAAATCATCCAGGTGACCGTCATCTTCGATCACCACATCAGCTTGCCCATCTTTCTTGGCCTCAAGGTCATGATCCCTAACTGTATTCAGATTCACAAATGAACTGGGAGTAGTCCATTCGAGGCCAGATATGGTGGAATTTTTGGGATCTTTATCGACCAGAGGGTCTCCCTGAAAACAAGAGAGAAATTGGACAAGTTAGGAAGGTTAAAAGAAAAAGTAAGAGTGAGTTTTTGTCGAGAAATACTTTACCAGGGTTCGAGTGAAATAATCACCGAAGGATATTATCTCTAAGACAAAATTTCACAATGTGTGGGGAGAACGTCAGGTTGAATGTCAACACTGCCCTTTTCGGCAGGAACAACACCTTTAACTTGAACTTTGGGTTTGTAAACAATTCCAAAACTCAAAGAGGAGACTTTGATCAGTTTTCTCTTTTTCTTCTCAACTGACCTGGTTTCATTTTCGAAAGCAGGAGAAGGTTGGGTTGTAGGAGTTCCTGGTGGATTGGTTTTCAAAGGCTATATAGCGCCAGCTTATTCTCCCATGATTAGAATTTGCTGAAAATAGAAGGGAAATGAGTCGAATAACATCGTGGATGAGCCATAATTAAAAGGAGAACATAGAGTGCAATATCAAACCTATGGATCTTTCAGCGCACTTTAGTAGGTGTTTCCCTTTTAGTCTTCTTTGATGGTGGGGGAATAACTATACTGGCTGCACGCTTCTGACCCTAGAAAAGGAAAGTTAAGTCAAATAACACATATAATTTTCGACAATAGAAAAGAAAAAATGTGAAGCATACCTGTGGTGCTACTTCATCTTCGATAATGACACACGTTTGGTGCTTTACTTTCCCTTTGGAGGCAGAAGTAGTCGAAATGGTCTCCTTCTCTTGACCATGTGAAAATAAAATATATAAAATTGCATTATTATTTTATCAAGTAAGGTGATAAGAAGTGAGATTGGTATTGCTTGTGATGTCTCACCAGTTTGTCCATCGACAATAGCGTCTTTAGGGTTCTTCTTCATAGGGATAACTGCAAAGAAAGCAAGGCGTATGAGCAAAAGAGACTCTAAGTGAAAGAAATTGTAATCCAATGGACCTTGATGTCTCACCATCAGCAATATCCCAAAGATCTTTTACGTGATTGATGTCAACATGATGGTGCCCTCGATAGTTATGTATGCCAAACTTTGTCGGGACCACTCTCTGTGTAGGTTTTTTATATGAATTTTTAAGTCATTTAAAGAAATCCAACAAATGAACCATTTTAGAAATGGAGGAGAGAATTCCAAGGTCATTTCACATGAAGCTGAAGGTGGGAATTTTGGCTTTTAGAAAAATAAAGCGAAGAGATACCTATCTTCCACGTAAGAAGGAATCTCAAGCTTTGGTAGTTTTTCAAGAAGTTTTTCTTTTAAAGTGGCTGCTACCTCAAAGATGGTTCGCCAAAGGTTGTGAGGATTATACACAGTCTCAAAGTAGTGTTGGAAAGCGCAAATCTCTTTAATATGTGTGATCGTACCTTTCTTAAACTTTGTCTACAAAGGAAGGAAAGTGTTGGTTAGCTGTTATGGTCTGGTCATCACATCGAAAAACTTGTCGGCGTAATAGTTTTTCCACCAAGTGTCAAATTTCTGGGTGTAGTAAAAATACTGCTGAAACTTGAAGGGGTAAGCTCTAGGTGATCCTCTGCTTGCTCAGCCAAAAACGCAAGGCATGTCTCATCGGTCATTCCGACATCACTCAAACACAATTCCTTTTTTTGTTTGAAGTAAGAGCTAAGCTTGAATTGATAATGGATAAATCATCAACCCACGAGATGTTGTTAATACTCGGCAAAGCCTACTTGAGTATTCTTAGAAGAACTTCTGGTCGAAAGTAGCCTTGGGGTGAGAAAGGCTTTCTAGATCTCGACAGGCTTAGCTTGATAAGCATGATTGCAAGGAGGAAACTCCCTTTTGAGCCATTCAGGACCATGGAGCCTATCCGCGAAAGGGGCCATAGTTTTAGTGAAGTAATATATTTTTGCTAACATCATATAATACTTCGTAAAACTATCTTGTGTTGAAAGGTCTTTGTTAGTAGAGGTGAGTAAGGCTAGTATACTCCCTTTGATGGGTCAATCTTTAGGCTCTTCAGTAGGATGACCAACTTTGTTCACTATCAAAGAGGGCTCGAAGGTGGCATTTATACAGAGTTGAAGAAACCAGAAAGGGCCTGCCAACAGAAGGGTACCCTTGGGGTTCTTGGTCGGATTAAACGATGCCATGGTGTATGATCCTAAACTTAATGACTCATAAAGTGTAGCAAAAATTAATTGGTTAAGACAGACGTTTCTCCCAACATGAAACTAATTGGCGAGGGTAACATAAGATTTCTCTACTTATAGAGAACTCAAGCAGAAGATCAATTAGAACAACCACAAAGACAAGAAGGCCACATGCTTTTCATCAGAAACCTTAGTGGTGGCTTTGTCAAAGTGATCAGTAATAAAATTGGTGAATCTAACTTGCTTAAAATTAAACCCAATGATGTCGTCCCCATTGATAAAGGGTCGAACACTTCACCCGTCAATTAAGGACAACTGATGGCACCCACATCGAAAAGTGTTGGGGTGAGCATACCATAACGTAATTGGAAGGTATTCGTCAAACCCTCCTAAAAGTGAAGTGCAACTAGTAGCGTCTTCTGATTACATAAGGGACCTACTCTAGATATCTGAATCAGGTCATAAAGACCTTGATCCTTCCAAATTTGTCCTTTTTTATTCTACCTTATTCAACCAATTAATATAATTCGACTAGTTGGTATAAGGAGCAGAGAGAAACATGTGATTGGTCATACTGCTAAATTTTAAGGTTTCTTTCATAGCTGTTAAAGGTTGGGTCCAACGGTAACAAGGGGAAAGTTCACTAACCCTAGCCACATTGGTGTTTATATTTGGGAAGGGACCAGAAAAAGCATGAGTAATCTCAACAATAGTAAAAAGGATCAGTACCTGTGACTTCCAAGTGAGTGTTTTCTCCTCTTAAAGAGGAGGTTTAGGAACATATAGTTAGTTCCCGGTAAGAGTGGGGTTGGTGATGGACGCAACAACATGGTGTGAAGTCAAGCTTCTCTATGATGAATGTATTTTGATGAAGACAAAACTCCAAGTGACAAGAAGGAAAATATGTTACTTTTTGATAAAGCATCTTGATTCAAGAAGTTAAGCTTTTACATTTCAAGAAGGTATAATGAGAATATTTACCTTCATTAAAGTCTTAGATGCTCAAGTATTCAAACATTCATTGCATAACCTTTCCTTGTGCATGGAAAATATCTTAGGCTTAAATTCCTCATTCTTAAACTAGGAAAATCGGTTTACCTCTTAGGGAAATCGATTTACCACTGAAGCCTATACATTTTCCAAACGTAAAGAATAAATTTTTCAACTAGGTAAATAGATTTACCACTTAGGAAAATCGATTTACCACTAGAGCATTATATTTCCAAAAGCAAAAAAATAATTTTTTCCACTAGGTAAATTGATTTACCTCTTAGGGAAATCGATTTACCACTGAAAGTTTTTGAAATTGTTTTTAACATTACAACAGGGAAATTGATTTACCACTGTAAGTTTTTGAAAAATTTTAAATGTTGCCACGCGGAAATTGATTTACCCACTATGTAAATTGATTTACCACTGTGCATTTTTGAAAAACCAATAGCTTTACTAACACCTCTTCTTGCACCACTTCATGGAATCATTTCATTTCAACTTGACAATTGTTCATGATATTTTTTAGAACAGTACCATGTTTCATTAGAGGTGTGATGCACATATAAATACATGATCTTTCGAATTCAAAAGTCACCTCTTCAAATTTTCAAAATTCACATTTCTTGTTATCACCTTTTATTCAAGATATTTTCTGCATATTTTCACATCACTCAAACTAGAAAATACTTGAGCAATCTAACACCTTTGTGTTTATGAATTATTGTTATTGAAAGAGAAGATCAAGTACATTGATATATCACTTAGTGTGATCATTATACTACAAACTTTACACTAAAAAACTATTATTGTAATCCATATCTTATTTTTCAGAATTATTGAAAATAAGATTGTTTGTTTTGTAAACCCCTTGTTGTCCAGGATTGTTGGAAGCAAGAGAGTTGAGTTTGAGATGATTTTTCTCATATCAACTTGGTAATCCCAAGAGGTTGTTGTTCTTGGTGATTGTGCCTGTCTTGTACAAGTCAAAACAAATAGTAAAATCTCTTTCGTGTTGAAAGGGGACTAGACGTATCTTCGGATTATGAGGGGAACTAGGATACTTCCTTGTGTTCTTTATTTTTCTGCACTTTATCACTTTCTAAACTCATCACCAAACCAGAAAAATCAGAACCAACTTGTCTCATAAACCAGAATTTTTATTTGGTCCTAATTTACCACTGAAAGTTTTTGAAATTATTTTTAACATTGCAACAGGGAAATTGATTTACCTCTTAGGGAAATCGATTTACCCCTGAAAGGTTTTGAAATTATTTTTAACATTACAACAGGGAAATCGATTTACCCACTATGTAAATCGATTTACCACCGTGCATTTTTGAAAAACCAGTAGCTTTACCAGCACCTCTTCTTGCACCACTTCATGGAATCATTTCATTTAAACTTGACAATTGTTCATGATATTTTTCAGAGCAGTACCATGTTTCATTAGAGGTGTTATACACATATAAATACATGATATTTCAAATTCAAGAATCACCTTTTCCAATCAAAACTCTTAGAATTTTCATAATTCACATTTCTTGTTATCACCTTTTATTCAAGATATTTTCTGCATATTTTCACATCATTCAAACTAGAAAATACTTGAGTAATCTAACACCTTTGTATTTATGAATTATTGTTATTGGAATAGAAGATAAAGTACATTGATATATCACTTAGTGTGATCATTATACTACAAACTTTACACTCAAAAACTATTATTGAAATTCATATCTTATTTTTCAGAATTATTGAAAATAAGATTGTTTGTTTTGTAAACCCCTTACTGTCCAGGATTGTTGGAAGCAAGAGAGTTGAGTTTGAGAGGATTGTTCTCATATCAACTTGGTAATCACAAGAGGTTGTTCTTGGTGATTGTGTTTGTCTTGTACAAGTCAGAACAAATAGTAAAATCTCTTTCGTGTTGAAAGGGGACTAGACGTACCTTTGGATTATGAGGAAAACTAGGATACTTCCTTGTGTTCTTTATTTTTCTGCATTTTATCACTTTCTAAACTCATCACTAAACCAGAAAAATCAGAACCAACTTGTCTTTAAAACCAGAATTTTTAATTGCTCCTAATCCCCCCCCCCCCTAGGCGCACTCCGAACTTACACATGGATCTTTGATTTGGAGGATACTTTATGAGCCATTTCTGTCTGAGAAAGATCTGAATTATTTTGACAAGAAGAAAAATTAAGAGTTATGTGGAAGATAGAAAAACAAGTGAGAGAAATGTTAAGAAGTAAGAAAGAAGCTATTTATAGCTTCAAAAAATAGAAAATTGTTCAGTTTAGTCTTTCTTGAAAAACAATAAAGAAAAAAAAAGAACTTTTTGACATGTGTCCCACTAAGAATTGATGGAGTAGGCAGTTTATCTCCAAGCATGGTCCATGATTTCCTAGGAACTCGGAGTCATGATGATTAGTCTTAACCTACGCGTATAAAAAAGATGTTATAAGGAGTATTCATGATGACGATGATGGTACAAAACGACTTCGAATAATGTCGGAACTTCAAAAACGCCACATGTATCTTTTAACAGCGAAATTGAAAGTAACATTTTCGGGGGAAAATTTGTTAGCTTGGAAATTCCCAAGAGGATTCGACAAGGAAGCTAGCTGGAATTTCTTCAAACATAGGGTTTAATCAAGTTATTTTTTTGACTAAAATATTTGTCTTAGATGCAATCGAAATCGGAGAGTCTAGGGACTTAGAAAAATTCCAATAGAGTTCAAGTAAGATGGGAAGTTCGACCGGTCAAAAGATTCGAATGAGAATGAGTTCAAAATTCAAAATGGAATAACTACTCTTTGGTCTTATCTAAATCGGCAGAGACACGTTGAAATTGAATCAAGCGACAGTTAAATGCAGCGTCGACGTGCCAGACAAATGATCATTTGAACGTTGGAAGACAGTTAGTTCATATCGTTATAAATAATGATTTAGTTCATAGCGTTATAAATAATGATTCTAACATTAGGATCAAGGTGACAAATACATTGTAAACTTCAATAACACTCAAAGTACCCAGACATAAGAGAGAAACGAGTTTCCTGGAAAAAAACTTGTCTACCACTTTTACATTTATGCAAATACACTTTTTCTACATTTAAATTTCTTTATTGTTTGTTTTCCTTTTTATCATTGAAATACGAAATTCGACCTAGTCGAAATTAGTCTATCGGTTATATTGCACAAGTTTATTTTCCAGAAAACACCCAACAGCACACAAGAAATTCAACGAAATCAAACATACTTCATTTTTTTAAAATTCGACACAAACTTGCTCTATGATTTATTAGTTTGATCCTTCAAGTAATAAACTCAAAATTAAATGCTTGTTTATCAAGAAAATCGATTAACACCTATTAATCCTAAAGAGCATGTTCTTCAATTTGGTGGTGTACATTTGTTTTGATATGAGGTGAAATAGGGCATTCAATTAATTTAAAAGGCTTACATTTGGATTATTTGAAAAGAAAGAAACTTTCATATTTCTAACAAAGTTAAAGTAATGGGTTAGTAATGGCTCAATTCTAAAAATACGAATTTAAATTACGATGTTAGCATGTGGCGGACTCATCCGCTTTTTTTCTTATTGAGTTTTCACCTCAATTTATTAGTTATTTTGTTGATTTTGGCTATGGTTGCATGTTTTGTTTAAACTCTTATATCCTTGTCATTTTAAACAATCTTGTGCTAGAATGTCATAATTCAATTTTTTAAATATTTTTTGAAAATAAAATTTATAATTTCTTATACAATAATTCTTGCAAATTTATCATCATAAAAAATATTTTAAAAAAATCTACATTGAATAAAAACATACAAATATTTAAAATGTATGCTAGTATTGTATTGTGTACTTTATATTAAAATGTAGTTCGACTTGAGTGAAATTTTTAACTCTTGCTTAGTCCGATTTTAACAATATCAATTTTTTTTGCAAGACCGTTTAATAAAAAAAATTAAATTAAAAAAAATAAACAATGCATATACTGATAAATAGAGAAAAGTGTTGAAATATTAAACTTGATTTGGGCATAATCTTAGTATTTGATTTTTGGGCTTTGTTATTTGGGCTTAGTTTATTTTGGATAATGTCTCTAGAAAAGTCTTATAGTATTTGGAGTGTCTAGATATTTCTTAGGATTGTAATATTTTCTAAAATACTCTTTGAGTGTCTAGAGTTGAGAATTCTCTAGAATTAGTGTGTCTAGGGTTCTCCTTAGAGTACTATAAATAGAGATGTAATCCTACACTTTTGTATCAAACAAAAAATACAAAGTTCTCTCTTTCATAAATAATTCTCACACGCTAGTTCTCTCTACCAAGTTTCTATTCAAGCCTCTAATATTCCCACACACTTTCCCTAAACACAAAAAGAGTTTATTTCCAACAAAGTGGCATCAGAGCTTCAAGGTCCTAAAAAAATGGCAAATGGAGGTTTCCCTTTCCAAATGTCAATACTCACAAAGAACAACTATGACAATTGGAGTATCAAGATGAAGGCGCTACTAGGAGCTCAAGATGTGTGGGATATCATTGATAAGGGCTTCAAGGAGCAAGATGAAGTATCGGTAAGCCAAGGTGTAAACGAGGACATGGAGGAGAAGGAATAGTCAGTTACAACAACTAATCTAACAATGGAGAAAGAAGTTGGAATCCACAAGCAACAAGAGGTCGTGAAAGAGGAAATTCATGGTTAAGGTGTGACAAATCACAAATCAAATGCTTCAACTGCAACAAGATCGATCATTATGCATCTGAGTGTAGATTCTCAAAGAAAGTTGTGGAGAAAGCTAACTTTGTAGAAGAAAAAGGAGGAGAAGAAGAAACTTTGTTGCTCGCGTGTCAAAACCAAGTTGAAGAGAAAAGAAACAAATGGTACCTCGAAGCAATCACATGTGTGGCGATCGAAGAATGTTCGTAGAGATCAATGAAGCGACAACTGACAATGTCTCATTTGGAGATGACTCAAAGATACCGGTCAAGGCAAAGGTAAAATTCTTATACGCTTGAAGAATGAGAGTCATCAATTCATATCCAATGTCTATTATGTTCCTAACATGAAGAATAATATTTTGAGCTTGGGACAATTATTAGAGAAAGGCTATGACATCCATTTGAAAGAACATAGTCTTTTCTTAAGAGATTGTAGACATAACTTGATTGCTAAGGTGCCTATGTCAAAGAATAGAATGTTCCTCTTGAACATTCAAAATGATGTTACAAAGTGTCTCAAGACTTGCTATACCGACTCTTCGTGGCTATGGCATCTACGATTCAGACATCTCAACTTCGACATTCTAAAATGTTTGTCAAAGAAGGAAATGGTGAGAGGACTGCCTAGTATAAACCACCCAGACCAACTATGTGAAGGATGTCTAGTTGGGAAGCAATTCCGGAAAAGCTTTCCAAAGGAGTCAACGTCAAGAGCGACAAAACCACTAGAGCTCATACACACCGATATTTGTGGACCAATCAATTCAAACTCTTTTGGTAAGAGTAAATACTTTCTCCTATTTATCAATGATTATTCTAGAAAAAACATGAGTTTATTTCTTGAAGGAGAAGTCAAAAGTGTTTGAAAATTTTAAGAAGTTCAAAGCCCTTGTGTAGAAAGAAAGTGGTATTTCCATTAAGGCCATGAGATCTGACCGAGGAGGAGAGTTCATTTCAAATGAGTTCTAAAAATATTGTGAAGACCATGGAATCCGCCGCCCACTAATAGTGTCAAGATCACCACAACAATATGGAATAGCAGAGAGAAAGAATCGGACCATACTTAACATGGTGCGAAGCATGCTTAAGAGCAAGAAGATGCCTAAAGAATTTTGGGCCGAAGTAGTGGCATGTGCGGTTTACCTGACAAACCATTCCCCAACAAGAAACGTGCATGAGAAGACACCATAAGAAACATGGAGTGGAAGGAAGCCTGAGATCTCTCACCTGTAAAGACAAAGTGTCATACAACATACGATATCAAGTTTCGATGATGACAAAAGACCATCATGCACATCTACGAACAAATGCAACACATTACCCACAATATCCTTTTCCACGTTATTCTAAATCTACCATAATCATTAAAAACATGTAGACAAAGTGTGATCATGACTAAATACATAAAGAATCACTAATCACAGTTTCTTTGCAGAATTGAATGCTTTGAGTCGACCATAGGGGTCAGCTCAAAGCTCACGGGTCAGCGCAAAGCTCTGCCTAAACTGAAGGGAGTCAGCGCAAAGCTGCATGCGTCGACGCATAGGGTCAGCGCATAGCTCACGGGTCGGCGCATAAACCCCTTGAGTCGACCACACGTTGGCGCATGGCAAAATGATGTTATCCACGGGTCAGCGCATGAAACGTTTGAGTCGACGCATAGGGTCGACGCATGCCCCACGGGTCAGCACACGCCGACCTATGGTCGACCGCTCGCTCGCAATCTCAGTTTTCTGAGTTATTTCAAATTTTTGAAATACTGTTATGTTTGTTTGATTTTGTCTGTTACTATATATATAGAAGTCAAAACACTTCTATTAACTAACATTTGCTATTTTGAGTTCAAGTGTTCAAGGAAACAAGAAAGAGTGAAAAAGTTGTCAAAGATTCATCATCTTCATCTTCAACAGTCCACAATACATCAACTGCACACAATAACTTTTGATGTGATTCGTGATAACTTGAAGGTGATAAGGTTCGAAGTTGCGATTGAAGAATCGGGTTCGAGTTGAAGTCTTGGCAGGTTCTTTCTTGAATAAAACCATTAGGGTTTTATCCTCCAATACAAGTTTGCGTTTGGGGGTTTTTGGACGAATCGCTTCATCAATATTCAGCCGAGCGAAGGTGATTGAGAAGAGGAAGTCTTCGTCAGTCTAGTAGCGGATTCGGTGGCATTGAAGTGAAGGATTCGGGTTCGACTCGTTGTGTTTGAGATCAGCCGGGCCGAGGGTTTGAAGAACGGAAGATTCTTCAACAAAGGGGCTGGAATCGGAGGTCTAGCAACAACGATCGAAGGTCTTGATTCATCTTGAATCAAGGAGCAAGGATAGGAAGCATCATTCAACACATTGAAAATTCTGTGTTTACTTGCTTTGCAATCCTTGTATAAACGGTTAAAGTTCACAGGTGATATTTAATTAAATCATCTCAATTCTATTTTTAGAATTGAGGGCAGACGTACCCCGAAGCGAGGACGGCGGGGGAACTGCCTCATCAAATCTCTATCTCCTTTAACTTTCTGCATAATCTGTTTTTCAGCTTAAAATTTAAGCGATTTTAGCTTAAGCAATTTTCACCAAACTTTGATATAAGTTGAGTAAGTGATTAAAACAGCTGTTGGAATACTAAGTACAATAACATATTGTACTAGGATAAATTGACTTACTTACTCAACTCAAATATCACTTGGAGTGTTTATGCACACCAAGTGTTTGTAAAATTGCCTAAGCCAAAGTTGCCTTAAGTTTGCACTGAGTTCTAAATTTGGTATTTTGGTTCATTGGAACTAGGCTTGCTAGTAAGTGAACTCTATCATTGATTGTGCAACTAGTGTAGTGAATTGTATCTCATTTTATCTCTTATCCATTAGCTTAACGCATATCCGGTTTTCCAATAACGGTTCGTTTTTAGACTAAATTTTCCTCGGTCGCTTCCGCACCTAAAACAATTTTAAAACCAATTTTTCTTTTAAATTGGTAGTGCCGACTCAAGTTTTTAACTGGGATCTATTCAACCCCCCCTTCTAGATCCGTGCCATAGTCTAACAAGTGGTATCAGGAGCTCCGGTTCACTCCGTGCTTCGAAATACAACGTTGATAGAAAATGGCTAACGAACCTAAAGGGGCTTACAATAGAGCTCCCGTTTTCAATGGTGAAAATTATAGTTATTGGAAAGACTGTATGCGGGTGCACATAAATTCCATAGATAGAAAAATATGGAATGTTATTCTCAATGGTCCAATTGAAATAACCATGACCAATGAGAATAATGAAATAGTGCCTAAGCCTGAAGCACAATGGACCGATGATGATGAAAAGAAATACAACTATGATTGGAAAGCCAAAAACATCTTAATCTCCTCATTAGGGGTAGACGAATACTATCGTGTATCCCATTGTCCTACTGCTAAGGCCATGTGGGATTCACTTCAAATTGCCCATGAGGGGACGAACGATGTTAAATTGGCTAGAATCAATACACTAACGCAAGAGTTTGATCTCTTTTTCATGGAGCAAGGGGAAACCATTGCCGACATGCAAAAGAGATTCACTCATCTAATCAATCGATTACATTCACTAGGTAAACCTATTTCCAATGATGTTGCTACTAATAAAATCTTAAGATGTCTTAACAGGGAATGGCAGCCGAAAGTTACCGCCATCAAAGAGGCAAACGATCTTACCATATTGGACTTGACAACATTGTTCGGCAAACTACAAGAGCACGAACAAGTTCTATTAAGCTTGGAACAACATGAAAAGAAAGATAAGAAAGACAAAGCCAAGGTGAGCGAAAAGAAATCAATAGCTCTAAAGACTTCCTCCTCAAAGTCTCAAGCAAAAGAGCAAAGTGATTATTCATCAAGTGACGAAGAAGAAGAGGACAAGAGTGAAGATATGGGGTTGTTCGTCAAACGCTACAACCGTTACGTGAGAAAGAACGGCATCCAACATTCCGAGAAGAACTTAGTTAACTTCCGGAAGCAATCTAGGTTCCCCAAAAATGATGACTCCAAAGGAAAAACAACTAGAGGGTCGTGCTACAAGTGTGGAAAGCCGGGTCACTACAAACCGGACTGTCCGATGAACAAAAAGACAAAAGAAAAAGATTCATACAAATCACATAAGAAACCATCAAAGCCAAGGAGGGCATACATTGCTTGGGAAAGCGATAGCGACTCCTCCGATGATGAAAGCTCCAGTGATGAAGATGAAAATGCAAATCTATGTCTCTCTGCTCATCAAAAGAATAAGAAGAAACAGGTACGACATGCTAAATATGAAAATTCCTCTAGTATGTCTCATCATGAATTGCAAACTGTTTTTGAAACTTTACACTGTGAAGCAAAAGAGGCCTTTAAAAGGCTTGCCTCAAATAAGAAATTTTTTTCTCATTTAGAACAAAAAATTCAAGAATCCGAAAGGAAACTTGAGGCACTTAAGGCTTCTATAGTGGAAAGCACAAAAACTAGTTATGAGGATCTTAAAAGTAGAATGATGAACTTTGGGTGTGATACTTGTTACATTTGGCAAAGTGAAGTAAGGAACCTAAAAGCCAAACTTGACAAGGCTCTTGAGCCCAAGATTACTTTTGCTATTGATAAATCTAATTTTCGAAAAAGTATGGTTAATCCATATCAAAAATACAAATATGTTGTAAAGGATGAAGATAGCAAAAGTAATCAAAATGAAAAGTTCTCTTGTCTTTATTGTTGCAAGAAAGGTCATTCCATTGCTAAGTGTAGATTTAGGAGATTTTTGGTTCCTAAAGGCATTTATCAATGGGTGCCCAAATGCAATAAATCTTGTTCCTCACCACTCAGGACCCAATAAGCCATTGGGTACCTTCTTTTGTTAATTATCTTATCACAGGTACAATGCCTCGAGACTACCGAGAGAAGATGGGTTCTCGACAGTGGATGCTCAAGGCATATGTCAGGAGACATATCTCTCCTCATTGACTTCGTGGCTAAGAAGAAGGGATATGTAACTTATGGTGACAACAACCGAGGAGCAATACTTGGTAAAGGTAGTGTAGGTAACCCCTCTTCCACTACTATTTCTGACGTATTGCTTGTCGAAGGTCTTAAACATAACCTACTTAGCATCAGTCAGTTATGTGACAAAGGATACAATGTATCGTTTTCAAAAGATTGTTGCAAAATTGTGCATACTGATGATAAGAAGAGCATGTTTAATGGTCTTCGTGTGAACAATGTCTATATGCTTGACTTAAATGAAGTATCGTTAACAAGTGACAAATGCCTTGTAACAATGAGTGAAGACTCATGGTTATGGCATAGGCGTTTAGCACATGTTAACTTTGACTTACTTAACAAAATTGTCTCAAAAGATCTAGTCCTAGGTCTCCCCAAAATTAAGTTCACCAAGGATCACCTTTGTGATGCTTGTCAAAAGGGGAAGCAAACGAGGATCTCTTTTAAATCCAAAAACATCGTTTCAACAACGAGACCTCTCGAGCTTCTCCATATGGATTTATTTGGGCCATCTAGGATTAAAAGTCTAGGAGGAAACTATTACGGTTTCGTAATAGTGGACGACTTTTCTCGATTTTGTTGGACTATTTTCTTAGTAAGTAAGAGTGACACATTCGCCGCCTTTGAACGATTTGCTAAGCTTTCTCAAAATAAACTAAATACAAACATTGTTGCAATTAGAAGCGATCATGGAGGTGAATTTGAAAATCACTTATTTGAAGAATATTGCGGTAACCATGGTATTGATCATAACTTCTCCGCTCCACGTACTCCTCAACAAAATGGGGTTGTGGAGCGTAAAAATCGAATTTTGGAAGAATTGGGAAGAACAATGATCAATGAAAGTGGCTTACCAAAATATTTTTGGGCTGATGCCATTAGTACGGCTTGTTACGTTTTGAATAGGGTGCTCATTCGCCCCATTCTAAACAAAACACCGTATGAACTTTTAAAAGGGCGAAAGCCAAATGTTTCTCACCTACATGTCTTTGGTTGCAAATGTTTTGTATTGAACAATGGAAAGGAAAACCTAGGGAAATTCGATTCCAAGGCCGACGAAGGTATCTTCCTCGGATACTCTCAATCTAGCAAAGCATATAGAATATACAACAAGCGATTACTTACTGTAGAAGAGTCTGTACACGTTACTTTTGATGAATCCAATCCGAGAAACGTCGGAAAGGGTAGTGTTTTTCATGGTGCAGGTACATCTACCAAAGACATACTCAATGGTGGCGAGCCGGGGATTGATCAACCCGACACAGTCAAAATTGAGGAGGACAAAGATGTACTCCATGATGAAACCATGGTAGATCATCCGCCTTCAAACGATGATCTTCCACAAGCTTGGAAGTCCTCTAAAGACCATCCAATCGACAACATTATCGGAGATATCTCAAAGGGTGTAACAACTCGGTCTAAGCTAAGTAATTTCTGTTATCACTTCGCTTTCGTTTCGCAGATGGAACCTAAAAACCCTAAAGAAGCCCTACTCGATGAACACTGGTTTTTATCAATGCAGGAGGAACTTAATCAGTTCACCAGAAATGAGGTTTGGGACCTTGTCCCTCCTCCGCGAGATCATCGAGTAATCGGCACCCGATGGGTGTTTAGGAACAAGCTGGACGAAAACGGGGTAATAACCCGTAATAAGGCGCGTTTAGTCGCGCAAGGGTATAACCAAGAGGAAGGCATCGACTATGAGGAAACTTATGCGCCGGTTGCCCGACTCGAGGCTATACGCCTTCTCCTTGCCTTCGCTTGTGCAAAGGATTTTAAGCTATTCCAAATGGATGTTAAGAGCGCTTTCCTTAACGGTCACATAAATGAAGAAGTTTATGTCGCACAACCTCCGGGTTTCGAATCCCATGAGTATCCTGATCATGTTTATAAACTGAAAAGAGCTTTGTATGGTCTCAAACAAGCTCCTAGAGCTTGGTATGAGAGACTAAGCAAGTTCCTACTAGATCAAGGTTACTCAAGAGGAAAGGTTGACACAACCCTCTTCATTAAACGTCAAGGAAAGCACTTGATATTAGTGCAAATTTATGTAGATGATATCATTTTTGGATCTACTAACATGAATCTTGTGAGAGAGTTTTCTGACCTTATGCAGGGCGAGTTCGAGATGAGTATGATGGGGGAGCTCACATACTTCCTCGGTCTGCAAATCAAACAGCTCAAAGAAGGAACTTTCGTGAGCCAGACAAAGTATTGTTTGGACCTTATCAAGAGATTTGACATGGCAAAAGCTAAGGCCATAGACACCCCCATGCCTACGTGTACCAACTTGAACAAAGATGAAGACGGTAAGGAAGTAGATGTGAAACGGTATAGAGGTATGATTGGTTCACTCCTTTATCTTACTGCTTCCCGTCCCGATATTATGTTTAGCGTATGCATGTGTGCAAGATATCAATCATGTCCCAAGGAATCCCATTTAAAAGCCGTTAAACGGATACTTCGATATTTATCCGGTACTTCGAAGTATGGTTTATGGTATTCCAAAGGTAATGATTGTTCCTTGGTAGGTTTCTCCGATTCCGACTTTGCCGGTTGCAAATCGGATAGGAAAAGCACAAGTGGCACTTGTCACCTATTTTCAAACTCTTTGGTTAGTTGGCATAGCAAGAAACAAGTTTCTGTTGCCTTGTCAACCGCCGAAGCGGAATACGTTGCCGCCGGTAGTTGTTGTGCCCAAATCCTATGGATTAAGCAACAACTATTGGATTTCAACCTCAAACTTGAACGTATTCCCATCTTTTGTGACAACACGAGTGCTATTAACCTGACCAAGAATCCTGTGCTACATTCCCGCACCAAACATATCGAAATTCGACACCACTTTCTTTGGGATCATGTAGAGAAAGGTGATATCGTGTTTGAACACGTAAATACTGAAAATCAACTAGCGGACATTTTCACAAAGCCGCTAGCCACTGAACCTTTCTTTCATATTCGCCGAGAACTTGGCATTCTCGATATTTCGGAACGGACACTATAATCTGCTGTTTACATTATTTCACTTAAAACCTTAATACTATACTTCTGACAAATCTATGTTGTTGTAAGCACATGTCTACTGTTCACTAAGTCACTCCGGCATTAAGGTGATATTGTTCCTCTTCCTCTCTCTGCAAAATCTCATGACTGCAATAATTCTATCTCAAAATGTTATTGTTTATATATATACGCCTGATATATCTCTTTGGTTGTGTATTGCTGTTTGTGGTGTTAATTATACATCAAACTGGTCATTGCATGTGCTGAGTAGTGAAAAATAAAATTTTAAACTGTATGAGTCGACCGCAGCAGGGTTATGGTCGACGCATGATTGAATAACTTTTGCATTTTCTCAAAAATCAAACAGTATGCGTCGACGCATACAGGGGTATGGTCGACGCATCGCTCAAAGATTTCGTTTTTCTGCAAAAATTTTAAATCATCTCTCATGCATTCACATCATTAAATGTGCAATTACATTCCATCACCTTTCAAACTACCCACTACTTTGTAACTTGCATCTACCTAGTGGCTATTGGTCTTTGATCTTCCATCTTCCCAAAACCCTAACCTTTCCACTATAAATTGGGAAAAACCCCTCTCTAGAGAAATCACTCTCAAAACCCTCCTTAAACCTTCTCTCTGTATCCAAACACTCAATCTCAAACCCACTCAAATGGCTTCCTCATCACGCAGACCCTCCGGCAAAAGACCCCAAGAATCATCCGGTGCATCTCTTCCCGTATCTGCTGTATCACTCGTTCCACCTGCTCGTGTCGAAATGTTCAACAAAGACATCGGTAAACGAGGAGTTGTGCAACAACATGCGTTCTACAGACTTGAAGCTGAACGCATGCACTTACCGGAAGTCCTGTCTCTGCTGCAGCATCAAGGTCTCATCAACTTCTTGGAGTGCAACACTCAATACAGTGAAGACCTTGTCCGAGTCTTCTACTCCGGTCTTCATGAGAACTTTCGCGGACACAAGCTTTCCTCCAAAGTTGGCTCTACAAAGGTATCAGTTAAATCAAATTTCTGGAACAAATATTTTGAATTGTCTGTGGATGATGCTGGAAATCCCCTGCCTGAGGTGACTGATTCTCACCACATAGATGGCTATGAGTTTAAGAGTGCATTAAATGACATGTTGGAACGGCCATATTCTGATGATTTTGTGCAGAGTGACTTGTTCCCACGAACCGTCACTGCGGGCAAACTGAGTGCCGGGGAAAGGATTCTCCAATGGATTGTCTCACGCATCCTGCGACCCAAGAAAGGCGGTCTCTCCAGAGTCGAACAGTCCGAGGTTCATTTGATTTACATCCTGAAAAATAAGATAAAAATCAACTGGCCATACTACATTGCTAGCAGAATGTATAATCTTCGGGATTCCGGACGAGGAACTGCTCTCGCCTACGGATCCTTCATCCAAGAAGTCCTTACAACAGCCAATGTTAGTCATCCGTCTTTCCCGTTAACATCAATCACACCTGACAAAGAATTTAGCACAAAAACCATGTCTATGATGGGATATATATGGTGCAAGGAGCGGAAGAAATATAAGTTTGTTAGAAGAGGATACGTTCCTCCAAGGGCTGACAGTGATGAAAGCGAAGAACAGGATGATGAAGTGGAAAATGAAGAAGAAGAAGAAGATGAAGAAGAAGAAGCAAGGCACGATAATGCTCACAATGGTGGAGACGACAGTCCTTCACCCATTGGCACATACGACTACTCCGGTTCTGCTTGGGTACAGCAGCCGGATACACATGAAGAAGCTGTTCCACGATGGGGTGGCTGGGGTGAATGGCAACATACGGGTTGGACAACTCGACGTGAATCTTACCAACCGTATCACCATGCTGAGGAAGAATTTCTTCCATCCCCTCCACATCCTGCTGATTCTTCAGAGCTGTTGGAGATGATGCAAAGCATGCAACTTGCCCAACAAACCTTCATGCAATCCCAGGATGACCGACTTGCTCAAATTACCAGTCAACTTCAAACCCAAAATGAGCGGATCGAAAACCTCTCCACAAGCCTAAATGAACGATATGTAGATTTGGATAGGCAGGTCACAGGGAGTCTTAGGCATCTGGAAGGTGTTTGTGATTACCTAGAAACTCTGGCTGACCCTAGCAGAAACCCTGGCGTATGCTACCATCCCGGCCACCGTCACTTAAGACAATAGCCATTCATATGCACATTACATGTTGCTTGTTGTTTTTGCATGTATTTTGTTTTTGCTTTGCCTGTTTCTGCACCACAACTTCCTTATGTATTTTCTCCTTCTTAATTAATGACTATTGTTAAGAAATGATATAAGTGTGATATTATTTCGTTGGTATCTATACTACTGCCTGTGATCTTTTCGTTGCAATCTTGAATACTCACTCTGTCTCTCTCTTTTTGATGTTGTCAAAGGGGGAGAAAAATGCTGACATGGTGACAAAATGCACACAACTAACACATGGTGACAAAATGCACACAACTAACAGTCGCTTTCGCTTTCTGCAAATGGCCTTAGATTACAAAAGAAAGGGGGAGTGTGCAAAATGTGTCAATACTGCATGATGTTCGTCACGTCGATTTATACAGGTTGTCATCATCAAAAAGGGGGAGTATGTAAAGACAAAGTGTCATACAACATACGATATCAAGTTTCGATGATGACAAAAGACCATCATGCACATCTACGAACAAATGCAACACATTACCCACAATATCCTTTTCCACGTTATTCTAAATCTACCATAATCATTAAAAACATGTAGACAAAGTGTGATCATGACTAAATACATAAAGAATCACTAATCACAGTTTCTTTGCAGAATTGAATGCTTTGAGTCGACCATAGGGGTCAGCTCAAAGCTCACGGGTCAGCGCAAAGCTCTGCCTAAACTGAAGGGAGTCAGCGCAAAGCTGCATGCGTCGACGCATAGGGTCAGCGCATAGCTCACGGGTCGGCGCATAAACCCCTTGAGTCGACCACACGTTGGCGCATGGCAAAATGATGTTATCCACGGGTCAGCGCATGAAACGTTTGAGTCGACGCATAGGGTCGACGCATGCCCCACGGGTCAGCACACGCCGACCTATGGTCGACCGCTCGCGCGCAATCTCAGTTTTCTGAGTTATTTCAAATTTTTGAAATACTGTTATGTTTGTTTGATTTTGTCTGTTACTATATATATAGAAGTCAAAACACTTCTATTAACTAACATTTGCTATTTTGAGTTCAAGTGTTCAAGGAAACAAGAAAGAGTGAAAAAGTTGTCAAAGATTCATCATCTTCATCTTCAACAGTCCACAATACATCAACTGCACACAATAACTTTTGATGTGATTCGTGATAACTTGAAGGTGATAAGGTTCGAAGTTGCGATTGAAGAATCGGGTTCGAGTTGAAGTCTTGGCAGGTTCTTTCTTGAATAAAACCATTAGGGTTTTATCCTCCAATACAAGTTTGCGTTTGGGGGTTTTTGGACGAATCGCTTCATCAATATTCAGCCGAGCGAAGGTGATTGAGAAGAGGAAGTCTTCGTCAGTCTAGTAGCGGATTCGGTGGCATTGAAGTGAAGGATTCGGGTTCGACTCGTTGTGTTTGAGATCAGCCGGGCCGAGGGTTTGAAGAACGGAAGATTCTTCAACAAAGGGGCTGGAATCGGAGGTCTAGCAACAACGATCGAAGGTCTTGATTCATCTTGAATCAAGGAGCAAGGATAGGAAACATCATTCAACACATTGAAAATTCTGTGTTTACTTGCTTTGCAATCCTTGTATAAACGGTTAAAGTTCACAGGTGATATTTAATTAAATCATCTCAAGGCAGACGTACCCCGAAGCGAGGACGGCGGGGGAACTGCCTCATCAAATCTCTATCTCCTTTAACTTTCTGCATAATCTGTTTTTCAGCTTAAAATTTAAGCGATTTTAGCTTAAGCAATTTTCACCAAACTTTGATATAAGTTGAGTAAGTGATTAAAACAGCTGTTGGAATACTAAGTACAATAACATATTGTACTAGGATAAATTGACTTACTTACTCAACTCAAATATCACTTGGAGTGTTTATGCACACCAAGTGTTTGTAAAATTGCCTAAGCCAAAGTTGCCTTAAGTTTGCACTGAGTTCTAAATTTGGTATTTTGGTTCATTGGAACTAGGCTTGCTAGTAAGTGAACTCTATCATTGATTGTGCAACTAGTGTAGTGAATTGTATCTCATTTTATCTCTTATCCATTAGCTTAACGCATATCCGGTTTTCCAATAACGGTTCGTTTTTAGACTAAATTTTCCTCGGTCGCTTCCGCACCTAAAACAATTTTAAAACCAATTTTTCTTTTAAATTGGTAGCGCCGACTCAAGTTTTTAACTGGGATCTATTCAACCCCCCCTTCTAGATCCGTGCCATAGTCTAACATCACCTCAATGTATTTGGAAGCATTGCATATGCCCACATTCCAGATGAAAGGAGAACAAAGTTCGATGATAAAAGTGAGAAGTATGTATTCGTCGGTTACGACTCAAGCTCCAAAGGGTACAAGCTCTATAATCGAAATAGTGGAAAGATCGTCATAAGCCATGACGTGGAGTACGGAGAAGAAGATTGTTGGGACTGGAGTGTTCAAGAAGACATGTACGATTTTCTTCCTTACTTTGAAGAAGAAGACGAAATGGAACAACCAATGATAGAGGAACATATTATACCATCGGCCTCACCGACACCAAGGTTGGATGAAACAAGCTCAAGTGAGAGGACACCACGACTCAGGAGTATTGAAGAGCTTTATGAGGTAACCGAAAACAGAAACGACATTAACCTATTTTGTCTTTTGGGTGATTGCAAGCCTTTAAACTCTCAAGAAGCAGTTGAAAACGTAAAGTGGAGAGACGCCATGGAAGAAGAAATCATATCAATCACGAAGAATGATACATGGGAACTTACTACACTTCCACGAGGACATAAAAAAATCGGAATAAGATGGGTGTACAAGGTGAAATTGAAGTATGTGATATCTATAGATCAAGCTGCCGACATTTTCACCAAGCCACTCAAATTGAAAACTTTCATGAAGCTAAGGAATATGCTTGGAGGCACAAATCAAGTTTAAGGGGGGTGTTGAAATATTAAACTTGATTTGGGCCTAATCTTATTATTTGATTTTTGGGCTTTGTTATTTGGGCTTAGTTTGTTTTGGATAATGTCTCTAGAAAAGTTTTGTAGTATTTGGAGTGTCTAGATATTTCATAGGATTGTAATATTTTTTAGAATACTCTTTGAATGTCTAGAGTTGAGAACTCTCTAGAATTATGTCTAGAGTTCTCCTTAAAGTACTATAAATAGAGATGTCATCATTCACTTTTATATCAAGCAAAAAAATACAAAGTTCTCTCTTCCATAAATAATTCTCACACACTTTCCATAAAGTTCTCTCTATCAAGTTTCTATTCAAGTCTCTAATATTCCCACACACTTTTCCTAAACAAAAAAAAGTTTATTTCCAAAAAAAAAAAAATGTTGATAGAAAACAAAAAATACTTGGTTTATTTTTGTTTGTTGATAAAACATTATTATTGCTGAATGCACGTTTCTTTATCGGTGGTTTACCAATTACAACCACAAAACATCTTCCAAAAGACTAATTCATGATATATACTGCAACTTTACTTTGTTGTTGGAGAGACCTTAAACGGTCACAGAGGGCAAAACGTTGAAATTCAAATCCCAGAGCTCAAAAGTGCCATTCACAAAATTGTAATGTGCTCCTTTCAAAGCAAGTGCTTTCTTCACAACAGCTTCTCTCACAAATGGATAAGTCAATAAGTTCCCAATTGATACATTCACAGCTTCCTGCATTTTATTTAGAAAGCAAAATATTACATTACAATTTTAAACAATCTACTTAATTTAATTCATTATTAAGTCATAGTAAAATAAATAAGTTAATCTGTTTACCTTTTCACAGTTTGTACACTGCTCTGAGAAGCTTAAGCTGCTTGTTTCTGTTTTAACCTTGGACTTTGCTGGATTACAGATTTGGACCCAATTTTCTATGAATTCACTGTAAAATGATGGAAGAAGGAAATTATTTATTTATTTATTTTTCACATGATTTTTGTGAGTCATTTTTCTTATGTTACCAAAGTTTATGTAAGAATATTATACATGCAAGTATGTATAGATCCAATGTCTAGTTAGTGAGTGAGGACTTTAAGGATTACATTTAAAAATCCTTGATAAGAGAATCATATGATACTTTCACGTGAATTAATTAAATAAATTGAATTACACACTTGTTTTTTTTTTCCATATATGATAATCAACTATTGGTTATTGATATTCTGGCCAAAAAAGGTTCCAATATGTAGTATATGTACTTGGTATATTCCCAAAGAATTACTACTATTTTCAAAAAGTTGCTGCTTTTGATTAACCAATGGAGATAGATCATTTTGTTTATTGCTTATTAACGAAGATTAATTATTATTATGCTGACATGTGATTGATAAGTAGTATACTTAACATTTCAACTATGTGATGAAAAGTTGATCTGTGAATCAACAATATACTTGGAAGTTATGAAAAGCTATCATAATATTTTTAATTAATTAAATTCTAATTCTAGTACTCGTAAAAATACTTTATGCTTTTTATTATAAAGATATTCCAAACAATACAATAATTAACCAAAACTTGCCTTGCGGTGGTCCCATCATCTGGGATAGACATGAGACCCTTTATACCTCCACAGCAGCTGTGTCCAATTACTACAATATTCTCCACCTGTAATGCATATCGTTTAGAATTCAAATACAAAAAAGTAAAATACTAGAAAAAGACATTTTTTTCATCAATACTAACATTTTTTTTTAAATGATACAAGTACGTAGAAAAAAAAATTATATTTGAACTTTATATAAAGATATATGCAAATTGAGAAGCGTGTGGACCCAAAAAATAATGTGAAATGGCTTCCACTACCGAACTTTCTACCGTTGAAACGTGACCAACCATATTAGTACAGTAGTATATAATATCGCATTATAATAAAGTATAAAAATAACAATAAAGGTATTTTTATAATAATATATATGAAGTGAAGAAAGAGAGGTATGAGTAACAACAAAATAGTAGTACCTTTAAATGTAGTACAGCATATTCAATGGCCGCCCCTGCTCCCGAATACTTGCTCTGCAAAAACAGAAAGGCCAGTCAGACTTTCCTGTCTCAATTCAAACATCAAATCACCAATTCAAAAAGAGAAAAAGTAAACATTTTGTTGTTATTTTAGAAAAATCAAAGGTAGTATACTTTTTTTTATTAACATTAATAGTCATAAAGAAAATTTTATAATAAAAATTTAATAAATACAAAAAATAAATAAAAATTTAATACATAAAAAAAAGTAAGAATGACAAAAAATTAAAATAATTATAACTACATTTATTTTTAATTAATATATAATATATATTTTTTAAATTTGAATACTTTTAAAATTAAAACAATGCATCCGAAATCATTGAGTATAAAGGTAGTAACAGAAGTGAACCTTGTCGTATGGTGGAACCATGTTGGCGATGTTTCTGACCACAAAGGCTTCACCTGGTTGGAAATCCAAAATATGGGAAGGGCAAACTCTTGAATCTGAGCAAGCAAACACCATAAACTGCATGTGCAATTTAATCATTAGTCATACAATAGTACTACTAATATCCATTTAAAAAAAACTTTATACTATAATGATGCTGATTTTAACTTTAAGTCAATGCTTTTTTTTTTCCTATACTATAATTAGTATTATAAATCAAATAATTTAAATTGCAATGATTATGAAACCTATATAATATAATTACTTTTAATCAGATAAGAAGCAAGAAAAATAACAACAATAAAACACATAGTTGGTGTGAAATGTATACTATATTTTAATATTAATAATAATTATAAAATAAAAAAAAAAACTAACCTTTGGGCTCTGGCCTTTGGCAAGTTCACCGTACAGATCAGGATTTTTCCTGAAATGAAGACGTACAACACCCACCAATATTTCAGTAAAATGTACTTTCCCTTATCATTTACAAAAAGAATTTTATTAATGTGAAATACTTAAAATTTAAGGTGGTAAATTATTTTATTAATTACTTAATTTATTCATTATCAATTAGCTTAACCACGCAAGAATGACACTCTATTTTGAGATTACGAGACAAAATAGGGTAGTTGTCTTTCACTTTCTCTATCAATTTTTTTTGTTCTTTTTCGATCCATCTTTTCTACACGAAAGTATATTTCAAGGAATTTTATCCAATTCGAATAGTTACGTTCTCAACAAGAATCTTCCTAACTATGAAAAAATGATCGTAAAAAACGTACTCGAATTTTTCTGTTTTGAATTGGACGAAGCCGGATCGGATCCTCTCATTCGGGTTAAACGGTTTCTCAGCGGTGGCCTTTAACTCCGCCGTGAGCTCCCTGATCTTAATGGCCGCGATGCTACTTAGCTCAGCTTTCTCCCTGAAAATTAAAAAATGAAACGGAAACCGTTACATTGCACGGAAAACAAGGCGTACGATGCGGTGCGTGTGGGGCCCGCATGACAGTAACAATAACCGAAATGAACCACCATTCAGAGAGAGAGAGAGATTGTGATTTTTTTTTTCTTACTCGAGAAGCTTGGTCAGCGATGCGATGGTTTCGTCGTACGACTCTGCAGCCATGTCTTCCTTCTGATTTTGTTCCAAAAACACAAACGAAACAAAACGGATTCAGTTAAAAAATCAACACGAAAACAAGGAAGCAATAATTTCGGATCATTCTCCAAATTCATGTGATGGATCAAGATTGATTAATAAAATATATGAATTTATGTATTTGTGACGTGAATTGTAGGTGATATTAAACTTGATATAGCATGATCTGTATCTGGTGGAGGAATTAGACAAGAATCGCATCTAGACAATAGACAAACCTTGTTGCTGTTGTTGTTGGTGTGTTTCCTGTGTGATACTGGTGAGATTTGTAAGAGAATAGGGAGGAAATTTTTGACGCGGTAGCTAGGAAGAGAAACCACAAAACTTGCGCATGGTGTGCCACTTAACACGGTTTGTAATATACTAATTATTTTTTGTTGTTAAGACCAATAAACTAGTATTCAATGTTTTGTCTTGACTCAAATATATTTAAAACATAATAATATTAAATCAATTGTTAGTTGATATTCAACTTATCTCCCACAATTGCTATTTATCGTTTAGTGGATCGAATACTGATATATTAAAAAAAATATATAATAATATTAAATTGAAATATATATATATATATATATATATATATATATATATATATATATATATATATATATATATATATATATATATATATATATATATATATATATATATATATATATATATATATATATATATATATATATATATATATATATATATATATATATATATATATATATATATATTTATGTTTTTGATTTGTACAATAATATCTTATAGATAAAATAAATCAACGTTTTAGAATGAAATATAAGAAAAACTAATATATTTTTATTTTTATTTTTATTTAATTTAAGATGGATTTTTTTTAAAAAAAATTAGTTAATATACACTATCAGTTAATCACAACCACTGATATATTTAAAATGTTTTCCTTTTATTTTAGACATTTAAAAAATAATACAAATGAATGATTGTGATGCATTGATAGTGTAAATTTTTTTAAACTTATAGTGCATAACAATTAATCTCTTAATTGTTCTAGAATGAAATATAAGGAAAAATAATATATTTTTATTTTTATTTTATTTAAGATGGAGTATTTTTTTTTTAAAATAATAATAATAATTTAAAATAATGACATAACATTAAAAGATTGGATAAAAGATTATATTTAATGAAATTCTAGAATATCAAAAATTTTAATATTATTTCATTTCTTTTAAAATATTAGTAAAAAATACAATTTGTAGTTTAGATATTTAAAAATTGATCCAAATCAAACTATTAGATTGAATTTGATTTTTTTAATCAATTCTCAAAAATCAAACTCAACTGCAAATAAATTAATCTTTGGATTAGATGATATTTGACTTTAAAATGGATCCAAATTATACTCCAAACACTTTTAAATAGAAAAACAATCGGATCAGTAATTGAACATTTTGTCTTTAAAAAAAATAAGTAATTGAAAAAGAATAAAAGCATAATTTCGAAGATTTGTTCTTATTCATAAATATATTTATTAATAATTTTTATGGCTTTCATATTATTTGCTCCGCAAAAAATGACAATAAGAATAACTTGTTCTCTATTGAATTTGAATCTGGACGTAAAACTCAATACTTCTGTGAAGAATAATTTCATCACCCTAAAACGTATTATCATAAAATTTACTCCTATAGGAGGACTAATAATTGATCACTATTTAAAAAATAAAATAATTAATCACTATTTCAATATAAAATAATTGATTAATTATAAATATTTTATGGATAAAAGGGTGAAGTAGTTGAATTAATATTTAATAGTTAATTAATAAATAATAGTTAAACTAAAAGAGTATAAACGACTCATATTAGTTTCAATCTTATTGACACTATTTATTTATATTTATATTTTAATATAAATAATTTATTAATATTCATAAATATAACATTTTAAAAAATTATAAATAATTATAAATAGATTAAAGTAATTTTATATTCTTCAACAGAGATTCAATTAGTCAGAGTTAGACTCCTTAGTTCGAAAAGTAATATTAAACTTCGTCCGTAAAACCATGGTGCCTCCGTCACCGGTCCGTCGAGCTACTTCGAAAAATAAAGGTAGAAAATATTCGAGTCCAGACAGTGAAGATTTTGTAGAAAGTGGAAACAACAATGAAGTAGAAAATAAAGAAGTAATCGAAATATTGGAAACCCTAGCTGAAGAAACATAGGAGGGAATGAAGGTGTGCAAACTCTAGGTGAATGTTCTCAGCGAAAACAGAAATCCGAAGAATGACATAGCTATTGAATATATGGCACCCAAGGTGGTGAATGCTGAAGTTGAGATTGAAATCGATGATGAAGATATTATGTCTGAAGTTCGATTCTGGGAAACTGCATTGATCATGTATGTCTTAAGGTATGCGTTGAGTATGAAAACAGTGAAAAACCACATGATGAAGACTTAGAATTTTATTACGTTTCCTGATATGTTCTATAATGATGAAGAGTACTTTCTTCTCAGATTCAAATCGCACACATAAAAGGATGTTATAATGATTAACAGATCGTACACCATTAGGGGCATGATGATGTTGCTGAGGGAATTGATACTTGATTTTAACCTAAAAAAGGATTTGCTGAGAACACTTCCTATTTGGGTTAAACTTCCCTAACTTTCTCTTCACCTCTGGGAAGCGAAAAGTATGAACAAATTTGGGAGTGCTATTGGATCACCTCTGGTTACATATGAATGTACGTCCAATAAAGTTAGTTGTTAAGAAAATAGATGTTATTTATAGGTCCTTCATTTGGACTGGCGGACATGAGATTAGCAAGAAAAGTATTGTAGCTTGGAAGAAGGTGTGCAGTTCAAAGAGACGGTGTGGGCTTAATATCATAGCATTGGATGTCTGGAATCAGATTACTGCTATGAAGTTGTTGTGGAATATATCTAGGAAATCTGACAACTTGTAGGTGAAAGGGATTCGCACATACTACATTAAGGTATGCAATGTGATGGAGGCTGATATCAACAATAATAGCTCTTGGATCATTAAAAGTGTCATGAAGCAGAGAGAGAGAGAGAATATTGGTTTTGTTCAACAGATTTAGGGCAAAATTCTTCAAAAGCCAAAGTTTAGTATGAAAGAAATGTATACTGAAGTAATTGATGGCAACACTAGAGTTATTGGAAAAGTCGGTTCATGTTTAATAGAGCAAGGCTCAGAGCTCTATTGACTCTTTGTCTAGTCTGCCGTGGAAAGCTTGCTACAAAAGATAGAATGTGCAGATTTGGTATGCTGGAAGATAACATTTCTTGTTTTTGTTTGCAGGAGGAGGAGTCTATAAACGATCTCTTCTTTGCCTGTAAAGAGTTGAATAGCATTTGGGGAGAAATTCTCAAATGGATGGAGATAGTGCATAAGTCTAGAGAGTAGAATGAGGAGCTCCCGTGGATAATTCGAAGCACCAAAGATAAAGGGTGGAAAGTTGCTATGATGAAGCTGGCTATTGCTGAAATCGTTTATGGGATATGGCAATACATAAATGATAAAAAATTTAATAGGAATGTAAATATTACCAACATAAATAAAAAAATTATAGAAGTTATTGTTTATATGGGATGGTGTAGTGATAAGCTTAAAGGTCATATAGTTAATATGATGATGTAATTGGGCTCTGTGCTTTTTGTCTTTCTTGTAGGTTGGATCCTAGTGATCGTCTTATTCTTATTGTCTTTTTGAGTTAATCATATTTGATTCTAAAAAAAATCCATCCACCAAAAAGATGTTAATGGATGGATTTGATGGATTTTATCCTTAAGAGTGTGTTTGGATGAAACATTTTAATGAGGAAAAGTAATTTTTTGAGGGAATTTAAAATGATTTGATCAAAATCTATTGTTTGGATAAAAAATATGAAGAATTGTTAAAATGAGACAAATTTATAAAATATTTGATTCAAGTTAAAATTAAGGAATTTCAAACAACCCCAAAAAATAAAGAATTTGAAATTACTCATTCACTTCATATAATGCGAATGCTAAATTGTCTATTATTATTTATTAAAATTTTGTAAGATGGTCCTCATATTTTATGAAAATTTAAAATTTATCCCTAAAATTTTCATAAAATTGCAAATAAATCTCTAATAAATTTTCAATTTTACAAACTCGTCCCTTCAAATTATCAATAGTTGCAAATTTTCCCTAATTTCATATTTAAAACTTGGCCCAAAATTTATAAAATTTATAAAAATGATCCTATAAATTTAACAATATATCATTTCATTACTCCGTTCAACCAAAAAAATTAAAAATAAATAATTTTCAATTGAATCATTTGAATTGCTTATAATTTTAAATTTCTAAGTCTTTTTAATTTTTTCATCCAAACACACTATAATGGATAGATTAAATTTGGTATTTTTAAGGAGGCTTTCATGAATTATCAATCGATTAATTATTTTGAACCATCCCTAAGTTCAGTCTATATTGCTTCAATCCATTTATTTTATCACCCCTAAATTTTACCACTAAAAAAATACTAATTAGAAGAAAAAAGTTGGAACCTTTAGGGTGGGGGCGGGTTAGGGCGGTGGGACTTAGTGGTATAGTGTGAACATAGTCACCCAAATAAAATTCATGGTGGTCCAAAATTGCAAACACAAACTGCATGATGGAAAATGGACAAATAGCTGGTATAAAATGATCAATTATGAGACTGAGGTCAAATATATTTTGGTTATTCAATAAAAAAGATATATTAGTTTTAAATCATTAATATTTGAATATATACTTATATAAAATGAGAGGAATTTTAACCACTAAATAATGAATTACATCCCAATTTTTTATATTAAAATGGTGAATTTTAACAGTAAATTATTTGACAAAAAAATTAGACTTGCCTAACTTCAATAATTTTTAAGATATCAGACAAAAATCATAGAACTACATAAAAAAAATAGAATGGAGAATATACTATACATTATTGCCTAGTTAATGGGAAGAAGGTGGGAAAATTTTATTTTAATAAATAGATGATTAGAGCACTAACAAAACAGTTTATTAAAAAAGTTGACTTATTGAGATTAACAAGTGGAAGAGATAGGAACACAAAGAAAGCGATAGAACAATGTATACCTATAATGGCAATGCATGTGCCTTTTTGACCTCTGCACTTTGAATTTGAATTTTTTTTTAAATGTGTAAAACCAATTAGGTACTAATTTGGTGAGCAAATATAACACATGTGCTGTATGAACAATTTCATTATCAACTTACAACTTAAAGAATTGCATCAAATTAATTATGATAAATCAATTGTCTATTTCTATTTTAATAATATCCAATGTTTTTCTAAGACGTAAAGATAATGTTTCTTTGTTTTATTACATTTGTCAATGGTTGTTTTTTATAAAGATAATGTTTGTCCATTATAAAATAATGATAAAAAGATTATTTTTCTCCTCTCTCTTAGGTGTGAGCCATGCATAATGTTGTAATGAGACTACTTTTTTTTATAGTCAATGCAATTAACTAGACTACTAGAGCTCTCTGGTTTCATCTAGAATGTTTTTATTAATAAATAGTTTAAGGTAATATAGTATAATAACTAACTCCAATTTTTTAATATAAAATTTATTATTTGAATGATATGTTTGAAAGGATTTAAAAAAAAAAAGGTTTTACTAAGCATTTCATCAAAATTAAATCTAAGCAATTTTAAATTTATTTTAAAAATTTCAATTTTCAATTTATTTCATACTCTTAAATATAATTTTAAATATCGCTGACTTAATTGATAATGATTTTGGATTATCAGGCTCTCTAACTTTTGTAAATAATTTTAATTTCTCTTATTTAACATGATTCCTTTACATTTTAAAATTAAATGATTTAATCGTATTTTGGACATGTATTTTCTTTTTAAGAATATGATGTTATTTTTATTAAATAAATTTTTTATTAATATAAATTGTACATCTACTTTCTTCACTTATTTTAACTTGTTATCTTTTTGAAATTAGATAAGAGTATTTTAAAAATAGGCTAAAGTTGTGTTTTTCTAGATTTTCTTCCTCAATAGGATCCTAGCCTAATCTCTCATTGTTATATATATAAATATATATATATATATATATATATATATATATATATATATATATATATATATATATATATATATATATATATATATATATATATATATATATATATATATATATTAAAAAATTCCAACTCAATTATACTTCTTTTTAATTTTGAATATTTATATATTTTTCAACTTTTGCAAATTGATTCCTATTCACTTTAAATATTTAATTATATACAAAGTTTGACTCAAACCTCTTTATTTTTATACCACTTTTCATTATATACGTTATTAGAAAGAGGTTGAAGCAAAGATACTTAAATTCGTTTTAGACAGATTTTAAATTTAATTAACTTTTTCAATTAATATTAAGACGAAGAACATATAAATACTCACTCAATAGTATTCTAAAATCGTTGAACACTCGGGTATCATATATAGACAAACACAAACACAGATATTTGCTTTTTTATTCAATAGAACAAGTAAATGAGTATTATATCCCTATATTAAATGTTTATTGTAATCCCTAATTAAACTAATATAAAGTTATATTAAGGAAACACGTTCTATAGTTATAAATAATCTAAATAATAAAAAATGAATAAATAACATACCGAGACAATTTTGCTGGTACAACACAGCAACATGCACTTTTTGAATGCCCCAGCCATCACTCTCTTTGCTCCTCTTCGCCCTGAGTTATACGTAAGAGTCTTTGAAATGAGAATGAACTTTGAAATGTTTGTGTTACATTTGGACTAAAAGGTAATGAAAATGAATTTGAAGAAAGCATGTATATGAAAAGGATAAAGAAAGCGAAATGTGAGTTAATAGCAGCTATGTGTTTGTAATTGACACTGCTTCCTTATCTCTATTCTCTCACTACCAATCTGAATGATGTTCTTAAATCTTAAGCCACAATTAAAGGTGAATGTTGCATAAACGTTATCTTAGTCAAGAATATTTGTGAATGTGATTTGAGGACAATGCCAATTTGTCTTGTAATGCATTTGATTGATGTTTGTATTTGCATTTTGAAAGCCAACCAATCTTATTACCATTTAGTGGATATTGTTATTCGAAGAAAGATAAGTCATGAAATAAAATAATTATAATTTTTTTGAAATTTTTTTAGTAAATTGATGTTAAAAGCAATTCATATTCAGAAACAGTGTTCTAATTCAGAAGCAGAAACTTCTGAGATTGTTGGTCCAAAAGTGTGTTTTAACTTCTAGATTTCTAGTTTAGTTTTGATAAGTTTAATCTAACTAGTGCAAATTAGCATTTTGTCTACGTGACATTTTTGTTTGTGTATATAAATCAAACATGTAACAAAATTTTATAATTGCAATAGACAAAGTTTCTCTAAAAAGTTAGTTAGATCTATTTTCTCTCTCTTCTCTCCATCTTCATCATCTTTATCTTCAATCTTGTGCACCAACAATTGATATCTAGAGCG
Source organism: Lathyrus oleraceus (assembly GCF_024323335.1). Classification (NCBI taxonomy): domain Eukaryota; kingdom Viridiplantae; phylum Streptophyta; class Magnoliopsida; order Fabales; family Fabaceae; genus Lathyrus; species Lathyrus oleraceus. The sequence goes on along the minus strand of NC_066580.1, from coordinate 321,755,447 downwards.
CTGGTTCGATTCACAGGAAAACACGAGTGTCGTTTCTTGAATTCGCGTTGAATCCACGATCGAAATCATAACAGAATCGTATTTTTTGATTTTGCGGGATTGGGAAACACGAGTGTTTGGTGAGATTTGTGTGAGTTTCAGTGCATAAAATCGAAGACGAACTGCGAAATCGATAACTTGAATACAAAACTTCCAGTGTTTGATAGAAAGAATTGGAATCGGTGGTCAATTTAGATGCGTGTGTTGTTTAACGCTCAAGATGTTCTTGATCTCGTCAACGACAGTTATGTTCTGGTTGTGGTGGATGTGATGGAAGCACAGAGAAACGTGCAAAGAGAAACGATGAAGAAAGATCAAAAGGCGTTGATCTTCACTCATCAGAGTGTGGATGTGATATGTTTGAGAAAATCGTTGATTCGACGACGACGAAAGCTACATGAGAAACACTAGTACGATGATACGTCAGTGATACATTAGTGAAGAAGGTGAAACTTGAGTCTCTATGTAAACAATATGAGAATCTCAACATGAAGGACAATGAGAAGATACCCGATTACATCTCTAGAGTGATTCTGATCACCAATGAGATGAAATCTTATGGAGAAACTGAAGGAGAATAGCGATCCAAAATGCAGCGGAATTTAAAAATTTCTCCTTTAAAGATCCTTACGAATGGGCATGATCAGTGATAGAATCGTTACCTCTTGTGGCGATTGAAACCTTTGATGCAGATCTTCGGAGCGATCACGAACGTGGAATGGTGACAACGCCTCTACTCAGTCCACACGAACGGATTCCTTCAATCTCAGTGTTAGCTGCTACGAATGAAGGCTTTAAGTGAGAGAGGGAGAAAGAAACTAAATTATAACTACACAAATGCTTCTGCACAAGGGTTCTATTTATAGAACCACTATGTGGGATGCAAGCTAAAAAGTCCACTTAAGTGTATGTGGCCCATATCTTATAATATGTCAAAATCACTTAATCGCGTGGTACCTTACCATATTTCGTATTCTACTTAAGTACACCGTACCTTTCGATGTTCTACAATTCACTTAAGTGCACCGCACCTTACGGTGTTCCTTAGTTAATCTATCTCTCATCAATCCGTCCTTTTGTGTGTGACCCTATAGGTTTTCGCAGCATTGGCAATTATATTAAATCATGTATTTAACATAATAAATAGTGAGCGGTATCTAGCAACACATCACTGCTACCCAAGACACGAAAATGTCATGTGATATGACAAATACTTTTGTGATAATACTTATGTGTATAATTACCCTTTTGCCCTTATGTCTATATTGAACACAAGGCATAGACCGTGTCATCCTTGTCCAGTTCAATATTGGGCCGGTAGACATTTATCCTGTTACACAGGATGGGCAAATTCCGTCTAGGTCACTCATGTCCCTCAGAATGCTTCGTGGAGTACCCATCAACTGTCTTTATGGTCATCCAGTTACGGACAATGTTTGATCAGCAATAAGGCACTCAACTCTACATCCAGGGTCCATAGTGGTTTCAGGTCAAAGGGTGGTATACACCACTATCACCATGAGAATAACTATGACATTTTGCATAACATTCTATATAGTATTCTCATAGCGGGTCAATCCAGTATAAATATTACTCTTAATATTTATACCTATGTTTAAGACTTGATAACTCCTTATCCATGATCCATGAGATGCGATCATCAGTCTATATACATAATAGTCTTAATGCTTTAATGTTATCCCACTTTACAACAAAGCTCGACTACGGATACTTTAAGAATAATGTCCTTATGTTTAATGGGATCTCATGATTAAGTCACACTTGATACATTAAATGGACTAACTATTCTAGGGACTTTATTAAATAAACATAATAAAGAAAAAGCCTTTTATTATTAATAAATAATTTGATACAAGTACCAAAAGTATTGGCCTCTAGGGCTTACACCAATAGAAACTTTGTCAGAATAAGTAATCATTGAGAAAATACTGAGATCTCTTACTCCTCGATTTGGTTACATTGTTGTAGCAATTGAACATTCTAAATACCTAAGCACCATGAGAATTGAAGAGCTGCAAAACAGTCTAGAGGCAGAAGAATTGTGTCTGACTAAGAGAGCCTCTGAAAGAGAGGTAGAGCAAGCTCTGAAGGTGTCTTCTGGAAAGAAGAGTTAGAAGCAGTCTTGATCATAAGTCAATAAAAGACATGGTTGTGGTTTTAAGAAGTCAGAAGTGTCAAATTCTAATGAGAAGAAACAACATAAGGGAAAGGAGAAGTTTGATAAGAAAAAGGTTTAATGCTACTATTGTAAGAAGTTTGGCCACTTTGCTGCCGACTGTTGGTCAAACAAGGAAAGGAAATCAAAATAAGCAAACATAGCCAGAGGAGATTTTGATGATTAACTTGTGCTATTGATGGCTTCTGAATATGATGGTGCGTATTTGGTAGACTTGTGGTATATGGACACTGACTGCTCAAATCACCTAATTGGAAACAAACAATAGCTTGATGATTTTAACTCTAGAAAGAGGACAAAGATCAAATATACTGAAGATAAATACCTCAACACTGAAGGTAAGGGAAATGTCAAAGTCAAGGTAAAGAATGGTAAAATTGTTATGATCAAGGATGTTTGGTATATTTCTGGCATGAAGAGCAATCTGGTGAGTATAACTCTATAGAGTTCAGAAAGTTTTGTGAGGAGAATGAAATTGAACATGAGGTGACTGCTCCATACACTCCTTAATAGAATGGTCTTACTAAAAGAAGAAACCTAACTTTGCTTGATATGACAAAGGAGAAAAAGTTACCTCACACCTTGTGGGGAGAAGCTGTTGCCATTGCATAATATATGCTCAACAAGTGTCCAACAAAGAAGCTGAAGGAAACTGTTCCTTTGGAGAAGTGGAATGGTGATAAGCAAAGTGTGATTCATTTTAGGGTATTTGGTTATGTTTGTTACAAACATGTTCCAAGAGCTACTAGAAAAAAGCTGGATATTAGAAGCAAAGTAATGTTGTTTATTGGGTACCACAATACATGTGTGTATAAGCTTTATTATCAGGTCACTATTAAGGTTGAAGTCAACAGAGATGTCATTGTGAAGGAATCAGAAGCGTGGGATTGGATTAAGTCTCAATCCAACTCTGGTGTAGTTCCAACACCTGAGTTAACTTCTGAAGATACTTCAGAATCCGAAGGTTCTGAAGATGAGTCAGAATCAGAAGATAATTCTGAAGGTTACTTTGAAGGCGAGTCTGACTCTAAAGGTGAATCTGATTCTGATTCTGATGATGAGCCAGACTCTAGTGGTCAAGACTCTGGAGGAGGTCAAACTTCTGAAGGTGGTCCAACTTTTGGAGGTGGTCAAGCATATGATATTGTTCTAGCATCTGAAGAAGATTTTGAACAAGTTCACAGGCCATAAAAAATCAGTCAAATGCTAAGGAGATTTGTAGAGTTTGACATGTTGTAAGATAATGAGATAAACTATGAGGGAGAAGTAATTCAGTGTGCCATGTTAGTAGACTCTGAACCATTTAGTACTGAAGAGGCTCTAAAGAAGAATGTGTGGCTGAAGGCCATGGAAGAAGAACTTGAGGCTTTAGAAAGAAACAAGACTTGGAAATTGATTGAGCTTCCAAAGGAGAAGAAAGCCATCAACGTTGGATGGGTTTTCAAGGTGAAGTTAAAGCCAGATGGATCAATTGGAAAAAACAAAGCAAGGTTAGTAGCAAGAGGGTTTCTACAGAAATATGAGTTAGATTACCTTGAAGTGTTTGCACCTGTTGTACCCCAAAATTTTCCCCTCCCTTTTCGATTCTCATCTGAGTTAGGGCTTGAGACTCATTCATATTTCATTCATGTGCATCATTCATTCATGATTAACACTTGCTAATAGGCATCATAGATTCAAGGTTTATGGTTAGTAAAAACAAGGGTTTTGCTTGAAGATTGTGGTATTGCACACCTTGTGGGATAAAACCCTAATTCTTGACTTTGCTCCTATGGGATCTTGTGTTTGACCTTCTGAGTAATTAACTTGACTTCTGAAACCTAATTGTGGGTCCGTGGTTTGAGGTGTTGCTTATGGAGCTTTGGGCGTTATTTGAAACCCTAATCAGGGATAGTTGGTATTCAGGTGCTTTGCTGGTTTGGCTTTCTGATCTACGGTTCATCAAAACCCTAGGCCTTGGCTTTGAGGTTTGTGAACCATATAGTTTGCATTGAGGTAGTGGAAACCTTGGTTGTGGTTCATGGCATTGATGTACCACTTGATTTGACCTCTCACATGGCTTGAGGTTCTTGATTTGATACGTAGCTTTGAACTTTGACTAGTAAACCCTAATTCATGGTGTTATGTGATTGATTCAAGGCATGTTCGTATTCATGTTTCATTGACCTCATGGTCTCATGATCCATTTTATTCGAGTCTTATTTCATTTCCACTTCATCCATTACTTTCATGGTTTTATTAAAATGCCAAGATTCATTCATGCTTTGATTTATAGTCCCATTGATACAAATTCGTTGTCCATTTGTTCTAGTCATTCCATGACCCATTAATTCCATTTCATTCATTCATTCAAACATGTTCAAAAGTGAATTGAAAGCTTTTGTTTCAAGTTGATTTCATATTGAACAAGAAAGAAAGCCAAGCCATTATGCCTCACAGATGAGCCCATGCATCAAAACTAAGGAAAAATCACTTTTTCATGATGGTAATCGATTACCATATTTGGGTAATTGATTACCCTGCTTCTAGTACAAAAAAAACCATTTTTTCATGATGGTAATCTATTACCATGTTTGGGTAATCGATTACACTACTTCCAATAGCCAAAAAACCCATTTTTCATGATGGTAATCGATTACCATGTCTAGGGTAATCGATTACACCTGCTGCCAACAAGCAAAATGCTGCATTTTTCAGTAGTAATGCAGTTTCCTTTGCACTCCAAACTAGTTCCAATGCTTGCATCAATACACATTGAAATCTTTACATAATTATGCAGTAACCAACCATATCATTCATGCATTGAACCAAGCTCTTAACACTTCAATTCACCAAACTTCTCAACATTTATGAGTTACTCATAACAGTCCCAAGCTAACTCCAAACCTCTTCAAACTAATTCCAAACCACTTTATCTAACTCCAAGCCTCGTTTAACTAATTCCAAGCCTCACGAAACTAACTCTGAACCTCTATTTGATCCAAACTTATAACCTATATAAACACAAGGGGAGCAAAAACTCAGAACTGGATCATTCTCTCAAATTACTCATTGCAAATTCAACTTTTCTCCTCTCACTTCATCTTTTCCAATATCTCTCCCTACACCAAAGCTCAAACCACCATTGGAGCAAGCTTCACATTGAATTTTGTTATCAATTAAGCTAAACCCCTTGCATAACCAACTTCCTTACCAGCATATCTCTTTCCCCCCGGGTTTTATCGATGTTTTCCCTTTCCTTTGGGAATAAATAAAGTTCGATGGAGACTCTGTTGTATGTTCGAGTGTGTGATATGTTCGGGTATATTTTCGTTAGCTTCAGTACCTGTAGCTAGAAATGAAACAATTAGATTGGTGATTGTTATAGCAATTAATAAAAATTGGCTTCTGATACATCTGGATGTGAAATCTGCATTTTTAAACGGTCCTTTGCAATAAGAGGTATACGTGCTACAACCTATTGAATTTATGAAAAAGAATCTGGAATGGATGGTGTACAAGTTACATAAAGCATTGTATGGACTGAAACAAGCTCCTAGAGCTTGGAATCTGAAAATTGATTCATTTTTCAAGCACAAGGGATTTAGAAAGTGTGAGATGGAATATGGTGTTTATGTTCAGTTTACTTATGAAGGCAATATGATTCTGGTGTGTCTCTATGTTGATGACATATTGATGACAAGAAGTTTTTCTTATGAGATAATGAAGTTCAAGAAGGTAATGAGTTTGAGATGACTGATCTGGGAAATATGGTATATTTTCTAGGGATGGAGATTATGTACTCCGAGAAGGGTATCATTTTGCATCAGCTGAAGTATGAACTTGAACTTCTAAGGAGATTTGAGCTAACAAATTACAAGACTGCAAGCACACCTGCTAAAACAAATCACAAGTTGGACTCTGATGTTGAGGGTGATGATGTAGATGATATAATTTTTAAACAGTTGGTTGGCTCATTGAGATATCTCTAGAACACTAGGCCTGACATCTATTATGCAGTTGGAATGGTGAGTAAGTTTATGAACAAACCAAAATGGTCACATTACCAAGCTGTTGTCAGGATATTGAGGTACATTAAAGGGCCTCTGAGGTATGGAGTGTTGTTCCCTTCTGGTGTTAAATATGACTCAGAGCTAATATGGTATTCAGACTCTGATTGGTGTGGAAACATAGTTGACAGAAGAAATACTTCTAGATATTTTTTCAAGTATCTGGAAGGTCCTATCTTTTGGTGTTCCAGGAAGCAACTAGTGGTTGCATTGTCAACCTGTGAAGCAAAGTACATTGTAGGTGCTTTATCTGCGTGTCAAGTTATTTGGCTTATGAATTTATTGAAGGATCTAACGATCAAAGTGAACAAGCATGTGAAGCTTATGATTGACAACAAATCATCCATAAGCCTTTCCAAGAATTCAATGCTGCAAGGAAGAAAAAAACATATTGACACGAAATTTCATTTTTTGAGGAATCATGTTTAGAATGGAGTTCTAGAAGTTATACACTGTAGTAATCAAAAGAAACTTGCAGATGTGTTGACTAAAATTGTGAAGACTAAACACTTTATCCACCTGAGGGATGAAACTAGTATTGTAGAGTTCAGTTAGCTGACTATGAATTAATGGATGGTGTTAGAAGTAATTCATATTCAGTAGCAGTGTTTTGACTCAGAAGTAGAAGCTTCTGAGGTTGTTGTTCCATAAGTGTGTTTTAGCTTATGGGTTTTTGGTTTAATTTTGTTAAGCTTAACCTAGCTAATGTAGGTTAGCTTTTTTCCTATATGGCAATTTCGTTTATGTATATAAACCAAACGTGTAACAGAATTTCATAATTGCAATTGACAAATTTTCTTTGAAAAGTTAGTCAGATTTATTTTCTCTCTCTTTTCTCTCTATCTCTATCTCTATCTCTATCTCTATCTCTATCCCTATCTCTACCTCTATCTATCTTCATCATCTTCATCTTCAACCTTGTGCACCAACAATTGGTATCTAGAGCTCCGGTTCGATTCATAGGGAAGATTCACAGGGAAACACAAGTGTATGGTGAGGCGTGCTTGATTTATTTTATTTCTTGAATTCACGATCAGAATCGTAACAAAATTACATTTATTAATTTTACGGGTTTGGGAAACACGGGTGTTTGGTGAGATCTGCTTGAGTTTCAGTGCATAAAAATCGAATACGAATGGCGGAAATAGTATCTTGAATACAAAGCTTCCAGTGTTTGATATAAAGAATTAGAATCGGTGGTTGATTCAGATGCGTGTGTTGTTTGGCGCTCAAGACGTTCTTGATCTCGTCAACAACAGTTTTGTTCCGGTTGTGGTAGATGCGATGGAAGCACAAAGAAACGTGCAAAGAGAAACAAGGAAGAAAGATCAAAAGGTGTTTTTCTATATTCATATGTGTGTGAATGCAAACGTGTTTGAGAGAATTGTTGATTCAACGACGATGAAGCTTGCGTGTGACACACTGGTACGGTGCTATGATAGTGATGCATCAGTGAAGAAGGTGAAACTTCAGTCTCTTTGTAAACAGTATGAGAATATCAACATGAAGGACAATGAGAAGTTAATTGATTACATCTCTAGAGTGATTCTGATCACCAATGAGATGGAATCTTGTGGAGAAACTTTGTTAGAACAAGTAATCATTAACAAGGTACTGAGATCTCTTACTCCTAAATTTGATTACATTGTTGTAAGAATTGAACATTCTAAAGACCTAAGCACCATAAGGATCAAATAGCTGAAGAACAGTCTAGAGGCACAAGAGTTGCGTCTAATTTAGAGAACCTATGAAAGAGAGCTAGAGCAGGTTCTGAAGGCATCTTCTGAGAAAAAGAGTCACAAATGATGTTTCTCAGAAGCAAAGAAGAGACATGGTGGTGGTTTTCAGAAGTCAGCAGCCTCCAATTTTGATGAGAAGAAACATCAGAATGGAAATGAGAAGTTTGACAAGAAAAAGGTTCAACGCTACTGTTGTAAGAAGTTTGGCCACTTTGCTGTTGACTGTTGGTCAAACAAGGAAAGGAAATCAAATGAAGCAAACATAGCCAAATAAGATTTTGATGATGAACCTATGCTATTGATTTCTTTTGAATCTGATGGTATGTATTTGGTAGACTGATGGTATATGGACACCGGCTGCTCAAATCCCCTCATTGGAAACAAACAATGGCTGATAGATTTTGAATCTAGAAAGAGCATAAAGATCAGATGTGTTGATGATAAATACCTCAATCTTGAAGGTATGGGAAATGTCAAAGTCAAGGTGATGAGTGGTAAAATTATTCTGATCAAGGATGTTTAGTATTTCCTAGCATGAAGAGTGATTTGATGAGTGTAGGTCAACTCATTGAGAAAGGTCTCTCAGTTACTATGAAGAACAATCACTTGAAGTTGTATGATTCTGATAAGAAGCTGATTATGCAATCTGAGCAAGGAAGAAACAGAACATTCAAGGTGAATATGGAGACAGCTAAAACTAAATGCCTTAGTGCAGAACGCACTGAAGGTGATAGTGAGTTGTGGCACAAGAGATTGGGGCATCTTAATTTCTGAAGCTTATGGCATCTAGAGTCGAGGAAGCTGGTATATGGCATTCCCAAGATTGTGAAGCCTGAGAAGTCATGTGAGATATGCATGAAAGGCAAGCAACCTAGATTTCCATTTGCATAAGAAGTAGCCTCTAAAGAAAAACACGTTTTGGGATTAGTATATTATGATGTTTGCGGACCATTTGAAGTACATTCACTTGGAGGAGACAAATATTTTATGTCATTTGTGGATGAGTTCACAAGAATGGCATGGGTAACACTCATCAAGTTTAAGCATGAGGTGTTTGTTGAGTTTCATAAGTTCAAGGTGAAGGCTGAAAAACAGAGTGGTCAAAAGCTGAAAGTTCTCAGAACTGATGGTGGAGGTGAGTATAACTTTACATAGTTTAGAAAGTTTTTTAAGGAGAACGGAATTGGGCATGAGGTAACTGATCTATACACTCCTCAACATAATTGTCTTACTGAAAGAAGAAACCAAAATTTTCTTGATGTGACAAGGATCATATGCTGAAGAAGAAAAGGTTGCCTCACACACTGTGGGGAGAAGTTGTTGCCTGATAACGCGAAAACGTATCGTATATTTGAATTCACATGCATTGCTTTTTACTTGATTAACACTTATTTTTATGCAGTATTTTATGTTTATTTCAGGTATTTATCGAATAAGAGATGTATAAGCAAGCAAAATGGAAAATAGTAAAAAGGAAAGAAAAATAGAAGAAAATGGAGAAAAATGGAGAGCATGGCGCCCACCACACCAAATGGACATGTGGAGCCCACCACTTGGATGTGTGGCACCCGCCACATGACCTAAAGGGAGTGTTGGCGCCTCCCACAAAGCAAGGAAGTGGTGGCGCCCATCCCTCAAAAGGCAGCGCTCGCTGCGGAGACCATACTAGGGTTGTGGCAACCGCCATCAACCCGGTCTCCCCTATTTTCTCTCCACCTTTTTAGACACGACGTCCACAATTTTAGCCATGACTTCCAGTTACCTTTTCAACCAATGAACCAACGAATGCTACAATTGGGGGAAGTGGAAGTATATAAAGGAGGGGTCGGCTTTCTCATGGGGGAAATTCTTTTCAGTCAGATTCTTTTGGTTAAATTTTCTTAGGCAGTTTCTTACTTTGTAAAAGCAATAGACTCTCCACATCGGGGACTATTGCAATTTATTGTTTAAGCATTTGAATTCGATTGTAATGGTGTACTCGATTGCCAAAGCTTGTCGACATTATTTGTGAAGTCATGGCTCCTTGATGATTTTGATGATTACAACATCTCTCAACAATTCTCATGTGAAAAGATCAAAAAGTTGTCAAAGACTTGAAGTGAATTGAAGTGGAGTAAAGATTCAAGTGAAGTATATCATTTCAAAGGATAAAGTATCATCATTGGTATATCTAAAACTTTCACCAATATGATATACAAGTGTTCAAATATTTATTCCATGATATCTTGGTTCATATAGAAAATTAGGATGTATTGCATTTCATTTTTCACATTCTGCCAAATTCTATTTTTTCAAAACTGGGCTTCAGTAACCGGTTACCCACCGAGCAGTAACCGGTTACCACTGTTATTTTTCAAATATTTTTTTTTGACGTTGGAAGCAAGTAACCGGTTACCCATCGAGCAGTAACCGGTTACCACTGATGAATTTTGGCAAATTGGTGCATTTCTTCATTCAGATGTTTTCTTTGCATTCCTTTGAATCATGGCATCTTTTCATTCATCATACTCTTTCAAAAAGGTGTTTGTAGCAATATATAAACATCATCACTCATTGTTTATGACTACCTCCTTTCTTGCAAACACTTTCAATTAATCATTCTTATAAAAACTCAGATATTTATCAAGTGTCCAAAAACTTTCTTAAAAAGTATTCTTTGCATTAAACCTTCATATACCTTGATAAGAATACATATCATTTGGTTTGAACACTTGTATACTGCATTGAGTGATTGATATCCAAATGGGAAGATTAATCCAAGTGATTAATATATTCAAGATTCATCATCAACTTTTTAATTAAGTTCAGATATTTGTATCATACCTTGTTGTCCAGGATTGTTGGAAACAAGTGAAGTGTTGAAGAGGATTGTTCTTCATACACTTGATTACCTATAGGTTAGATAGTAAGCATCACCATTGGTGTGAGTAGGCTGTACAATAATTCTAACTATAGTGAAATCTCTTTCGAGTCGAAAGGGGAGTGGAGTACCTTCGGAGTGTGAAGGGAACCACTATAAATTTCCGGTGTCCTTTTACTTTCCGCAATTTATTTTTCAGCACATAAACGAAAAATAACCAAGAACCGGAAACAAGATCGAAGAAATTTTTACCACCAAATTCACCCCCCTCCCCTCTTAGGCGCATTTACAACTTACATTATTTAATTTGAAGAATCATGATTCATTCTAAATTCTCGATTTATATTCTAGGTTTTATTTTAATTGCCATTTTAATTACTTATGCCTTATTATATGCTTCATTGTCTGAATACCATGTCTGTTACCGGATCCATGTCCGGCTAAACCCCTAGGTATCGGTATGTAAAGATCGTCAAAATGACGGGATTCATAAATAATTGGTGTTGCCTTTTATAATATATTATTTTCCGGTTTTAGTTTCTTATTTTATTCAAAACGGTTTTTCGTAAGAGAGTACAAAGCAAACAAAGGTTACGGTCAATAAAAACGAGAGTGTGAGACTTTAACCAGATAGCTGAAACTAGCCATTAATCCTAAACACAACTGACAAGGTAAACGTGCCTCCGACCCTATTAAATGTTTTGACATCACCTTGGTCGTTCTCAATGTGGGGCATCAACATGATTGGCGCCATCGAGCCTAAAGCTTCCAATGGTCACCGCTTCATCCTGGTTGCCATTGATTACTTTACCAAATAGGTAGAAGCCGCCTCTTATGCTAATGTGACAAAACAAGTGGTTGCACGGTTCCTCAAGAAAGAGATTATTTGCCGTTATGGAGTTCCAAGCCGGATCATTACAGATAATGGGACGAATCTGAACAATAAGACCATGACAGAATTATGCGAAAGCTTCAAGATTGAGCACCATGAGTCTTCACCATATCGTCCAAAGATGAATGGCGCTGTTGAAGCCGCTAATAAAAACATCAAGAAGATCCTGTATAAAATGTTGAAAACCTATAAGGATTGGCACAAAATGCTACCCTTTGCACTGCATGGATATCGGACTTCCATCCGCACTTCAACAGGGGAAATCCCATTCTCTTTGGTGTATGGGATGGAAGCAGTTCTCACAATTAAAGTGGAGATACCTTCAATGATAATCTTGATGGAGACCAAGCTAGAAGAGGCTGAATGGATCCAAAACATATTTGATCAGTTAAACCTCATAGATGAGAAATGAATGACTTCTTTGTGCCATGGATAGTTATACCAGAAACAACTCAAAGGGGCTTTTGGCAAGAAAGTACGTGTTCGGGAATTCAGAGAAGGAGACCTCGTGCTCAAGAAGATCTTGCCAATACACAAGGACTCACGTGGGAAGTGAACTCCCAATTATGAAGGCCGATATGTTGTGAAGAAAGCCTTCTCTGGAGGTGCCTTAATTCTCACAACTATGGATGATGAAGATCTCTCACACCCCGTGAACTCTGATGCAGTTAAAAAATACTATGCTTAATAAAAACACGCTAAGTCGAAAACCTGAAAGGGCGATTTAGGCAAAAAGGGGTATCCCGGTGGATCGAAAACCCAAAGGGGCGATCCAGGCAGAAGTTAGGGATGAATAAAAAATGATAGCTCGCTAAGTTGAAAACCTGAATGGGAAACTTAGGCAAAAATATAGTGTCCCGGTGGATTGAAAACCCGAAAGGGCGATCCAGGCAAAAGTTAGGGGCAAAAAGCAAAAACTGCATCAGTTGTTACTGATTGACACAGAAGAATCCGAGGCGGAAGATCAATCCAGTTACTCCCCTTAGAAGCAAGGTTTTGGGGAACCATATCTATTAGGGATATTAGTGGTCACTGAATTCAACGTAAACCTTTCCTTATTTCCATTTTCAAAATTGTAACATTCCATGGAGCTACGCCATTTGTATGCTAGCATCCTTGAATAAAATACAAGTTTTGCCTATCAATCATTGTTAACTGTGTTCTTCTATGTTTTTCTTTGTTATGCAAAGTGTCATTTTTTTGTTAATAATGAAATTTTGAAACTTGAAATGAATTTGAAATTTAGTGAAAAGAACAAAATTACTTTGATATATGTGAAAATCAAGAGAAAATCATTTGTTTTTCCGAAAGTCTAAAGATTTCATAAATACTCCTGGATCACCAATAAAAATCTCTATGAAACACAACTTATTAATCCTCTGGAAGGATGGCCCTTTGGTTATTTATAACTGTCAATCTTGATAGATTCTCCTCTGGAAACGCCTATTACTTGTACGGGTTCGAGTTATTGGTGTTGAGGAATCAAAATCTCTATAAACAGTCCCTACAAACTCCCAGACTGCCTATTGTCAGCATTGCATATCATGATCATTCATATATCATGCATAAAACAAACAAAATTAAATCATGCATGGTTCAAAATGTACTTTGTACTCATTTGTGTTGCCCATTCGGTCTTATCGTTGATTGTTATCCCTTGACCCAAAGACCATTTGTCACTAGCACTCCATCCAAAGTCCAATCATCATTGGCGTCCTGTAAGGTCCAGTTGTCACTGGTGTTATCTCCAATCCGATTGTCATTGGTATGTCAAGTTCAGTTGTCACTGATATCTTATCAGAAATCCAATTGTTATTTGGTACCCTTAAAATCTAGTTGTCACTAGTATCGTTTCAAGAGTTGTATTGTCATTGGCATCTCCAAAATTCAGTTGTTACTGGCATTATCATCAAAAACCCAGTGGTTACTGGTATCTTTTCAAAATCTCATGGTCATTGGAGTTTATTTAGAGTCCAGTAGTAACTGGCACTTTGGTCTTAAAAAGAATCAGTTGTTGTTGGTTTTCTCTAAAAAGTCCAGTTATAACTGGCACTCTGTTTGAAAATCCAATAGTAATTGGTTCCTGAAGTTTGGTTGTTGCCAACACCATTTGAAGTTCAATTGTTGTTGGCAAAATCCGTTAAAAGATGGTTGTAATCCATTGCTTACGGTCCAAGTCCAATTGTTGGCATATACAGAGAGTTTGATCATCCTGTTTTTCCTGATGGTTCCTAGAAAGTCATGAGTGAGTCTTCATTTTAAGGAATTCCCAGAAGCTTGGATGTTATTCTTGTTGAAAAACTCCAGTTTGGTTTTAATTGATTTTTTTTAAAGAATCGTCGTACCCTTTTTGCATGGATGATCTTCTCGTAAGAGGACTCCTAATCTAGCTTGTGTGGATGATTTTCTAGTAAGAAAACTCTAGTGTGTTATATGGATAATCTTCTCGTAAGAAGACTCCCGTCTATTTTTTTTTGTTTTGGGTAAATTTTATGCTAGAAATCTCCAAATTCTTTGATTGGATATATTTCTTATAAGAGATCCCCTAATTGTCAAAAGTATTCTAAAGGGTTAGGTCATGTCTGAACTTATTTGATAAAACATACTATGGATATTTCTTATGAGAAATCTTAAGAACTGTCAAATACATTCTAAAGTATCAGGTCATGTCTGGATTTATTGATAAATCATACTTTGAATGTTCCTCAGTATCTTTTCCCCGGAAAATTGTCATCCCCATTGAGTCTCCACCCATTCCCTTTGACATTTCCTATGAAATACCGCTACAGTATTCCCATCATTCCCCACTAGTTTGTCCATCATCCATCATAAAAATCACGCTAGAATCCATCATATCCCTAACAAATCAAAAAGAGGTCCTTCTACACATCGCACGACATGCCATCACATCTAGGGGTAAAATTCGGGTCTTTGTATTTAAATACCTTTCACTTTGGATACCATGAGGATTATCATCACTCATGCCATCTGGTAAAGATATTTAAATAGGGGCAACTGTCACACCTTAAATTTTTCCCCACCTAAGATCATTCATTTGTATTTCAATTATCTGCATTCATTTGATTGCATACATTCATTTGCATAAAGTTATCTGTATGATTCACTAGCATCTCATTTGTACTGTGCGTCATGAGCATTTCATAAGATCTCATTTCCATGCACATGTCGGAATTCATTAATCAAGGATTAGTTAATTTTGATTTTGCTATTTTGTTAAGGTCGGTGCATATATTGTTATCATGCATACATCCTGTCATTCAATTTAGAATAATTATAAATTTCATACCATTTGAATCTACCATCTATAACCTTGGTCATCACAATTCCATTTTTACAAATAAGTCTTAATTCTTGAATAATTTTTGACTTTGGCTTGGAATTTAGATTTAAATAATGAGTGTATTATTTTTGGTTTAAATCATATTGTTGTCTTTTGAAAAAATTCATAAAAAGTTTGTAAATCAACATTTTACTTTTATTTTAATTTTTCTTTGTATGGTCATCTTACCCTTTTCTTTTTTTGACTCAAGTTGATTTCAAAGGCAATTCACTTCAAGAGTAAAAATTTTTAAATTCTTTTTTACATTATAAGAAGAACTCCCGAATAGAAAATTACAAAATAATTTATTTTTGCATTAAGATTGAATTTGGAACATCCGTGAATGTTTACATTACAAGTTCTAATAACAAACTTAATGCCATAAAGAAATTATGACCCTTTCTTCAATCTTCTAGGATCCCTACTCCATGTCTCTACAATCCCAAAATCACTAAAGCACATTCCACTTGAATCTTCCTCTTAATACCTTGAGACCTAAGCAAAGGAAAAGAAAATTTCAAAAAAAGAGAGGGAAGTAAAAGTACAGTAATTTGTAAATAACAGTAAAATCTTCATTGTCACAAAGGGACAAACTCAACAAAACAAAAAAGGTACAACAACCCCAATTTCACCAAAATAGCAAAAACATACACCTAACAGATTTGATTCCTTTGCACTATTCCACCTTCATCATCATGCATCAGATTAAACCCTAATTTCTTCCCATATAAATTCAATAAAAATCAGAAATAAGGGGCAGATTATTTTTCACAAGAGAAATTTGGATACAAAAAAATACCCTAAGATTGTTACTGAAGTACATATCAAAAACACCTTTCGGTAACCCTTAGAAAAATCGGAAGCAACATATCCAAGGATTGGACTCACACAGTGGACATAGAGAAGCAGAAATAACAACAAGCAAGAGGAAGAGATTACCCTGTTTTCATCAGTGAGTTATCTGTTGCCTTTTACTTCTTTAGCTACTGTAACTTCCCGTGGTTGGTGTTTTTTTCTTGAATAGCTCGTTTGGTTGCAAGTATCTCGTCACGAACATGCAAATGGTCGGAGCCATGGGTTGTTCTCACCAGCATTATCGTCATCGACGATGAGGCCGGAACCGCGGCCGTAGTAAACGCCTTGGACACTGTGTGCGTAGCACGGACCATGAATGGTCGGAGTCGCGAGTGTCTTCTCATCAACGCCGCCAACATAAGTGATGAAAACCGAAGATGAATCCATTACCGGCAAGGATCAAGTGTGCGATCTTGAGAACAAGGGATTCGATATGGGAATGGACAGAAGAGAGGGAGGTCGGCGACTTCGCGCCAATGGAAGGGGAGTGAGAAGGCCGAAATCACGATCTAAGTTTTGAATCTGGTTTTTTAGTTTGTTCATCGGTTGTTTCTTTGAGAAGAATTTGGAAGTTTCGTTTTCGGTTCCAGCAGAGAAACTAGGAGAGTCGTGCGAATGTTCCTCTGTTCTTTATGTTAGTGGGAAGTGTTTTACTATTCCCATGACCATCAATGATTTTGTCTCTTTTTCTGTTTTTGTTGTTTGGCTCGAAGTATTAGTGACCGTTGGTTTTTAGTGGTTGGAGCATTCATTAAGTGCTGAAGTTTTGTTTTCAACTTAGGGTTTGATTGGACAGGGGGGCAGTGGCTTCTCATTAGGTTTAGGGTTCCCAAATTTCCATCATCACTAAGTGGATTGGGTCGGGTCTGACCCTCCCCAAGCACACAGGCCCATCCGCCCATGTGCGGCCCATTTCCTTTATTTTTTTTTTAAAAATTATTCTTCACAGTTTTATATATACCTACGGATGCATCCAACTTCCAACTAACCATTCTTTGCCTAGTGGTTGAAACTTCCTTTGTTTCCCACTAGGTCCTGGGTTCGATTCTTGCCTTAATTATTTTCTCATTTCCTCATTTTTATTTCTTGTAGATTCATATTTCTCTCTCTTCTCTTTTATGTTTATTTTATTTAGGATAATCATTTTGGTATCTCCATTTTGTTCAAATTATTCCAAAACTCTATTGTTTTATTATTTATTTTTTCGTTTTTTAGGCGTCAAAATGAAACTTATATTTTATTCGTATACTTATTTATTATTTATAATCAACATATTTAGGTCTACCCTATATAAAACCCTCTCTTTAGAAAACTCTCCAATATTCAAATCATTTTCGTAAGTAAAATTGGAAGAAAAAGTTTACCTGGATGGAATATTTAGTCGTAATCCCGAATATTAGGCCTAAGTTGTAAGAGCTTGTAAGCCCTATGTATTCGTCTTCTCTTCAAAACACTTGTAATTATTCAAACTTATTTTCTCAATAAAATTGGAAGAAAATATTACCTGGATGGAATATCCAGTCGTAATCTCGAATATTAGGCCTAAGTTGTAAGAGCTTATAAGCCCCATGTATTCGTCTTCTCTTCAAAACACTTGTAATTATTCAAACTTCTTTTCTCAATAAAATTGAAAGAAAAAGATTACCTGGTTGAAAGGTTCAGACGTAGTCCCGAGTATTAGACACAAGTTGTAAGAGCTTGCAAGTCATAAATATTCGTCTTTCAAGCCCAAAAAATACATCCAACCAATCAAACTCTTTTCTTCGCCGCCATGCGATTGATCAGAAAAACCTTTTTAAAATGAAAGACATCTTGTCTTAAGGTGATCTAAAGCAATGCTTCGGCCATAATTGTTGAGTTGAGATAAGTGACGTTTTTTCCGAATGTTGATTTGTAAATCCATTCGATGTGTGGTATATGTCCGCTCCTCATCTGTTTTGGGTAAAATAATGTTTTCGTCGATTAATACAATATAGATTTTGCTAAAATCGACCAACAAACAAATATTTTTCTACCTAGAACTACGTAAGCCTTGAGTTCTCTATTGAGATACGTAGGAGCAGGATTGCGAAATCTTGTCAGGCCCATTAATAAAAAAGGCTTAGGTTTAGTGCCCTTCGTTTCAAAATCCAAAAAGCATTCTCCTCTCTTATATTCTTTCTTTCCCACCTAATATCTTGAGAAGCGTGATATTTCAAACTAACACTAACGTGCACAACTAACCTAATGGTTCCCGTTGAGTACAACGGATGTGAGGGCTGCTAATACCTTCCCCTTGCGTAATCGACTCTCGAACCCTGATTTGATTGCGACGACCATAATCATTGTCGTTCTTTCTAGGGTTTTATCGATATTTCCCATTTCCTTTTTAGGAATAAACAGAGTTCGGTGGCGACTCTGTTTAGTCCATCATGTGAGCGTGCGATTGCGCTTTGCTAAGTCGTGTTCTCATTTTTCGAGGCGTAACAGATGGCGACTCTGTTGGGGACAACATGTTTCCCTAAGTGAGTAAAGCTTAGCTAGGTCATTTGTGTGCCTTTGTTTGTTTACTTGTGTGGATTTTCTTGCTTTTTCTATCTTAATTGTCATATTGATATAATATGTTGTATTGGTTCCATTATGCTTTGGTACTTGGATACTCTGATTACAAACCTTGTGGGAAAGACTTTTTACCTGAGTCTCGAGTAAAAACATAAGATAGGACGAGGTTGAGTAGTACGGGTCCGCGAGATGAATTTCTCGTTGGGTCAGTGCGAGAACCTTACTTAGGGTAGATCCTTGAGAGGATGTTGTCTCCCGGAAAGTAAGTTGCCGTAAGCTTCAATATTTTCTTTAGGATCCATGACTCTGAGGACCATTTGTAAAACCTTAATCCTTTGTCCAACTAGGAAAGATGGTTGCGTAGCATCGGTTTGCGA
This sequence comes from Lathyrus oleraceus, assembly GCF_024323335.1. Classification (NCBI taxonomy): domain Eukaryota; kingdom Viridiplantae; phylum Streptophyta; class Magnoliopsida; order Fabales; family Fabaceae; genus Lathyrus; species Lathyrus oleraceus. The sequence continues at coordinate 321,736,558 of NC_066580.1, read as the reverse complement.
GTTGAATTTCTCATTGGATTGATGGAAGAACCTCACTTAGATTAGATTCTTTAGATGGAGTTGATGCCCGGCAAGTAAGTTGCCGCAGGTAGCAAACAGTCTAATGGATCCATGACTCTAGGAACTTTTTTTGACACCTTAAATTGTACCTGGTGAGAACCATGTTCTATAAGACGCAATCAGACTTATCTATGCCTTAAGCCTATTGAACTTATATAAAAAGAATGCATCACATTCATCCACATACATTGCATCAACATCATAAAAAGCAAACTCTTAGTTGTCTCTTATTTGTTTCATGAATTGAGAACTTGAAAATGACAACTCCAAGAAGAAACACTTTCACACTTAAGTACAAGGAACCTAAGCTTGACAGTCTGAAAGGTTTGATCTCTGATTTGACTCTCAGTAAATGTGATGACTTTGGAAAAGACTATGGGAAAATTTTGAGCCTCCTGACTAAGAAAATTTACTATGGGATTATCAACTCTTTGGCACAATATTATGATCCACCTCTACGTTGTTTCACATTCGTTGGTTCCAACTAGCTCCTACTTTGGAAGAAGTTGAGAGAATTGTGGGTCTCAAGTTGAAAGATTTCAATCCATTTCCAAAGCCCTAAGAGGAAGCGGGCCCAAAGAAGATAGCTTTAGCCCTAAGTATCAATGTCCCAACTGTTTTAGACAATTGGGTCGAGAAAGGGGGTTTCAAAGGTTTTGCCATGATGTTCTTGGAAGAATTAGCTCTGAAGTTCAAGAAAAAAGGAAATTGGGATGCATTCTATGTTGTGTTGTATTTATTAATCCATGGGATTGTGCTCTTCCCAAGCATTGAAAAGTTTATGGATCATGTAGCCATAAAAGTCTTTCTCTCTGGCAATCCTATACCATTTCTCTTAGCTGATATTTACCATGCCCTTCACGCTCGACATGAAAAGAGGGGTGGAACTTTGTTATGTTGTGCTCCTTTACTTTTTACTTGGTTCATGCAACATATGACCGAAAAAAGCCCTTTTGTGGCAAAGGAACTTAAATCTCCTCAAAAACTAGCTTCTCTCACTGCAAGTTCTATCAGATGGTATATCCGAGAGTGGGAAACCCCAGACATCATTGTCAGCTGTGGGGAATTTTCTAATATGTCGTTGTTAGGTACTAAGGGTTGCATCAATTATAACCCTATGTTATCTCGAATGCAACACGGCTACTCCATGGATGGTCCTCCTTAAGCAAAGGACTTACAACCATTTGTGCTCTTTGACATCCAAGCAAGTAATCCTGATGTAAGAGTGGTCTGAAAGGCTTGGTTGAAGATTGTTAGGAAGGGTAAAAAGTTTGGAAAAAGAAACACTCTTGTCAAAGAACCTTACACTCGATGGGTGAAAGAAAGAGTTGAAGAAATCCATTTGCCATTTATCTTTAATGCTTCAGCTTTTCCTAAAATTCCCGAACTAAAGCCCATACTCCTTGAGGACTTGGAGAAACTCGCTGCTAAGGTTAAGGAGCTCGAATTGGAGAATACTGAATTACAGATTCAGATGAACCGAGCTATCTTGGAAAATCAAAATTTGAAGGATGAACGTAAGGGAAAAGCCTAGGAACTTGAAGATAGTAACAAGAGAGTCAGGCTATTGGAATACCAGAAGGACGATCTTGATCATATCCTTATGGGTTCCACATTAGTGATCTAAAGCAGAAAGGAAGAGCTCAAGAAAGTTGAATATAGAACTTGTGAGTTAGGAAGGATGTTGGATAGGTCTCTTATGGAAAAGAAAGAAATTAAGCTCGACCTTGAGGCACAAATTCGTGAACTGAAGGACACTCTGAAGAAATGCAAAGAAAAGTTGTCCTACGAGATACTCCCAAAGGAAGAAGCTAAAAGAAACTGTCACCACCTCAAGTACCAATTTGAAGAAGCTAATAGGAGGTTTGCAGTTTTGGAGAGCCAAGAAGGTGATGCAGCCTACTTGCTCCTAAAGAATGATTGTGTGTATTGGAAAAGGATGTATAGAGAGGCTAGAGCAACCTTAGATGAAGATCAGCAGATCATCAAGAAACTCCAAGAGCTCTATGTTGAATGGAATGGCAAATTCCGCAACTTAGCTAGATTTGTTAACCTCAACATGTTGGAACTCAAAAAAAAACTCCAAAAAGCCGATTGGTGCATGTGTCCAGAAAACACACCTCCTCAAGTTTTCAACTTTGTCAAGTTTTGCAAGAAAATGGTGAAGAAGCTCACCACAGATCTTGCTACAATAATAAGAGCTGAGACGGAGCTTAAGTTTACTTGTACTTGAATTTGAATTGTTGATGCTTGAATCTTTTGTATTTGAATTTGAATAATTTGTACTTGAAGTTAAATCATTTTGTATTCGAATTTGGTTTTAATTAATGGAAGTTGTCATTTTGGGCTTCAATTATTACGTTTTATTCTTATATATTCTAACATTGCTGGAATAAATAATAAAGATAACTAAGAGCTTTGTACAAAATGCACCCATAACATACACTCATGTCATTCTTCAAACAAACAAAAATTCATTGTTGTGTCTTCTTCAGTTCCACACTGAGTCCTCAACACCACTACAACCCCAGAGCCAACGCTCGCCAAAGAATGGCAGATCAAGAACAAGAGTTAGAGAGAGTAAGCTCAGAACTTGAAGACCTACGAGGAAACATGGGTCAAGTCATGGAGACACTACAAGTCATTAAGGCCAAGTTGGACCCCCAACCGACGGTCGTTTCAGAAATCATCGGTCCTACGATTGAACCCCAACCTACAAGGACATTTCCTACCACTTGGCCAATCTAAGGTTTACCTCCCAGCTTCACACCTCCAGTTGAAGGCTCCTCTAGTTTTGTACAATCCACTCAGCAGACGGTTCCTTTACCAACTATCAATGAAACTCATCTCGTGGTCCACACGTTTGCACCACCCCTTGTCCATGCACACGTGCAACCTTATTTTGAAGATCAACATCATGCTCCGGATTTTTCTGACGAAGATGATGAAAGGCATGAAGACATAAGAGGAATGAAAGAGAATTTTCAGATTCTTGAGAAAAGGTTAAGGGCTATGGAAGGTGATCAAGTCTTTGGTGTTGCTTCCAGGGAGATGTGCTTAGTTTCTGGTCTTGTGATCCCCACAAAATTCAAGACCCCAAATTTCAATAAGTACAAGGGCCACTCGTGCCCTAAAAGTCACCTCATTATGTACTATCGGAAAATGGTTGCGCACGTAGAGGACGATAAACTTATGATACATTGCTTCCAAGAAAGCTTGAGGGGTGTTCCCTCTAAGTGGTACTTAAGCCTTGATCAAAGTAGAATTCGCTGTTTCCAAGACTTATTTGGTGCTTTTATCCAACATTATAAGTATAACATGGATATGGCCCCAGATAGGAGGCAATTGCTCAGCATGTCCCAGAAAGATAACGAGTCTTTTAAGGAACATGCACAACGATGGAGGGAAGTGGCCTCGCAAGTCGAACCACCCCTTATTGAGAAGGAGTTGGCAGATTGGTTCATGGATACGGTAAAGCCTATGTTCTATGAAAGGATGGTGAGTAGTGTATCGGCAAGCTTCTCTGACTTGGTTGTCGTGGGCATAAAAGTCGAGCTTGGATTGAAGAATGGAAAAATGATAACCACCTCTGAAACATCTGGTAATAATGTCAAAAAGTTTTCCGGAAGTTTTCAAAGAAAGAAAGAGGGTGAAACAAATGCAGTGTCAACCAGTCAAACAAGGAGTCACTCATGGAAGAAGCAACATCAATTTGCTCAGCAACAATCAACTTATCCAGTGCAGTATATTCAACAATCGTATGTGGCAGCAGTCACGCCAAATTTCAACCAATCACAGGCTCTACGTCCACAAAATCTTCAAAATCAAAATAGGGTACAAAGAGGAAGACCTCTTTTCGCTTCAATCCCTATGACGTACACTGAGTTATTCCCATCTTTGCTGCATAAAGGATTGGTGACTCCCAGACCTTTGGGTCCTCCACCAAATCCTTTACCTCCATGGTACAATCAAGATGCCCATTGTCCTTTCCATGAGGGTTCCCCTGGGCATGATTTAGAGGGATGTTATGCTTTGAAGCATATTATGCGAGAGCTTCTTGAGAAGAAGATCCTTTCATTCCGAGATGTTGGACCCAACATAAAAAGTAACCCTCTGCCGACGCATGGTGATGTTAATGCCATTGAGGATATTTCTGATGTTTGTATAATCAAAAATGTTGAAGATGTTAAAACTCCATTGATAGCACTCCATGCAAGATTGGTGGGAGCTAGTTTGATTGATACCTGTCACAACAACTGTGAAGAATGTGTCGTTTGTCCAAGAGGGTGTAAAGTAGTACGAACTGGTATTCAAAACTTGATGGATCAAGGTGTTTTGCAAGTTTGTGGTCCTGCAACAAACAAGGAAATTTCAGTCATTGAACACTTTTTCAATCTTCCAGAGCTTGTTGAGATAACTTATCAAAGGAAAGATGTTGTTCATCCATCACCCGTGGTAGTTTATATGCCTACCCCCTTTCCCTTCAAAAGCACCAAGGTGGTGCCTTGGAAATATGAGATAATTGTGGTAGATGGAGTGGTATATGAAGAACCCAAAGATGTTGAAGGTGAGAAAAACTTGGAGAATGTTGACACCAATATCACAAACATCGCAGGGACGAGCAGAATGATCCGCAGCAGTCGGATTTATACTCCCGATGTCGATATAATCCCTCAAGAACCAACAAGGGAAGCTACAGCTGCAGTTCCTACCCTAAAATATGGAGGGGTACAGTCGGTGGTGCAATCAGATGAAGCGATTAAATTTCTGAAAATGATAAAGAAAAGCGACTACAAGATAGTCGATCAGTTACATCAAACACTGTCAAAAATATCTATCTTGTCCTTGCTTCTGAATTCCCAAGCTCATAGGGAGGCTTTACTGAAAGTGCTTGCTCAAGCTCATGTTACCCAAGATATAACGGTTGGCCAATTCGATGGGGTGGTCGCCAACATCACAACTTGCAACACTCTAAGTTTCAGCAATGAAGAGTTACCCAAGGAAGAGAAATCACAACTGTGCCTTGCATGTATCCATAAAGTGCCAAGAAGATGCACTGGCCATGGTCTTAGTTGACACTGGATCATCCCTCAATGTTCTACCAAAGAGGGCGCTTGCTAAATTATCTTACCAAGGTTCAGAGATGAAACCAAGTGCACTTGTGGTAAAAGCATTTGACGGTTCCCGGAGGACAATAGTCGGGGAGGTAGAGCTACCAATCCAAATCGGACCACACGTATTCCCCATCAATTTCCAAGTCATGGACATAAATCCCGCTTATAGCTTCCTTTTGGGACGTCCATGGATACATGTTATTGGGCCAGTAACTTCTACTTTGCATCAGAAAATGAAGTTTGTCGTCGATGACAAGCTCGTCATTGTCTCGGGTGAAGAAGATTTTATCATTAGTCAACTCTCCTCTTTCCGTTATATCGAGGCTGGTGAAGATGCCTTAGATACTTCTTTCCAAGCACTTGAAATATTCAATGCCACACTTGTGGAAGTAAAGTATCCTGTTGAGAAAACCAATTTGTCGTTCGCCTCTTTGAAGAGTGCAAAGTCAGCAGTTTAAAGTGGAGGCCCTACAGGTTGGGGGCAAGTCATCAATGTCAGCGAGAAAAATGATCGTTTCGGTTTGGGGTACAAGCTTTCTTCTAAGGAAGGAGCCATGGTCCCTGCAAAGGACCTCATACGAAGCATACAAGAAGTTTTCCTAAGCACAGGATTTATCCATGGGGATCAAGTTGGTGCAGTTGAACACGACACTGAAGATGAAGAAGCATCAAATTTGATATACCATTGTGAAGCAGCCTTAACAAATTGGGAGGCAGTTGAGATTCCAGAAGTTTTTCCTGTTTCAAAGTAATTGTGTTTCTTTCTGTTTTTCAAAATCCTTAGCTCTGGCCAAGGCTAACGAATCATTTGTAGGGCCACTTTAAATTTCAAAATCTTTATGACGAATAAAGAGAATTTTGTTCAAATTCTTATCGTTCATTTATTTGTTTTTCTTTCCTTAAAATGGAAATCCTTTCAAAAACTACAAAAATATTTTTATTTTCTTTTGCATTTTATTTCCACTTTTCTAAAAAACCATCATTTAAAAAACATGCAGAATTCCCAATCTACCAAGCGGAAAAGGATAGTGAGGAAGATTGTGATTTCCCTGAAGAAATGGCAAGGCTACTCGAGCACGAGTCAAAGGCCCTTCAGCCGCATCAAGAACCGATGGATACAATCAACCTTGGCACTGAGGAAGAAAAGAAAGAGGTCAAAGTTGGGACTACACTTGGGGCAAGCATCAAAGAAAGACTGATCAAGTTGCTACAAGAATATGTAGATGTATTTGATTGGTCGTATCAGGATATGCCAGGTTTAGATACTGATATTGTTGTCCACAAGCTACCACTACATCCAGATTTCCCGCCAGTGAAGCAGAAACTCTGAAGAGCAAGACCCGATATGGCTCTAAAGATCTGTGACGAGGTGAAACACCAATTTGATGTCGGGTTTCTAGCAGTTATGAAGTACCCTCAATGGGTAGCCAATATTGTACCAGTACCCAAAAAGGATGGCAAGGTCAGGATGTGTGTTGATTACAGGGATCTAAACAAAGCTAGTCCAAAGGACGATTTCCCCTGCCACATATTGACACTCTGGTAGACAACACTGCTAAGTTCGCGGTCTTCTCCTTTATGGACGGATTCTCAGGTTATAATCAAATTAAGATGGCTCCAGAAGACATGGAAAAGACCACATTCATCACCCCTAAAGGAACATTTTACTACAAGGTAATACCATTTGGTCTCAAAAATGCCGGGGCAACTTACCAAAGAGCAATGGTCACTCTTTTCCATGATATGATGCACAAGGAAATTGAGGTTTATGTCGATGATATGATCATAAAATCCCAAAGTGAAGAGGATCATATGGATCACTTGAAAAATCTATTTGAGCGTCTCCGAAAATTCCGACTACGGCTGAATCCTGCTAAATGCACCTTTGGTGTCCGATCTGGAAAGTTGCTTGGTTTCATTGTTAGTCAACAAGGAATTGAGGTAGATCTAGACAAGGTTAGAGCAATACGCGAAATTCCTTCTCCACGTACAAAGAAAGAAGTCTAGAGGATTCATGGGACGTTTGAACTATATATCTAGGTTTATATCTCATATGACTTCTACGTGTGAACCTATATTCAAGTTGCTTAGAAAAGATCAAGCAGTTGAATGGAACTCTGATTGCCAAAGGGCTTTTGAGAAGATCGAACAATACCTACAAGAGCCCCCTATTCTAATTCCACCTGTTCAGGGGAAGCCACTCTTTATGTATTTGACTGTGCTTGAAAGGTCGATGGGATGTGTGCTAGGACAACATGATGAAATCGGACGAAAAGAACAAGCCATATACTATCTGAGCAAGAAGTTACTGATTATGAAACTCGATATTCACTCTTGGAGAAACTTGGTGTGCTTTAGCATGGGCCACTCGCCGTCTAAGGCAGTACATGATTTGTCACACTACTTTGTTGATCTCAAAAATGGATCCAATAAAGTATATATTTGAAAAGCCTGCTTTAACTGGGAGACTCGCCTGTTGGAAGATGTTAGTGTCTGAGCATGACATCCAGTATGTATCCCAGAAAGCCATTAAAGGAAGCGTGTTGTCTGATTACCTGGCACACCAACCTGTTGAAGACTACTAGTCGTTGAAATTCGACTTTCCTGATGAAGACATTATGGTAGTAAAAGATTTTGAAATCCCAGGACTTGTTGAAGGACCTGAACCCGGATCTCGGTGGAAGCTCATGTTCGATGGTTCCTCCAATTACATGGGGCATGGCGTAGGAGCTTTTCTATTGAATCCGAATGGTGGATACACTCCTTTCACAGCAAGGTTGTGTTTTGATTGCACAAACAATATAGTAGAATATGAGGCGTGCATCCTAGGCATTGAAACAATAATTGACCTCCGAATCAAAATCCTCGATGTATGTGGAGACTCAGCCTTGGTGATATACCAAGTCAAAGGAGAATGGGAAACCCTAGATACCAAGTTGATCCCATATCGTGGAACTAATAAAATACTTTGAAGAAATCACTTTCCGTCATATCCCGAGAATTGAGAATCAAAATGCTGATGCTTTGGCTATGTTGGCTTCAATGTACCAAGTTAGATTCCATAATGAAGCGCATCTCATTCAGATAAAGCGGAAAGTTGAGCCTGCCTACTGCCAGTTGGTTGAAGAGGAAGCCGATGGTAAACCTTGGTTTCACGACATAACATGTTTTTTGCAAAACCAAGAATATCCAACAGATGGAACAAACCTTAACTAGAAAACATTGAGGAAGTTAGCATCCAAATTCTTCTTAAGCAATGGTGTTTTATACAAGAGAAACCACGACATGATTCTGCTCAGATGCGTGGATGGACATGAAGTGGGCCTGTTGATCAAGGAGATTCATGAAGGATCCTTTGGAACTCATGCCAATGGGCATGCCATGGCCAAGAAGATTTTGAGAGCTGGTTATTATTGGTTGAACATGGAATCCGACTGCTTCAATTATGCTAGAAAATATCATAAGTGCCAAATCTATGCTGACAAGGTACATGTGCCTCCGACCCTATTAAATGTTTTGACATCACCTTGGCCGTTTTCAATGTGGGGCATCGACATGATTGGCTCCATCGAGCCTAAAGCTTCCAATGGTCACCACTTCATCCTGGTTGCCATTGATTACTTTACCGAATGGGTAGAAGCCGCCTCTTATGCTAATGTGACAAAACAAGTGGTTGCACGGTTCCTCAAGAAAGAGATTATTTGCCGTTATGGAGTTCCAAGCCGGATCATTACAGATAATGGGACGAATATGAACAATAAGACCATGAAAAAATTATGAAAAAGCTTCAAGATTGAGCACCATAAATCTTCACCATATCGTCCAAAGATGAATGGCGCTGTTGAAGCCGCTAATAAAAACATCAAGAAGATCCTGCAGAAAATGGTGAAAACCTATAAGGATTGGCACGAAATGTTATCCTTTGCACTTCATGGATACCAGACTTCCATCCGCACTTCAACAGGGGAAACCCCATTCTCTTTGGTGTATGGGATGGAAGCGGTTCTCCCAATTGAAGTGGAGATACCTTCAATGAGAATCTTGATGGAGACCAAGCTAGAAGAGGCTGAATGGATCCAAAACAGATTTGATAAGTTAAACCTCATAGATGAGAAGCGAATGACTTCTTTGTGCCATGGACAGTTATACCAGAAACGGCTCAAAAGGGCTTTCGACAAGAAAGTACGTGTTCGGGAATTTAGAGAAGGAGACCTCGTGCTCAAGAAGATCTTGCCAATACACAAGGACTCACATGGGAAATGGACTCCCAATTATGAAGGCCCATATGTTGTGAAGAAAGCCTTATCCAAAGGTGCCTTGATTCTCACAACTATGGATGATGAAGAGCTCTCACACCCCGTGAACTCTGATGGAGTTAAAAAATACTATGCCTAATAAAAACCCGCTAAGTCGAAAACCTGGAAGGGCGATTTCGGCAAAAAAAAAGGGTATCCCGGTGGATCGAAAACCCGAAGGGACGATCCAGGCAGAAGTTAGGGATGAATAAAAAATGATAGCTCACTAAGTTGAAAACCTGAAAGGGCAACTTAGGCAAAAAAATAGCGTCCCGGTGGATTGAAAACCCGAAAGGGCGATCCAGGAAAAAGTTAGGGGCAAAAGGCATAAACTGCATCAGTTGTTACTGATTGACACAGAAGAATCCGAGGCGGAAGATCAATCCAGTTATTCCCCTTAGAAGCAAGATTTTGGGGAATCATATCTATTAGGGATATTAGTGGTCATTGAATTCAACGTAAACCTTTCCTTATTGCCATTTTCAAAATTGTAACATTCCATGGAGCTAAGCCATTTGTGTGCTACCATCCTTGAATAAAATACAAGTTTTTCCTATCAATCATTGTTAATTGTGTTCTTCTATGTTTTTCTTTGTTATGAAAAGTGTCATTTTTTTGTTAATAATTAAAATTTTGAAACTTGAAAAGAATTTGAAATTTAGTGAAAGGAACAAAGTTACTTTGATATATGTGAAAATCAAGAGAAAATCATTTGTTTTTCCGAAAGTCTCAAGATTGCATAAATACTCCTGGATCACCAACAAAAATCTCCATGGAACACAACTTATTAATCCTCTGGAAGGATGGCCCTTTGGTTATTTATAACTGTCAATCTTGATAGATTCTCCTCTGGATATGCCTATTACTTGTATGGGTTTGAGTTATTGGTGTTGAGGAATCAAAATCTCTATAAACAATCCCTACAAATTCCCAAATTGCTTATTGTCAGCATTGCATATCATGATCATTCATATATCATGCATAAAACAAACAAAATTAAATCATGCATGGTTCAAAATGTACTTTGTACTTATTTGTGTTGCCCATTCGGTCTTGTCATTGATTGTTATCCCTTGACCCAAAGACCATTCGTCGCTAGCACTCCATCCAAAGTCCAATCATCATTGGCGTCCTGTAAGGTCCAGTTGTCACCGGTGTTATCTCCAATCCGATTGTCATTGGTATGTCAAGTTCAGTTGTCACTGATATCTTATCAGAAATCCAATTGTTATTTGGTACCCTTAAAATCTAGTTGTCACTAGTATCGTTTCAAGAGTTGTATTGTCATTGGCATCTCCAAAATTCAGCTGTTACTGGCATTATCATCAAAAACCCAGTGGTTACTGGTATCTTTTCAAAATCTCATGGTCATTGGAGTTTATTTAGAGTCCAGTAGTAATTGGCACTTTGGTCTTAAAAAGAATCAGTTGTTGTTGGTTTTCTCTAAAAAGTCCAGTTATAACTGGCACTCTGTTTGAAAATCCAATAGTAATTGGTTCCTGAAGTTTGGTTGTTGCCAACACCATTTGAAGTTCAATTGTTGTTGGCAAAATCCGTTAAAAGATGGTTGTAATCCATTGCTTACGGTCCAAGTCCAATTGTTGGCATATATACAGAGAGTTTGATCATCCTGTTTTTCCTGATGGTTCCTAGAAAGTCATGAGTGACTCTTCATTTTAAGGAATTCCCAGAAGCTTGGATGTTATTCTTGTTGAAAAACTCCAATGATGTTTGGTTTTAATTGATTCTTTGTAAAGAATCACCGTACCCTTTTTGCATGGATGATCTTCTCGTAAGAGGACTCCTAATCTAGCTTGTGTGGATGATTTTCTAGAAAGAAAACTCTAGTGTGTTATATGGATAATCTTCTCGTAAGAAGACTCCCGTCTATTTTTTTTTGTTTTGGGTAAATTTTATGCTAGAAATCTCCAAATTCTTTGATTGGATATATTTCTTATAAGAGATCCCCTAATTGTCAAAAGTATTCTAAAGGGTTAGGTCATGTATGAACTTACTTTGAATTTTTCCCAATATCTTTTCCCCGACAAATTGTCATCCCCATTGAGTCTCCACCCATTGCCTTTGACATTTCCTATGAAATACCGCTACCATATTCCCATCATTCCCCACAGGTTTGTCCATCATCCATAATAAAAATCACGCTAGGATCCATCATATCCCCAGCAAACCAAAAAGAGGTCCTTCAACACATTGCACGGAATGTCATCACTTCTAGGGGCAAAATTCGGGTCTTTGTATTTAAATACGTTTCACTTTGGATACCATGAGGATTATCATCACTCATGTCATTTGGTAAAGATATTTAAATAGGGGCAACTGTCACACCTTAAATTTTTCCCCACCTAAGATCATTCATTTGTATTTTAATTATCTGCATTCATTCAATTGCATACATTCATTTGCATAAAGTTATTTGTATGATTCGCTAGCATCTCATTTGTACTGTGCGTCATGAGCATTTCGTAAGATCTCATTTCCATGCACATGTCGGAATTCATTAATCAAGGATTAGTTAATTTTATTGTGATATTTTGTTAAGACCAGTGCATATATTGTTATCATGCATACATCCTGTCATTCAATTTAGAATAATTATAAATCTCATGCCATTTGAACCTACCATCTATAACCATGGTCATCACAATTCCATTTTTACAAATAAGTCTTAATTCGTGAATAATGTTTAAATTTGGCTTGGAATTTAGATTTAAATAATGAGTGTATTATTTTTGATTTAAATCATATTGTTGTCTTTTGAAAAAATTCACAAAAAGTTTGTAAATCAACATTTTACTTTTATTTTAATTTTTATTTGTATGGTCATCTTACCCTTTTCTTTTTTTTGACTCAAGTTGATTTCAAAGGCAATTCATTTCAATAGTAAAATGTTTTAAATTCTTTCTTACATCATAAGAAGAACTCTTGGATAGAAAATTACAAAATAATTTCTTTTTGCATTAAGATTGGATTTGGAACATCCGTGAATGTTTACGTTACAAGTTCTAATAACAAACTTAATGCCATAAAGAAATTATGGCCCTTTCTTCAATCTTCTAGGATCCTTACTCCATGTCTCTACAATCCCAAAATCACTAGAGCACATTCCACTTGAATCTTCCTCTTAATACCTTGATACCTAAGCAAAGGAAAAGAAAATTTCAAAAAAAGAGAGGGAAGTAAAAGTACAGTAATTTGTAAATAACATTAAAATCTTCATGGTCAGAAAGGGACAAACTCAGCAAGACAAAAAAGGTACAGCAACCCCAATTTCACCAAAATAGAAAAAACATACACCTAACAGATTTAATTCCTCTGCACTATCCACCTTCATCATCATGCATCAGATTAAACCCTAATTTCTTCCCATATAAATTAAAAAAAAATAATAGATAAGGGGCAAATTATTTTTCACAAGAGAAATTTGGATACACAAAAAACCGTAATATTGTTACTGAAATACATATCAAAAAAACCTTTCGGTAACAATTAGAAAAATCGGAAGCAACATATCCAAGGATTGGACTCACACAGTGGACATAGAGAAGCATAAGTAACAACAAGCAAGAGGAAGAGATTACCCGGTTTTCATCAGTGAGTTATCCTTTGCCTTTTACTTCTTTAGCTACTGTAACTTCCTGTGGTTGGTGTTTTTTTCTTGAATAGCTCGTTTGTTTGCAAGTATCCCGTCACGAACATGCAAATGGTCGGAGCCATGGGTTGTTCTCACCAGCATCATCGTCACCGACGATGAGGCCGGAACCGCGGCGGTAGCAAACGCCTTTGACACCGTGTACGTCGCACGGACCATGAATGGTCGGATCCGCGAGTGTCTTCTCATCAGCGTCGTCAGCATAAGTGATGAAGCCGGAATCAGGATCTGGATCGCGATGATTTGGTTGCGATTTCGTGACGCCGTTTCTTGAACATCGAAGATGAATCCATTACCGGCAAGGATCGAGTGTGCGATCTTGAGAACCAGGGATTCAATGTGGGACTGGACGGAAGAGAGGGAGGTCGGCGACTTCGCGCTAGTGGAAGGGGAGTGAGAAGGCCGAAATCGCGATCTAAGTTTTGAATCTGGTTTTTGAGTTTGTTCATCGGCTATTTCTTTGAGAAGAATTTGGAAGTTTCGTTTTCGGTTCCAGCAGAGAAACTAGGAGAGTCGTGCGAATGTTCCTCTGTTCTTTATGTTAGTGGGAAGTGTTTTACTATTCCCATGACCATCAATGATTATGTCTCTTTTTCTGTTTTTGTTGTTTGGCTTGAGGTCTTAGTGACCATTGGTTTTTAGTGGTTGAAGCATTCATTAAGTGCTGAAGTTTTGTTTTCAACTTGGGGTTTGATTGGACAGGAGGGGAGCTTCTCATTAGATTTAGGGTTCCCAGATTTCCATCACCATTAAGTGGATTGGGTCGGATCTGACCCGCCCCAAGCACGCAGGCCCATCCGCCCATGTGCGGCCCATTTCCTTTATTTTTTTTAAAAAATTATTCTTCACATTTTTATATGCACCCACGGATGCATCCAACTTCCAATTAACCATTCTTTGCCTAGTGGTTGAAACTTCCTTTGTTTCCCACTAGGTCCTAGGTTCGATTCTTGCCTTGATTATTTTCTCATTTCCTCGTTTTTATTTCTTGTAGATTCATATTTCTCTATTCTCTTCTATGTTTATTTTATTTAGGATAATCATTTTGGTATCTCCATTTAGTTCAAATTATTCCAAAACTCTATTGTTTTACTATTTATTTTATCGTTTTTTAGGAGTCAAAATGAAACTTATATTTTATTCGTATACTTATTTATTATTTATAATCAACATATTTAGGTTTACCCCACATCAAATCTTCTCTTTAAAAAACGCTCCAATATTCAAATCATTTTCGTAAGGAAAATTGGAAGAAAAAGATTACCTGGATGGAATATCCAATCGTAATCCCGAATATTAGGCCCAAGTTGTAAGAGCTTGTAAGCCCTATGTATTTGTCTTCTCTTCAAAACACTTGTAATTATTCAAACTTCTTTTCTCAATAAAATTGGAAGAAAAGGATTACCTCGATGAAATATCTAATCGTAATCCCGAATATTAGGCCTAGGTTGTAAGAGCTTGTAAGCCCCATGTATTCGTCTTCTCTTCAAAACACCTGTAATTATTCAAACTTTTTTTCTCAATAAAATTGAAATAAAAATATTACCCAGGTGAAAGGTCCAGACGTAGTCCCAAGTATTAGACACAAGTTGTAAGAGCTTGCAAGTCATAAATACTCATCTTTCAAGCCCCAAAAATACATCCAACCAATCAAACTCTTTTCTTCGCCGCCGTGTGATTGATCAGAAAAACCTTTTCAAAATGAAAGACGTCTTGTCTTAAGGTGATGTAAAGCAATGCTTCGGCCACAATTTTTTGTGAAGTCATGGCTCCTTGATGATTTTGATGATTACAACATCTCTCAACAATTCTCATGTGAAAAGATCAAAAAGTTGTCAAAGACTTGAAGTGAATTGAAGTGGAGTAAAGATTCAAGTGAAGTATATCATTTCAAAGGATCAAATATCATCATCTGTATATCTAAAACCTTCACTAATATGATATACAAGTGTTCAAATATTTATTCCATGATATCTTGGTTCATATAGAAAATTAGGATGTATTGCATTTCATTTTTCACATTCTGCCAAATTCTATTTTTCAAAACTGGGCTTCAGTAACCGGTTACCCACCGAGCAGTAACCGGTTACCACTGTTGTTTTTCAAATATTTTTTGGACGTTGGAAGCAAGTAACCGGTTACCCACCGAGCAGTAACCGGTTACCACTGACGAATTTTGGCAGATTGGTGCATTTCTTCATTCAAATGTTTTCTTTGCATTCCTTTGAATCATGGCATCCTTTCATTCATCATACTCTTTCAAAAAGGTGTTTGTAGCAATATATAAACATCATTACTCATTTTTTATGACCACCTCCTTTCTCGAAAACACTTTCAATTAATCATTCTTATAAAAACTCAGATTTTATCAAGTGTCCAAAAACTTTCTTAAAAAAGTATTCTTTGCATTAAACCTTCATATACCTTGCTAAGAATACATATCATTTGGTTTGAACACTTGTATACTACATTGAGTGATTGATATCCAAAGGGGAAGATTAATCCAAGTGATTAATATATTCAAGATTCATCATCAACTTTTTAATTAAGTTCAGAGTTTTGTATCATACCTTGTTGTCCAGGATTGTTGGAAACAAGTGAAGTGTTAAAGAGGATTGTTCTTCATACACTTGATTACCTATAGGTTAGATAGTAAGCATCACCATTGGTGTAAGTAGGCTGTACAATAATTCTAACTATAGTGAAATCTCTTTCGATTCGAAAGGGGAGTGGAGTACCTTCGAAGTGTGAAGGGAACCACTATAATTTCTGGTGTCCTTTTACTTTCCGCAATTTATTTTTCAGCACTTAAACAAAAAATAACCAAGAACCGGAAACAAGATCGAAGAAATTTTTTACCACCTAATTCACCCCCCCTCTTAGGCGCATTTACAACTTACATTTGGCATCAGAGCAAGTTATAGGTAACTTGTTCCTAAAGATTCAGATGGCTTCCGCAAACAATGATCGTGTATTTAAAGATGGTGGTAATAGTAACAAGCCTCCTTTGTTTTCCGGTCAATATTTCGACTTTTGGAAAATCCGTATGAAGGCATATTTAGAAGCACAAGGAAGTGACATATGGGAGGCGGTTCAAAATGGTCC